>NC_058084.1:121308033-122508033 GCF_014858855.1 Bufo gargarizans
TGATGTGCGAATATAGTGAATTTAAAGCACAGTAGAAATCAGGGCTTTGGGTGTCAAATTCTTTAAAAAAGGAAAAATCTGTTAATAAAGTATTTTAGAAAAATTATTTTAGGGCATTTAGAATATTTTTTTTTTTTTAAGTTGAATGAAAGTTTAGTTACTCTTTAAGTATGACGAACCATAGGAAAATCCAGTTCAGAAAGTATTTCTTGTGGAATGGGACGTTAGAGATAATATTGCACGTTTTATTCAGGACACTTCTGTTGTAGGGCGATTTATCATCAAACTGGAGTACTTGCATTTAGCAGCACCATAGATTTTGAATGCAGCAGCAGCCGACATGATTGACTTCTGCTCCACTCATACTCATGCCATGTGGCTGGGGGGTGGGTGAAGGCCCAGCGACCCTTGTTTTCTCAATTAACTAATTTATAACCTATCCAGTGGATTTGAGGCTGAAATAGTCAGTAAATCCCCATGCTAGTCATCCTGCTATTAGGGTGGGGGTGGGTGAAGGACCAGGGTCCCTTGTTCTCTCAATAACTAATTTATAACCTATCCAGTGGATTTGAGGCTGAAATAGTCAGTAATCCTGCCATGCTAGTCATCCTGCTATTAGGGTGGGGGTGGGTGAAGGACCAGGGTCCCTTGTTCTCTCAATCAACTAATTTATAACCTATCCTGTTGTGAAATACTCCTTTGTGTCAGTCATTCTAGTAAAAACATACCTACAAAAATGTCAACATTAAAGATGCTACTCACGCATTTCTGCAAACAGCTGCCTTCTGTCTGCCATGTTATTCCCCCTTTTCCCACAGTCTTCAATCATTCTGTAAAGAAACAATATCAGTATGAGGCACAAGTAGATGAGACAGAACAGGGAAGATATGTATTGCATGATATTACACTTCTAAAGATTCCACACATTTCCATAAGAAAAGGTCTCTACATAGCAGTTTTCTAAATTTATTAGACAACTAAAAAGATTTGGCAATTCAGTATACGTCAAAAAACTAATATGTATGGAACTAAGTAATGGTACCAATTATGATAAATTGAGCAATTATCTACAAACGTCATATTATTAGCATCACAGTTCGAGAGGGTTACACATTCACAATTATACCACAAAGACAATATGTTGCATAACACGAAGCTTCAGTTTTCAAGTACACATCCAGCTTTAAGGGACTGTTCCACAATGACAACTTAGTATAGCACTTGGCCATCTGTGGCAGTCTTAATGGAGTAGTAGTGTGCATGCCTCAACCACAGGATTCATTAAGGGGGACACGAAGCTGTGGGTAGGTGACAAACTGGCATTCTGGGACAACCCCTCTAACTTGAAAAGCTCAAAAGGGGTCTCCGAGGTCGAGATGTGAAACTCTTTGGCAGGTCCTCTCACATTAGAAGGAGATGCTTAACTGCCATGGAAGGAACAAGGTGGTCCAGCTTTCCATAACAAATTGCGTTTCTGTAGAGTCAAAGACCATCTATTTTGACCACTTTGTCCTGTGGGGCCCACGATTTTGCTACACCAGAGAGATAAATTAATTGGAAATAGCCTTTACAATGTTATTTAAGGCAGTCCTCAGTGCAAGGACAATGCAAAGAGCAGCAAAGATCGGAGCTCCATTGAGCCCTGTGGTCATGAGATGGGTTACCAATCACTCAAATTTGAATTTTCATAGCTTTATTAAGACGGAGGCTCCACAAGCTGTCTCCTGTCTCCACCATGAATCTGACCGCAACTGATTGAAAGCAGACTAGTTTAAAAAATCCCAACTGTTGTGAAAATGCCATGGACTTTCATTCTGGAAAAACCAAGGCATTAAAAAATGTAAAAAAAAAATACAATGTTATGGAATATTTCCCCAAACCAATTTGTAATACCGAGGTGGCTTCACTGACCCATGTTCCACCAGACGAGGTAGGCAACACATCCTAGTGGAGAGCGAGTGCCCAGTTAGCTAAGCACATGTACAGCGCTGTACATTGGTGCTGGTTGGGGGATCCCCATTCTTCCCATTTCGTAGATATTAATAGCAAAAACACTGTAGCTCACTTTTATACAGATAGGTTTTAGATATCTCAATATAGTTCACCATCACTTATGTATTACATAATAAATACAATATCTTCTAGACCACAGTTTCTAGATAGCTAAGAACATGTGCGGTCCTTCTTTACAAGGAGACAGGAAACATTTTTAAATAGTAGGAAACTAATTTGGGACACGTTGTTTCTCCATGGTTCTTTTCACTTGGCCCTCATTAAATGTCTATTCTAGGAGTTAACATTTATCACCCTATCCACTTAATACATACTCTATGAGAGTACAGAAGCAGGCGAGTATTCTCAGTATAGCAATTAGTGAGTCCCAGCAGTTGGACCTACCACCGGTTTAAACAGTTATCAGCTATCCACGGTATAGGTGATCAAAGAATACCTCTTTCACATACAGCTTACTGTGGCAAATTAAAGGGGGTTGTCCAGCTTCTACAACAATTTTCCCGGAGGTCATGTGTCACTTGGGAACACATCACTCTGCGGCACATCATGTGAACCCATCCAGAAGTTTACTCACTGGAAACCAGCAGGAGCAGGACCGGACCCTCATCGCTGGAAAGGAGCAGCATGAGGCAGAAAAGTGTATTTTTATGCTATGTTCAGCACTGTCTGGGGGAATAGGTAACATTTTGTAGAAGCTGGACAACGCCTGTAAAGACACAGTCGGGGAAGGGGGCAGAGCTTGCCAATGGCAGAGTGAGCAGCATAGAATCTCTGGTTCCTGAATATCTCCGGCTTACTTACTGCATATAGGGCACTCTTGGCTGCTATTTGGGGTCGAAGGAAGAGGACCCTCTTCAACACCATGGATCGAGATTCTGGAGGTATTTCCTACTTTTTTCGGCTCATCCAGCCAGCCCAAGGGTAGCGTGTCTACCATATGACGGAGGCAGCATGTGGGGGCAGCCTTGCCTGCACCCACCCAGAACTCAAATTCCCCGACAAGTGGACTTTCTACACACCAGGACACTAAGACCACCGGATCTCTGGGCTCCTATGCAGCGGCAGCGAGGTCCTAGACACATGAACCACCTCCTCTCCCTCCCTTTCCAGATATGCGGCCAGCATCCTCCGGCTCCTCGCCCCAGCAAGGAGGCTCCCCCACCATGACACCCAGGTCATTGAGGTCGTCAGATTTAAAAGACTAAAATGGCGAGGGTAGAGGAGATAGAGGGAGCTACAAGTACTTGCAGTACTAGACTCACATCATAAAGTCATAAATGACCATACTGCACAGATCCAGGATATACTAACCCACCTGGATGACATTGAAAATAGGAATCGGAGAAAACAATCTCCACATCAGGGGGATCCCTGAATCAGTTTCTCCACCAGACTTAGAGACTTGGGCACACAAATATTTTGGCAAATTGCTGAATAGAGATCCTGGTCAGCCCATAGATAGTGATCGAATCCACAGAGCTCTAGGCCCAAAAACAGGAGACCTTTCCTGCCCTCGTGACATTATATGCAGAATTTATTTCTACAAAGGACAAGGAAGCCATTCTCAGAGCTGCTAGAATCCCAGAGGCAACCCTTTTCAAAAACAAAGAACTCCTCATCTTGCTGGACCTTGCGAGGCACACTTGTTACGTAAAGCCCTAAAACCTTTCCTGAAAACTCTCAGGGACAGCGCCATTATCTACAGATGGGGATACCCCTTTCACCTAATTGCCAAGAAAGATGGGAAAACAGCAATTTTTAAATCTCTAGCTGATTTACCAAAACGAATGGAAGTCTTTGATCTACCATTATTGGAACTCCCTGAATGGCCAAGGCCACGCTCAGTCCACTTCAATCCACGGCGCGATAGCTGGCATACATAGGCGCCTAAGCCTCAGAAATCTTCAAAACGACCTCAAGCACCAGTAGACCGAATAGGACACTCATGGCCCATTGACAATGAAAGGGGACAAAACTGAAGTGTTTTTTTCCGGTATTGAGACCCTATGACGGATCTTAATACCGGAAAATAGAAACGCTAGTGTGAAAGTAGCCTTACAGTGGAACAATGGAGTAGATCTGTATTATTTACTCATAAATCATCAGTGTCGTGTAGACCAGCGGTCCCCAACCGCCGGGCCGTGGCCCAGGACCGGGCCCTGGAAGATGGTTTACCGGGCCGTGGCGATCAGGGGAGTCTTTAACGCTGTACTAATGAAGCGCTTCCATTATGGTACAGAAGGACCAGGAAGCGGTGAAGGATCTGTACTCACCACTTCCTGGTCCACGGCTCGGCTATCAGCTGTGCAGGGCTGCGCACAGAGTGAGGTCTCTCTGCCGACAGCAGAATGAAGAGGATCGCGATGGTGACCAGGAGCAGGAGAGATAAGTGTTTTATTTTATTTATTTGCACTAGGGGCTGATGGCTGACCTGGGGGACATATGGCAGGCGTGAGGGGCTGACATGAGGGGCAGGCATGAGGGGCTGACATGAGGGGCAGGCATATGGCTGGCATGAAGGGCAGGCATGAGGGGCAGGCATGAGGGGCTGGCATGAGGGGCAGGCATATGGCTGGCATGAAGGGCAGGCATGAGGGGCAGGCCTGAGGGGCAGGCATATGGCTGACATGAGGGGCAGGCCTGAGGGGCTGGCATATGGCTGACATGAGGGGCAGGCATATGGCTGACATGAGGGGCAGGCATATGGCTGACATGAGGGGCAGGGCATATGGCTGACATTAGGGGGGTTTATGGCTGACATTAGGGGCTGATAGATGGCTAAAGGTTTGGGGGTTGACCTGAGCCATTGTGGGTCTGATCTGAGGTCTGATTGCTGGTCTGACCTGAGGTGTAATGAAAAATATTTTTTTCTTATTGTTCTCCTCTAAAACCCAGGTGCATCTTATAGGGCGAAAAATACGGTACAGTGCAGCAGAGACCAGTGCAGCAGAGACCATAGTCAGTTTATATAGTCGTTATATAGTGTTATATATTTTAATATGCACCTTGTGTTTTGTTATGAGTGTGAATCAGTCCTCCCCGCCCACCGCCTAAGCCCGCCCAGAAACCCCACCCCCGCCGCCACCCCGCCCGGTTGGGGACCACTGGTGTAGACTGCAGGAACTCAACTTCAAGATACTGCCTCGGTGGTATAGGACACTGGTAAAGCTCCATCAGTCTTATCCTTCTGTACCCGATACCTGCTGGCGTTGTTCGGCGATGGTTGGCACAATGCTTCACGTCTGGTGGGATTGCCCGGGGGGGGGGGTTCTTTTGTGGCAAGATGTTTTCACCTTATATAATTCCCCTTTACCGGTCTAATATACCTCCCTCACCTACAGTAGCCTTATTATCAGTTTTTTTAGGGTCGGATCCAGCAGACTCTTTGTTTTGGCCATGAGGCAAATAATTCCCAGCAGATGGAGATCACTGAGAGTCTTCACATGAAAGAGTTTGGGGCTGAAGATCACGATCTGGTGTCTGCCTTTGCACGGGCTTGGGAGCCTTGGCTTCAGTTCTGCATGACCTTGCAATTCTCGGATTGGCTGAACAATTGGCGTTGTTCCTTCACAGGTCACCTAGATGGTCAGTATCTCTGATAAGGTACAAATTATTGCCCACCCTAACCCCTTGTATCTGTCCAGTCTCCTATGTAAGTCTGCGAGTCTGTGTTCTTTTTTGCCTGTCTTATCATTTCTATATACCTCACCCTTTGCACTTTTTAATAAAAATTATAGTGCCTTACACTGGGTTTCTACCTAAGTTACATTACATTACTGTCTCTATTACATCTGTTCTTGGTATTCCACCGTATTATGTAGCTACATTTGCCTATGATACTGCATTATGTCAAGCTTTACCGATAGAGACACAATGTTTTTGTGCCTATATTACCTTGCTATTGTATTTCAAAACGGTCTTAATAAAAAGAGATTGAACCATAAGGATAGAGTCAGGGACATTTATCAAGCCCTATACGCCACAGGTTGTGGCGTAAAAAAGTCGCACATTATGGCATATGGCATTTGTGCACAGTAATTTGTGACTTTTTGAACTTCTCAGGGGGTATGGCTTCGCCCTGCCACATTTACTATTACTTTCGCCAGACAGTGTCGGAAGTTATAGCTGAAGTCTACGCCAGGCTGTAGCTGGCGTAGACTTCAGTTTCTGTTCTGGTTCAGGGCAGAGATGTGCCCGATTTGTTAAGGCTTGGATATATCTCCCCCAGTGATTTTTTTATATTCACCTTTTTTATTTTTCCATTGACATAGCTGCACAGGACATGTTTTTATGGCATAATTTTGTGGTACATCTAATGTACTGTATAACAAATTTTTGGGGAATGACTGTAAATAATAACAGCAATTATTTTATTGTTTTCACACTGTTCACTGCGCGGTAAAAATTATGGAGACACTTATTTATATAGTTTTATGTTTTACGACTTTACTTTAAAAAAATATATAAAATGATATAAGTGAGGTGCATTTAGACAAAAGTGTCTAAAGATGCACCAAATTTCTCATCTAGATTCTGGCACATCTTTAGATTGTCTAGTGTAAATTTACACTGTCCTAAATATTTAACTGGATTAGTAAATTTGCGCTAGTATATTTCTAATTAGAAGACTAAATTATTAGCTGAAATAGCAGGAAGGATTACCTACACATAAACTTGCTTCTTGGCCAGAAATATGGTATTTATTAGAGCACAAAAAAGGGCAGCTAATTATTACAACACACATTAAGTACCCTGTAGTACATCGCAAAAACAAAAGCTCAATAAACCAGGCAACAGAGCAGCTTTCTGACTTCATCATGCACTGCCATTTTGGAAAGCGACATTATAATTTCTCAGCTGAGAATTTGGTACGCTTGAGGTACTGTGATTAGACGTTTTCTTTTCAAATATAGCCGAAATTCTTGAAGGAATTATGGTTCATGCATTCTGATTTGCTGCAGAGGCTTACTACTAATCCTAGTGCTTTGCAAGTATGTACCTATTAATATTAACCAAAGTGCGTACCGCTAGCATACAAGATACCGTAAGTCTGACTGAGCCTAAAGGAAAAAGAAAAAATGTTTTAGAGACCGCCAAACTTAATTACCCTTTCCTCGCTGCAATAAATTTGTCTACTTTTTCAGAGCCTATGTCGATAATTCACGGACCACCTAAGTACTACGTGTACAAACGACACAATCCTTTTAATCTAAGACTGATACAGACAAACATTGAACAAGGTGATTGGGGAAAAAAAATAATATATATATATTCACCTTAAACTACTGTTCTCTGATTTTGCCGCCAATATATTATTGTACAGAATGAGCACATTCTATCTTGAAAGCACAGGTTTATTTTCTTAATTTGCAATTCCCTTCCTTTACCCCTAGAAGCCATCAGCTGAATTTACAAAGCTGTACTGCTATTTTCTGCCGACAGACAGTAGAGGGAGACTGCGGGGGATATGAACAAGCCGCAGCCCTGTATATTATATTCAGGTCACTACGACAGCTGAAGACACACATTCAAATAGCAACATTATATTCAAGAAAATATGAATACATTCTGAAAGAGAAATAAACTAAGAAAGACGATCTTAGAGGGGTTTTCAGAGATTTTATATCGGATGACCTATCCTACGGCGAGCGCCACTGCCTTCTCAAAGAGCCGATCAGCGGGGGTCCCGGGTGTAGAATCCCCACCGATCAGATACTGGTGACCGATTCCTGAGGATAGGTCATCAGTATTAAAATCTCAGAAAACCCCTTTAAATACATGTAGCATGATAGCCATAGCCTGATTTGATCTTTGATCAATATGAATCTGTATCATGCACATTTTTCTATCAGGGGGTCGACCTGAAAACATAATTATAAGACCTTTAAAATAAAATAAAAACCCTGAGCTAAAGTGGTTGTCTGGGAATACAATATCAATGCCCCTGAATATGTCTAACTCCCAGCAAATCGGTCTGATCAGCTGTTTGAAGGGGCCACGGTGCTTCATTGAGCACAGCGGCCTCTTCACAGCAAAACCAAGCACAGCACCATACATTCTATAGTGGCTGTGTTTGGTACTGCAGGCCAGATCCATTCACTGCACCTACCGTAGGTCATGTGTCCAATTAATGTGACATCACTGGCCTGGGAAGAGTTGTCACCAGAGCACTGTGACTTCTTCAAACAGCTGATTGGTGGGGGGGTGCCTGGAGTTGGATCCCCACCAACCTATTATTGAGGATATATTCTGAAGATAGGCCATCAATATTACAATCCCAGACAACCCCTTTAAGCTTATTTCCACACAGAAGTGTGTTACGCAGCTTGCATGGAGATAAACTGCTGTCTAAGGCTACATGCACACAAACTTGTTTGTTTCAGTGCTCGTTCCGTTTTTCTTGCGGATAGGATGCAGACCCATTCATTTCAATAGGTCCGCAAAAATGTGGACGGCACACCGTTTGCTGTCCGCATCAGTATGTCCATTCCGTACCTCGCAAAATAAAAATGGAATGTGTCCTGTTCTTGTCCGTTTTAGGCATTATTACAATGGATCCGCAACAAAAAATTTTTTTTTTTTTTTGGGACTGCAAAACACATACGGTCATGTGCATGTAGCCTAATTCTAAGGCCCCTTTCACACAAGCGAGTATTCCGTGCAGGTGCAATCTGTGATGCGAGCAAAATATGGACCCATTCGTGTGCATTGGTTTTCACGCTTCACTCTTGCGTTGTGTGAAGATCACAGCATGTTGTATATTCTGCGATTTTCACGTAAAGCTGGCCCTACAGAAGTGAATGGAGCTGCGTGAAAATCGCATCGCATCTGCAAGCAAGTGCGGATGCGATGCGTTTTTCACGCATGGTTGCTAAGAGATGTTGTTTGTATACATTCAGTATTTTATCACGCGAGTGCAAAACGCATTAAATCGCATTGCACCCACGCAATGAAAACCGAAGGCGATAGCAGGCAAAACTAAATGACTTTACCTGCGAAATTGCGCATTTTTTCCTGAACTGACCTAATCCGGACACGCTCGCCCGCAAGGGGCCTAAGAGAAACCAGAAGAATTTTTAAACAAGCTGTTTATGTAAATGAAGAAAACCACTATTGTGCGTTCAGGCCAAGTACTTTGAATGCATAATGCGTTTTGGGTGCTCGTGTCAGAGGTTTGTTTCCCTGTACATAAATATTAATATCAGCTCTGTGGCTATATCAGAGGGCTGCCTACACCGGATACAACAGCTGCAAACCCATCTATTGCTGTTATTGGGCCTGTCGATCTTCAGAGTCTCAGACTCCAAGTTAAAGCTAGACTGGAAGACCCCTTGAACAATGAATGGTTTCACACCTTAATTTTCATATTTTTAGTAAAGTGTTAAAGGAATTGTCTAGTCAAGGCACTCAAAAATTATATCTAAGTCACTATCTACAGGGATCATTACCTAAAAAAAAAAATTCTCAGATTTTCCAGCTTGACTGCATTTTAGCCCAGCTGTATTAGAGCAGAGGTGTGCTCTGTGACTACAGTTTAGATACAGTGCCTACAGGGAGCGTGAGGTAGTTCGACACATCTATTGTCTCATTAGTTCAGGCTGCTGCTTACTCCCTCCTGCAACTGCCTCCTCCGATTGGCTGCTGTGTGGAGCTGCCTCCTCTGATTGGCTGCTGTGTGGAGCTGCCTCCTCTGATTGGCTGCTGTGTGGAGCTGCCTCCTCTCATTGGCTGCTGTGTGGAGCTGCCTCCTCTCATTGGCTGCTGTGTGGAGCTGCCTCCTCTCATTGGCTGCTGTGTGGAGCTGCCTCCTCTCATTGGCTGCTGTGTGGAGCTGCCTCCTCTCATTGGCTGCTGTGTGGAGCTGCCTCCTCTGATTGGCTGCTGTGTGAAGCTGCCTCCTCTCATTGGCTGCTGTGTGGAGCTGCCTCCTCTCATTGGCTGCTGTGTGGAGCTGCCTCCTCTCATTGGCTGCTGTGTGGAGCTGCCTCTCTCATTGGCTGCTGTGTGGGGCTGCCTCCTCTCATTGGCTGCTGTGTGGAGCTGCCTCCTCTCATTGGCTGCTGTGTGGAGCTGCCTCCTCTCATTGGCTGCTGTGTGGAGCTGCCTCCTCTCATTGGCTGCTGTGTGGAGCTGCCTCCTCTCATTGGCTGCTGTGTGGAGCTGCCTCCTCTCATTGGCTGCTGTGTGGAGCTGCCTCCTCTCATTGGCTGCTGTGTGGAGCTGCCTCCTCTCATTGGCTGCTGTGTGGAGCTGCCTCCTCTGATTGTGTGGGGGGAAAAAAAAAGTATCACAGACTTGCCAGGAAGCCTGTGTATACAGCGCTAAATTTCTGTTAGAGAAAAAGCAGAGAGATTATAAATTACAGGACGACATAAAGCAATAAATAGGAAACAGTAACACATATACTAAGAAGAACAGAGGTGCAACTACAGAGGGCGCAGCTGTACCCAGGAGCCAGAGGAGGCCACAAGGTCTCTCTTCCCCATATGAGATGGCACAGTAAATGAAGCATTATAGTTGGAGGGCCCCATTAACAATTCTGCATTGGGGCCCTGGAGCTATAAGTTACGCTTCTGAAGATCAATATGCCTTAGTGCTTATCCCCATTCTCACCCCTCTAGCACTCTGATATAAGCATTGGAACATTTCTTGTTCCAGTGCTTTCCTTTTAAAGAACTGTAAAAAAAAATCTGTGAAAATCACAGCAGAAAGGGTACTGTGAAAGATTTGAAAATCCGCAACACGCCCAGAGCCTGCTGTTCATGTGTGAAACGTGTCTGTTCATGCAAATTGCCATATTGTTTCTCCATACAATGAACAGTACAGACCAAAACATAATGCCCGTTTCAGTGTATGGGCCCCTATGTAAATCCGCTATGGAATCTGCCGCATGCTCCTCAGTATTCCATAGATATGGATGTGCTTATGCCCAGCACCTGATAACCCTCAGCTTGGCTGTGTGCATGAGGCCTAATCATCCAGTAACAAGTACATCAGCAGGACCAACATGTATAGGGGCTCTGGAAATGGCTGGATATCAGCAAAGTGTGTATGTATATGAAGTCAGAGGTCTTTGAATGGACCATGAGCTGCTTCTGAAAGTCACATGAATACCTTTTTATTATATTATAATCTGACAGCTGTGTTTAGTAACGGCTGGAACAGAAGGCTATCTCAGTTGTCTTTCGTTAGTTATTCTAGACAGCATTTTCACTAACCAAATAATGTCAACTAAAATGACATTTTCATGGGTCCTGCTGTACACAAAGCTGGCTTCCAGCTCACAAGAAGGGACCCTTAAATAGCTATGAATAATGCTCTTCTCATCCTCGCTGTGCAGGAAACAAGGGGAAATGCTTAATTCATAGGAATCAAAATGCGTTTATGAATTATTTAAGATTTTTGCAAGTCAATGTGATTTCCACATTCTTTCAGAGATATCCATGCACAGGTTGTGCTCCTATAGAAGTCTATGCAGCACAGACATATAATGCAATCAGCAAGGAAGGTTGATACATAATGTTCAAATTCCAATGCCGTTGACAAGAATTAACATTTCTTTATTCTTATTTTTCATCAAGACAAATGCAGAAACCTACATTTAGCAACTAATAACCTGGCCTGAAACTATTTTGAAAAAGGACTATTTATAATACTTGTCAATCCCTATTTGAGGGTACTATTTCTCCTTATGTAAAGTGTAGATGTAGTAGACGTAAGAATAGTAAGCTTAACTTCCTTTTCTTTTTCGAAAGAGCTAATTTGCCAACTTTTTTCCCCAGAGGAGCACTGTCTGGCCTATAAGACTCCTTACATTAGGCGCCCTCCATAAGGAGAAACAGACTCCTCCCTGAATCCTGACGAAGGCCTCTCACCCAGTTAATGGGTCTGTGCCTCAAGATAGGTCATCAATATTTATTAACAACTGTCTGTAGATGAGGCACTAGCTTAGCTATTATCCAAGTTATGCCTCAAGACCTGTTTAAAAGGTCAAGCATTGACTTTTATGATAGCTACCTTACCTTTAGTGGCATCAGAGGTTCAGCTTCCTTTTCTTTTTCGAAAGAGAGCCAATTCAAATATCAATCCCTACGTTTTGAACACTCCCCGAGATACAGTAGACACAGCTGGACCTTTAAGAACATTTTTCAGGCTTTAATATGTAATATCAAGCCAATATCTAAATAATTTGGGACACAGTTTTTTCCCCATTATTCCCAATTTACTTCTTGAGCAATTTGAAATCTCCATAAATCCTATACGACATAAACAATTTGGGTGTTAAATGCAATGTGTTGATTAAAACAAAATAAGAATCCTTGCGCGAGTCCCTGAAGGATACAACATACATCATGTCTTATCACTTCTGACCAAATATATTCCTGCATTTAGACCATTTATCCTTCCATTGTAACACCAAGTCAGAATTTTGTGAACCTAATGACCCCTTAGAACATCTAGATATAAACCCTTTGAATTTATCATCTGCCATAATCGTATCCGAAACTTCATATTTACATGTTTTAAAAATGAATGTTGGTTTTTAACTATATTAGCTAGGGTCTTACCCACTTTTTCACCCTCTGAAAAGAACTTAGTCCCCTGGAAAAATAATGTTGTTTTAGATTTTTCAATGTATATATCTTTACCTCTCTCTTGTTCCTACTCCCATTTTTTCAGCTTTTCTATTGAGGGATCAACCGCACAACTCGCTTTTGCTTCTTCTAACTTGTGTTCTGCTAACCAGTTTTTTTCTCGAATAGTTCACTTTATTAAACAAAATTCCTCTCAAAAAAGCCTTCGTCGCATTCCATACCACTTGTTTATTAGTTGAATTTTGGTTGACATGAAAAAAGACCTTCAGGTCTTCCTTATCTTTTAACCAGTTAGCCAGTGAGAATTCAACTTAAATAGTAAGGGGCCCTGCTTAGTCATAAGCTCAAACTCTATAACAAGAGAACAATGATCTAATAGGGCCACAGGGACATCATTTATTTTTGTTATATTATTTCCCAGCAATTTTCTATTTCCCAGGATCAAATCTATCTGTCACGATGGGGAGTGGGGGAAACTCCCCACCGTACAATGTGGAGCAGGCAGACAAGCAACTAGGCCAGAGGCTGGGATAAGGGAGCAGGTCACCTCCTATTGCTTCCCTAACTCCTACCCATATGAGCGGACCTGGATGGTAGGACGGCTCACACCCAGGAACCTAGGACCCTGTCGCCCTGATAATCCCTCAAAAATAGGGAAAAGGCTGAGGCGACCAGTTCTTCCATTACACAGAATCACAGAAGTCTCAACTGGCCTAAATGCCAGGATCGGCAGGTAAGCACACAAAACAACCACTTACCTGCCGCAGCCACCATGACTGGAATCTGAGCATGAGTACTGGTGCCCACACACCATACAGGACACAGTACAAACAACCACACCCAGGTATCCAGCACACCAGTTACTGCCTGGACTCCCATGCAAACAGGATGCAGGGCGGCCCCAGGCAGAGATGCATATAGATTTGTATTTCCCCCTCCGGGGAACCCTGTTACCCCCTTCTGGAGGTCACACCGATAGAAAAGACAATGTCTAGCAAATATGCCACCAGACATGTAACAACAACCAGGCATAACACCTACCCATACTAACGACACCACACAAAGTAGGGTAGTGAAGGGAAGGAGACACTGGGAAGACAAAGGAGAAACATTGCTAAGACCTTGATGTACCACAAAGTGGCCCTCAAGCACTGGGCAGATGGAATAAGCCGAACATGAGCAAAGTTCCAGCACCAACAAAGGCTGGAGGACAACTAACTCCAGCCTTTAAGCCACAGGTTAAATAAACCAAGGGGCCACACCCAGCCTGGGAGTTAACCCCTACAGAACAAGACAGGGAGGAAACTAAGATAAAAGGGGAAGTGCACAAACATGCAGAGAAACAGACACGTTGTCCCTGGCAACAGAATGCACCTGCCACAGCAAGCAGCAACAAGATCGTGACACTGCCATGACACTATCCTTGACCAAGTTTGATGTGTTTTTGAGTAACAGGAAATATGTAAATAACAAGAGAGGGGTTAATCACTTCTCTTAAAAACTCCTAAAATCAATAGACATACTGCCCATACCCACTGGAGGGCAAGTATGTATCCTCTATATGGCAGCCTTAAAATTATTACGGGGCATGTTTGATAAGGGGAAAACTTTTTCTCACAAAATTTTCCCCTTCTGCGGTTCACTGACCATTTGTAACAAGTTTTTGAGTTGATTTATTCCCTTACCCCTTATTATTTCTTCAATGCAATTTATTACTTTTGGTCAGTTTGAACGTTTACTCGCCAGAAGTTATTTGGTACCAGTGTCGAACTACATCCCATGAAGTACACCAAGGCACCTGGTTTGGTGAGATCATTCAATTTTTTCTCCATTGTGTTCTATGGGCCTTGTATGTCTTTTGTGGTGTAGCGCAACTATTTTTATTATAATAACGAGTAAAAGTTACGTTTTATCTCCCTTTTTCCCTTTAGGGGTTTGCGGTAGCATTTTTTGAGTAACAAGAATAAACTCTTTCTTCCGGATTTAATAAACGCCAAACATCCACCCAGTCAAACTCCGCTATTAAGTTGGCCAGGTTAGTGTTATGGAGAGAAGTCTTACTATTAGTTAATCTATCTTTAATTGGATCCATCATCGTATTATAATCTCCTACTGCAACCAATACACAATCCTGCCTATCTAGCATATATTTCTGCAAATCATAGAGTACATCGGGGCAGAATATAAATATTTGCTATCACCATCTGTACATCGTTTATACTACACTGTAAAAAGAGATACCTGCCGCCGTTATCTGCCTTACATGCCACAAATTCATAATTAAAGAGGACCTTTTACTAGTCCTGACGTGCCTATTTTAATAGCTACATGCATTCCCCACATGCTAACAATTCTGGAGTATCTATTCTTATGGCTCTATGTTGTACCATTCCTTTATTATTTCTACTAGAAGTTATGAATGAATTGCTATTAGCCTTCAGTAAGGGTACAGAGGGGAGGTAACAAGTTGGGGGGGGGGGGGTGTACCTGCATAGACTGACAATTGCAGCACTGATTGGAGTCAGTCTGTGCAGGTACACCCTCCCCAACTGGTTACCTCCCCTCTGTACCCTTACTGAAGGCTAATAGCAATCCATGCATAACTTCTAGTAGAAATAATAGGAATGGTACAACATGGAGCCATAAGAATAGATGCTCCAGAATTGTTATTACATGGGGAATATATGAAGCTATCAAAACAGACATGTCAGGAGAGGTGAAAGGACCTCTAACTTTATTATGCGCTAAAATGGATACTCTTCTCGAATAAGATGTACAGTATAAATCGAATGATAACAACCCTCTATCCATCTTTTTTCCAACCACCTCACAGAAAGAAAAAAAAATAATATGTTCTCTTCTGTGGAGTAATCGTATTTCAAAAACTTAGAAAAGATTGTGAAATATGAAATTCTTTAGATGGTAACCTCATCTGTAAAGAGGTTATCAGGCGGATTATATATAAAAAATTGTCTCAGAGCAGTGTAAAATAATAATTCTTACTGATCGCCTGCTGCCTCCTTGGTCTCCCGTTGGTCTTCACTTCCTGTTCCCTCTGGACATGCACAAAATAACTGCTTTGCCAATCACTGGCAGGGACCAGGGACGCCTAGGAACGTGAAAGAATGTTCCTAGAAAGGTAGTTTATCTAAACTCGGAAAGAGCAGTGAGACTATGGAACTCTCTGCCTGAGGAGGTGGTGATGGTGAGTACAATAAAGGAATTCAAGAGGGGCCTGGATGTATTTCTGGAGTGTAATAATATTACAGGTTATAGCTACTAGAGAGGGGTCGTTGATCCAGGGAGTTATTCTGATTGCCTGATTGGAGTCGGGAAGGAATTTTCCCCCCTAAAATTTGGAAAATTGGCTTCTATCTCACAGTTTTTTGTTTTTTTTTGCCTTCCGCTTGATCAACTTGCAGGATAACAGGCCGAACTGGATGGACGAATGTCTTTTTTCAGCCTTATGTACTATGTAATGGGGTTGACCCACAATTACATCTTATTCATTTCGTAAAGCCTAAAAAAAATTAAGCATATTTGATGTTGTCATGCTATTAAATAATCCAGTGAAGTTATGACATTTTCTAACACAGTATGGTGCCACCTGGTATGTATACTGAACTGTTGCCAGTCACTCTGCCCACAGCCAAGTCTGTGGGGAATACAGACATTTTTATTAGCTCCTCTGCACTGAGCACAGGGAACAAAGCAAGTAAGGCTTTTTAATAATTAAAAGTGATAGCTGTGCAAGTTGAATGGCTGCAAGAAGAGATCTTGAAAAGCGTGACACATGGATACAGATATAGATTGTATACTGTAATTTTTCATTATACATTGGATAGCCATTATAAAAGTGTAATATCTTTTTAAATAAAAGGCAAGTTTTCTTAAATTTCTTAGTCTGCTCCAAAATGTTTCGTGTATTTTTTTTGTAGGACACACGGATTTAGTCGTCCTGGCTCTCCCTGCACATTAATGATGCCATGGGGTTTTCTACAGCCCCTATGATTTGGATGCAGCAGGTCTGCAGGGAACATAAAGGGGCTTTTAGTGAAAGGGAACTAATTATTTCAGATCCCTGTCTCTGTACAGGATGTACCTCTGTCAGTGACAACCCAATCCTGCTGATGTCACTTTATGCAGGATTGAGCTGTGCCTTTAAACTATTTTAACAGGCATCTGGAAAAGGGACTGGACCACAAGCCCATGAACTTATGTCAAATTCGTGGAAGTGGGTTAAAGGGGGTTTTTGAGGATCAGAATATTGATGGCCTATCCTCAACATAGGCTATTAACATACTTACCAAATTTTCAGGTGGTAAAAGCGGGGCATATAAGCTCTCCGATCCCACCTGGAAACACCCACTTATGATTGGGGTTTATGCCCACTTAACCCATTTTTGGCCTCGAACATGGCAAATTTTCCAGGACTGTTGGCAACTAAACATCAATATCAAATGAGTGGGAGCCCAGCTCCTGGCAGTCCTGATGATTTATCACTTAGAGAAAGTTAATACAAGCCACTTACTAATGTATTGGTATTATCAATTTTGCTTCCATTGCTGGCTGGATTCATTTTTCCATCACATTATACACTGCTCGTTTGCATGGTTACAGACTACCCTGCAATCCATCAGTGCTGGTCGTACTTTCACAATATAGGAAAAAGCACCAACCTATGTGTAGCTCCCATGGTCCCAGCCACCAGAGAAGCTGACGCTTTTTCCTAGTGTGCAAGTACGACCACCACTGATGGACTGCAGGGTGGTCTGTAACCATGGAAACGAGCCGTGTATAATGTAATTCCCTGGTGCTCTTAAAGGGTTTTGGTCACCTGAAAAATGTGTATTAAGCTGGCTGACATTAGCGATGTGCTAATGTCAGCTGAACATAACTATATTAGTGACATCTCACTGCCTAAAGCCATTACTGAGAAAAACTAACTTTTATAATATGCTAATTAGCCTCTAGGAGCGGGGGGGGGGGGGGCATTGCAGCTGCTTCTAGAGGCTCCTTTTGCCCACCTCTTTTCACGCCCTTCTTCTCTTGATTGACAGGGCCAGGGCAGCACTGCTCACCTCCCGCCGGCCGGGTCTGCAGTGTAAATCTCGCGCCGTTCAGTATTCGGCACAGGCGCAGTGAGGGAAGGACGCTCGGCGTCAAAGAGGGAAACTGTGAGGGGTTCATTGTGTGAAAGATCCATTTTTCCTGCATATCTGTACACTTCAATAGTTTTCTCTTACAAAATGGCACAAAAATAATCTAATCTAAATATATAGAAATTTCTAAAATCCCAACTGCATCAAATAATGAAATGATATACAAGACGGGCTCAAGTATACAGAAATGGAACCAACACTTTCTGGGTCAATATTGTGAATGTAATAATGAAAATCTATACCTCAAATCAAAAGAGGGACATTTAAGGAGCAAATTCGACTGTGACGAGGGGACATCCTCTGCGTCTGGAGGAAAGAAGGTTTCTACATAAACATAGAAGAGGATTCTTTATGGTAAGAGCAATGAGACTATGGAACTCTCTGCCTGAGGAGGTGGTGATGGTGAGTTCACTAAGGCTACTTTCACACTAGCGTTCGATCGGATCCGTTCTGAACGGATCCGATCATAATAATGCAGACGGAGGCTCCGTTCAGAACGGATTCGTCTGCATTATTTTTAGCATATAACAGCTACGTGTGAAAATAGCCTCGTATGGATCCGTCCAGACTTTTAATGTAAAGTCAATGGGGGACGGATCCGCCTGAAGATTGAGCCATATTGTGGCATCTTCAAACGGATCCGTCCCCATTGACTTACATTGTAAGTCTGGGCGGATCCGCACGGATCCGCACGCCTCCGCACGGCCAGGCGGACACCCGAACGCTGCAAGCAGCGTTCAGCTGTCCGCCTGGCCGTGCGGAGGCGAGCGGAGCGGAGGCTGAACGCCGCCAGACTGATGCAGTCTGAGCGGATCCGCTCCATTCAGACTGCATCAGGGCTGGACGGCTGCGTTCGGGTCCGCTCGTGAGCTCCTTCAAACGGAGCTCACGAGCGGACCGACGAACGCTAGTGTGAAAGTAGCCTAAAAGAGTTCAAGAGGGGCCTGGATGTATTTCTGGAGTGTAATAATATAACAGGCTATAGCTACTAGAGAGGGGTCGTTGATCCAGGGAGTTATTCTGATTGGAGTCGGGAAATAATTTTTTCCCCTAAAGTGAGGAAAATTGCCTTCTATCTCACAGTTTTTTTTCCCCTTCCTCTGGATTAACTTGCAGGATAACAGGCCGAACCGGATGGACAGATGTCTTTTTTCAGTCTTATAAACTGTTACTATGTTAAATAGGTTCAGAGGGACTTGGGTCAAAAAGAGGGATTGCCCCGGCAAAAAAGGGACACTTTGCAGGTCCGATATTTGCCAGGTAGCGGCTAGATCTCTGCCGGACCCGATTATAGTCAATGGGGTCTGGCGGGAATGGCGGTAGTATCTGGCAATGCCAGATCCAGAGAACTCCGTGCCACAAGTGTGAAACTAGCCTAAGAACAGTAAATAAGACCAGATAACCTTCTTCCCCATTATGCTATACTTCACATTTTTTACCAATAGCATACGTATACGTGCGATAAAAGGTCTCTAATGTGGACGAGACTGCCACACAAACCTAGTACACTGCTCTTGGCTGCATCACATGAGTCACATATAAAACTCCTGTTTCGGGCTCTGGAGAATTTAAGCAAAGAACAAGTGTGTCATCTAACCCTATTACTGTCAAGCACTGTACACAACGCAATGACCTACCACGCTGGCTGTGTCATAAACATTCCCCGAATCAAAGTGGCAAACATCTAATAGATATTCACGGTTACTTAATAGTTGTTTTTTTTGAATTACGTCTGGAAACATTTACAAAATGCAGCAATCTGTAAGCATTCTGCAAGAGACTGCCTGGGGCACAGTAATTAATGAACATATTCTGATAACAGACATGAAATTAGACTGTGTGAGTCATCATTTATTTGCTCAGCTGAATAACATTGGCAATTATTGTTGTAGAACTATTGTATGTGGAACCGAGCAGTAGCGGGCAGAAAGGCAGATGGATGACATCCCAGATAATGTGGCCAAACTAATATTTTCCTAACAGCTACACACCAATAAGTTGACTTGCGGATCATGAAATCACATAAGCTTTTATTGAAATTTATTTTAGTATTCTTTTGCTATTACACAGAAATTTGATGGTTGGAATTTTTATTTTGTTTTAATTAAAATTTTGCCAATTCATCCAGGAGAGGATTAGTGAGGTCAGGCACTGATGTTGGATGAGAGGGCCAGGCCCCCAATCTCAGTTCTAGTTCATCCCAAAGGTGTTCAATAGGATTGAGGTCAGAGCTCTGTGCAGCCAGTCAAGGTCTTCTTCTACACCAGGGATGCTCAACCTGCGGCCCTCCAGCTGTTGCAAAAGTACAACTCTCAGCATGCCCTAATAGCTGTAGGTGGCCCAGGCATGCTGGGAGTTGTAGTTTTGCAACAGCTGGAGGACCGCAGGTTGGACATCCCTGTTCTACACTAAACTCACTCAACCACTCTTTTATGAGCCTTGCTTTCTGCACTGGGGGCACAGTCATGCTGGAGCAGAAAAGCACCTTCCACAAACTGTTCCCACAAAGTTGGAGGCATATAGTTGTCCAAAATGTCTTGGTATGCTGAAACACTAAAGGGGTTATCCAACATCTTACAACAGCCCACACATGTGCCGGGCCCCTCAGAGGGAATATACTTTACCCCGCTCCCCTCCTGGCCCCCGCACCGCCACTGCTGCTTCTCCCTGTACACGGATCAAAATATTCCGTGTCGGGGGGCCAAGCAGCCAATGGCAGGCGGGGACGGGAGCTAGCCTCCCTAGCATCGCGTGTGACGCTAAGGAGACTTGTCCTCGTCATCGCCTGCTACCCCCCTCCTGGATGTTTTCATCTGTGTACAGGGAGAGGCAGCAGTGGGACCAGAAGCGGCGCGGGGAGCCGGGTAAATATATTCCCTCTGAGGTGCCCGGCACATGGGAGGGCTGTTGTATGATGTTGGATAACCCGTTTAACATTTCAATTCACTGGAACTAAGGACCTGTGCCAACCCCTCACAATCTACACAATGACATTATCCCTCTTCCAACAATGCAGTCAGGCAGACATTGTTCTCCTGCCATTCACCAAACCCAGACACATCCATCTGCCACATAGAGAAGCGTGATTCCAGAAGTGTCCTTTACATCACTCCATTTGGCATAGTGCTTGGTGATGCAGGGCTTGTATGCAGCTGCTAGGCCATGAAAAGCCAAGTTTTTACCCCCCAGTAGAAGAGGGGGTGATCCCAACTGGGCCCCCCCCTCTTGTCCTGGGCCCCATAGCAGTTGCATGGTCTGCCGCTATGGTAGTTAGGCCCCTGGTTACATGGTCTGCCACTTCGTGTTGCTGTGGTTTCTAAACCCTTCCACGTTACAATAACACCACTCACAGTTGATGGTAGAATATCTAAGAGGGATTACATTTCACAAACTGACATTTACAACAGTGGCATCATATTACAGTATCATATTACATGGGAATGCATTAATTTAACACTTTTTTGGGTAACTCTGCATTCCCACTTCAAAGATACACATTATATTTCCATGAAAATTACATAAATTAGTGCAGACAAACACTCTATCTTGTGTGAGCCTTCTGAGACTAGAGAGGACAATGGCAGCATATGTCAAGGATATGAGTAGTTTTGCACATAGAAGTTTTAATATTTAATGGTACGAATAATACAGGGGTCAGATGACTGGTCATATGATATCCTGTAAGTTAAACGGGTTGTCCCATGAAAAGTATTTTACATTTTCAAACCAGTACCTTGATCTAAATACTTTTGTAATTACATGTAATTATAAAAGGTTTGTATAGCCACTGAGGTATTCAATAAAATATCTCTGTATAGCGCCACCTGCTGTTTGTTCTCAGATTTTTCTAACTCCATAACATTGCTGATGTGGATGGCCATGCTCAGTTTCATCCTTCAGCAGCTAACATTTGGATCTTCTTTTAGCAGCTGTGACAGTAAGGCTATATTCACACTAGTGGCAGGATGGATCCGATAGGCTGTTCACCCTGTCGGATCCGTCCCGCCGGACCGCCGCCCCGTCCCCATTGACTATAATGGGGACGGGGGCGGAGCTCCGGCGCAGCACGGCTGTACACGGCGAAAGGCCGCTGGACTAAAAGTACTGCATGTCCGACTTTAGTCCAGCGGCCTCTCACCGCGAACTGCCGTGGTGCGCTGGAGCTCTGCCCCCGTCCCCATTATAGTCAATGGGGACGGAGCGGCGGTCCGGCGGCATGGCGAAATAGCGGCAGAACGGATCCAACAGGGTGAACAGCCTGTCGGATCCGTCCTGCCGCTAGTGTAAAAGTACCCTTAGGCTACATACACACCACAGCGCCGTATTTTGTGGATCGGCAAAACACGGATGCCGGCCGCATGCGTCCCCCAATTTGCGGAATGCCTACTATAGACATGCCTATTCTTGTCCACAAAAGAATAGGAAATGTTCTATTTCTTTTTTTTCTTTTTTTTTTTTCGGGGCCACGGAAAGGAGCAACGGATGCGGAAAGCACACCAGAGTCCTGTCCGTATCATTTGCGGCACCATTGAAGTGAATGGGTCGGCATCCGAGCTGCAAAAAATGCGGCTCAGATGCGGAACCAAACAACGGTCGTTTGCATGAGGCCATAAAAGGAGAGAACTGCAGCAGAAAGGACATGAGCTGCCAACTATTGGAGATCTCTGGATCCATATGAGGTACAGGGCTGGTTCTAGCTTTGTTAGAAAGAGATTGTCATGTACTATGTGATGTTTTATAGACCTTTCACCTGGAAAAACATTGTGAAGTAAGTATCATTACATATACAGCGGCACCCAGGGATCTCACTGCACTTACTATTATCCCTGGGCGCCGCTCCGTTCTCCCGTTATGTCCTCCGGTATCTTCGCTTACTTGGTTATAGTAGGCGGAGACTTGGGGGACTTGGTTATAGTAGGCGGAGTCTGCCCTTGTTCTGCTGGGCGTCTCCTCCTCCTAGGCTGTAGCGCTGGTCAATCGCAGAGCAGAGCTCACAGCCTGGGAGGTTTTTTTCTCCCAGGCTGTGAGCTCTGCGCTGCGATTGGCCAGCGCTACAGCCTGGGAGGAGGAGACGCCCAGCAAAACAAGGGCAGTCTCCGCCTACTATAACCAAGTCCCCAAACATACCGGAGGACATAACGGGAGAATGGAGCGGCTCCCAGGGATAATAGTAAGTGCAGTGAGATCCCTGGGTGCCGCTGTATATGTCATGATACTTAGTTCACAATGTTTTTCCAGGTGAAAGGTCCTCTTTAAAGGGAACCTGTACGCAGCATGATATCCCAATACACTCCCTGGCTACAAACAACCTTGTCCTTTCACTATAACATGGGGACTATACCTGGTGCTCTCCAGATTTTGGTCGACACAGGATATAGCTTGACTGAATATTTGTATTGCAATTCTTGCTTTTATGTGGCTTTTGTATACCTTGTCAGAGTAAATATATACTTTGTGGAGACCATTGTACAGACTTACACAGTAACTAGAAGCTGCAAGTGAAACCATGCCCATTACGTTAAAAATCACATCATTTACCAATACTTGTTATGTCTTCATTTATGGCCTATGCCATTTTTATTTGAGAGGCAAAGTTAATTATTCGATCATCTTTTATTTTCACTACATATAGAACACTCTTTCAATGCTTTATTTAAGTAAAAGTCGCTATTTTTGGGAATTATTAGGTATAAACTAAGGGTATGGCCACATGGCAGTCGTGATGCGGTTAGGAAAAGCATGGGGTCAGTTACTGCACGCATAATCATGCGTTTAGGGTGCGTTTTTTTGTCCGCCACTGTTGTAGCAAACACCTGTTGTAAAGCAAATGCCGCAAGCAGCTACTCAACTCTATATGTCATGCAATCTGAAGCCACAAGCAGTAGGGCAGGTTTTATGTGCGGTCAATCAGGTGCAGTCCTCACAGATTGTAAGGGCCCACCAGAGCGTATAGCTTGGGGGACACATGGGGGCAATGACCCCATATTTAGTGACAAGTTTATTAGGCAATCAGTGTTCTCTACCCCCCTTTGTCCCCCCCTTTTCTTTCCCTTCCCGCTTTATTTTTCAGGTCAAATTTTACCTCAGGATGCTGAATCCAGTTGGAGCTGGTGCTGTTTAATTTAAAGATTCTGGATGGCAACTGGAGCGGATCTGCTGATTGGTTGCTGCCCTGTTGCTGGGAGAGATTTCCAGCTATCTGATTTGTTCCTGGCTACATGGCGGGAAACTTATCCCCTTTATATTGTCAGGTTCGCCGCTACCTCAGGGCAGTCGTCGCGGATCTGGACAGCGCCCGCCCTCCCCCCCCCCCTTACTTTAATCTTGTGCTATCTGTCGCTGTGCTTTATTAGAGGGGCTGTATCGCTCAGCTGATGCTGAGTGGATCTTGGTCTATATGGATGGTTTGAAAGTGGTATTTATTGTTATGGTTTATGGTTTTAATTATTAATTAATTTATTAAATTATTTATTGGTTTTAATTTTGGTTACCCTTAATAAAGCACTTCGGCCATTTCTATTCCACTAAGAAATTGTGTCATGGTTTTTATTTATCTAAATCACACATGGTTGAAGGGGAGTGGTGTCATTTGCCTCCATGTAAAGTGCCAGGTCTATCTCAGAAACCCATTTTCCGAATGACTTCTATTGGAAAATGAGATGCTGCGGTACCTGACTGCATCATGACCGTGCCATGTGGCCATACCCTAATATTTGTGTCCCCCTAATATCTAGAGCTGGGGTCCTAGGTTCAAATCTGACCAAGGACAACATCTGCATGGAGTTTGTATGGGTCTCCTCCGGGGACTCTGGTTTCCTCTCACACGCCAAAGACATACTGATAGGGAACTTAGATTGTGAGCCTCAATGGGGACAGCTTGATGCTAATGTCTGTAAAGAGTTGCGGAATATAGTAGCGATATATAAGTGAGTAAAATAAAAAGAAATGCATTGAACTACCGTATTTTTCGCCCTATAAGACACACCGGCCCATAAGACGCACCTAGGTTTTTGAGGAGGAAGATAAGAAAATATTTTTGGGTTTTGAACTAATGGTGGTCTGTGGATGACACTATTATGGGGGCATCTGTGGATGGCACTGTTATGGGGGATTATTGTGGGGGCATCTGTGGATTGCACTGTTATGGGGGCATCTGTGGATGACACATATATAGCATCTTATCTAATGTGTCATCCACAGATCCCCCATAACAGTGTCCCTGTGTAGTGAATGGGGGCCGGCGTCTGGTTCTGTAATGGCAGCGGGGCCCGATGCAAATCACTGTATTCTACTACACCGGGCCCCGCTCACAGTAGTATCATCATATCTAACTTGTAGGTATTGTTAAAGTATTCAAATCATCTGGAATCCAGCGCTTGTACTACTTAGGCTCCATTAACACGTCCGCAAATGGGTCCGCAATTTTGCGGAACGGGTGCGGACCCATTAATTTTCTATGGGGACGGAATGAATGCGCACAGCACACAGTGTGCTGTCTGCATCCGCATTTGCGAAGCGCGGTCCCGATCTTCGGGTCCATAGCTCCGCAAAAGATAGAACATGTCCTATTCTTGTCCGCAGCTTGCGGACAAGAATAAGCATTTCTATAGGGGTGCCGGGCAGGTGTGTTGCGGATCCGCAACACACCACGGACGTGTGAATGGAGCCTTACTACTAACTTCTCTCACAGCGTAGCTCACTACGTCATGCACCTGCGCCGCCTGCTTCATTCCTAAAGTGGGCGGAGCATGCGCATGACATAGTGAGCTACGCTGCAAGCGCCCGCCTGGCCGGCCTCCTGACTGCCAAGAAGTTAGTAGTAAGTAGTACAGCGCTGGATTTAAGATGATTTGAATACTTTAACAATACCCACAAGTTAGATATGACTATACTACAGTCAGTGGGGCCCGGTGTAGTAGAATACAGTGACTGCATCGGGCCCCGCTGCTATTACAGAACCAGATGCCGGCCCCCAGCCGATACACCAGACAGTCGCAGCATTCGCCCCATAAGACACACTGCTATTTCCCCCCCCCAAAAAAAGTGCGTCTTATAAGGCGAAAAATACGGTAGTTACTGCAGCACTACTTTCACTGAAATGAATGGGAGCAGTGCTGCAGTAACCAGCTCAGTCCACTAGACCAAGGGTCAGCAACCAGCTGTTGTGAAACTACAACTCCCAACATGCTCCATTCACTTCGATGTGAGTTCTGTGAACAGCCAAGCAAGTATGCATGCTGGGATTCTTCGTTTCACCACAGCTGGAGAGCTGAAGGTTGCTGATCCCTGCAATAGACAATGTACATAACTTTGCAGTTCCACCACCAGAACTACTCCCAAACAGCTGATAAGTGGGGCTGGGGAAAGGGAGGGTATCGGACTACCACTGATCTGAAATTGATGATAAGCAAGAGATACAGCATACGGTGAGTACCCCAGAGTGACTACTTTCTCTCCTTTTATTATCCACTCCTGATTTTGGCTTCCAAAACTGTATGCAAAAACCTGATAGCGTGGTCGTACCCAAAGTCTAGCTGAGGAACAATAAAGACCTACATGTACAAGCTCCTCACAGCTAAGCCCAAGTTCAGAGAATCTTTATCTCTAAGGCTACTTTGACAATTGTGTTTTCCCTTTCCGCTATTTAGCTCCGTCATAGGATCTCAATAGCCGGGGAAAAACGCTTCCGTTTTGTCCCCATTCATTGTCAATGGGGACAAAACTGAACTTAATGGCGTGCACCAGAACGCATTCAGTTCCATTTGGTTGCGCCCCCACCACGGACAAAATAACGCTGCAAACGGATCAGTCATGACACACAATGTAAGTCAATGGGGACGGATCTCTCTCTGACAATAGAAAACGGATCCGTCCCCCATTGACTTCCAATGGTGTTCATCACGGATCCGTCTTGGCTATTCTAAAGAGAATACAACCGGATCCGTTATTAAAGGATGCAGGCAGTTGTATTATCAGAATGGAAGTGTTTTTGCTGATGCATGATGGATCCAGCAAAAACGCTGGTGTGAAAGTAGCCTAAGGTAACAACTTTGTTACCAGAATACTCCAGAGAGAAGGAGATTAGAAGGTCCACCCATACTTTAAGTTTTTCTATTGGAAAATGAAATGCTGCGGTATCTAACTGCATCACGACCGTGGCATATGGCCATACCCTAATATTTGTGTCCCTAATATCTAGCGCTGGGGTCCTGGGTTCAAATCTAACCATGGAAAACATCTGCATGGAGTTTGTATGTTCTCTCCATGTTTGCGTGCGTTTCCTCCCACAACTTCAGGGAGTTCTCCTGGGTAAGAAAGAGTGCACGTTCCTGCCACTCAGCCATAGGGAGAGCCAGAGGAGGAGACTGCCACTGTCAATACTATGACCTCACTCAGGGCCATAATTAACCCAACACCAACAGGTCGCTGCATAAGTAACACACTGTACTAAATAACCCAATCCTTATCACACAGTCTGGTCTACCAGACCTATTAACTAAGGCTACTTTCACACCTGCATTCGGTGCGTATCCGTCTTGTATCTGCACAGACGGATCCGCACCGATAATGCACCATATTGTGTCAGTGAAAACGGATCCGTCCCCATTGACTTACATTGTAAGTCAGGACAGATCCGTTTGGCTCCACATAGTCAGGCGGTGTCCGCCTCCAGAGTGGAATGGAGGTGCAACAGAGCCAAACTGATGCATTCCGAAAGGATCCTTATTCATTCAGTAAGCATTGGGGCTGAACTGAACCGTTTTGGGCCGCTTGTGAGAGCCCTGAAATGCCAGTGTGAAAGTAGCCTAATACTAATGATGCAGCAGCCAGAATCATTCTTATTAATTAAAATGTATTACATAAAATACCTAAAGGGAACCTGTCACCAGTTTTATGGTGTCCTAACTAAGGGCAACATAAATAAGTGACTGATTCTCTTAGCAAAATGCCGGGTCACTTTCTTTAATTGACCCAGTCAATCTGCCAACATCTTGTATTGAAAAGCTCCAGCTGATAATGATGAGTCCTGAATATTTATGAGCTCCTGACTCTCCCCGCCTACCTGTTGCTGAATGACAGTTATTTTCCATATGAATCAGCAGCAGGTGGGCAGGGGAGTGGCTATAGCTGTTAATTAAATAAACGCTGGACTCAATGACATCACGCTGGACTCAAATCAGCTCATTAGCATGCAGCATGTGGCATCTTTGTGTGTATACTATGAGGTAACCATCTGTCACACCAGTAAGTCAATACATCTAAGGCACTTTTTAGTAGTTAATGATTGTATATAATTAGTTAGATTATAATCAAATATCCACATGACAGGTTCCCTTTAAATGTGAACATGCAGTACCACATCTCCAACCTATAAAGCCAGAATAATCTTCCATCTGGATGAGATTCAGAGTAGCAATCCTTTAGTCAAACAGGAGAAGAATGCAAGGATTATATGTGTAGGCCAAAAACATCACATGGATTAGATAATGTGGGAACTTGGGAAATGAGAATTTACAGTATTTATGAATAAGGACAAACCTGAGCACACGGCCACCCCGTACTGTGGGTATGAGACCTGAGGCTTATTCATTTCAGGTGCCTTAAAAGGAACATTTTATAGAAGCCTTTACAGACGGCTGGTACTGCAACCAAACCGTCAGCGGCAGACCTGACCAAAGACCACGTCTACACAAAAAATTGCAAAGGAAATTGTAACTCTTCAAGTGGTTGTCTCACTTCAGTAAGTGGCATTTATCATGTAGAGAAAGTTAACACAAGGCACTTACTAATGTATTATTATCAATCTTCTTTCTTTGTTGGTTGGATTCATTTTTCCATCACATTATACACTGCTCGTTTCCATGGTTACAGACCACCCTGTGATCCATCAGTGGTGGTCGTGCTTGTACAATATAGGAAAAAGCAGTAGCCTATGTGCACTCCCATGTGCCCGGCCACCAGAAAGGCTGATGCTTTTTCATATAGTGTGCAAGCACAACCACCAGTGATGGATTGCAGGGTGGTCTGCAACCATGGAAACGAGCAGTGTATAATGTGATTGAAAAATGAATCCAGACAGCAAAGGAAGCAATATGGATAATAACAATACATTAGTAAGTGCCTTGTTTTAACTTTACTACGCAATAAATGCAACTTACTGAAGTGAGACAACCACTTTAAGGGCTCATGCACACGACCGTTGTTTGGGGCCCCATTCGATCCAAATTTTTTGCAGGTCAGATGCGGACCCATTTACTTCAATGGTACCACAATAGTTGCTGATAGCAAAAAAAAAAAAGTATTTGCCAAGAATCTCACATTTATAAAAATAAGCGTAGCATTAGCACCAGAATATTTTCTATAACTACGGCATTATTGTACTTTATTGGTGTCTGCAGAGTGCTGTTGCATTGTGTTTTTTTCATGATCTATATGGAGACAGTCATGGTGACAGAATTCCCTGGTGTCTTCTTCTTCAGATGATTCTCTTATCTGAGTCGAAAAGAACTAATGATTAGGACCTCCGAGCTGCATCCCTGAACGCGGAGATGTAGCTGGACGCAGATTAACATCATTCATTCACAAGCCTCAAGGACCTGTCAGGCACCGAGGTCACTTTTAGGTCACTTGTATGTTGTGATGTTGAGACAGATTTCCTATACATATGGTTATCAGCAAAACCAAGGCTGATTTCATGGTGCATAAACCAGGCCCACAACCTTTTTTCAGATTCAAGGGTTATGGAGTTATATGAATTTGATGGCCTATCCTTAGGAATCGGTGGAATAGCCAGTCAGCGTCCCAATGCCCTTCAAGAACCACAGCTTGTCGTTTAAAACTGGAAATATACAGCCAATTAAGAATACACTGTACCGTAGTCATCATCCAATCTGTTTTGTGGTACACTCATCAACATTACAAACCCTGTAGTCATCCTTCCTCCTCAGTCCGGAGAACAGTCGGCCCATGATGCAGTAGAACGTATACAGATGAAGAAAAGTCAAGTACTTCAACCTCAATAAACGAGGCGTCCATTTTCCTTTCTTCATCAGCATCTTCCCTTTGCCAGCACTTCCACATTATTCTACACCTGCCTGATCAAGTCTGATATAAAATAGGTGCATAGATAGTGCTGTTACATACGTACTGTGGCGCCCCCTACTGTCTTTAGATTCCCTGTCAGAATGTGAACATGTGTCTGAAGCTGGCGAGAAGCTGCTGCTTTTAGATCCCCGATTCTTATTGTCTGGCCTGTACAACTGCAGGAATCCGGGAGGTGGGACTGAGCATGTGTGACCACTGTGACTGGATACATTACATGGATGTTCTGAGCAGAGACGATTCCAAATTAAAATGTTCCGCCGCATACAGCGCACACTGGATATGTAATATCCAAGTGTAATATGTCAGCTTATTGAGGTCTATCATTTCATTGGTTGCAGTTTTTACAGTTGAAAACATTCCAAAGGCAGAAAAATACAAAAGGTATAAAAAAATGGTATGAAAAACGCGTGCACTTTTGAGTGCACCTTAACCACTATACCCTAAGGCTACTTGCACACAATGCATATTACACACGGATTTCTGTGCAAAAAAAACACAGCGAACCAGCAAAGTGAACGAGAAAAGACAAATGTAATGTACACTAATTCTTCTGCCTTCCGTGTGGAAATTTACAAATCCGCAGCACGTTAATTGTTTGTTCAATTTTTGGTGCAGATTTCACCCTTTTAAATTGAAGGGTGAAATCTGCTGCAAAACCGTATCACATCCGCACTGCTGCAAAAACACACAAAAAATTTGTGGCTTTTCTGTTTAGAAATCTGCACTCGTGTGGCGGTACCCTAAGGTTGCGACCTCACAGTGCGGGTGGCTGCATGGCAACCAATGGCTGCTCAATTTTACCGTAAATCTGTGTGGTCATTGGGTGCCTCACCGTAGGGTTGCACCCTAAAAGTGACCCATTTTGTAATCTACAATCTGTAAATTGATTACAGCGGGGACCAGCTGCGAACCAAGTTTGGAGTCGGAGAACTTCAGATAATCTCCACTACAGGTGTGCATGCTGCATTCATAATTCCTCCAATCAGATACACTGATGTACAGACGCAAGCTTTCCAACAGCAAAAACAGGTAAAAAATGTTCCATAAGGCCTCATGCACACGACCGTTGTGTGTTTTGCGGATCCGCAAAACACGGATGGCGCCCGTGTGCGTTCTACAATTTGCGGAATGGCACGGACAGCCTTTAATATAACTGCCTATTCTTGTCTGCAAAGCGCGGACAAGAATAGGACAGGTTATATATTTTTTTGAGGACCACGGAATGGAGCAAAGGATGCGGACAGCACATTGAAGTGAATGGGTCCGCATCTGAGCCGTAGTTTTGTGCATGAGGCCTAAGACTGTGACTACCACAGGTGTTACAGGATTACAACACACTCACATTATAATATTGGGTGTCAAAAAGTTACATTGACTTGTTCTATTCATATGGGGTAAGCAATGCATGATACGGACATGTGTGATAGGGGATTAGGTGAAGCCCTCTGAGGACTCATCTAATCGCGAGCTGCTGTATAGATACAATTCCAAAATGTCCTTACATTTCCCTTGTAATTAAATAAAACTACTGCAATAACTAATCTGGAAGTGACATAAAGCAGGACAATAGAATTTTGAACGTTACTTTTGTCAACTTCACAGAAGTCTGAATATTACAGAAAGACAAGAGTTAATACCTCTGCACACGCAAGTGAATGTGCACCACCACCGCACTGACCTGGCTGTATGCTCTCAGGCAGCATTCAAGTCCACTTCACTCCTCTCAACGTATTAAAACCAGGGAACTTCTGTACGGTAACCTTCAACTTCAATGAAAGAAGAAAAAAGCCTGGTTGTGTGTGAGCATGACCACAGCGCAGCAATTTAATACACCTTATCATGTGGTATGTTGCTATAGCAATCCTGAATCCGGCAGCTCCCGTGCAGCAAATGACAAAGGGTCTCCCCCTCCCCTCCCTCTGCTGCAAGGTAATCTGCCTCTTCCAACAGCACATCACCCTGCGCCCTGCTATGTGCAAGGAGGGCGGCCTCGCAGTTTAGTACGTTTGTCTGTGTAAAGTGTTATACCGGACAACTCACTTATTACCAACGCTACCTCTATGCAATTTAGGGAGTCCTACTCTCACACTTCTGCTTGGTGGATAGAAAGCAAGAGATGTAAACTGAAGCATTGTCCCATGAAATTATCATATTACTAGATGTGGATGCAGCAGAGCAGAGTTTGTCGTTTAGCACAATACAGTTGCGTTTTTAGGTACCTGTACGTAGGTAACAAGTTATCCCCTATCCACTGAAAAGGGGGTGACTTTTCAGATCAACTGCTGGGACCCCCACCCATTATTAGACTGAGGGTCCTGTGTCCCGCTGTATGAATGGAGTCATTTTATTTTTTTTAAATCCCACATCTTGTTCAGTAGCAAATTGGCTCAACTGAAGTACGGTATAAGGATACATGCACACGTTCAGGATTCATGTGCGGAGAATCCGCACTGAAACCCGCAGGCAAATCTATGCGGTCAATCCGCATCAATTGCTGCGCATTTGGTGTGGATTTTACTAAGTGAATGAAGAAAATCCAGTCAGGAAAAATAAAATAAACTGACATGCTGCAGATTTAAAAGTCCGCACTGCAGGTGAAAATCTGCGCGGAAAAAAAATCTGCATGGTGTGCATTGAGAATTTCATATTCTCATAGAATACAATGTACATGACCTATGCTGCAGATTTTCCGCACGCAAATCCGCATGGAAAATCCGCACGCAATCCTGATAGTGTGTATGGTGCGGATGTGCCGTGGGTGCGGCTGCAGTGGGCCCTAATTAAACGAATGAGAATCGCGCCGTTCAGTAGGTCTGCATTGTTAATGGCCACGTGGTATTGGAGGGGGCGACCAATCCAAAGAAGAAATTCCAGCTTCAGATTTTTACATGGATTTTCTGAATTTGTCTATGACGTAATGGTGCATATGCCACGGCACTGCAGCTATGACATCAAGTGGAATCTCTACGGGTAAGGCTACATGCACACAACCGTATGTGTTTTGCAGTCCGCAAAAAAAACGGATGACGTTCCGTATGGCATCCGTTTTTTTTGCGGATCCATTGTAATAATGCCTATCCTTGTCCGCAAACTAGAAAAAAATAGGACATGCACAATTTTTTTTGCTGGGCAACGGAACGGACATACTGATACGGACAGCACACGGTGTGCTGTCCGCGTTTTTTGCGGACCCATTGAAATGAATGGGTCCGCATCCTATCCGCAAAAAAACAAAAACGGAACGGACACAGAAACAAAATACGGTCGTGTGCATGAGGCCTAAGTATTATGGACCTTTAAGGAAATCTGTGACTTGCTACATGGTGACCCCATAGGCCATTATATCCTCCCCTAGAAACAATTCGTCTTCTAGGGTAGAATGCCTCAGCAATGAAGAGTGTGATGGAGCATGGCACAATGAGGGTTCACATCACCATTTATTTTTCCGTTCTTCTTCCAGAAGATATCCAAGCCACAATCTACCTAAGGCTACTTTCACACTCGCGTTTTGTGCGGATCCGTCATGGACGGATCCGTTCAGATAATACAACCGCCTGCATCCGTTTGTATTATCTTTAACATAGCCAAGATGGATCCGTTTTCTATTGTGCCAGATTGTGTCAGTGAAAAAGGAATCCGTTCTGACACACAATGTAAGTCAATAGGGACGGATCCGTTTTCACTGACACAATCTGGCACAATAGAAAACAGATCCGTCCTCCGTTTGGCTCAGTTTCGTCAGACGGACACCAAAACGCTGCAAGCAGCGTTTTGGTGTCCGTCTCCAAAGCGGAATGGAGACTGAACTGATGCAAACGGATCCTTTTCCAATCAGAATGCATTAGAATGCAAACTGATCCGTTTTAAACCGCTTGTGAGAGCCCTGAACGGATCTCAAACGGAAAGCCAAAACGCAAGTGTGAAAGTAGACCAACATAGAATACAGTCATTTCCAATCAGTACAGCAGGATATGACTGATATGGCATCAGGAGCATAGGGCAATCCTCCTGACTTGTCAAGAAAGAAACCATTCCTATTTTTCTATAATCCTATCTGCTTTCTGTACCATGAAGCTACTGTATCAGCGTGTGATGAGGTGGAGAGAAATCTAGGCATGCTGAAGTAGCTGGACTTATCTTACCTACCTAAAAATGCGGTGTGCCCAATACAGGCACAGACAGGAAGACGCTCAGTGACATGTACTACTATTCAAGCCTGCGGTGAAGTCATTCGCTGCTCAGATTTCTAATGGCTCAAGCACATGATGAGGTCCTGGACAGCGGCACTCAATAGTCTAAATGCAATGCTTCTACAGGAGAATGCTACTATACATACAGTCTGATGAAACATGCTACAATATTATTTTCGTACATTGTCTGACCCAAAAAATCTCTGCCTCACTCCATCCGAAATCTGAGGCATAAGAAGGTACAGAAGAAGGCTCATGCACCTCCATTACTTCTACTACAAAATGGAGCTGTAATACGGTAGTGCACAAGTCCCGATTTATTCTAAACCAAAATCCAACACACAAACTGTTAAGATCATTTTAAGGGGTTGTCCAGATGACCTATCCTCAGCACTCCCAGTGCCCCCCACCGATCAGCTGTTTGAAGAGAACATCAAGCTCGTAGGGACGCTTCATGCTCTTCAAACGGCTGATTAGTGGAGTACCTGAGGATAGGTCATAAATATAATATGGGGGTTCTCCAGCACAACAGAAATTGGTGGTAGCGGGGCAAGAGCGGCTTAAAAACCTAAAAGATGCAGAATACACTTCTGCTGATTTCCACTTGCTGCCGTTCAGACTGTGATTGGCTGAAGTGGCATTTTCAGGCATTTCCTGTATGTTGTGAGTAGAGAGCAGGACCAATTTATCAATATTTTCTCTATATCATTCTAAATCCATTACATAAGCAAATTTACAATGCCTTTGAAGTTTATCTCCATCACTCTGCAACACATGTTTCGCGTTCGCTTTCCCTTGAGAAAGCGAACGCGAAACACGTGTTGGGATCCAGGACTGCTTGTTCTGTATATACTTGTATTGTATGTTTTTCCCCAGGTCATTTTTTTGTTTAAAGGGAACCTGTCACCCAAAAATCGCCTATTAAGCTGTTTACAGTACCTTATAGTGCTGTATAGTCGTTTCCTGATGCACTTTTTGTTAGTTTTGCAGCATGTATGCTCAGTCAGAAATCGATGTTATATTCAGCTGCTGCCCCGTGCTTCAAGTCAGGCTTGAAGTCACGGGGGCAGCGGCCTCGGCGTCTTACATGGCCCTCTCCCCGCCCCCTGCCTCTGTGACTGACAGCCGAAATCCGATTCCGGGACCGCGCTCAACGGCCGCATGCGCAGTAAAGGGCGGCAGGAGCGCGGTCCCGGCTGCCGCGCGTACTACGCGCCGTCTTACTTTCGCCGCACTGCGCATGCGCCCGACATCCTGTATCAAACGCGCCCGCGCCCGGCATCTGGGCGCGGGCGCGTTTGATACAGGAATGTCGGGCGCATGCGCAGTGCGGCGAAAGTAAGACGGCGCGTAGTACGCGCGGCAGCCGGGACCGCGCTCCTGCCGCCCTTTACTGCGCATGCGGCCGTTGAGCGCGGTCCCGGAATCGGATTTCGGCTGTCAGTCACAGAGGCAGGGGGCGGGGAGAGGGCCATGTAAGACGCCGAGGCCGCTGCCCCCGTGACTTCAAGCCTGACTTGAAGCACGGGGCAGCAGCTGAATATAACATCGATTTCTGACTGAGCATACATGCTGCAAAACTAACAAAAAGTGCATCAGGAAACGACTATACAGCACTATAAGGTACTGTAAACAGCTTAATAGGCGATTTTTGGGTGACAGGTTCCCTTTAAGCACTATGCACTTTATACATGTTGACTGTGGGCTGTGACTGAGTACTACTCTGCACAGTTTGGGATTATTTATTACTATATTTATTATAATACAACAGACCTGTAGAGATTATCCTGTGTGGCTTTATGCTGCTTATGTATATGGATATGTATGTTTTAACAAATGTATGTCCAATAAAAGATTTTGTATTTCTATAATTCATGCTGTTCTGAGTCTAGTTTTGGGTCTATACATCTAGTTGGTCTAGGACAGCAATAATACCGGGCGTTGCGTTTTGGGATCATAGAGTAATAAAACAAAAGAGGGAGAGAACCCCATACTCCTTTAAACTCATCTATCGCGTTTAATATGCGGTTTGAGGTATTTTTGTGCATTTCCCAAACATTATCTCCAAGTGGCTATAATTAAGCGAATTAATAGAAGAACATCTCACAACATTGCTTCTTTCTATAAAATAATCCATAAAATGTATACACCTAGTATAAACAATATATATAAAAACTAGTACGCAGGATATATATAACTAATATAGAGGGGGAGGACTATACCCCATATTAAAACAGCCTCATGCGTGGTCTAAGTGGAAAAGGAGCTCTATATATCATGAAAAAAGACAATTAGATGATTTCTGACAACATAACCATTCTTATATCGTATATTCTGTAGCTTGATTTCATCCTCTCTATCTTGCGGTAGCTGGGGGTATGTGAGCCTTTCTCCAAGGAGGGATGACAGTGCCAATATAACAGCCAGACATGTGATCCCCCATTGGATGAAAGGCACACAACTTGAACCCAATCGAACATCTCTGGAGAGACCTGAGAATGGCTGTCCGACGGTCCCCATCCAACCTGACACAGCTTCAGAGGATGTGCAGAGAAGAATGACAGAAAATACACAAATCCAGCTGTGTAAACCTTGTGGCATCATATCCAAGAAGACTGAAGGCTCTAATCGCTGCCAAAGGTACTTCAACTACTGTAAGTACTAAGAAGGGTCAATGCAAGTGTTGTTTCTCCTTTTCAATAGACTAACAACGGTTTTGAACATTCTGTTTTCACTTTGTCATTACAAGTTATTGGGTACAGAATGATGGTTAAAAAATAGATTTTTTTTTTTAAAAAATGTAATTTTTTTTTTACTTTAGCACAGGGCAAAAGAAAACTAAATGTGAAAAAAGTGAAAAGGGTCTGAACGCTTTCCAAATGTACGGTATTGTAACTGACCCCATAAGAATCAATATAGTGAACTATACTTGTTATATTATAGCTGCTTTCAACATACAAATAGTACCTAAATGTATTTCTAAGATAATTAAACATCTCAGATAATCATTTCGATAGCATATAATAAAAAATATGTTATACTGACCCCTTTCTGGTCTCCCCGCAACTGCATATTCATAAACTGTAGTGGTGACATGCTGTACACCCGTGCGCCACTGCGCATGTCACCGTGAATTGATAAAGACTGTGCACACATTACTTGAACATGAATCGACAAAATTCATTGGCACATCATTCTGGATTCTAGTCTGTATTTGTGCTTATGCAGAAACACCTCTTATTATATATGTTTTATGTAGCTTGCACATTTTCTACATTGCCGAATTACATGAAGAATGTCAGAAGGCCCTCATAGGTTCCATAATAGAGGTTGTCACTGGAACTACCCTGTTCATAGGACTTAAAGGGAACCTGTCATCAACTTTATGCTGTCCATACTAACGGCAGTTTAAAGTAGAGACAGGTGAGTTGATTTCAGCGATCTGTCATTTATAAGTTAATAGTAAGTGGTTGCCGAGAACCAACATCACAATCATTGCAGACTGGGCCTGGAAAAGAGTCCCGGCCGCCTGAGAAGAGTCCTGGTTATTCATGAATTCCTGCTCTCCTGCCCACCTGCTGATGACTGACCGGCTTCTACCTAGTTTTCTCCCTTTCTCTCTAGGAGAGAACTGACAATCATCAGCAGATGGGTGAGAGAGCAGGAGATTATGAATATCCATGACTCTTCTCAGGTAGATGTGACTCTTTCCAAGGCCTGGGCTGCAATGATTATGATGTTGGTTCCCGGCAACCACTTACCTTTAGCTGATGAGTGACACACCGCTGAGATCCGCATTTCTGTCACTACTTTATGCTGCCCTCAGTGAGCTTAGCATAAAGTTGATGGCAGGTTCCCTTTAAAGATCTGTGACTGTAAAAAAATAAAAAATAAAAAAAAATAATAAAATAAAAATAAAGTGTGCAGGTTGCAACAACTGTAATTACAAGTGGGATTCACTGGTGTCCAAACGTAGATGGAACGAGAAGTCATATTAAGCTAACAGTATGCCCAATAAGGATCCTAGGGACTGAAGAGGAGCAGCTTTCAGAACGCAATTGAGATGCCATCCATCTAGATGTACACAAACACACACACATTTACTAATGCTGTCTAACATTTAGAAATCACAAGCTGGGCAGTCGGAAAATGTGCCATATTTACCCTATTGGAACACTCTGTATAATCTGGTTGGCTTCACTGATGCCAAATACTTACAAAAAAATGTAATTCTGCCACATTTGCTTGCATTTGACTCCACACCCTTTTCTCTAAACCAGGACCTGTTGTTTTTAGCTCAAATGGTTGATAAAGTTGTCTAAATACAAGTTGCACAGAAATTTAGACACCAATTATACTCAAATAAAATTGGAGCACTTCTTGTATGCCATTCTATATAACCATGTACAGTATGTGCATATATTATACACACACACAGTAGAAACCACAACAGATGAAGGCATCCCGGGTTCAGAACTTACACTCTGACATCAAGAGGATGGATACGACCAGGGTGTGCCAAGACAAAGCAGATCACTTTCAATCAATGTTCTGTCTACATTAATGGAAAATGTCCACACAGTAAGTGCTAAGGATGCATCATTCACAACAACACTGGCACTATCCACATCTATCAAAAGGCAAACACAATACACAAAGCTAATATCTCATATAAGTAGATGGAGTTACATATATGACACACCCAAGAAAAAGTCACAACCCAAATTAACATGGCTTCTCAGTGTAAAATAGTATACATACATACTGTACATTGGTATACGTATTAAAAGTGCATAAGTCCACTCACCACACCAAGGTTACCTCCTCAAGTGGGACCTACTCTAATTTGGCGCAGCACCAGGCAGCGGGACCCAGCAGTCAAACAGCACCCCTGCTGCTAGACAAACCAACCAACTAACCAACACACCAGCACAGCAACAATGGCCACCACGCAGTACTGCACCATGTAAACAGATGGTAAAAGCTCACCTTTCCATATGGTCTCAGGAACTCCAACTGGCAGGAAATTATTAACCCTTATGCAGTCTCCTGCTAATTAAAATGGGAGGAATATCGATACCATGGGGAAAAAAAGGCGCTGTGCTGGGGGGGGGGGGGGGATCAGTGGCAGGGTGGCTTTGTCTAGCAGCAGGGGTGCTGTTAGACTGCTGGGTCCCGCCGCCTGCTGGTGCAGTGCTGCAGCATCGGTGGTCACCGTGTGGTGATTCACCAAATTAGAGTCGGAGGCAACCTTGGTGTGGTGAGTGGACTTATGCTTTTGTACAGTATGTATATCAGGGGGCTTTATACTATTTTACATTGAGAAGCGATATTCTGCTGTGAAGCAGTTATAGATCAATGTACGGCATACATGAATGTGGTCTGGCCGGTTGCACACCTACAACCGCCAATGTTGGCCCAGCGTGTCTGGCCTTTCGCGACGTGTATTGTTTTTAGAGGGACACTTGCGCCAGGAAGGGTTCTATTTTTTATTTTTTGTTTTAACTCCACATACATAGGAAATATTATGTTAATTTATTGTGACTGCGAGATAAAACCACCTGAAGAGAACAGGACCATCAAGAATTACCATTACCACTAGGCCACCAGGAATGACAGAATAGACTAGACCCATGGATGTCAAACTCATGGCCCTCCAGATGTTGCAAAACTACAACTCCCATCATTCCCTGATAGCTGTAGTATGCCCAGGCATGATGGGAGTTGTAGTTTTGCAACAGCTGGAGGGCCACGAGTTTGACATCCCTGGACTAGACCATCAGGAATTACAATAGTCAACGATCCAGTGACACTGGATATCATCTATGTATTTAAGTGCCCAGGACTCCGTGCTAAATATTCAACTAACCATCAGGTATCTAGTGCTAAATGGTACTTAAAGGGCTTGTTCAAGATTGAGCTTTTCAATGATTTTCTATATGATTCTGCCCTTAGATATGGCATCATAGGACAACTGACAGGTCTGCAAATGTTGACTGCAAACTACATTACCAATACATTGTATGCTGTATAAATGACACCAAGACAGAGACACAAATTGAGTACAAAGAATAACAGGAAAAACTAGACTCCACATTACAACACAATAGGATGGGTGATTTATCCATTATATACACCAGGCCATAGGAGACCAGAGAGAGCTTGTTCATCTGCAGTTCATCTGGCTTATACAGTAGCCAGAGCTGGAAATGACAGGACATTAGCTCTTGCATTCAGGGTCAGATTACCCCGGTATAACACTGTTGAAACAGATGGCTGCGTTCATAGGTAAGAAGAGCAAATACACAAATTACGTTACCCAGATATGTTACAGGGTTTTAACTAGTCAATACATTTCTACATACTATAAGGATATAGGCCGAGAGCCACATTAATGAGCGGAGAAGAGTAAGGGCACAAGGCGGGTGCCACGCTGCTAAGCAAGAACAGAAGTAACAGCACCATCCTTAGAAGTGAGTTCTGTATGTTTACCTAAGACCATCCAATAATTGGGAATATTTGATAATCCAGTACCTGTGAGGTTGCACAGAAGCAAGATTTAAAAGTTTTGTGCCATGTGGACATTTATGGCATATCCACAGGATATGCCAAAAATGTTCAAAGGGTGTGGGAGCTACTTCTTGGATCCACTCCTATATCAAGATAGCCTAGTCCAGTGATGGCTAACCTCCAACACTCCAGCTGTGGTGAAACTGACTCCCAGCATGCACCTTTCATTTCTATGGAGTTCTGAGAACAGCCAAGCAAGTGTGCATCTTGGGAGTTGTAGTCTTACCACAGCTGGAGTGCCGGAGGATAGCCATCACAGACCTAGTCCTATTTGGGAGTCCTTTTGAAGTGAATAGAGAGCAACACATGTGCAGCCAACTCTCCATTTCTACTTGCATGTTGAGAAGTGGATGCCAGAAGTGGGACCCACAAGAATTTGACATTTATGACATATCCTGTGACTATGCCATGAATGCCCAGATGCTCCAAGTTACACCCTTTAAATGCAGCCTGTCCCAGGACATTCACTGTTAAACTATGCACAATGCCTTGTAGGGCTAGATCAGCTGAATGCACTGATACCTGTTACTTGGTGATCCATTGCTTCATTCTTGGAAAAATACTATTGAACCATAAGGAAATGAGCAGTTAGGTGCAATGAGGGAGGGCCCAAGCCACACTGTGCACCCTTGCTTCTCCGTTCTCCGCTTCCCTCTGACAATACCCACCATCTCCATTTTGACTGACAGGACCAGTTGAGATGATTATGTAGGAACCTGACAATGTCAATCATGGAGAGGGAGGGGCTGGTAGAGTGAGCGAGAGGAGCTTAGGAGGCACAGAGGGGCTTAGGCCTGTCCTTGGCGCACCCAACTGCTCATCTGCATATCGATTAGGCACCGTGCACACAACCGTATTTTCTGTCCGCATCCGTATTTTATGCGGATCTGATGCAGACCCATTAATTTCAAAGGGGCCACATAAAATGCGGACAGCATATTGTATGCTGTCTGCATCTGTATGTTTGTGCCTTGGCCCCGTAAAAAAAAAATAAAAGACAGAAAATGTTCTAGTCCATTTTGCGGACAACAATAGTACATTTCTACAAGAGGGGTAATAAAAATGGCAGCATGTACATGGCTGGTATCCATGTTTTGGGGATCCGCCAGACCGCAAAACAACATACAGTTGTGTACATGAGGCCTTAAAAGTACTTTCTCCAGAATGAAGCAGTGAATCGCTACGTGAAATATATCATTACATTCAGCTGAGCTAGGCCTTCAAAGCATTGCGCATGGTTTAACAGTGAATTTCCTGGTGAAAAACTCCCCTTGGGTATTCCGGTTAGAGTTAGGTTATACCCTATCCAAAGGATAAGTGATAACTATTAGATCAGTGGGGGTACTACAGATTACAAGAATGGGGGCCTTGTAGCCAGTTGGGCATGTGCGTGGTTGTTCTATTAATTTCTTTGGGAGTTCTGTAGACAGTCAAGTACAGCGCTCGGCTATCTCCAGAATGCCTATTGAAATGAATGGAGCAGCCACGCAAATGCCCTACTGGCTGCTCCATTCATTTCAGGTAGCTGCAGGAGGTACAGGGCCCAGTGACAGCCTGCAGTGCGGCCGCGATTCCCCAAGTCTCGCACATGCGCATTGTGCCGCTGAAACCCGGCTAACAGCGGTAGCAGGAGATGGGATAGCACATTACTACAGAGCACATCACACAGGCACGAGACTTGGGGAATCGCGGTCGCACTCCAGGCTGTCACTCTCAGGCAGGAGAGGACTGTTAGGGGGCTTAGTTACCTTGACTTGAAGCAAGGAGGCTGCTGCCCCTTGACTTCAAGCTGGCCGGCGTTATAGCGCTGATAGAGAATAAAACTGTGTTTTTTTTTTTAACTTACGCAGCATCGGACAACAGGATGAAACATATGATTATTAACAGGCTGCGGGCTACTACGAGGTACTGCTGGCGGGTGTAGATGCATTTTTGAGCCTGGCTTTAGAGTACCAGAACAGGTACCAGATTATCAAATATAATCCCAGCAGCAGGTGACAGGGCCCCGTTCTTGAGATTTGTGTGGATCCCAGAGGTAGGACCCACACCTATTAGACATTTAAAGGGGTTATCCAACTTCTTAAACAGCCCCCCCATGTGCCGGGCCCCTCACAGGTAATATACTTGCCCCAATCCTCGTGCCAATCCTGGTCCCTGCACCGCCACTGCTGCTTCTCCCTGTACACGGATGAAAACATCCGGTGTCATGGACGAGCAGCCAATGGCAGGCGGGGATGGGGACGAGCCTCCCTAGTGTCATCCTTGTACAGGGAGAAGCAACAGCGGCGGTGCAGGGACCAGGAGCGGCACCGGGGGCAGGGTAAGTATATTACCTGTGAAGAGCCCGGCACATGGGGGGCTGTTTGAGAAGTTAGATAACCCCTTTAAGGCATATCCTGTGGAAATGCTATACATGTCCAGATGGCACAACCCCTATAAGACTTTAAAGAGGAGCTTCATGCTTGGAGAAAATATTAAGGGTTCTGCAATTCTACAACAAATTGCTATTATCAGAATCGTTGGAGTTATTTTACCTATAGCAAAGATCATAATATATTCCAGCTTTGCATTAAAAAAAAAACAAAAAAAAAAAAACATATGGACAGGTTTATTAATACGATATGTAATAACTGTCCTTCATTGTTACCCGTCTGTGACAGATTCATGAAAACGTCTCACAAATGTCTCTAACGCTGCAGTCTTTTGGTCGTTTGTTACCTGCTGTACAGGTGCCACATTTTTTTAGTCATTGATAAAATGGTACCTAGGCCTAACAAGTCACCCCTCCACCACACCATGCTGCTCCCATTTTTGAAAGGTACACTGATGTCTTTTTTTTATATAGCAAACAATTCTCTATAGAAGTTTACTTTACATTTAAATATTATTTTTTACAGAAATGTATTAAATATTTATTTCCCACTATTTGTAATACCTTAAGTTATTCTGCAGTGAGGCCACAATGAACTCTGATCCCTGTCCTCATGTGGGTTACGGCAGATGTTGGGGGAGATAAGCTGCTGCCTGAGGTGCCTGGCAGCGGTTTTCTCCCGCTCTCTCAGGACATGAGCATTCGTGTGTATAGAGGAGAGACAGCTGTTGGCTGAACGCTCAGGTATCCAACATGCATGACCAACCTAACTCTATTCTGAAAATATACCTGGCATCCGAAGTGCAGCCTGTACTGTTGAGCGAAACGTAACACTCATCAAGCCTAGAGAACACGTGGGACGGGTAATAATTCCTGGTACTGACTGACATAGCAAGCTATTTATATTTGTAGGGTAGATAAAAATAACTAATAAGCACCAGCTGAGCTACTGACATTATACACACAACCTATATCTGCACAGTAAGACCAAATGACTAAACAGCACTGTATAGAAATGAACTACCAATATAGACAGATCAGAAACAGGTACAATTATTTAGTCTCCTTATGGAACTAGATCAGAAATGCTATGTTATGCTGCTTGCTACATGCCCATGAGATAGCAGTACCCCATTTTATTAGCTTACGGTCGCCTGAATGTCGTCTGAATGTAGCCTTAAGTGTCTTGCAGAGCCGCAAAACACGGATACCGGCCGTGTGTGTACCACATTTTGTGGAATGCACAGGGCCAGCCCTATATGGAACTGCCTATTCTTGTCTGGGACTGCAGACAAGAATAGAACATGGGTTATATTTTTTGCGGGGCCACAGAACGGTACTACGGATGAGGACAGCAAACAGTTGATATCCGCATCTTTTGTGGACCCATTGAAATGAAATACAGTTCTTTATACCTGGGGGCTTCATAAGTAGACCTCCTAGTAGGGCCAGACTTGCAGGGGAAATCATACTTACTTGATCCCAGCACCTGGGTTCTGGGCAGCTGCAGCTCTCAGGTCTTCCGGTGTCAACATTCGGTTTGATGCAGGTCACTTAGCTATAGCCAATGACTGGATGCACTGGGCACATGCCTCCCATGTGTCAAGTGCCCCAGTTACATGATGCATGGGAGACATGTCATCTTGGTCACTTGACCCACCTTGACATGGCCACTTGACCCACCTCAAACTAGATGCGGACGTGGAGAGACCTGCGATCTGCAGCGGCGGGTGGGGGAGAGAAGCTGGAACCTAGTGGCAGATATCAGGTAAATAGGATTCCCTCAGCAAGAATCAAACAAATGCTGCTGAAAAATAGGTTTCTAAGCTGTGAAAAAGTTGTGTAGAAAATAAAGAACAAAGCTGTTACAGCCCGATACTTCCAGCCCATTGGCCCAAAGATTCCCAGTAATAATAGTTTTTATGTTCACAATAATCAAGAAGCCACTACTCAACATCGCCCCCATATATTCTGTATTAGGGATAGGTGAGAATCTGACTTCCCATTGTATAAGTCCATTACGAGGGAGTCTATCCAATAGGGATAGGTCGTCTCCATAGTGGTGAAACCACCAACAGGTACAATGGGACAGATTGTAGAACCTACAGTGTCCAGCCAATTGAAATGGCTTCAAAGGGGGGACTGATAGAGATGTGGATATCATATTTTATTCAGTAAGATGGCCCCCATATCCTCCAGCTCTCAGTTTACACCTTATTCACTTAAGTTCCAAGAGGACCCTCCTCCCTGATGTGTCATACTGTATATGACGCATGCTGTGCTGCTGTTAGAGTGAAGCCATTGCAATATGGCGCTTACACTTAGATTTTTACATAGTTTGCATACCAGAGTTAGTAAAACAATGCACTATGCGCAGATGCCAAGTGTTATCTCTTTTCTTATTATTGTATTCTCACCAATGAAACAATGCCACAAGCCTCAGGGGGGATGCCCCTTCTGCTGTCCTTATAAACTGCTTCACTTTCTTGAATAAAAAAGAACTGCTTTAACCCTTGCCTGGTGTCAATGTGGGTTCTTCCATGCATGTAAAATCCTAGGATCAGAACAATTTGGAGCGGTAGAGCAAACGTAATTAGCCCCGATTGAGGGCATCTTCACACTCCCAGTGCACCAAAAAGTGCAGATTTTGCTGCAAATCATGGTGCAGAAATGTTACAAATTTGTCCCAGATTCCCCCCTGCATTGAAAAACGTGATATGCTAGTCAGAAATCTGCAAAATAAATTGACATGGTGCGGATTTAAAGGGGTTCTGGAATTTTTATTCTGATGGCCTATTTTTAGGATAGGTCATCAAAATCAGATCAGTTCCTCCCATCATTGGGGGCGCAGTGCGCCCGCCCCTCCTCCGCCACTCTCTCTTTATTGGCAGCGCTGCACAGGGGGAGGGAGAGACTGCTTCCTTCTCCCCTATGCTGCAGAGGGAACATAAGATCGCTGACAGCAGCGCGCTCATGCTCTGTGATACTAGACTGCGCAGCAGCGAAGCCCAGTATCGATGGAAAAAATGGAAATCCCAGTATTGTATCGATACCGGGACAAGAGTATCGAAATTGTTACTAGGAACGCACACAGGATCAGACACCACCTGTTTCCAAGTGTCATACAGTCTCACTTTCGCAAAAAACAAAGAGGAGTCATACTAGCGTTTAGCAATTCAGTATCTTACACCCCCAGCACCTCTATCATAGACCATAATGGCAAATTTATTATACAAGTTTGTATGGTGAATAATATAGAATATACCATTGTAGGATTATATGCCCCCAATAAACACCAAATACATTTTTTGAACAAAGTCTTAGCTAAAGTTTCCAGGGTACGAAAAGGTCACCCTATTATTTGTGGAGACTTTAATATTGTGCCGAATGCTACAGCAGACTCCACAGCCACCTCAAGGTGCCTTTACCCTTCCTTGCAACCTATTTTAATGAGGGAGGAGTTGTACGACATTTGGAGGCTGCATCATGCCTCTGAACGAGACTTTTCCTTTTTCTCTCAGGTACATCATACATACTCTCGCATTGACCTATTTCTCATTAGCAGATCTCTCCTCTAACTTTCATCTCAGTCTACTATGAATTGATGAAATGGTCCGATCACGCTGCCATTACCCTGTCCATCAGAGAAGCTTCCAACCGCAAATACTTTCTTTGGCACTGCAGCCCGTACATCATATCCAACCAGTCCTATAGAACTGAAATATGTAAGGCTATTATGGAATATTTCTCCATAAATGATCTCTCTGTCTCCAGGCCATACAATTTGTGGAATGCCCAAAAGGCAGTACTTCGTGGCACATTTATCAAGTTGGGTCACCTGGCTAAAAAACAAAGAGAACGAAAGATACTGGATATTCTAGCGCAACTAACCCCTCTAGAATTACTGAATAAAACAAGCTTTTCTATAGACAGATCGACCCAAATCCAGTCTCTCAGAACCCAATTAAGAGAGAGCTTACTTTTCTCATATGAAAAAAAAACTTGAGGTCCCCAAAAGCCAGATATTACTCTAAGGATAATAAATCTGGGGAAATTACTAGCTTGCCGTCTAGAAGCTAGGACCGCAAAGACTAGGACCCCATACTTAACTCACCCAACAAACCAGTCTAAAATGTATGACCCCAAAGCTATTGCAGATCATTTCTCTGTATAACCTCAAAGAATCTCATAACACCCATACTGCCACCCCATCAGAAATTACCTCATACTTAGATGAATTGCATCTACCTTAGACCCCCATGAAAGGGACTTATTATCTATGCCTGTCACCCATTCTGAACTCACAAAAACTATAGCTTCCCCCCCCCCCCCCCACATAAATCTCCGGGTCCTGACAGATTCTCCAACCTATATTATAAGACTTTCCAAGACCACCTTACTCCATACTTAACTAAAGTATTTAATGAAGCTTTCCAGAACGGCGTGTTTCTGGACGAAATGCTTTCTGCAACCATTGTTGCTTTACAGAAACCTGGCAAACCCTCAGATAAACCCCAGAACTACAGACCCATTTCCCTCTTGAAGATTTACGCAAAAAAATATTGGCTGCCAGACTTTCAACAGTCCTTCCCCAGTTGATTAACCCAGATCAAATAGGTTTCATAAAGGGCAGGCAAATAACAGACAACACCCATAGGGTTGTAAACCTTGTAGATTACGTAAATCGTAATAAGGAACAGGCTATGTTAATAGCATTAGATGCAGAAAAAGCGTTTGACCGCCTTAATTGGTCATTTGCATTCTCAGTACTGCGTAAAATGGGGTTAGGGACAGCTTTTATAACCGCAATCCAAGCACTTTATTCTAAACCATCGGCAAAAGTATTTATACGGTGCACTTTCTTTGCCATTTAAACTAACGGCACAAGACAAGGGTGCCCCTTCCCCCCCCCCCCCCCCTAATCTTTATATTAGCCATGGAACCACTAGCCCAAGCTATTAGGTCACATCTTTGTATAAAAGGAGTGCAAATTGGTGATCAAAACCATTGTATATCACTATATGCAGACGATATACTCTTATCCTTGACCTCTCCCCTGACAACACTCATGGTGGTATTCTCAGTAATTGATGAATACAGCCTCATGTCATACTACAAAGTCAACGAATCTAAGTCCCAAATCATTCCACTAAATATCTCTAATCAACTACTCTTATCAAGAAAAAGAGACTTCCCCCTGGATTGGAGACAGGAGAGTATCCAATGCCTGGGAATGGCAATCCCTCCAAATATTCATAGCCTTTACCAACTTAACTATGCTCCCTTGTGGGCAGGGAAAAAAACTAGAATTGCAGCCAATACACTATTCCAATTGAAAATCCAAGGAGGATTAGGCCTACCTAATATACAGGACTATTTCCTGGCTACCCAAGTTCAAGCACTGGAAAACTGGTGGATGCCAGCAAATACCTCTCCATGGGTCCACATAGAATCTGTACAATCCCCGACTAAACACCTCAGAGCTCTATTAATCAATGCTATTAGCAGCTCCCTGATTACAACCCCTAAGCTTCCTACTTTATTAGAGGCAACGGTAGCTCATTGGCATACATTCCATAGGAAATGTTCCCCTACCGCAACATCGCTGCTTAGCACCTCTCCCACTTAACTTCTAGACCTGCACCTCCAAGAAACGGAGTTGAACACATGGAGAGACAAGGGCATCATATTTATAAGTCAATTTTATATACATAATAGCCTGAAATCCTTTCTACAGCTTTAAACAGAATCTGATATCCCTAAAAGTGATTTCTTTAAGTACTTACAAGTACGCCAATTTCTAAACTCTAAGTCCCCATTTCAAGTAGGGGCCAATACAAATCTTCTAGAAGAGTGGTCAACCCCTCACACATAAGGGTGTTAAACCCCTATACCTAGCCCTAGTTGCAAAATCTACTTTTTTCTAAATCCCCCTCCCCTCAATGCATGGGACAAAGAACTTCAGTGTGTAATACCAGACAGGGACTGGCAGTTGACTTTCAAATGTATTGCATCAACCTTTCGCAATACCTCCTTATTTGAAGCAGCCATCAAAAGCTGCCTAAGATGGTACTTCACCCCAGACAGACTAAGCAGGATATACCCTGGAGCTACTCACATTTGCTGGCAGGGGAAGGGGCACTCTATTACACATCCTATGGTCTTGCCCTCTCTTAACTTGCTTGTGGGAGAAGATCTTTGAAATAATTTCCAATTTCAGTGGAGCACCTTTTACAGGATCCCCACGCAGAGCTTTGTTTTTTGCTGATATTAATTGCATTGCAACAGGAACGAGAATTCCAGTAGCTTTTCTCCTCTTGATAACTAAACTATCAATCACTAGATTTTGGAAATCTGACACAATTCCAACGGTTGAGAAGATACCAGCAAAAATCCACACCACTAGCTCCTTTGAAAAAGTTTGAGCTTATAAGGAGCACAACATAGTATTGATGCTTGTATACCATTTTCTATTAGAGCTACACTGTTCCTCCAATCAAAGATGTCTATGTAACTGTTTTTCTGTGTTATTATTCATGTAACTCAATAAAAAACAATTGAAAGAAAGAAAAAAAAACGTATACATCTAAAACTGTCAGAAATGTACTATATTCTCTTTCCTGGGTACTCAAGGCCGTACGGGAGAACGCTGGCGACTTTATAACAGTTTTTCTTACAAATCATTTACTGCCAGTTGAAGCCATTCTTCCAGCTCTAAAGACATATTTTCATGGTTAGTAATTTACATGCAATCTTCCTTTATCCCTGCCGGTAAAGTACAAGATTTAGCTTCCATGGGGACAACTTTAGGAATCCTTGAATCCCGCGAGGGAGCCACATATTTCAGGTAGTAGATTTGAGGGTTTATGGTCAAACTGTTGTTTCAGCATGGTGGGCAACTTCTCCAATTTTTCTGTTTAATGGGAATAAGGCTTTTGACCAGACAAACAATAAAGGGTTGTAGTCTAGTAATAAGTGAGCTACAAATCATATGGTGTAAGGGGAGAAAACTATTAACCTCTTGATCTTTTACCACCGCTGTTCTGCAATGAAATAGATCTGGAGCGTGTAATTCACATTATTAATCGTGCACAACTATAAAATGTCTGGAAATCAGAGCTGGAGCCAGCCGTCATTTGTGGTGGACACAATGCTGTCACAAGCAGGTTAAAACACCTCCTCTGGCACCAAGAGACATGATTTATCTGGATCTTCAGAGCTTAGAAAACCCTTACTGCTGACACCTCACTTGGTGGTTTAGATAAGGAAGCCTCCAGATGTTTCCCCTTGTAGCGATTGATGGCTACTCCTCCCTCACATGTACTCCAGTGATGAAACAAAGCAGGGCTGCCACTCTGCATCCTCATCAATACGGGGATGATTGTCAGAGGCACCGTGTCAATCCTACCTCATTATCTATTCCCAAAACCCCCACTGCAGACCGCAAGAGACTGACAGATTGTACATAGACCAAGCAAAAACAAGGAAGACATGGAGTGGAGCAACAGCTTTCATTTGGATCATATGGAAAATCTCCCTGCTATATAGCTCTCTTTCAGAAGGAAGAAAATTGTTTCTCTAGTGCTACCATGGCTGTTCCACCTGCACACGTTGCGGAATATATGCGTTTTTTCCGTGTGGGTTGCTGTGCAGGAAAAAAAAAACGCTGCATATTACAGTACCAGCAAAGTATACAAGATTACACAAATCTCATGTACACGTTGCAGATTTTTTTACGGGCGGAAAATGACCTGATGTGTGGATTTCAAAATAAATAGCATGTCAATTGTGCTTATGGTATTGGCTGCGGATTTCACCGTTTTCAATGGAAGGGTGACATCTGCGGAAGAAACACATCAAAATTCGCAGTTATATATTACAGATTTTGGTGTGGATATGCTGCAGAAATGCACATAAATCGGATCTTATGTGCGGTCATCTGCCAACATGTGCAGGTGGCCTTAAAGAGGACCTTTCATGGTTTGGTATAAATTGCGATAAATACCTTTACTTGGGGGGTACCCCCCACTGATGCTGCCATCCTGCCTGTTTTTTTTAAATATCGCTCCTGTGCCCTGCTGTCCCCCCGTAGTTTTCGGGCTCAGTATGCTAATTCTGAGCATCGATACAGGGGACGTCTCCTTCTCCCCGACCATGACGCTCTCTGCTGTGATTGGATCGTGGCACAGCCAGGGAGAAGGAGACGCCCATTGAGAAACCCTGGCGTCTCCTCCTCCCTGTACAGATGCTCAGGATTAGCATACTGAGCGCGAAAACTACGGGGGGCACAGCGGGGTGCAGGAGCAATATAAAAAATAAAAATAAATCAGGCAGGGTGGCAGCATCAGCCAAGTAAAGGTATTTAACGCAATTAATACCAAACCATGAAAGGTCCTCTTTAAGGGTGCCTGCATGTTTTTTTGTAGAAACTCTGTGCAACTGAAAACCAGTTCCATTGATGAGACTGGGGCTTGCAGAAATCATGACATGAATCAAGCCAGAGAGCCATCAGAGCACAGCGCTGTTTCAGAATTGTTGCGCTCAGTAGTACAGAGTACGTGGAGCAAGAGACAGGTCTCCTCTGACAAAACTATTCTTTATTTTTGTGAATTTTTTTGTTGTCATTATCACAAAATAATAGCAAAAATGGCCTCAAGAATTTATTGAACACCTAACATAAAACCCAAGCGCTTCCTATACATGGGACAATGGTATAATGAAGTCTATACGTCATAAACTGCTTCTGGAAGGTCCAAGTAAGGACTCATGCACACGACCGTTGGTGTTTTTGTGGTTTGCAAATTGCGAATCCGCAAAACACGGATACTGCCCGTGTGTGTTCTATTGAGGGCAGGACGCAAAATGCAGAACAGTCCTAACCTTGTCCATAAAATGGACAAGAATAGGAAATGTTCTATTTTTTTGTGGGGCCACGCAACGGACATACGAATGCGGCCCCACTGAAGTGAATGGGTCTGCAGCCGACCCGCAAAATATGCAGATCGGATGTGGACAAAAAACAGGGTCAGGTGCATGAGCCCTAACCCGGTGTACAATCCAAAGACACACCAATGATTAAAAACACATCAAGTAACTGATTTCTACAAAAATGTATGCCGACCCTGACTGATAGGTGAACACAACTAGCTGGTATTTGGCTTAATTTCCAGTCTGCTGAGAAAACAATGAAGCCATTGTTGAAGTAGCCTACCAATGTCTGGCGCAGCTCTCAGCTCTAAGCTATGCTTATTCTAATACACTGACACCTCCTATGCCAAAAGCAGAAAAGGCAAAACCTATAAAAGACCTTTCTTCAACAATGACCACATTTAGCAGATGATGCTCAGGACTGGATTACAGCCTGCTTTATATATTAATCATATTTATTCAGCCATACCCCCAGAGGATAGCTCATTCAACATTGTACTCCCAGAGAACCCCTTTAAAGAGGCTCTGTCACCTGGATCAACCCTACCAGGCATATATCTTCAGAACTGTCTGCACTGCCACTTGCGGGTGCAGTGACGTGACGGCACATGCGCACTGTACATCGTCGCTCATTGGGATGAAGATGTGTCCACATGTCGGTCTATAAAGCGGGTGTGAAGGTGCGGGATACATCGTTAGATGAGAGAGGTCTAGCATTGTCAATCTAATGGAAAGGGAGGTGTGATTAAAAACAGAGGGCCTTTATAGTCAAGCACCAAGGGTGTCGGTGGAGCAGTGCTCGAACCGAATAAGCCCACCACCTGGTGCTTGAAGGGCTCATTTGCATAATTTTCTCTGGAAATGTAGTACCGACTGACATAAGAAAGGTATCATTTAACTCAGCTGGATCAACCCTACCAGGTTATATATGCCTGGTAGGGTATGGTTGGTCTGGATGACAGAGCCTTTTTAGGATACAGCATCTAGGTCTATACATAAATACCAGGCAATGCTGCTAACCTATGCCTCTAACAAGCTCAGAGTGCAGTTTTGCATACCTTTGGCTGGTACCAGGGTGGATAAAAATCTAAAAAATCTGATTTTTTTTATTTATTTAAATTGGATTTTTTTTTATATAAAATGCTTTTTGAGGAAAATATATTACCATCCAAAGGTTATTTCATCATGAAATAAAGATTCGTTTTTTTTAATTATGTAGAATAAGGCTGTATATGTTTAATTTTTGGGGTAAATAAATTCCATTAATCCATTCACAATGTCATGCTCTTCCAGAGGGTTTTGTAAAATTATTATTGGGCAGTTTCTCTGCCTACAAGATATTATCACAGATGCTTGGTTTACTTTTGCAGTTCTCAAAACTGAATTTGACTCAGCAGAGATCACATGCCTCTTCTTCACAGCAAAAATGTTATACCTTAAAAACAGAGTTGAGAAAAAGTCCTTAATCCTAACATCTACAAACCTATGAATACAGAATCAATCTAATCAAACTAATATGAAAAATCTTTATCTACTTGCATATTATAAGTTATACCAGCAAGAATTAGTCTTTATTTAGAAAACTATGATTTAAATACTCTGCTATCCGCATTCGTTGCTCCGTTCCGTGGTCCACAAAAAAAAATATAACCTCTCCTATTCTTGTCCGCATTTTGCGGACAAGAATAGGCAGTTATATTAATGGCTGTCCAAAAATTTCGGAACGAACGTGGATGCCATCCATGTTTTGCGGATCGCAAAACACACAACGGTCTTGTACATGAGGCCTAAAACTATATATTAATCTGCTCATCTCCTCCTGATCTATACCATGCTGCCTGCGAGACTGGACACCCGGTTCAATGTGACAGTAGCCTGTAGAGCTTGTGCTGTATAACACAGAAAGGACTGTATGTGTAATGTGTCAGTATTATCAATTACAGTTTAGTGGTAAAGGGAAAGGAGAGCATTTTATTACGTCTGTATTCTTTTATAGTCAAAAATGATGTCGCTTTTCCATATCTGGCCAAGACTTTACCACCACTGCTGTTTCGCTGGGGCAATTCCATACAGGCTGAGCCTAGAAATTCGGAATGTAGCATTCTAATGCCAATCATATGCTCAGCACTGGCAGATACAGGATTAACATAGTAAGAGGCCATTTGACCCATTACTAATAAGAAAAACAAGGCTGCAGTCAGACATCTGCCAAGCATGTATGAACACATGCTCTGGAAATGAAGAACAATGCACTGCGCGCTGCACACGCTAGACCTGCGTCTCCGCAGCCAGCCAGGAAATATCCCTTTTCAAAGAAATGAAAAATGACAAGCTGCCATTAAGAGTTCTGTGTCTCGCTGGTTTGCTTAAAGAAAATGTTACCAGTGAGAGATGATAAAACGTATTGTTCCGCCTCAGCTGTCACTGGATGTAACGGAGACTGATGTAAGCAATTACCTAATCGCTCCTAACCGTTCAGCACTGGTATAACGTGCTTATACTGGATCCTGGAAACTTTCAGCACAACACAAAGACTTACCATGCCGTTTATTCAAGGAGTTTGTTTTCTTCATAAATGGCTTCAGTGGCCGGAAATTTACAGTAGAAGGAGTACTCTGCTTGTGAGCATTACAACAGGGCTTGGAAATCCTGTTATGGGGGATTCTGACAGGGGCAGACGAGGTAGCAGTCATATAGAGTACCTTGCAAATACTAGAATCCTATCAAAAATATAGGGGGGATTTAACAAACTGGTGTAAAGCAACCAATCAGATTCCACCTTTCATTTTTCACAGCTCCTTTGGAAAATGAAAGGTGGAATCCGATTGCTTGCCAGTTCTACTTTACACCAGTTTGATAAATCTCCCCTATAATTAAAAATTTATTTTTATTCTAGACTTTTTCAATTTACCTAAAAATTGCGCAAACATCCGAATGTAGCTTCCGAAGCACGCTTCGCTCACCTCTAATAGACACCACTTCTTGGTCTGTAGATATCACTTTTCAGCAGTCATCTCCTTATCACAGTCATGATTACAACAACAGATATCACCTATGTATATAGAGAACACAGGATCCACCATTCACAATAGGTGATATTACAGCTCATCAGCTCCCTTGACCCTTGTATAGGTCACAGAGCATGCCTAGAAAACACTCCCATAGAAGCCAGTATGGCCCATGTGGCTCTCTCCAAGCTCAGGCAAGATGGCCGCCCCGCCCTGTAGATGTCTATTACACCTAAATAATGGAATTAAGATGAGTGTCCCAAAACCATATGTCCCAGAGAGGAATAATAATATATTAATATAATAATATATCGTCCTGCTGTACTCAAAAGCAAAAACAGAATGACAATGGGAGGTCATTCAGACTGACTGACAGCGATATGAGAGGAGGAGGGAGGAGACCCCGGGGAACAGGCTGATGCAATCACATCAGCTTGTAGGCTGAGAAGAAGATTAGGAGACCAAGGCTGCAGCCCCATGAGAAATCATGTCTAAGGCCCCCTGCACACGAATGTGTGCTTCCCGTTGCCGTATTGCGGACCCACAATATACGGGTGCTGTTCCGTGGGCATTCCGCATCACGGATGCGGACCCATTCACTTGAATGGGTCCACAAATCTGGAGATGTGGAATTGTGCGGAACGGAGGGACGGAACGGAACCCTGTGGAAGCACTACGGAGTGCTTCTGTGTGGTTTCGCCCCGTACTTCAGTTCCGCAAAAAGATAGAACATTTTGCGGAACGGCCGGATCCCGGACCCATTCAAGTGAATGGGTCTGCGATCCGCTGCGGCTGCACCATGGACTGTGTTCGTGCATTGCGGCCCGCATTTTGCCGCCCGTAGCACGACCACGGAGTGCACACGTTCGTGTGCAGGGGCCTAACACCTACCTCCTGATAGCGAGCAGACATCGATAAGCCTGCAGAAGAATAAATACTTCATATCCGTATTCCACATGTTAATGCTGTGGTAATGTGACATTATATTTATTGCAAGATAAAGCCCATTATACTATATCTACAAGGCACAGATTCCGTTTGAAAATTTGGTTAAAATTTTTCAAAAATGACAAGCTCAGGTATAAGCCACATGGAAAGCTTTCAATATATTGTTTGATTGGTGAATAAGTCCAGACAGCCCCTTTATGTTTTCTGTACCCTCAGAGATAATTACAGGCAGTTATGTAATCGTCCTAATGAATCACTGGTATACAAAAGAGGGCAGCTATTTTCTGGGCTGAGCCAGCAGCCATTATGATGTAGTTCACCACAGGTCCCTGCAGAACCTGTAATTTTCTAGGCAGGCGACGAATAGGAGCAAGTCTTCGATCTGAAAACGTCCACAGCTACAGGCAACATGGACAGGGGTTGGAGCAAATGAGGGATGCAGAGTCGGCCTCTAGACCCCTAAAAGTAAATGCATTTTAATTTCATGGTTTGTGCAAATTGCACAAAATTAGTTTTGAAGTCAGGTGTTCGTCTCAAAATTCACATTCACTTCATCAAGATTGGGGATCCTCATTCTTGACAACAGCAGAAGCCCCAGGAGTAAGACTTCTGTCTATCATATGTTTAGTAGGCGTCTAATTTACACGTCATTAACAGGAAAAAAGGGCATCATTGGAGGCAGTGAACAGAGGAAAAAAGGGGCCACTATCCATTACTAACATACCCTTCTTCCCAGGGTGGATTTGATTTAAATCAAACTGATTTAAATCACTAGTCAGTAAGGCTTGATTTAAATCATAGTTTTCTACATAAAGACTAATTCTTGCTGGTATAACTTATAATATGCAAGTAGATTAAGATTTTTAGAATAGCAACTTTTCATATTAGTTTGATTAGGTTGATTCTGTATTCATAGGTTTGTAGAAGTTAGGATTAAGGTCTTTTTCTCAACTCTGTTCATGTTATAAAATTTTTGCTGTAAAGAGGAGGCATGTGATCTCTGCTGAGTCAAATTTAGTTTTGAGAACTGCAAAAGTAAACCAAGCATCTGGGATAATATCTTGTAGGCAGAGAAACTGCCCAATAATCTTACAAAAACCTCTGGAAGAGCATGACATTGTGAATGGATTAATGGAATTTATTTACCCAAAAAATTAAACATGTACAGCCTTATTCTACATAATTAAAAAACGAATCTTTATTTTATGATGGAATAACCTTTGGATGGTAATATATTTTCCTCAAAAAGCATTTTATATAAAAAAAAAAAAAAAAAAAAAAATCAGATTTAAATAAAAAAAATCCAATTTAAATAAAATAAAAATCAGACCCTGCTTCTTTCTAAGGATCTAGCAATAAACTGTATGTCCCGTTCCATATACAGTACACTTTATTAGAAACATCTGCCCTCTCATGACTGGAGCTTCTATATATGGATTAGACACATGACACCCCCCAACACACACCCTTTAAATAAAGACAGAAAGTAGATTAAGGCCTCTTTCACACGACAGTATGTCCATTTCAGTGTTTTGCGGTCCGTTTTTCACGGATCCGTTGTTCCGTTTTTTGCTTCCGTTGTGGTTCCGTTTCCGTTCCGTTGTTCCGTTCCGATTTTCCGTATGGCAAATACAGTATACAGTAATTTCATATAAAAAATTGGGCTGGGCATAACATTTTCAATAGATGGTTCCGCAAAAAACGGAACGGATACGGAAGACATACGGATGCATTTCCGTATGCATTCCGTTTTTTTGCGGACCCATAGACTTTAATGGAGCCACGGAACGTGATTTGCGGCCAAATATAGGACATGTTCTATCTTTAAACGGAACGGAAAAACGGAAATACGGAAACGGAATGCACACGGAGTACATTCCGTTTTTTTTGCGGAACCATTGAAATGAATGGTTCCGTATACGGACCGTATACGGACCGCAAAAAACGGCCCGCAAAACGGAAAAAAAAAACGGTCGTGTGAAAGAGGCCTAAGGGTCCCTCGTATCACTACCAGAGATGACGACTGTCGTATGTGATGGCTCTCCAGATCACACCAGTTTGCCGCTCCACAGGTAAGGCAGTACTGAAGCACTCACCACGAGGCCTCTATACTCCAACCTGACTGCCATCGGATCCCAAACAGAACTGGAATTTGTCGCTAAAGACAATATGATTCAAGTCTGTTGCAATCTATGTTTTTCATTCATAACACCACTGGAAATGAAGGTGATGGTAGGTGCAGTACGCAGCCCTGCAGGGTGAGGCGAATGGTGAGGTCACAGGGGTAGTTACTAACCGAGGGTGGTTATGGTACTCACAGTCTTTTATATACCCTGGGCAGGCGTACAGCAGTGATGTAGAGGCTAGCACAGGGGTCCTCTGGGGCACTCTCTGTATATAGGGACCAGGCCGGGTGGTAGGTGAGGTGCCCTGGATGTTGCAGGTTTTCATGTGCCGGTGGCAAGATCCCTTTAAGTTCGTGACGCCAGTGCCGGTAACGGTGGCACACCGATTTATTGTAGTAATAATTGAGGAACACAATGTTGTAGTGAACCAAAACTTCTTTTACTAAAACAGTTCAACTATTTACAGTCTTTGGTCAGTTCCACATGTAAACAGGTTGCAACAGGCAGGCTTGATATAAAAACGGCAGGCAATGTCTTTGCAAGATACTCAGAGGGAATAACACTTACAGATCAGGCTGCACTTTTCCTCAGAATCCTGTCTGTCTTTCTCCAAGGCCCGTATGCCCTATAGATGACTTTATACTTGGGTAGGGAAAACTTCCTCTGGTATATGTCTCCTTGCTATAGAAAAGGCATCCGCAAACTGCGGCCCTCCAGCTGTTGCAAAACTACAACTCCTAGCATGCCCGAACAGCCTACAGGTATCAGCCTACAGCAGGGTATTGTGGAAGTTGTAGTTTTACAACAGCTGGAGGGCCGCAATTTTAGAATGCCTACTGTAGAATACCCTTCTGCCCTTCAGCTCTCTGTTTAGCTGGAAATACACTTGGCTCTGCACTGCACCTTTAATGGAACTTGGTTTCTCAGGAGGCAAACCCTTCTCCTGGTGGCAAGCTAGGAGCCTGGGCTATCTAGCTGTGTGACAGAACTCCACTTCAGCTGCTGCCTAGCTAAAGTCCACACTGACTTCTGACTCTACACACCCCTCCCTGAACAGGACCTGACTATCTATACTAGGGGTTCCCTAGCTCCCTCTACTGTCTAGGAGGAGGAACTACCCCTAACAGGCCTGATACAGGAGAGAACAGGAAAAATACACATAAAAACATTATATAAAATACAGTGACCCTTTCCCACAGAAGGAGGGGAACAACGTGGCCCAATTGACCCTTGTGTAGTGCCCACATTTACCTAGTGGGACACTATATAGGCAGCTGTCAATGGCAGGACATGTAATGGGCATTGTATCACCAAATTTCCTTCATCTACAGTATTTTCAGGAAATGGTCCAGGGAGGGGAAGGCGTGTGTAATGAAGGTGCCCCCTGAGTCTGGATGATGGATAACAAAACTGTGGGAGATGCTCGTGCTTGTGAGCTGATCAAACAGTCCTCGCTACAGAGCTTGTTTGCTATGTGTACATGCCTTCATGTAACCGCTGCTCCCTTCTAAAAGCTAGATCAAACTAGTTAACAGACACTTTGTCGAAATGACCACTCTGCTTCTCTTAAATGATGCGCCCTCTTAAACTCTGTCAACTGGACGAAATGTTTTCGCTTGCGTCGTAGATGCATGTCTAGCAGTCAATAATCTCTCACTAAGGCCTCATGCACACAGCCGTTGATTGGGTCCGCATCTGAGCCGCCAATTTGTCGGCTCGGATGCGGACCCATTCACTTCAATGGGGCCGCAAAAGATGCGGACAGCGGCTCCGCAAAAATAATATAACATGTCCTATTCTTGTCCGCGCTTTGCGGACAAGAATAGGCATTTATATTGACAGCCGCCCATTCTGTTCCGCAAATTGCAGAAGGCACACTGGCGGCTTCCATTTTTTGCCGATCCGCGGTTTGTGGACTGCAAAAAACTGAACGGTCATGTGCATGTAGCCTAAGAGGTACACTACCCAAAAGTGGCCTCTGAGGGCCTTTTTATAGGGCAGCAGGGGAAGGACTTTTATGCCCTCTTGTGGCAAGATCCAGTGACTAATGAAACCACACCTGTAATCATTTACATATCTGCCATAGACATAACTGCACGCCAAGCTTTGCAGCAATCCGACATTTCCATCTGGGTGCATTTTTTTTTATTTGTCGATTGGAAACTCAAGACAAAATGAACTTCATAATTAAAGGGGTTGTGCAGGGCTGCGATATTGATGACCTATCCTTTGGGCAGGCATCTGACTCCTGGGACCCCCGCCAATGAGCTGTTTGAAGAGGTCAGAGCAATCGTGTGAGCGCTGCATCCTCTTCACTATTTAACTGCGTCCCGTTCAGTTTAGGCTTCATGTACACGACAGTTGTTTTGGTCCGCATCAGAGCCGCAGTTTTTGCAGCTCGGATGCTGACCCATTCACTTCGAATGGGGCCGCAAAAGATGCGGACAGCACCCTGTGTGCTGTCCGCATCCTTTGCTCCGTTCCGTGGTCCGCAAAAAAATATATGACCTGTCCTTTTCTTGTTCATTTTGTGGACAAGAAAAGGCAGTTTTATATCAATGGCTGTCCGTGTCATTCCGCAAATTGTGGGACGCACACGGACGCCATCCGTGTTTTGCGGATCCACAATTTGCGGACCGCAAAACACACAACGGTCGTGTGCATGAGGCCTTAAGGGGACAAGCAGTTGTAATTACACTGCACTGCTGCTACAATCTAGACTGGGTGCAGATAAACAGTTAGGCCTCATGCACACGACCGTTGTTCTGGTCGGCATCCGAGCCACAGTTTTTGTGGCTTGGGTGCGGACCCATTCACTTCAATGGGGCCGCAAAAGATGCACACAGCACTGTGTGTGCTGTCTGCACCACTGCTCCTTTATGTAGCCCCGCCAAAAAAATATAACATGTCCTATTCTTGTCCGTTTTGCGGACAAGAATAGGCATTTCTACAATGGGCTGCCAGTTCCGTTCCCCAAATTGCAGAAGGCACACGGGCAGCTTCCGCGTTTTGCGGATCGCAAAAAAAAAACGTGAAGGTTGTGTGCATGAGGCCTTAGGAGGATGCAGTGCTGACATGAGTGCTGCAGCCTCTTCAAATAGCTGAACGTGGGGGTCCTGGGAGTCAGATCGCTGAAGATCCGATATTGATGACCTAACTAACCTAATGGTGCCATATTCAACAATAAAACCTTATATAATAAATAAATAAGACAAACCTCAATATGGATGAAAAGGCCGCGGTCTTTATTAAATTCTTGGGGGTTACATAACTCAATCATTTTCAAACCAATATAAAATTCATATTGAATAAATATTAAAGTCCGTTACTGAAATAATTTAAGTCCACCCAGAATTCTGAGCGGCTAACCCCCCCTAAAATAAAACAAAGACCGCGACAAATTTGCAGGGAGGGAGGGTGGGACAAGCTTCTTCTTTGCTCTTGACGCGTCGACTGCTCTCCACAGGTAAAATGCCTCCATAAATAGCCGAAATTCCCGCCACAGCTCCCTGCTAACCAATCCAGCATCGAGATAAAAATAGCAACTAGCCCAGCAACAGTTTTCACCAATAGAAACGCTGACCCATAAGGGAATAGACCAATCCTGAAGCTGTCCAGTATCTAACCGGCTCACTTAACCTGAGGAAAATAATAAGAAAAAGAAACAAGGGGGGATAGAAACACCACAGAAAACCATGTTTCAATGGCACCATGAGGTGCAAAGCCCATTCAGGCCATGCCCCTATCATGATAGGTCATCACAACCCCTTTAAAACTACGGCAGATGAAGGTGATCAGTCGGCTAGATAATCAAAATGGAATCAGCTACAACAGACATAATAGAGAGAATTATGAAACCATCAATAAGAATAACAGTCTGTTGCCCATAGCAACCAATCAGGACCCAGATTTTCTCTCTTGAAAGGTGCGCTGTGATTGGTTGTTTTGGGAAAGAAACACTGTTTTCCCTTAGTATAATAAATCTGCCCCATTTTGTCTATATTGTTTGTTATCTATTAAAGTTCTTATGGTAAGACTGAACTAAGCAAAATGTCCCAGAATTCAAGGGCAAATTTTGTCAAAAAGCGTAGAACACATGGAGAGTGCCAAATGTATTTGTATATGCTAGAATGTGTAACTGTAGCACAGTATTAATATTCTGCTCCATTGTCTACAAAATGGTGCAGGAGAGGTCATCCGAATATAAATAATGGACAGTTGACTCCCTACAGCTCAGAATGAACCTAATCCGAAAAAAACTTTTCTATATATATCACCCATGCAGACTATTTACTGTGCACTGTACTTTCAGTACAGTTTGATTTATTTATACTAAAGTCCCTTTTGCGTTGGTCCGAGAAAAGGATCGGGAATGAGCGGTTTATTTCCAGTCATCTCTCCATGGAGATAAATGACTGAAGCTGCGGTTGTTTATTCATTGTTTGTCAGTAGCACATCCCTACTTGTAGATGGCAATGTGCCGCCAGCAAACAAGGATTTTATGTGTTGAATAAAAAAAATGGGATTACCTAACAAATAAGTGTTTGCTCATTTATCAGGTGATCACCAACATATGTACATGGGGCAATTATAACAAGCATTCATCGAAATGTTCATTCCTGATAATTGCCCCAATCCTTGACCCATGTAAAAGGGTTTTTAGTCCTAATGCAGATGGCAGTCATTTCTTTCCATGTGCTATCCAGTCTGCGCCTGCACAGCACACTAACTTCATTAACCCATTCTGAACCACTGCCATACTACCAGAGGGGGAAGTCTGATCTTTATGCACACAAACGTGTTTTTCTTCAGTTTTTTTACAGGTCCGTATATCTGTAAGATGGCACCCACTCACGAGCGCATCAGGCAGAACCACCAGGATTCTACGGTTTTAAAAAGCTGAGGCCTTCTGATCAGAGATGATGCTGATCGCAGACATTAAAGGGGTTATCCAATGTCTCCAACAGCCCCCGTGTCGGGCCCCTCACAGGTAATATTAATTACCCCCGCTCGGCATCCCCGCACCGCCGCTGCTGCTTCTGCCTGTACACGGATGAATACATCCGGTGATGGGGGGAGCAGCCAATGGCAGGCGGAGACGGGGACGAGCCTCCCTAGCATTACCAGCGATGCTAGGGAGGCTTTTTCCAGTCCCTGCCATTGGCTGCTCCCCCCCCCTCCCGAAACCAGATGTTTTAATCCGTATACAGCAGGCATGTCCAAACTGCGGCCCTCCAGCTGTTGCAAAACTACAACTCCCAGCATGCCTGGATAGCTTACAGCTATTAGGGCATGCTGGGAGTTGTAGTTTTGCAACAGCTGGAGGGCCGCAGTTTGGACATGCCTGGTATACAGGAAGAAGCAGCAGCGGTGGTGGTGCGGGGACCAGGAGCAGCGCAGGGAGCGGGGTAAGTATATTACCTGTGAGGGGCCCGGCACATGGGGGGCTGTTGGAGACATTGGATAACCGTTTTAAACCCCTCAGATTTGATCACGGCATCGTTAAAACCGGAAGCCATGTGCTTACAACCCGGGTCGCATTCCCTGAATGAGTTTGGGGAAGGCATTTAGTAATAGTAATAGACCTGAGACTTTACAAGGCTTACAGGCTGATTACTAGTATATTCCAATGCAGACTGTGACACAGTGAGAGGTTTGATCTGGGAAAACAGGTATTTTACTCCCAGCATGTTCTGCTGGGCTGATTTACAGCCAGGTGAGGTCAAATACCGGACCGGATTTTAAATGCTGGTCCAGGTTTTGGCAGCACCTGGCTGTCCTTAAATATGCAGCTGGGCTCAGACTCCAGGTCTCTGTGTTGGGATCTGGGAGCCTTGTGTCTGGATGAAGGCTTGCTGCCTGTTTGGTGTAAAAACAGGTTGGTGCTGCTATCAGCAAGGACTCTGAGGCAGAATGGCCCCATGGTGCGAATTACCACCAACACCGCAAGGTGACTTTTTGTTTGAATATGACTGCTTGTTTTGTCATTTGCCTAAAGTGTGAATAAAACACTGAACTGTTTGATCCAAAGAACTTGTTGTTGCCTCTATACTGTGTCCACTAATCCTGTCTACCAGAGCGAGTCCCCACTACACTGGATTAATGTAAATGGTGCAATTCCAAGTCCGTTTTTCAGAAACTCAGAGCATACACCATTCTTGTCTGATTTCTCTAAGACTCATTCATTCAAATGTAAAAAATAAATAAATAAAACACAACGTTACACCATATGAATTTGCCAATGGAAATCAGAACGGTTGTTTAAATGATTTATTACATATGCGATTATCTCTGAAATCACTTCCTATGCATTTTTTTCTGTTACTAACATTTCTCAAGATAAGGGGAGTTCACATCAGATCTCTGAACGGGAACGGCTCAAACGGATGCCAAATGTGCATAACTGATGCACAGGATCCATTTTTCCTTTATTTTTCTGTTCTTCTGATGGATCAGAATTACAGAAAAATATCAGTGATGTGAGCTCCCCTAAACTGATCCGATCTCATTTGGGATACCTGATGTTCCTCCTCTATCTTAGGGCTCATGCACATGACCATATGTATTTTGCAATCCGCAAAACCCGGATCCGTCAAAAAATAAAAATATGACATTCGTGTGACGTCTGTGTTGCATCCGCTTTTTTTTTTGCGGATCCGTTGTAATGCCTGTCCTTGTCCGTAAAACGGATAATATAGGACATTATCTATTTTTTTTTTGCGGAACGGACTTGCGGACATATGGAAACAGAATGCGCACTGAGTCATTTCAGTTTTTTTCAAGCACCATTGAAATGAATGGCTCCATATAAAACGGAATGGAAAAGGAAGAAAAACACGTTTGTGTGCATAAGCCCATACACAAGTTTTTAATTAATCATCGATTAACTTTTCCATAGACATTTGCCTTTGGTGTCGACATTTGGCAGCAAAAAATGGTCAAAATCTCTATTCCGGTCCGGAACTGAAGACATCCTGATGCATCCTGAACGGATTTCTCTCCATTCAGAATGCATGGGGGTAATCCTGATCAGGATTTTTCCGGCATAGAGCCCCGACGACGGAACTCTATGCCAGAAAAGAACAACACAAGTGTGAAAGAGCCCTAAGTCTAAAGACAAGAAAGAAAAGTGAAAGGGGTTGGGCACTTTCTGGCTACTGTTGATCAGTATTTGCAAGATGACTATATGGCACTTGCAAATATAGATTTGTTGAAATTCTGTGCCCTTTTCTATATTTCATAAGATATACAAATTGTCTTTTGTGCTGTCGGCACAGAGGTCCAGTCAATAAGATGGCCGCTGATGGAGGGTCATTTGACCAGGATAATCACTCAGTCTCCTCCACCGAAACACACTATGCCTGTCATCTGCACTTGCACAGTTGGGAGTTTAGCGCAGGCGCAGTGTGTCATAATGGAGAAGAGTGAGTGATTATCCTGGTCACATAACCCTCGTCAGCAGCCATCTTATGGGCAGGAGCACTATTGTGGACAACACAAAAGATCTGCCTAACAAAGGGACATGGCCTATGGAGTAAAGTAACTGGCACAGAATATAAAAAAAGACTATATTAGTGAGTGCCATGTAGTCATCTTACATAAACATTGGTCACAAGTAGCCAGAAAGTTGCCAACCCCTTTAACCATAGCAGATCTGCTGTTGGAAAAGAGTTAAAGTAGTCGTCCCTTCAGAGAGAACTTTTGTCATTCTGCCAGCCCTGGTATGATCAAGCGACGGGTCCTACAGTACTTGTGGCAAACAGTAGTTTTTGTCAGGAGAAGCTATGGCCAGCCAAATAATTTCTCATGCAGTGGAATGGCCAACCATTATGGGCAGTTTCACATGAGCATATTCAGTCCGGGAAACACTTTACTGACATAAAAGCTATAACGACAGTTCAGTAGACCTCTGACGAGAAAGGAATTTACAGCATCATAAATCAGTATGATAATGCAAATTCACTTAATAGGAGCAGTGTTCAGTCTGGGACATACAGCTCCCACATGGAACGTGTTTCCCGGACTGAACATGTTCATGTGAATTGGGCTAATACATGATTTCAATAAAAGTTCAACCATGTAATACATGGGTTTCTCCAGTCCGCCAGGACAAGGGTCGCCCCTACAGAGTTCTCTCTAGCTGATACAGAGGTAGGGGTTCAAAGCAGGACCCCTGCTATGATGTCCATATACCCTAAAATGACATATGAACAGAGGTTGTCTTCCTGAGATAACCCATTTTAACAAACATGATGTCTCTTTTCTGTTCTCAAAGACACACAAATCCACATGACTTGTGCCTAAGGCTACTTTCACATTAGTGTTTTTCTTTCCGATACCGAGATCAGTCATAGGATCTCAATACCAGAGAAAAACACTTCAGTTTTGTCCCCATTCATTGTACTCAGCAGAGACAGCAGGTTAAAAAAGTCCAAACCACTTATTCTCGCAGCATAACAAAACAGCATCTAAGTTATAACTTCACTTGGTTAGGTGAAGCTATGGCACCAACATAAAGAAGATAAATAAAACTCCTGCCTGTCTGGGCGCTATCTAGACAAGACTTCTCTGTTTCACCAATACAGTGCAGTTCACTCAGGGGGAATCGTGCTCAGACAGCTAGCAGGTCAGCTATCTTCCCAGGCTTTCTAACCCTGACTGACAGTCTGAGACCGCTTTTAATTCCCCAGTAATGATCCTCAGCAGCCACACCTGTGATCACCTCAAGCTAGGGGAAATAGCCATACTGGAAGGGTGTGGACAGGCAGGTCCCTCTTCCAAACCTACCCACCAGTCCAAATAAAATCGAGCCCAGAATAGAATCTAAACAAACCTGTCTAGGCAAACTACACTTTACTGAAACCACTGCAGCTTTATATATATATACATATACACACACATAAATATATACACACACATACAAAACTGTTGATTGAAAACTTCCATACAAGTCACAGTCCATTGACATGACTTTTTCCACTTATGACAGGTGCCACTACTACATTGGTTTCAGCCACTGGCAGTTTGGAAACTCCTCTAAAATGACTCATGCAGTATTAATATCACTACTCTAAAAATATAGTAGTGCCATAGCTACCCGTTCATGACATTCCCTGGACCTTTACATATCCTAGTGTCACTGTATTATAGCCTACTTACTAAACATGACAGGACCATAGCAGTAGATGTAATTGAAAATCAAGTACTACAGAGTATTCCAAATTACAGAAAATTCCAACCACCATCAAAAGTATTTAGGTACATTACATCCTTCACTCAGGATCGATGGACGTCCAAGATCACAGACTCTAATCAATGTCCTTTTCCTTTCAATCTCGAATGCCCTGTCACATAAAAGTGAACATCTCCTCTAATGTAAATAGAAATGTATAAATCCGTACACAAAATATTCCTCTGTATTACATTCAGGTACTACCTGCCACATGTAATACAGTGACTTGTGCATTCCTGGTGTTCAAATAGTTAACCTAGTATCGCATCAAGTAACACATATCATTCAGATGCCATTGGCACAAGAAAGCTTCAGAACTTACCCTATAGCTTGTACCATGACTTGGAGGAGATCTCTTGCGTTATATTTTAGCTGTTTGCACAACTCCTACAAGGATAAATGCCGGCTCGATCAAAAGTCTCCACAAAAGAAAAGTAAAAACAAAAAACTAGACTGCAGCGAGAGAGCGCTGGGACAGAGACAGACGAACATTGGATTTGGACTTGGGTTTTGGCTGGGGATGCTGAATATTCTGCGTCTATCTATAACTTGCCAGTGATTTGGTTTCACATACCAGTGCAGTTCTGGAGACAGATGCCTTTGCAGAGCTAACCAATCCTAGCTCCTGCCTGTGCATTCCCCTCACCTCCCTCCCCCACTTCTCCTGTCTTCTCCAGGATATCTAGCTAAATAATCGTTCAGCTGTCTCCAGCCTATCTTACAGGATGAAAGAGAAGCTTTCCATGATTGTCAGACGGAGACCTGAAAAAGGAAAACAAGCCCCTTCTACTCCTTTGTGAGGACAGCAATTTACTCAGAAGCTGGGTTAGAAAGCGCATTCCTATGGGCCGCTGGTTACCAGGCATGAGCTGTCGCCTCTGCCAGCGAGCCCAATAAAGATCCAGTGAAACTAAGCAATGGCACAGAGGAATGCCAATAAATCAGCAGGGCGCTTTTATGTGCCTGATTAATAAGTGTAATTCTTCTCTTCAAGGTTAATCGGAATAAACAATTTGTGTCAAGATGGTCCTCTTACTCATTTTTTTCCTTTTTGTTTGGCTGATGAACATATTCACTTTCCAAACAATTGCTCTGTGTAACAGAGGCTGATGTGCGCCACTGTTCCCCTGCTTACCGCCGCGGTCCTGGGCGCTGTGTTCAGCTGTGATCTGCTACCAGTGTTTCCTTTCAGCCCTGCTTGCTGCTTGTTTCCTGCAGTATTTCCTTAAAGGGAACCTGTCACCTGGATTTTGGGTATAGAGCTGAGGACATGGGATGCTAGATGGCCGCTAGCACATCCGCAATACCCAGTCCCCATAGCTCTGTGTGCTTTTATTGTGTTTAAAAAACAATTTAAGACATATGTAAATTAATCTGAGATGAGTCGTGTTCCTGACTCATCTCACATACAGGACTCATCTCAGGTTAATTTGCATATGTCTTAAATCAGTTTTTTTTTTACACAATAAAAGCACACAGAGCTATGGGGACTGGGTATTGTGGATGTGCTAGCGGCCATCTAGCATCCTATGTCCTCAGCTCTATACCCAAAATCCAGGTGACAGGTTCCCTTTAAAGGGAACCGGTCATCAATTTTATGCTGACTGTACTGAGGGCAGTATAAAGTAGTGACAGAAATGCAGATCTCAGCAGTGTGTCACTCATCAGCTAAAAGTAAGTTGTTGCCGAGAACCAACATCACAATCATTGCAGATTGGGCCTGGAAAAGAGTCACGGCCACCAGTCTTCTACCTAGTTTTCTCCCTTTCTCTCTAGGAGAGAACTGCCAATCATCAGCAGATGGGTGAGAGAGCAGGAGATTATGAATAACCAGGACTCTTCTCAGGTAGATTTGACTCTTCTCAAGGCCTGGGCTGCAATGATTGTGATGCTGGTTCTCGGCAACCACTTACCTTTAGCTGATGTGTAACACCGCTGAGATCATGTCTATGAAGACAGCAAGGGTGTAATAATCTGAATAAGACAAGCCTGTCTGTATATCGATCCTCCTGCTTGTTCTCTTGTATTTGGTGCGCTGATACGTCTTCCTGAAAATCGGAGATTGCCGATTGAATGATTATTGCTCACCGAATCCTCAATGCTGGAGTCTGGGGAATAAGGTGGTTCAGGCCTCGTATGAGTCGGCGTGCAGGTTAGCGTTTAGGTCAGTGTGCAGCTTCGCGTCCCGGCCGGTGACGCGATGCTGCAATCAATAGAGGTTTGGACAAACAGCTTTTTTAGTGCTCACTGAGAGAAATGAGTGACATCACTACCACGGTCATCAATGACAATAGGTGCCAGGTATCCTTACTCCAACATGTTTCGAACAGACGCTGTTCTTCATCAGGGAAGGTTACAAGGCTGTTCATGTTCTCTCTATTTATGCGCTCGTTTGTAGTCCAGAGTATTAACCCCTTCTCTGCCATTTTTTCACAAGTCCAATGCCAATCATCATTCAAAACCGAACAGCTCTATTTCTGCGTTTAAGCCATTAGGCATTAGAGTGTCCATGTTAAATATCCATTTTGCCTCTATTTTGGACATTTCTTTAAAATAGTCACCTCCCCTTTTGTTTCTTTGTATGATTTCTACCCCACAAAAATTCGAACCCACAAAGCTGCCTCCATGTTTTATGTTGTAGTGACGGGATGATGGGTGGCCTTCATATTTTCTATTTATATATGTGTTCCTCTATCCTTTTCTTCAGGGGTCTTTTTGTGTGGCCCACATATATCTTTTTGCATGGACATGTTATTGTATAAATAACACCCTTGCTGTTACATGTTATGAAGTTCTTTATGCTTTGTTTGTATGTTTCTTCCAGGTTACTTATTTGCGTTTTTATTTTCTTATCTTGGGATATTTTACATCCTCTACACATTTTACATGGATAAAAGCCACCCCTCTCTTCCCCTTTTCCTTTTTGGTTTTTCTCATTTGCATTTGTTCCCGTACATTTATTTGTAGATGCAATCATATTGCCCACATTTTGCGCCTTTCGGAACACGAATTTAGGGTCTTTGGGGATCATTTCACCTATAATTTTGTCCTCCTTGAGGATGTCCCAATGTCTTTTTATAAAAAGTGGTACTTGGTTAATATACGGTGTAATGGTGGGTGGAATTGTTAGTTTGGTTTCATTTTCCTTATTAGGTAATGTATTTTGTTTTTTCTTTCAATTAGTAAGGTTTCTCTATTTATTTTATTTATTTCTGTTTTTTGTTGTATTAATTTTGTTTTGTCATAACCTTTATGTTTAAATTTCTTCTGTAAAATCTCCGCCTCCCTTTTGTAATCCCCTGCTCCTGCACAGTTTTTTCTCAATCTTACATTAATCTGTATATATCTAAAGTCCCAGAGCGCAGTATCGTTATATTTATTACAGAGTCTTGTTTGGCTGTTAACCCTTGCTTTGTAACTGGAAAACAATTATTAAAATGGAAAATATGCCAAAAAAATGAAATTTTGAAATTGTATCTGTATTTTCCATTAATTCTTGTGAAACAGCTAAAGAGTTAAAGTTTGTAAAATCAGTTTTGAATACCTTGAGGGGTGTAGTTTCTAGAATGGTGTAATTTTTGGGTGGTTTCTATTATATAAGCCTCACAAAAGTGACTTCAGACCTGAACTGGTCCCTAAAAATTGGGTTTTCGAAAAGTTCAGAACAATTTCAAGATTTGCTTCCAAACTTCTAAGCCTTGTAACATCCCCAAAATATAAAATATCATTCCCAAAATAATGCAAACATGAAGTAGACATATGGGGAATGTAAAGTAATAAATATGTTTGGAGGTATTACTATGTATTATAGAAGTAGAGAAATTGAAACTTGGAAATTTGCAATTTTTTCCAAATTTTTGGCAAATTTGGTATTTTTTTATAAATAAAAATGTATTTTTTTTTTTACTTCATTTTACCAGTGTCATGAAGTACAATATGTGCCGAAAAAACAATCTCAAAATGGCCTGGATAAGTTAAAGCGTTTTAAAGTTATCACCACATAAAGTGACACTGGTCAGATTTGCAAAAAATGGCCTGGTCCTTAAGGTGAAAATGAGCCGGGTCCTTAATTAAACTAATAACACACAAATAATTAAATGTCACCATGTTTTTATTGAACACACCATGTAAACATTCACAGTGCAGGTGGAAAAAGTATGTGAACCCTTGGATTTAATAACTGGTTGAACCTCCTTTGGCAGCAATAACTTCAACCAAACGTTTCCTGTAGTTGCAGATCAGACGTGCACAACGGTCAGGAGTAATTCTTGACCATTCCTCTTTACAGAACTGTTTCAGTTCAGCAATATTCTTGGGATGTCTGGTGTGAATCGCTTTCTTAAGGTCATGCCACAGCATCTCAATCGGGTTGAGGTCAGGACTCTGACTTGTCCGCTCCAGAAGGCATATTTTCTTCTGTTTAAGCCATTCAGTTGTTGATTTCCTTCTATGCTTTGGGTCGTTGTCCTGTTGCAACACCCATCTTCTGTTGAGCTTCAGCTGGTGGACAGATAGCCTCAAGTTCTCCTGCAAAATGTCTTGATAAACTTGGAAATTCATTTTTCCTTCGATGATAGCAATCCGTCCAGGCCCTGATGCAGCAAAGCAGCCACAAACTTTAATGCTCCCACCACACTTCACAGTTGGGATGAGGTTTTAACGTCGGTGTGCTGTGCCTCTTTTTCTCCACACATAGTGTTGTGTGTTTCTTCCAAACAACTCAACTTTGGTTTCATCTGTCCACAGAATATTTTGCCAGTACTGCTGTGGAACATCCAGGTGCTCTTATGCAAACTGTAAATGTGCAGCAATGGTTTTTTTTGGACAGCAGCGGCTTTCTCTGTGGTATCCTCCCATGAAATCCATTCTTGTTTAGTGTTTTACGTATTGTAGATTTGCTAACAGGGATGTTAGCATATGCCAGAGACTTTTGTAAGTCTATAGCTGACACTCTAGGATTCTTCTTCACCTCATTGAGCAGTCTGCGCTGTGCTCTTGCAGTCATCTTTACAGGACGGCCACTCCTAGGGAGAGTAGCAGCAGTGCTGAACTTTCTCCATTTATAGACAATTTGTCTTACTGTGGCCTGATGAACAGCAAGGCCTTTGGAGATACTTTTATAACCCTTACCAGCTTTATGCAAGTCAACAATTCTTAAGTCGTAGGTCTTCTGAGAGCTCTTTTGTGTGAGGCATCATTCACATCAAGCAATACTTCTTGTGAAAAGCAAACCCAGAACTGGTGTGTGCTTTTTATAGGGCAGCTGTAAACAACACCTCCAATCTCGTCTCATTGATTGGACTCCAGTTGGCTGACACCTCACTCCAATTAGCTCTTGGAGATATCATTAGTCTAGGGGTTCACATACTTTTCCCACTTGCACTGTGAATGTTTACATGGTGTGTTCAATAAAAACATGGTAACATTTAATTCTTTGTGTGTTATTAGTTTAAGCAGACTGTGATTGTCTATTGTTGTGACTTAGATGAAGATCAGATCACATTTTATGACCAATTTGTGCAGAAATCCATATCATTCCAAAGGGTTCACATACTTTTTCTTGCAACTGTATATATTTTAATAGTTCAGGCATTTTGGGACACATTGGTGCTAATAATGTTTATTATTTTTATTGTATGAAGCTTGTCCGACACTCATTCAGCATCCAGAAATTGCGCCTGCGCCTCCCAGCCGCCAGCCATGGAACAGGGAAGCCGGGCATGTACTAGCTACCCAGGGCTGACAACCTGTCGGCAACATGTTGCAACTGCGCACAACTGTGAATCTAAACTGGTGGGAGCATCAAAAGCCTATTATTATTGTTCCCAGTGCAGGATGATATGGCTCACAATTATCCTAAGGCTCCATAACGGATGCTGAAAGTCGGATAATCTTCGTACATGTATTGATGGGATATTACTGCACAGGGCCCCTTTGACGAGGTACCTTATATGTTTTTTACACTTGTAAATATGTTTTTGGTTGGCTGTATGGATTATATTTAACACAGTGTATGGATAACTATTCTGATTGGTCCACATGTCACCTTTGTGATTTCACTGAGGTTAGATGGGCTTCTCACCTTAATGATGTAATCATGTTGTGTCGCGCTCAGTATTGTGTATGTATGCTTGAAAAAGACTGCTAAGCCGAAACGTTGCATCTGGAACTTTACCTGGAATAAGGGATCACTAAGGTTAACATTGGAAGTGCTGTGTACATCTGCTCATTAATTTGGATCGACTCATCCAAAGGGGTCGCCTCATTACAGAAAACGGTGGCATATAACTTGGGTATGCCACCAATGTCTTAGGGTGCATTCACACGAACGTGTGATGGCCGTGCATGGGCACCAACAGTGTCCACCCCGCATCACGGTGGGGACTTACTGTCTTCAAAATACGACGCAACGGCACAGACCCGAAGCACACGGCAACCCTTCTGTACAGCGGTCTGACTGCACTAACCCTTGCTATGGACAAGAGAAGCTTTTCTATTGCCACTTTCTTATAGTGGTCAGTGGGGGGTCGGACACTAATAGTATATCCTAGCGAATGAGTTAACCTGTTCAAGTTGCTGTTTTCTAGAAAATTCTCATACAATTACATGCTAGGTTAATCTGCACACATTTAGACAATTTCGTAAAAACAAGATTTACTTCTAACGATTCTTTAAAAGAATTAGGGATCTTAGTTAGAGTTTATCACTATATTCATATAATAATAATGATGATAAAATTACTATAAGAAGTCAACAATGTTGGTGGCAACGGTTACATTAGCACCCATCAAGTCATGACTGTTTTCTTGCTTTGTGAGGTTTCCAACTCTGCTTAGGTTACTGCTTTGATAAAATAGATGTTCTTCTGCATCAGTTACAATTTCTCAGCAGCTGACAATATAATCTCCCTGCCGCCCCAGCAATACATTCCTACAAACTCCCTCAATCCTCTGTCTGTCCCAGTGAATGTGCAAAGATAACAAATGCTTTCATTTCATTTAATTGTAGTTAGCCAATATATCTGCACTGCACCCTTGAGCTATGCAAAATCTGCACAAAGCTGGAATGTGCCGTTTTCAATAATTCTGTAATCAAAAACAATGAGATAAAAAAGGAACAAAAAAAATGTACAAATGTTATTAAAAATGATATTAAAAAATAAAGATATGAACAATATCCAGCATTTCCAAGAAGGCTATGAAAATGACTTCATCCTGGGAGCTCTTCCTAATAAATAGCCCTGTCAGACAGACAGCCACAGACAGATGACAAGAGCAGAAAAGTGGTTTCTTGGATTGTATAAATCTTCCAGCCTCTGGTGCTAAAGCAAAATGCATTGCCTACAGGCCATCATTCATAACATTACGTGTACCATTAAATAAAGATTTTCTGGTACTAAATGGAACTGAAGAGATATAAAGCAATACCTGTCAAAGAATTAAATCATAGAAAATACATGAATTCATTTCACAAACCGGGCAAATATTAATTCTTCAGTCAGATGCATCATTTTCTTCCCGTTTATTAAAAGCATAATCACCATAAAAAATAAATGTCAAGACTGTCAGAGCTGAAAGATAGAAAACAAAATGTTCTCCTATTTAGGGAAAAATCCAGAACTGAGGGTGCTCCACTCCTGGTTTTTGCTCACAATCACTGATGAAAATTACTGACCAAACACTGACTGCAGCCTGAGGCTTCTTTTACACAGTCAGGCCTACTTCACACTTTAGTGATTTGATCAGTGATTTCCATCAGCGATTGTGAGCCAGCCATGGAGGAGTGAAGACGCGCTCAGCCAGGGCTCCTCCACACCCCCAGCGTGATTTGTCCCACATTGTCAGCCACTTGAAGGGTAGAGCCCGACCATCGGCTCCCCTGGCATCCTCCCAAGGTGACTTGCCGCGTCTGTTCACCCGGTAGTCCATCTCAGCGGCCGCGGCATGCGCTCACAAAATGGCGCAGGCACTCACGCCACAGAGGACATCAGAAGCGCTCCCTGCAGTACCCGACAGCCTTCCTTTGCAAGTGGGCAGGCGCCAATCCACCTCAGTGCCCTCCTTACCTGCTCCTGCAGAGCAGCCTGCATGGACCCACAGTTCAGACCGAAGTCCTTCTGCCACCACAGGACCACGATCTCTACAGGCTCACAGAGGCCCTGACTCTCCTCACTGGCCCGAGCATCAGCAATCCACCACCACACTGCTGCTTCATACAGCACCGCAGGTCAGTTCAGAGGGCTCACCCTCCTCACAAGAGGCTCCCCCAATATCCCCCAACCCTGCCACGCCAGGAGACCCTGCGCTGAGACCCTCAGTTGACCCTTTTTGGCCCAGGGCATATACTCCCCAACTACCCATGGCGCTAGATACCCTAGACATCCATAAGGGGCCCCCTCATGACCAATCTTCACCACATCATGGCCCTCATCTCCTGCAGCAGCTCTAGGATCTGACTCAGAGGTCCCCCAACCAACCGGCACCCCGTGCCCTCTCCTTCCCTGCTGCACAAGACCTCCTTCGTCCTCCTTCCCGCTCCCCTGGTCCCTCCTTGGTGGTGTCACCACGCTGGTCTACCGGATCCTCATGGGATGATACCTGTCCGCCATTGTCTGGAGCAAAAGCACCAGGCACAGGGGCCATGACTGAGCCTGTGGATATACCCCCCCCAGGGCATTTCCATACACTCTGCCATGAGACCGCCACCCTCTTCTGCTTTATTTGATGAAGACACCAGGCCGCCCACCATAGCGGATTTGCGCACTCTTATATGTTCTCTACCCTCTAAGGTAGATCTTTCAGCTTTGCCACCAATATCCTACAAGAATGTAAACGAGAATCCTCCCAGGTCCGATATGAGATGGCCTTGCACGCCATCAAAGTAAATTCTGTCACACAGGATCATGCAACCTTGTCAGCTACTGTGGAAGCTCTACAAGACAAATTCCAAGCCAATGACGTGCAACTACAGTCGTGGCCAAAAGTTTTGAGAATTACATAAATATTGGAAATTGGAAAACTTGCTGCTTAATTTTTTTATAATAGCAATTTGCATACACTCCAGAATGTTATGAAGATTGATCAGATGAATTGCATAGTCCTTCTTTGCCATGAAAATTAACTTAATCCCCCCAAAAACTTTCTGCATTTCATTGCTGTCATTAAAGGACCTGCTGAGATGATTTCCGTAATTGTCTTGTTAACTCAGGTGAGAATGTTGACGAGCACAAGGCTGGAGATCATTATGTCAGGCTGATGGTGACCTGCAAAGAAACGCGTGCAGCCATCATTGCGTTGCATAAAAATGGCTTCACAGGCAAGGATATTGTGGCTACTAAGATTTCACCTCAATCAACAATTTATAGGATCATCAAGAACTTCAAGGAAAGAGGTTCAATTCTTGTTAAGAAGGCTTCAGGGCGTCCAAGAAAGTCCAGCAAGCGCCAGGATCGTCTCCTAAAGAGGATTCAGCTGCGGGATCGAAGTGCCACAAGTTCAGAGCTTGCTCAGGAATGGCAGCAGGCAGGTGTGAGCGCATCTGCACGCACAGTGAGGCGAAGACTTTTGGAAGATGGCCTGGTGTCAAGAAGGGCAGCAAAGAAGCCACTTCTCTCAGAAAAAAACATCAGGGACAGATTGATCTTCTGCAGAAAATATGGTGAATGGACTGCTGAGGACTGGGGCAAAGTCATATTCTCCGATGAAGCCTCTTTCCGATTGTTTGGGGCATCAGGAAAAAGGCTTGTCCGGAGAAGAAAAGAGCTACCATCAGTCCTGTGTCATGCCAACAGTAAAGCATCATGAGACCATTCACGTGTGGGGTTGCTTCTCATCCAAGGGAGTGGTCTCACTCACAATTTTGCCCCAAAACACAGCCATGAATAAAGAATGGTAACAAAACACCCTCCAACAGCAACTTCTTCCAACAATCCAACAGTTTGGTGAAGAACAATGCATTTTCCAGCACGATGGAGCACCATGCCATAAGGCAAAAGTGATAACTAAGTGGCTCGTTGACATTTTGGGTCCATGGCCTGGAAACTCCTCAGATCTTAATCCCATTGAGAACTTGTGGTTAATCCTCAAGAGGCGGATGGACAAACAAAAACCCACTAATTCTGACAAACTCCAAGAAGTGATTATGAAAGAATAGGTTGCTATCAGTCAGGAATTGGCCCAGAGGTTGATTGAGAGCATGTCCAGTCGAATTGCAGAAAAAGAAGGGCCAACACTGCAAATACTGACTCTTTGCCTAAATGCATTGTAATTGTCGATAAAAGCCTTTGAAACGTATGAAGTGCGTGTAATTATACTTCACTACACCACAGAAACAACTGAAACAAAGATCTAAAAGCAGTTTAGCAGCAAACTTTGTGAAAACTAATATTTGTGTCATTCTCAAAACTTTTGGCCACGACTGTACATGTCCTACAGCAACACCTAGACGACATTGAAATCCGCAGTCATCGCAACAATTTGCGGATAAGAGGCCTTCCAGAGTCCATACCAGCGGTGGGAATTTTCAATGGAATTCTGGGGCGCCCCCCAAACTCCCACATAGAGATTGTCAGAGCACACAGGGCCCAGAAACCTCCTAACCCTGACCGCGCTAAAACGAGAGACATAATTTGCAGAATCCACTTTTATGCCATCAAGGAACAGATCCTGAATAAAGCACAACAGTCCTCCCCTATATTCTATGATGGGGTCCCCATCATTATGCTACAGGACCTCTCACGCCACACTCTGTTGCAGCAAGCTGCCTTACATCCACTATTGGATCTTCTCAAGGACCAAGGCATTCCTTACCGCTGGGGTTACCCATTTGCTCTATTTGCAGGCCCTAAAGGTCATGTTGCCACTCTCCGTACTCCTTCGGACTTACTGCATCTACTGCAACAGAGACCGGTCAATCTGGGTCCATCCTACCGTCCTCCTCATGACGTCACCAAGGAGGCACCTGGACCAACTACACCAGCTCCACGGGATCAGAGACGACGAAGATCAGATGGTCCTAGACGCGGATACCCACCTAAGCTCGTCATTTGAAGGACTGCCTACAGTTTCTATTTGAGTCCATTACTCCACAGCCATGATGGCTCCTCCTCTTTTCATGCTTAACACCACCTTGTTCCTTTCACTTGCTCTTTCTCAGTGGCTGCTATTATAGACTGTCAGTTCAATTTGATAGGGGATGTGGTAGGCCTGCTTTTCCCTGGCTGCTACTTTCCCCCAAGAGTCTGATGCACTCCCTTGGGGCTACATTGACCCTGGTGTCCGTCTCTTTAGACCTTTTGGTCACGCTAGCTCTTTCTCTTGTTTGCATCCTCTTTCTCTCTTCCTCTTCCTATTTTTCTTTACTCTCTTCTCGCTTTCTGTATGTCACCCTTCCCCGTATGCCTTGTGTTCTTCCCTCCCTACAGATATGACGTCACTCAAGATAGCGTCTTTCAATGTGAGGGGGCCTCAACACCCCTGAAAAAAGAACTCAGTTACTCCGCCATCTCCATCATCAAAAGGTACACATTGTTTGTTTCCAGGAAACGCACTTTAAAGAGGGTTGTGCCCCTGGCATACGGCATCGGCACTACACAACCTGGCACTTCGCAAATAAACTGGTGAACAAGAAGAAAGGTGTCGCCATAGTGATCCAAAGGCTGCACTGCTGATCCCGAAGCCAGATACTTGATTCTTTTATTACTAATTGGTGGACGTGAATTCACTTTTCCTAACGCCTATGCCCCCAACCAAAACCAGGCCTCCTTTAGCTGGACTTTAGCTGGATAAAGCCCTTCCCCTGATCCGAGGAACGGTCGTCTTCTGTGGCGACTTTAACCTTCTCTTCACCCCACACTCAATAATTCGACCGGATGTGCCTCCCTTCCCTACTCCACTATTAAAATAGTTAAAAGAGCATTCCTCCAATTACAACTCTGTGACCCATGGCTCCTACAGCACCCAGCAAACAAAGACTATACTTTTTATTATGCCTCTCACTCTTCATACAGGCGCATAGACTATATTCTCCTTCCAACAACCGGCTCTATCGCTGTTGGATTCCACACAAATAGGCAATATCCTGTGGTCAGACCATGCCCCAACATTCTGCTCCCTAAACCTCCCCTTCCTTACTAAAAACTAATGGACTTGGCGCCTGAACGACTCTCTCCTTCTCGACCCAGTGTGCGCTGCCGATCTTTACCAGCACTGTGTCAGACTTCCTGTCGGATCACAATGCGGACGCCACTCCTCTTCCAATTAAATTGGAAGCCCTGAAGTGTGTCTTTATTTAACATGGCTCCCGTCTCAAGAAGGAGAAATCACACTCCCTCAAACTTGCATTACAAAAGGTCGCCTCCTTGGAACTTGTCCACAATCGAGCACTCTCCTTGCCGACTCCATGATCTTCAAAATGCACGTTTGGATGCCAAACCCTTGTTAGAAGCGTCCTACAAATGTATGATACAAATATGTCATAGCAAATTCTACGAATATCTAAATAAGAGTGGGCGCATGTTGGCAAGGGCTCTTAGGGGAAAACTGGCTATTTTACATATCCCTGCAATCCAAAAGCCTGTGGATTGCATGGTACACACCACCACAGATATTGCATCTTCTTTCCATTCCTTTAATTCAGAGCTCTATAACCTGCCCTGAGCTTCCTCAACACAGGCAGATTACACACCTGAACCCTCCGCTTAGCTTCCCAAATTATCTGCACTAGAATCTGTTGGTTTAGAGATGCAATTCACGAAAGTAGAGCTCAAAACGGTTCTCAAATCCTTGCCAGGGGGTAAGAGTCCAGGCCCTGACAGGCTCACAGCCAGGTTCTACAAATCTGTTGCGACCTCTCTTTCCCCTTTTATGCTACAGGTTTTTAACGCAGTGTCTCCTGGGCTTCCCTTCCCGGCCACTGAGGCACATATTGAGGTCATCCCAAAATCAGGTAAGGATCCGCACTTATGTGCTAGCTGTCGTCCTATCTCTCTCCTGAATGTATATTCTCAAAATATTTGCCAAATTGATGGCCAATAGGTTAAATGCACTCTTACCCTCAATTATCCACCCTGACCAGGTGGGGTTCGTGCCAGGGCGGGAAGCCTGGGACAATACCCTTAAAACTCTAAACATCATCCATCATGCAAAAGCAAAAAAAAATTCCCATCATGATCTTATCCCTAGATGCCGAGAAGGCCTTTGAACGAATCTCCTGGCACTCCATCCACGTGGTTCTTTCTCATGTGGGCATGGGCCCGGGTTTCCTGTCGAAGGTTTTCAGTCTGTACCAACAACCCTTGGCACGAGTTAAGATCAATGGCACTCTTTCCCCATACTTCCCTATTCACAGTGGTATGCACCAGGGTTGTCCGCTGTCTCCTCTGCTTTACATTCTTGTTATGGAGCATCTTATGTCCTCCATACGCGCCAATCCGGACATCTCGGGAATAAAGATCAGAGAAAGTGTATACAAATGTGCGGCTTTTGCAGATGATCTCCTGCTCTAAATACTGTAATTAATCCCTGCATTTCTCTGCCGTCTTTGCTCCATGTTTTGGTTAGTGGACCAACTTCAAAATCAACATGTCCAAGTCGGAGGCCTTGGATGTCTCCCTAACCAGTGCACTGGTCTCTTCCCTCAAAACCTCCTTTCCCTTTTCCTGGCCACCAAACGGAATTACACATCTAGGTATAAAAATCACCGCTGACCTAACGCAGCTTTTAAGACTAAACTTCAGCCCTCTCCTCCAACAATTCCAGAAGGACCTTGAAGCCTGGCGCCGAAGGGATTAGCATCCTGAAAATAACTATGTTACCAAAACTACTCTATCTCCTGCACACCATCCCCTCTGTATTCCATCCATACTATGGTCTCACATATGCCGATGCTTCACGCAATTTGTGTGGTCACCCGGTAAACCACGAATAAAATGGAAAATAAATGACCCGTTCTAAGGGTGGGTCTCCTGGATTGCCGACTATATTACCATGCTACTGTCTATGCCCGGCTTTTAGACATGATCCGCGCTGATACATCCAAGTCTTGGGTTCACATCTCGCACGTGGCTCCTCCCCCTTCTCTATAATGGTTCTACTTTGGCTAACATCCCTACGCATCCCACTCTCTCTAAGTTATCCTTTACAGCCCATCATACGTTTGCAACGTTAACATCCATAAGTCGCCACACCTCACTAATTGATCCTAAAGGTCCTCTGGTTCCAATAACGGACCATCCTCGCTTCCATCCGGGACACTCGTCTCGGTCCTTCCTCCGGGGCATGAAGATTAGCCCGATCAGATTTTGCCATGTCCTCTTGGGATCCTCACTGAGACCTCTACCTCAACTACTTGGGATCCCCACCCCATCAACCCGCAACTCTTTTGAATATTTACAACTAAAGCACTTCCACTCATCCATGTGTAAATCCCACACATTGACTCGAAACCTTACAACATTTGAGCAGATGTGCATCTCCCCCTCAGCTGTTTTTAGAAACATATCAACCATTTGGAGCTCCAATCTAACCTGAGCTGTCACTCTGAGCAGAAGTTCACAGATTTACTTCACCGGCAACACACAAACATAAGAACCAACTTTTTAACATGGTAGAGTGTTCTGGACATTTTGTGTCCTGTGCATAGGTATTGTGCAGGGCGGGGAATATATAAGCTGGAATATCACCTACTGTGAATGGTGGCTCCTGTATTATCTACATACGGTTGTTATCTTAATTGCAATTTTGTCAGTTATGATAATCAGATAAGTGCTGATAAGTGATCTCCACAGAATAGGAATGTATAGCCCTAAACAACATGTTTAGGGCTATACATTCCTATTCTGTGGAGATCACTGGGGAAATTAAAGCATCTCTCCTATAGTTTACACGCTGCCCTGACCTTGGAAGGGGAACACCAATCTACTGGTCCAGAAATATGTCATGTAGCTATAAAACCCGGTATAGGTTTGGAAGCTGATTACACTACTACGGGGTGACGCAATCCATGAGGATATGGCCTCTTGTACATCCCACTCAACAAATCTTCTCCTGGTAAGTCTTTGACCTGTGAAGAGAAAAATATTCACCCGCTTCCTGTCATTTGGCTATGCCTTCCTGGGTTCACCATTGTCATTAAAGCGGGCTGGTCCCCGCATGTAAACTTCTGGCATGGATTGGGTCACGTACGACCCCACTGCAGTGGCACACGTGACCCAGTCCATGCCAGAAGTAGGGACCAAAGACAGCAGTGGACCAAGCGAGCCAGAATTGAGCAATGGGGAGCAGGTAAGAACATTTCTCTCCACAGATCCAGCAGGGTAGAAAGGGGAATTTAAAATAGAAGGTAATCCCGGAATGCGTAAGTGAAAGAGCCAGCTCTCTCAGTGCCTCCCACGACCCACTCAACACACTCCTGTGTAAATGAGATGGACAATGCAAGGGGGGGGGGGGGGGGGCAAACTGAGCAGAGCAGGAGGAAATGGACATGTCATCGGAAGGATCGGATCAGTGATATGGAGCAAATGCAAGACTGGAAATGGTAGTATATTACAAAGTTAAATATTAAAGGGCATTGTGGTGGATGACATAGGGATGTTTGACTTTGGACAACCCCTTTAATCTCTAGGGGCTGATGGCACTGGCTCTGAGGGACATGTATGATGATGATGGCAAATGCCATGTGGCTGATGGCACTGGCTCTTGGGGACATGTATGAAATGTGTGTTTTACTAACACTTAGTCTTCATCTTTATGTTGTTTGGAAAAAGACACAATACACAAATAAAAAATTTCTTGAAAAGTTTTGTAATTTGTCTTTTTTGTATATATACAGAAGAATATAATACATCGCAATATATTTCGCATATCGCACATGCTTCAAATTATATCGCAATATAGATTTTAGGCCATATCGCCCACCCCTAAATATTTTGGTTAATAAGTTGATCACAAAGTGCCCATCGCCTGGTAGTAAGTTGCATAAAAACAAAACAAAAAAAGATTGATCCAGTATCCGTAACTAAATTTTAAAAAAGTGTTTTCTATGACTTTATAGTGATGACCTATCCTCAGGATCCATACATTGGACAGCAGCTGTGCTAGGTATCGTGCAACGGGGCTGAGCTGTGGTTAGCCCATGTGACAGATGAACATGTTGTCACTGGCCTAGGGAAAGCAGCAAGACGACCACAGTGCTACTGCAAGCGCCTCTGCCTTCTAAAACAGCTGATGAGCGGGGGTCAGACCACCACCGATCAGACACTCTGGATAGGTCATCAGTATTAGGCCTCTTGCACATGTATGTTGTGTGTCTGTGGCCGTATTGTGGCCCGCAATACATGGGCAATGGCCCGTGCGGTACGGAGGCACGAATCGGAACCCCACGGAAGCACTACGGAGTGCTTCCATGGGGTTTCTGTCTGCCTCTGCATCGCCCAAAAATGTAACTTGTTCTATTTTTTTGTGGTGTGGACGGATCACTGACCCATTCGCGTTGAATGGGTCTCAATCTGACCTGGCCGCTGCACGGACGTTGCCCGTGCATTGGGGACCGCAACTCATAATATTATATAATTTGAGCTATTATGAAGGTGGCATGAGAAAAAGTAAAGCTTATATTACAGGCACAGATAATTGTTCAGATCATTCATCGGGCAACTGGAATCTTTCAAAGGGTTGAAAAATTATCATTTGCCAGATGTGTAATCACAATCTGCTGCCGACAAACAGCGATTCAGTATGGGGGCGAGCGATGGCATGGAGGAGATCTCTGCATGTAAATGGACAGGTCTCCTCCGCTAGCGAGCAGGCAATTACCGGGAAGGAACGCTTCCTTCCCAACAATCGCCTTGAAGATCTGTACGCCTAATATAAGCCTTAGGCAAACAACTTAGGTTTTACACCTATTATTTCAGTAGTAAAGCCAACACTATATTATCCTCAGGAAATTTGTGAGAATAATCCAGGGTACCCAATTACCCATAGTCCAGCAAACAAGAGCTAAATATAGGTGGTGGACCAGATGCCATCTCAGCATGTAAAATTCATACGACCTTGGCATGGATGGGCTTTAACAGTGAGAGACACCGTAACATATTCTGCTATTGTCCAATAAATAAGAAAGTGTGAAAGCAAAATACAAATGAAGGAAAGCAATGCAAAAAAGGACCATTCGAAAAAAACAATCCACTTTAATGACTCATGATAAATCCTGATCATGTCTCACTGTTTCTTAATGGCAGCCAGGGCTCACATTAGAGCTATTCTGTCTGTTCACATTCATTCCCTTTCTAAAAAGTATCATTCCCCTTTAAAGGGAACCTGTAATGTTCAACATGGTGTCTAATCTGCAGCTAGCATATTACAGATCAAGAGGAGCAAGATGAGATACAGTTGTGGATAATGACTCAGTACAACTTGTAATCTATTCATTAAAATCATTGCACACAACCATACAATCTGCTCAGCCTTTCCTGCTCTATAAATTTGCTGTCTGCAGACTGGACACCAGGTTGAGAGGTTCTCTTTAAGCAAAGATACCCTAAAGCAGGGATACCCAACCCGCGGCCCTCCAGCTGTTGCAAAACTACAACTCCCAACATGTCCCGATAGCTGTAGGCTGCCCAGGGATGATGGAAGTTGTATCTCTGCAACAGCTGGAGGGCTGCAGGTTGGGCATCCCTGCCCTAAAGCATATAGCATTGTTAGGCACAGAGTAGTCAAACTGACTTCAGTTCTCCCCAGGTGATTGCACTGTAACTCCCATAGTGTTTGTACGGAGCATGTGTATAAGGGGGGGGGGACAAGGTGACTAAAAAATGGCGAATCGCATGGCATTTATTTTCTATTACGGCGTTCACCACGTAGGAGATTTTTATTTTATTTTAATAATTCGCACTTTTTCGGGCGTGGCAATATGTAATATGTTTATTTTTTTACTGTTTATATATTTTATATGTAAAATTGGGAAAGGGGTGATTTAAACTTAATATTTTGGCATTTGTTTTTTATTTAATAACTATTTCCCCCCTTAGGGGCTAGAACCTGGGATATTTTCATCCCTTCTCCTATTCACCCTAATAGAGCTCTATTAGGGTGACTAGGGACCATACACTCTCCCTGCTGCCCTGTACTTTGAGCCCCCAAAAGCAGGGAGCTTACCATGGCAGCCAGGGCTTCAGTAGCATCCTGGCTGTCATGGTAACCGATCAGAGCCCCGCAATTTCACTGGTGGGGCCCCGATCACAACTGCCACTGCACCACCAATGAATGAAAAGGAGGGGAGGGGACCCTGTGGCCACTGCCACCAATGATTATAATACTGGGGTTGGGGGGGGGGCGCACTGCACCACCAATGAAGATAAGTAACCTTTTAGTACAAATACAGGAGGAGGGTGTCGGCTATGCGATTCTGCCGCCGGCATCCGCCTCCTGTGCGGCCCCCGAGGGGTTAACTGCCGTGGATCGCAGCGTCCTGTTATAGAGGTTGGGTGCCAGCTATGTGATTCTGCAGCCAGCACCCGCCGCCTATATTTGTATTAATGGGTTAGTTATCATCATATAATTATTAGTGGCAGTGGCCACAGCCCCTCCCCCTTCTCCCATCTCTCTTCTTATTGGCAGCAGTAGCACAGGGCGGAGGGATAGAGTGACTTCTTCTCCCCTGTGCTGCTGAGAACATAGAGCGCCATGTTCTCTGATACTAAGCTGCGCAGTAGTGCAGCCTAGTATTGGTAAATGTGAAATCCCGGTATCGAATAGATACCGGTACAAAAGTATCGATAATTTGATACCCGATGCAACCTCAGGCAGCGACATGGGAAATTAAAATAAATGTCCACAAATTCTATAAAATGGATATTTAACATAACAACTTGACTTAAGAAGGAGAAGGTTGGGTTAAAATGCTCGCCTTCAGAAAAATACAGTGGGGAAAAAGTATTTGACACAGTTTTCCGACCTACAAAGAATGGAGAGGTCTGTAATTTTTATCGTAGGTACACTTCAACTGTGACAGACATAATCAAAAAAAATAATATTCCAGAAAATCACATTGTATGATTTTTAAATCATTAATTTGCATTTTATTGCATGAAATAAGCATTTGATACAATAGAAAAGCAGAACTTAATATTTAGTACAGAAATCTTTGTATGCAATTACAAAGGTTAGCCGTTTCCTGTAGTTCTTAACCAAGTTTGCACAGACTGCAGCAGGGATTTTTGCCCACTCCTCCATACAGATCTCCAGATCTTTCAGGTTTCGGGGATGTCCCTGAGCTACATTGAGTTTCAGCTCTCTCCAAAGATTTTAGATTGGGTTCAGGTCTGGAGACTGGCTAGGCCACTCCAGGACCTTGAAATGCTTCTTACAGAGCCACTTCCTCGTTGCCCTGGCTGTGTGTTGCAGGTCATTGTCATGCTGGAAGACCCAGCCATGACCCATCTTCAATGCTCTTACTGAGGGAAGGAGATTGTTGGCCAAAATCTCACGATACATGGCCCCATCCATCCTCCCTTCAATACGGTGAAGTCGTCCTGTCCCCTTTGCAGAAAAGCACCCCCCAAAGTATGATGTTTCCACCCCCATGCTTCACGGTTGGGATGGTGTTCTTGGGGTTGTACCCATCCTTCCTCCATACAGTGAGGGGAGTTGATACCAAAAAGTTTTATTTTGGTCTCATCTGACCACATTACCTTATCCCATGCCTCTGGATCATCAGATGGTCATTGGCGAACTTTAAACAGACCTGGACATGTGCTGGCGTGAGCAGGGGAACATTGCATGCCCTGCTGGATTTTAATTCATGACGGCGTAGTGTGTTACTAACCGTAATCTTTGAGACTGTGGTCCCAACTCTCCTAGTCATTGACCAGGTCTAGGCCGATTTTAGACCTTTCTCAGAACCATCCTTACGCCACGAGTACTGGACCAGCACTACAGAGAATGGCACAGGATAAAGACATTAGGTATACCCTTGTTTTTTTTTGTTTTTTTTTTACTAAAGGCCATTAGGGGACTTGTTAGAGATTTTTTAATTATCTCAGACAACTCCTTTCGTTCTTTCTTCACTATGAGTTGACCTATATACCACAATAATGTAGATAAAAGGCATGACGGTTCATTTTTGCTATTACTAAACAAATCAAACAATAAAATGATGCGTTAAAAAACATGCCAAGTGGCACTGCCAATTGTCCAAGCTGTTTGCTACACCAGAGATCCTGCCAATGTCATTCATCATTAACACTTCAGCATAATGTACAATTCAATACATTTTAATTAGCATGAAGTACTTATACCGTGCTCTAGAATAATAGCTAATTCACTTTTATGTGTTTTTTTTTTTTTTTAAAGAATGACCAATACAGTTAACGGCAGCACAATGTTTAATAGCAGGATCCATTAGAAATTCTAGCACCATTTAAATTTGGCAAGATGGCCACTTTAACACACATTTGCACTCATTTATTTTATAAGTAACTGTAAAATACTAGATAAATTGTTACACAGGGAGTTATACCAGAATGCAATAATGACTGAGGAAGTCAGAGAAAGTTGAGAAAAAAAATGTAATGCTAATATACACACACACACACACACACACACAGTATATATGCCCTGCAGCCCCAGATTCTTTTTTACAGTCTGTATACGACATGTAGGAAAAAAGGGCAGAACCCCACCACTACCACCATTGTCCTGCAGGCACCAAGGAGAACATTTACTTATCAATGTGGTGGGCTCATTGCATTTAATGGGGTGTTTACGCTTTACCTAATGCAGCTTATTCACTGTCTATGGAAAAGTTATACAGTTTTATAAGTGCAACAGGAATTCTGAATAGACCACCAGCATGGTGGTACAGAGGTACGTTTACATGTTTCAGACCAAACGGTCCTTAGTCACAAGCAGTATTGTGGGTGCCAAGCGTCCTCTAACAATGCAGAACAACTAAACAGTGTGGGCCTCATTTAAACAGGAGCTTGCTGCAGCGGGTGGTCGCTCCCTAAGGCTGGTTTCACACGTGCGTTGCGGTTTGGGGCCGGATGCGTTCAGGGTGCGTTCAGTGAAATCTGCACTATTTTGCAAGCAAGTTCAGTCAGTTTTGTCTGCGATTGCGTTTAGTTGTTCAGTTTTTTCCGCGCGGGTGCAATGCGTTTTGATGCGTTTTTCATGCGCGTGATAAAAAACAGAATGTTTACAAACAACATCTCTTAGCAACCATCAGTGATTGCGGATGCAATGCGTTTTTCACGCAGCCCCATTCACTTCTATAGGGCCAGGGCTGCGTGAAAAACGCAGAATATAGAACGTGCTGCGATTTTCACGTGCTGCGCAGAACTGATGCGTGAAAAACAACGCTCATGTACACAGACCCATTGATATAAATGGGTCAAGATTTAGTGCGGGTGCTATGCGTTCACGTCACGCATTGCACCCGCGCGGAAAACTCGCTCGTGTGAAAGGGACCTAAGGCTGGGTTCACAAGTGACTGAGACTCTAGTGGAAATATCAGCTATGGTTTATACTGCCTTTTTTGCTATGGAAAAGCCAGCAGATTTCACCCCCTCCACTGAAAAGGGTGAAATCCGCAGGAAAGATCCACTGTGCAAATCAATATGCTGCAGATTTCAAATCGGCAATGCTGCAGCTTTTCTGTAGATTTTTCTTTTTACGTAACATGTGGAGGAGAATTCAAACATTCTCATCCACTTTGTTGGTACTGTACAATGCTGCGGATTTGCTGCACAAAAAAACACGGAAATCAGCAGCTACTCGGCCTGATGCCTCATTCACATGTCAGTGATTCAAGGATGTGTGCGGCACGTGTTCTCCACGGACAGCACGTGCGCCCATTCATTTTAATGTGTGCATTCACACAACTGTGTTTTAGCAGGGTCCGAGGGTCCATGGTTGCATGCTCTATTTTGTCGGTGTTCACGGATCCATAACGCCCACTATAGTCTATGGGTTAGGCCTCATGCACACGACCGTTGTTTGGGTCCGCATCCGAGCCGCTGTTTTACCGGCTCGGTTGCGGAGCCATTCACTTCTATGGGACGGCATAAGATGCGGACAGCACTCCGTGTGCTGTCCGCATCTGTTGCTCCGTTCCGCGGCCCCTCAAAAAAAAAAAAATAACATGTCCTATTCTTGCCCGCGCTTTGCGGACAAGAATAGGCATTTAAATTAACGGCCGCCCATTCTGTTCCGCAAATGGAAATGCGGAAACAGAATGCACACGGGGTACCTTACGTTTTTTGGGCGGACCCATTCAAATGAATGGTTCCATATAAGGTCCACAAAAAAACGGAATGGACACGGAATGAAAATAAGTTTGTGTACAAGAGGCCTCATTCACACATCTGTGTCCATGATAAGATGGTTAGCGATGCATCAGTGAAGATGTCCGTGAAGGATCCATGTTTGGTCTGTGTCTCTGTTTTTTTGCTCTCTGTGTGTCATCCGTTTTTCACGGACACTGCACAGCTGAAATATAAATGAAAACCACTGACAGAAAACAGATGGCATCAGTGTTCTGTCAGTAGTTGGTAGGAGATACTCATACCCAGCAATGCACATGGGAAACGGATGACACACAGAGGACGAAAAACAAACATATGGACCAATCAGGCACAATGTCACAGATTGAGGCTACTTTCACACTGGCGTTTTGAATTCCATTTGTAAGATCCGTTTAAGGGATCTCACAAACGGTTCAAAACGGATCAGTTCAGGTCCAATGCATTCTGAATGCATCAGTTTGCCTCCGTTCCACCTCCATTCTGCTCTGGATGCGGAGCCAAACGGATCCGTCCTGACTTACAATGTAAGTCAATGGGGACAGATCTGTTTTCACTGATACAATATGGTGCAGTTGAAAACGGATCCGTCCCCCATTGACTTTCAATGTAAGTCAGGACGGATCCGTTTTGACTTAGACTGCAAACGGATACAAGCATTTGCATTATAGGTGCGGATCCGTCTGTGCAGATACAAGACGGATCCGCACCTAACGCAGGTGTAAAAGTAGCCTAAAAAATGACCGTCTTGACACGGACATAGTCATGGACACTAGCGTGTTAATAGGCCCTATTCATCCTTAACAGCAAAAAGACACATTACACTGTAAAGACATATGGGGTACGCAGCTAAACTTGGACAGAATGCAAAATTTGAGGAGGCTAATGACATAATGACAAGATATCTAGCTGTCACAGGTTAGTACATTAGTCTCCTATTTATAGAGACACCTTCGCTGTACTAATTCAATCGATCCCACAGCAGAAATGACTACTTCTGGTTGCTAAGCTACAGATAACTTTTCTTGATTAAAGACCTACAGATGTAGTAGAGTTAACACACATGCTTTATGAGACGTTTTATCTAAACTAAATGTGTTAGGCCTCTTTCACACGACCGTATGGATTTTTCAGTGTTTTGCGGTCCATTTTTTATGGATCCGTTGTTCCGTTTTTTGTTTCCGTTGTGTTTCTGTTCCGTTTTTCCATATGGCATATACAGTACACAGTAATTACATAGAAAACATTGGGCAGGGCATAACATTTTCAATAGATGGTTCCGCAAAAACGGAACGGATACGGAAGACATACGGATGCATTTCCGTATGTGTTCCGTTTTTTTTGCGGACCCATTGACTTGAATGGAGCCACGGAACGTGATTTGCGGGCAATAATAGGACATGCTCTATCTTTCAACGGAACAGAAAAACGGAAATACAGAAATGGAATGCATACGGAGTACATTCCGTTTTTTCCGCTGACCCATTGAAATGAATGGTTCTGTATACGGAACGCAAAAAACGGACCGTAAACGGAAAAAAAAGGTCGTGTGAAAGAGGCCTTGGGCTTGAGTTGAACGCATTGCACCCACACTGAATCCCGACCCATTCATTTCTATAGGGCTGTTCACATGAGCGGTGAATTTCACGCATCACTTATGCGTTGCGTGAAAATCGCAGCATGCTCTATTTTGTGCGTTTTTCACGTAACGCAGGCCCCATAGAAATGAATGGGGTTGCGTGAAAATCGCAAGCATCCGCAAGCAAGTGCAGATGCGGTGCGATTTTCACGCACGGTTGCTAGGAGACGATCGGGATGGAGACCCGATCATTATTATTTTCCCTTATAACATGGTTATAAGGGAAAATAATAGCATTCTGAATACAGAATGCATAGTAAAAAAGCGCTGGAGGGGTTAAAAAAAAATTATAAATAATTTAACTCACCTTAGTCCACTTGATCGCGAAGCCGGCATCTTCTTCTGTCTTCATCTTAGCTGTGTGGAGGAACAGGACCTGTGGTGACGTCACTCTGGTCATCACATGATCCATCACCATGGTAAAAGATCATGTGATGACCAGAGTGACGTCACCACAGGTCCTGTTCCTCCACACAGCTAAGATGAAGACAGAAGAAGATGCCGGCTTCGCGATCAAGTGGACTAAGGTGAGTTAAATTGTTATTTTATTTTTTTAACCCCTCCAGCGCTATTTTACTATGCATTCTGTATTCAGAATGCTATTATTTTCCCTTATAACCATGTTATAAGGGAAAATAATACAATCTACAGAACACCGATCCCAAGCCCGAACTTCTGTGAAGAAGTTCGGGTTTGGTTACCAAACATGCGCGATTTTTCTAACGCGAAAAAAAATCGCGCGTGTTCCCGCAACGCACCCACACATTTTCCCGCAAGGCCCGTGTGAAAGAGGTCTTAAGCAAACACCTTCAATTGCTTTTCAATGGCTTTTGTTTCAAGATAACGCGATGAGTTAAGAAATTTGAGTTAAGAGATTGTGTGTTACCCCTGCATGTGCATCAGGGACATGAAATTAAAGGCAGCTGACACAAATTTGTTAACACTACACTATTTAATGCATTACCATATCGCCGAGCAACGGAATTAATAAAACTACTAATGGCATCTACTCAGTTTTCTGGGGGTTGCATATCTTCCAAAAACTGGGAAAACACAGACCCATATAGGAGTTGAACAGGTTGGACAAATGATGCCTATGGAAAAAAAAAACTAAACTCTAATAAGTCTTCCATGTCCCACCATAAAACGCATCCCCTGTCCTCATATATGGAATAAATAGCTGATCAGTGGGTTTGACCACTGGGATCCCAACTGCTCACAAGAATGAGGTGCCCGAGTCCCCAGAGTCACTGGAGAGGTGGTCATGTGTAACTGCTGACACCAGAGGTCACGCTACATTTTTTCTGGAAGAATAAAAATACTCCTCTGACCATTTCTGAGGAGTTTTTTTTAGCCGAGGAGGAGTACGTAATTTGCAGTAATTCATATATATAGTACACAGGCCTAAATAATGTTAAGATGTTGCTATTTCGGCAAGGAAGCCATTACCAGTCTCCTCTATAATGTTTTCCCTGCAGAAATAGCAAATTTTGACCTTTTTAAATTTATCTTTTAGAAGACTGAATCCCTACCTTTCTTGAAGCACCAAATCTGTCACGTAGAGATCGGAGCGGTAGATTGTGCAAAACACAATGCAATAAGAATTGAACAGGGACGTCTGGTGTTTGTGGCAGGGAGCCGTGGGGGGCGTCTGGGACGAATGCACAGGAGTCAGTTATAGGACACGGTATATTGGACTATTGCACAAAATTGTCTACTTGGCGTCTCTGTACTTTACATCTATGAGCACTGTGGCTTTCAGTATAAGGTCTGAAGCACACGACTGTATCCATTTTGCGGTACGCAAATCACGGATGCGGTTCGTGTGCAATCGCATTTTCTTGCGGACCCATTGATTTAAGTGGGTCCGCCAGAACAGGAGATGCTCTATCTTTTGCAGCATGGAGATGTGGATAGCACACGGATGTCCATATTTTGTGGATCTGTGATTTTCAGACCTCAAAATGGATACAATTGTGTAACTGAGACCCAATGGAGGCAAAATGGCGGCCCCTATATCTGTGATAATCTATTGCCTATTTGCCAGCCCTCCTTGGTTTTCCTGGAGTAGCCCTCTTAGATCCCAGCAGTTCAATAAAAAAATAAATAAAAAAAAAGAGACTGCGCTGCCGAAAGAATGTAATTTAATTTTTTATTCCCCCCCCCCACCCCCACCTTCCTCTTTTCTTCTGCAAACTTCTCTCCTCGGATTTAAAGGGAAAGACTGGGTTTTCACCAGGTTCACAAGATGTAAAAAAAATCCTCCTCAGATCTACAAGTGCCTGCAGGGTGCAAATAGAAACTCCATATGGTGGTGAAGTACTGCCACTGTGTTTTAAAACCACAAGGAAGAGATATACTCACAAGATTCCATTCACAGTGTGCGTATTTATCACCACTTGTGTCCCCACATCTCCATAGGCTTCAGCAAACACCTTCTTTGGTATTCCTTGATCTTCTCATGGATCCAAAGCTTTGGGCGTCTGTGCAGGCTGATCTGAATGCTTGTTATGTTTTTAGCTTTGGATCCATGAGAAGATCAAGGAATACCAAAGAGTGGTGGATTTATTTGCCTTTTTTTTTCCCCCCAAACCCTGCAGTGCCCTCAGTATATTATGGCCCACAACATTGCCCCCAGTATTATAAATGAATTCCCATAGTGTCCCCTTATATTATAACTAGGCTCCCATTAGTGTCCCAAGTAGCATAAATGCTGCATAGTGCCCCTAGATGCATAAATGCACCTATTGTGTCCTCAGTGTATATATGCCCCAATAAATATAATGGCTCCCACCGGGAGCACTGATAGTGTAAAGGTGCACCAAGGAGGTTGAGTTGTGAATTCAATGTGAGGCTCAGATATTTATCCAAATTATGTGATAATCAACAATTAAAAGCTTTAAAAAAAAAAAGTTAGTGTGTCAATGATTGCCAAAAGATCTGCAATTACTGTCCCTTTCCACTGCTCCCTTAAAAGACCGTTGCTAGGGCTCATCTGTCTCCCAACTTAATGTAAACAGAAGACAGAGGGGCGGTCCTTCACACTGCATGCCTGCATTAGGCTTCAGAGTGAGGAGGTGTGTCTCTCAGTAATCCAATCTGATTGGCTGGCAGGAAGCTTCTGGCTACAGCAAGTTTGTATGTGACCTGAGGGAATGCAGTTTTGGCCTCAGAGAACTCACAGAGGAGCCATCTTGAGAAGATCCTCATAATGTAGGATTCAAAACAGCCGTAAGTAAGAGAAAAACTCAAGGAAAACAGTGGTAAGTGACGAAACTAAAGACTGCTTTATGCATAATGCTGCTGCAGCAGTAACATATGCCCAATTTTTTTTAATGAAAATATGACAGTTATCCTTTAAAGAACCTTGTGTGTCTAACAATATGTATTGTGTAGGATTTAGGGTTCATTCACACATCCGTAGAATGGGTCCGGATAAGTTCCGCAACGTTGCGTAACGAATCCGGACCCATTCATTCTCTATGGGGCCAGAAGAGGGCTGTCCGTATCCGCATTTTAGGAGAGAGGCCCCGATCTTCCGATCCGCGGCTCCCCCCAAAAAATCTTCCGATCCACGGCTCCCCCAAAAAATAGAACATGTTCTACTCTTGTCCGCAATTGTGGACAAGAATAGGCAGTTCTATGGGGGTGCTGGCCGGGTGTATTGCGGATCCGTGATACATTACGAACGTGTGAATGGACCCTTACAGATGAGCAAATCGATTCATCTCAGTAGGGCTTCTTCACCTGTGGGGGGCTTTTCCCACAGGTGAAGAAGTGCCCACCTGCTGCAAGATTGAATGGAACTGACATTTAGCCCAGCTCTGACAATTTCCTGCCTGCACCACTGCTCCAATTAGCACAGCTCTGACTCAGCTTCGGAGCAATGCCTGCGCAGGCCAAAGAAGAGCCTGTGCCCTTGCACTCCTAATCATGCAGTGACCCAGTGGATCACAGCAAATGTTTAATTTAATGCAAAAAAAAAAAAGAGGGTCTACCCACCATTCAGTGCACGGCCCCAGGGAACATTGAAGGAAGGACAGCCACCGTGAACTACCACCACTCTTACTAGTACCACAACTTCCACTCCTCTACTCCCGGCTCTTACCCTGCGAGTCGCTGCAATCGGGGCAGTGGCACAGGCAGGACATTTTCAGGAGCTGGCTAATTGTCCGGCCCTCTCAACCTTGTGGCAGGTGGACAGCCCCCCATAATTGAAAAAGCCCTGATGATGAGACAAATAGATTCATAGGATTCATAGAAGCAAATATGCGGCAAACAGGACTATCCAGTGGCTACATCTTGATCACACTGCAACCATAAATACAAGGATCGTCAGTGCAGAGATATGCTAACCACAAAAACCTACAAAGGTCAGTTTTATCGGCCATGTTATCCTATGATATCCATCACTGGTCCATTACATACATCTCCCTGGCTGCCTTCCCGTATCTCTTCTGCTTTTCATTAGACTCACTTGAGTGATTAGCTTTTCCAAGCATGACTTCTAGTCCCTGCAGATCAATGCAATCTTCTACAGGAAGAAACTACTGTATTCAGATGAGGTTACTGGAAAAAGGCCATGCTTCTAGCTTACACTTATATATAATATCTCATAGCGTTGTTATACCACTTTCTATGCAATCATCCATACATGTCAATCTGACCATAAGAAGTGAATGAATAAACAGATGTACTGTAAACAGTTCTTCAGTTCTATAGAAGATATTTTTTCATATATTCTGTCTTTTTTTTTTTTATATAATAATTTATTTTACAAATGTAGATTTTTGTGTCACAAGACAATAATACAGTGATACATAATATCATCATATACTAAATTTCCCTTTTATCTACTAACCCCCCCTTCCCTCCCTACAACCCCCTTTTTTCCGCGGAGCTACTGTCTTTACACCTAATATTATAATTTCAGGTTGCCCCATATCCGCATCCAAGTTGCCTTTTTTTCCAGCTGTTTGGGCGAGGATGTATTCGTATTGCTTAACCCTTTTCATCCGTTCCATCCACTCCTGAAAATTAGGGTATTCCGGAGTGCCCCAGTATTTAATAATTAATATTTTGGCCAGTGCAATACCCCGAAGCCAGAGTATCTGCTCAGTTTTATTTTGGTCTATCTCTGGGAATACACCCAGGATAACATAATTAATGCAGGCCTCATATTTCATGGGTGAGCTATCCCGCAATTTCCGGAATATTTTAGTCCAATACTCTTTAATCCCTGGGCATTCCCACAGTAGATGTATATAGTCTCCTCTATCTTTACTACATTTGTAGCAGTTCTGTTTCCTATTGTTGTAAATAATATGCAAAAGAACTGGTGTATAATAGAGACGGAGTGTAATTTTCAAAAGGATCCATGCATGGGCAGGGGAGACCGTCGATCTTTTAATATTTCTGTAGACAACGTTCCACGGGATAGGTTCCCCAGTCTGGAGGTCCTTTTCCCATTTAGCCTCACTTCTAAATGTGATTGTTTTAGTGTATTCATATTTTAATTTGGCATAGATGTGTGATATAGAAGTGTTAAAAGTCGTATCATAACAAAAATCTAAAAAAGTGTTCCTTACAATTTTTAAATAGTTCTTATTCTCCGTGTAGTGAATAGCGTGTCGTAATTGTTCATATCTAAATTTATCAATAAATCCTAATGTAGTGTCTGGAAGGATTTTATTTAATGGCTTAAGCTGTCCTTTATAAAAAACTTGTGCAATAAAACGTATCCCATATTTTTCCCAATATTCCACATCACCCAGTAACCTAACTTGTGGTAGATGTGCATTTCCCCACAGTGGGGTGTACTGAACTGCCTGGGTTACTCCAGCTATGTATCTAATTTGTTGCCAAATATACCCGAGCATCCTACCAAAAGGATTCATTATTATTTTCTTCTCCACCGTGCCGGTTTCAAGAATGTGAAAGAGATCCTCCCAAGGTCTACAGTGCTCCCCGTAAATTAGCCGAATGCATTTATTCTTTCGATTCCTCACACACCATCTCAGTTGGGCGGCTATATAGTATCCTTTTAAAAAAGGGATAGAGAGTCCACCCTCATCTTTGTACAGATATTGTAACTTAATTCTGACTCGTTTGCGCCCCCATATTAATTCATTGAAGAGGGACTCTAGCTTATTGAAAAATTTGTCTTCTATTGTTATTGGGCTAGCATTAAATACATATAGTAACATTGGAAGCAATGTCATTTTAATAAGGGCTATGCGGTTGATTTGTGACAGGGGAAGTTTAAGCCATGTTCTAATTTTTTCCTTAACTGTATCTATTATTGGGAGTATGTTCAGTTTCGTATAGTATTCCAATTTAGTCCCTATCTGGATACCCAGATATGTTAGGGAGTCGGCTGGGTTCAGTATACTGACTCGGAGATTATGACCGGGCGGAACCGGACGTTTTAATGGGAGGAATTTAGATTTCTCCCAGTTGATCTCATATCCAGAAAGGCACCCAAATTCATCCAGACTATCCATAACCCTGGGCAGGTTCATATATCCTCTCCCCAGGAATAGTAACATATCGTCCGCATAGAGACTGATTTTATCATCCTCTCCCTCACACCCGAATCCCGATATTTCCCTATCTGCTCGAATCTTACACACCATTGGCTCCAGGAACAGCGAGAAGAGCAAGGGTATAAGGGGACAGCCCTGGCGTGTTCCGCGTGTCAAGGGGAAAGGGGCAGAGTGTACACCGTTAATTCGGACCCTAGATACTGGATTTTGATACAAAATGCGCACCCATCTAGAGAAGTATTCACCAATTTTGACCCGAGACATCACTCCCCAAAGGAAGGGCCACTCCACCCTGTCAAAGGCCTTAGCGGCATCTAAAGACAGGATGGAGCAGTCCTCCCCATCCCCCATCTGAACATTAAAAAAGGCCCTCCTTATATTGTCCTGTATATTCCTTTTCGGGATGAACCCGGTTTGGTCCACGTGGACGACTTTGTGGATAACTGTTTTTAATCTGTTCGCTAGCAGTTTGGCCAAGATTTTATAATCTTTGTTCAACAGAGAGATGGGGCGATAAGATGTGACTGACAACGGATCTTTCCCTTTTTTGAGAATTAATGTAATGGTTGCTTCCATCCATGAGGGGGGAAGGGAACCCATTATCCAAGATTGATTAAGTACCTCCAACATTTGGGGCAAGATAGTTCCCCCCATGTTTTCGGTATATTTCGAATGGGAAACCGTCCACCCCTGGGGAGGTATTGCCCTTAATGGATTGCAACGTGGTTTGTAACTCAGTCAGTTGAATGGGTCTATTCAGCCAATCGATATCTTGTTGATCAAATTCAGGGATCTTGATATTATCTAGATATTGATCTATTTTCCCTCTCCGATTTTGGGGCCCAGCTTCATATAGCATCGAGAAATATTGGGTAAACTCCTTTAGAATATCGTCGGGGTCTCGTAGAATGGTTCCCACCTCAGTTTTAACTCCAGTTATATTATTACTCCCACTTTGATTTTCTACCATCATAGATACCAGTCTACTTGGTTTCCCGGACTCACTAAAAGTTCTCAACCCCGAGAAGAACATTTTGTTCTGCGCTTTTTTATATAAAAATTGTTTATATTCACCTTGTAATTTTTTTAATTGATGTTGTTTTTCTGGGGTATTAACAAGGGTGATCTCTTTCATTGCCTGACCAAGCAGGTCTTCTATTTCTTTTTGCGTTTCTGCAAAGGCCTTTTTCTGTTTTCTAATTTGATATGAATATGTACCTCGAAGGAATGCCTTAAGTGAGTCCCAGACCATATGGATGTGGGTTGAGTTAACGTTATCGCTCCAAAAGAGCTTTATTTCTTCATTAATCTTGTCCAGGTCCTTTATTAATGTCATCCAATGCGGATTAAGTTTAAACATTTTATTTTGATTTATTTTATTCTGGTTCTGCAGTATTACCGTGACAGGGCTATGGTCAGAGACGCCATGGCTTTCACAGTTCATTTTTTTAACCTTATTAATGTGCCCGGGCTGGCGAGGGCCAGGTCAACTCGTGACATGGACCTATATGTATTGCTAAAACATGAAAATACTTGCTTGTCTCCATAAAGAGACCGCCATATATCGACCAATGCCATTTCTTTACACATTCTAGAGAGTAAAGTACTTGAGCCGGAACTCAACTCATAATTAATTATGGTAGAGGTCCGGTCCTTTCTAGTATCCATGACCGAGTTGAAGTCGCCCATCACCAGCACCGGGCACTCCTCTCGTACCGAGATGTAATTCATCAATCTACATAGTACCGTTGTCGTAAAGGGAGGTGGTATATATATATAAAAGCAATTATTCTCCTTTGCCCCTGCCAGTAGCAATGAAGAAAAATGTACCGGCCCTCTTGATCGATTAGCTGTTCTATTGGATCATAATCTACCTGTCTGTGCACATAAACGCTAATTCCACAAGAATATGTGGAATAGCAAGAATGATATTCATGGGAGGCCCATCTCCTTCCGCCGAGCGCCGCCACTTTCTCATCTGTAAGATGTGTTTCTAACAGGGCCACTATTGCTGGAAGATGTCTAGAGACCAGATCAAACACTACACACCTCTTTATTTTATCCGCAAAGCCGCGGATATTCCAGGTCAATATTCTAGACATCCATTATTATTATTTTTTTTTGTGTAATTGGTCCTCAATACCTTTAAGGCAGCACTGGGCGGAAGGGCAGGGGCACCCCCAGTAATGCGACCTCCATACCTCGACAGTTCCCCTCGGAAAAAAGCCCTCCCTCCCAAAGCTCCCATTCCCCTCATGACCTGCGAGTCGCAAATTGTAACTCATAGGTCTCTAACTATAGACTATCCTCCCCCTTCCCCTCCACCGTCGACCCCCCCCGGCTCCGCCTGGCAGCACACCGGGCGAATTACTAAATGCCCCTAGAGTCCAACCAATCAGCCGCATCCTTTGGATTAGAGAAAAATTGGACAGTTTCTTTATATATAACCCGTAATTTTGCAGGATACATCATGGAGTATTTTAGTTGTGCTTGTATCAATCTCTTTTTTACATCCTTATATTCTCTCCTTTTATCTTACGTAACTTTAGAAAAGTCCGGGTATATCTCAATATTAACGTCATTGTATTTCACAGTTTGTATCTCTCTTTTCTATCTAAGGATATAGTCCCGATCTCTTGAGGAAGTCATTTTAATTAACATTGGCCTTGGTGCTGACCCTGGTGGAGGTTTTCTTGTTGGGATACGGTGCGCTCTCTCCACTATAGGTGTTGTAGCTGCCTCTGCAATTTTAACGTTGTTTGTCAGCCATTTTTGGATAAAGCCTATGGGGTCGTCTTTTTCTGCTCCTTCCGGGAAGCCCACTAATTTGAGATTATCTCTCCGGGATCTGTCTTCCAGGTCTGCCATTTTTTCTTTTAGTGCTTTATTATCGCTTTCTACTGTTTCTAACCTTTTTTTCATCTGCCTAGATTCTTTTTGCAATTCTGTGGTTAGCGTTTCATATTCTTTGACACGTTGCCTCATTTTGTTTAGTTCGTCTCGAATTAATGATATATCAGTCTGCACTGCTGCTACTGTGGTTGTCAGTGTACTTAATGATTCATTGGTTGTTCCAACTGCCTCCAGTATACCCGCTAATTTACGATCGATATTGCTCATCTGGTTATCTGCTTCCGATAACGGGTTCTCTCTTGCCCTATTTACAAGGTTTTCATTCTCTTCACAGTCCTACATTTGTGATATTGGTTTCTGATTACTCCTTGTTTTAGCTGATGGGGGTGGAGATTTAAGATATTTATCTAACTGTGTCCTTGCAGTGCCCCCTTTAGGTGAAGATGTACCAATGGACTTTCTGTTAAGTAGTTTAGGGGCCATTTCCCCCCCCCCCCCCCCCCCTGTCCTTTTCTTACTTTGTCTCTCCTCTTTTTCTTCCTCGTATGGAACTGATTTGGAAGGTGATACTATTATTAAGATCTGTGTGTTTCTAAATTAAATATCATGAGTTTCCTGTAACACAGAGTAACAGCCAGAGAGTCTTACGTATCCTCGCTCTTCTTCTTCCTTCTTAAGTCCCGAATTTCCTGAATTTGGAGGAGGCTCGTAGTAGGGGTCTCTTGATGTTCTCAGCACGATCCACCTTCATCACTCAGTCACACTTCCCCCTGCCGACGTTATTCGGCGGAGATCACCCACTCGCTGAGAAGTGGACCGCAGCAGATGCCTGAAGCTACAAACTCAGGGGGCCTTAGCCCAAAAGGACAAAGAAACAAAGTTTAGCATTTAAGCAAAATCACAATGTCCAAACGGAGGCAGTGCCGATTCTGGCTAACACTGCTGAAGCAGCATCCAAGGCTATGCCCGCAGCTGCACAATGCCCACAGCTATCCAGACAACTCCACGTATTAATCAGATAGAGCCGCAGGCGGATGGGGAGGCATAGGGTGAGACATAGAATGGAGACATAAAGTGGAAACGGTGGTAGAGGCCAGGTGCCACTTCCCTGATCCAACGGCCCCCCTCCCTTCTTCAGAACGGCAACTTCAGCACGACCCCGTCAGCCAGGCGAAAAAGGAGAACTGAGGGGGAGCACAAAGTCCACTCACCATGCGGTTCCAGAGTTAAAATGAGGGGCGAATAGAGCTCCAGCATGAGCAGCCTGGAGCAGGCATAGATGGACCCCGGACAACCAGCTTCAAACTTCAGGCAGAGCGGCACTAGATGACGGAGGGCTGATCCACAGAGCCCAGCAGCAGGGGCATCGGCGTCTAGGTCAGCGTCTCAGGAGGAGCGGCAGAGCCCAGAGTGACAGGGGGCTGTTCCTGTTCCTAAGAAGCCGGCGTACCTTCAAACAGTGAGTGTGGCAGTATCGGAGCGGCGTCTCAGGGAGCCCAAAGCGGCATTACCCGTGCCGCGTCCAGGGATGGGGCCGGGGCACGCACGCTTCCTACGTCATGCCGCCGCGCCTTCCTCTCTGATATATATATATTCTGTCTTTAATTGGACTGGAACAATAATCCTTTTGGTTGTATAAAGTCAGACACTAAAAAGGGTTTTCTGAGCCTTTTTAACCAATGACCTATCCGCCGATCAGCTGTTTGAGAAGGCACCAGTGCTCCTATAAGACCTCTTTCACACGGGTGAGTTTTCCGCTCGGGTGCAATTCATGAGGTGAACGCATTGCACCCGCACTGAATCCGGACCCATTCACTTCAATGGAGCTGTTCAGATGAGCGGTGATTTTCACACATCACTTGTGCGTTGCGTGAAAATCGCAGCATGTTCTATATTCTGCGTTTTTCACGCAACGCAGGCCCCATAGAAATGAATGGGTCTGTGTGAAAATCGCAAGCATCTGCAAGCTAGTGTGGATGCAAAGCGATTTTCACACATGGTTGCTAGGAGATGATGATGTTAGTAAATTGATAAAAGTCAATTGTAATTGTCAACTGTAATATTTTCTCTTATAACATGGTTATAAAGGAAAATAATAGCATTCTTAATACAGAATGCTTACTAAAATGTGGATTGAGGGGTTAAATTTTTTAAAAAAAATGTACTTGCCTTATCCACTTGATCGCACAGCCGGCATCATCTTCTTGTTTCTTCTTTCAGGACCTGCAAAAGGACCTTTGATGACGTAATCATGCTCACCAATCTTCATTCAGCAGGACCTGCGCTGACGTCACTGCGCTCACCACGTGGTGAGCACGATTACGTCATCAAAGGTCCTTTTGCAGGTCCTGAAAAAAGAAGCAAGACGACAATGCCGGCTGCGCGATCAATTGGATAAGGTGAGTTAATTTATTTTATTATCCACATTTTAGTAAGCATTCTGTATTAGGAATGCTATTATTTTCCTATATAACCATGTTATAAGGAAAAATAATAAAATGAATAGAACACCTAACCAAAACCTGAACTTCAGTGAAGAAGTCCGGGTTCAGGTCTGGGTACCACATTCAGTTTTTTCTCAAGTGCGTGCAAAATGCATTGCACTCGCGCGGAAAAAACTGAACATCTGAAAGCAATCGCAGTCAAAACTGACTACAATTGCATACCTACTCTCACAGTTTTCCCGCGAAGCACACGCGACGCATTCGGAGCAAATCCGGGACGCCCGTGTGAAAGGGGCCTAAGTGTCGTGGCTTTTTCGCAGGTTTCCCTAGTCCAGTGATGTTACGATCAATGGTCATATGGCCCTGGCACAGCTCAGCCCCATTCAAGGGTGTGGAGCTTCGTTTGCAAAGGGGAGGGACCTAAGATGTGCCACAATTCTGGCATAAAACTTTGTCCCAAAGTAAGCCAGCCAATAGTTGGAATAATGGAAGGATCTATGGCGTCATTTATCAAACTGGTGTAAAGTAGAACTAGCTTAGTTGCCCATAGCAATCAATCACACTCCTCCTTTCATTTTCCAAAGGAGCTGTCCAAAATGAAAGGTGGAATCTGTAGCCATCTTTAGGATTAGTAAATCTGGGCTATAGTTTTGTGTTGCTCGTCTTCTGAATGTCAGCAGTTTTTGCGGTGTTTTTAACCCACATAGCGTGTTTTACATTGCACAGGTTTTTTTTTATGGCATTTTTTGTATGTCATTTTTTTTATAGTAAAGTATATACTCCCCTGTAACGTCCCTTCCTCTGCAGACCAACATGGAAAAAATGTATTGTTACAAAAAACACCTGGAGCTGGCATTTTCTGCCTAAAAGACACCAGGGAAAAAATAGCAAAAAAAAAAAAAAAAAACAAACAACATTTGCCTTAGGGCTCAAGCACAGGAACGTGTGTCGGTCGTGCCCGAATTGCAGGCCGCAAACAGCGGGTCCGCAATATATGGGCACCGTCCGTGTGCACATAATATCACGGATGTGGACACATTCACTTGAACGGGTCCGCAATCCTGAATATATGGAGCGCTCCCGTGGCATTTCAGTATGTGTCTCTACACTGCAAAAAAATAGAACATGCTTATTTTTCTGGGAAAGAAAAAGTGGGTTATTGGTGGCTCACCTGATATAGGTGATCTGGTTTTGGACTGATTCACCCAATCAGAAAGGAGGTTTATGACAATAAAGGTATATATTGAAAACCGGCACTCTACATCTAGCAGTATACTAAAGGAGCAATTTTTCCGGTAGTAAAAATGCGTATTTATTATTATGAGAATACGATGAAAATGAAGGGTAAAGGATAGAGGATATAAAAATGAAAAATTGCACTTTGCAGAGATGGGGATGCACAGTGAAAAATTGTGCAAAGCTCATCAAGAGAATGCCAAGAGTGTGCAAAGCAGTAATCAAAGCAAAAAGGTGGCTACTTTGAAGAACCTAGAATATGACATATTTTCAGTTGTTTCACTTTTTTTGTTATGTATATAATTCCACATGTGTTAATTCATAGTTTTGATGCCTTCAGTGTGAATCTACAATTTTCATAGTCATGAAAATAAAGAAAACTCTTTGAATGAGAAGGTGTGTCCAAACTTTTGGTCTGTACTGTATATCGAGAACTGAGCACTGTGGGTGGAGGACCCCAAATTTCCTGAGGTCCGTCCACCACCAAGCGCTAATCCCCGCCTCTCCCATAGAAGTGAATAGGAGCGTGCCGAAAATGCGCGGCCCATGCTCCCATTCATTTCTATAGGGTAGGCAGCAATAGCCGAGCCAGCGCTTGGCTATTTTCGGCGGCCCCATAGAAATGAATGGAGAGCGGCTGCGCAGTGCGCTCTCATTCACTTTCGGAGCTCCGTTCTCAATATAGGTGCGGGTCCCAGCGGTGGGACCCGCACCTATAAGACAATGGGGGCATATGCTAGTGATATACCGCTATTGTCTGAGATGAGAAAACCCCTTTAATTAGAGTTTAAGCCAATTGCCTCAAACTAAGCAAATTATAACAGTAGAAATATCCAGGGACAGTGAGAAACTGAAAAAAGCAAACGTGATATTTATAATTATAGATACCGTAGAAGAACTAGCCAACATTTCCAATTTTTCTTTACAAGCCTTAAGATCCTTTATGTGCACAACTAAAACTATAAACCCATATTACATTCACTTTGGGAAATATTAATTTAAGTTTACATACTCGTTTTTTGTAAAATGGAAGTGGGAAAAAAATGGAATTAAAAGAAAAATTTTAATTAACCGCTACTGTATATAGGCAGTAACTAAACAAACGCAGTGCATTCCAAAATCATTACTTAAAAAGAGATGAAAATTTTGATTTAGAAATTATATACGGCTTCAGGAAGAGAAGCAATCATACACACTTGTAGACATGGTATATTGGTATAACCTTCTCCCGCTGAAGCAGTTACAGTGCAATCAATAACTCAAGACTATAACTGAGAGGTAGAGATATTACATTTCCCTATAGTATTCTTACCTGTGTTGCTCAACCGCTATAATGTAACCCACATTTATACAGATGCTCCCCTCTGGCCACATTTGAGACTGTCAGCTGTTGACTGATTGGTGGGAGGGCCTGCGAATGTGCACACGGTTTTCATTGTTATGCTCCATTCAGACATCCGTAGTGCATTGCAGATCCGCAAATTGTGGACAAGAATAGGACATGTTCTACTATTTTTTTCCGGAGCCGCGGACCGGAAGATCGGGGCACGCTCCGGAAATGCGGATGCGGACAGCACATAGTGTTTTCTCCGCATCCATTCCGTCTCCATAAAGAATGAATCGGTGCGCACCCCTTCCGCAATTTTCAGAACGGATGCGGACCCATTATACGGACGTGTGAATGGAGCCTTAAAGGGCTTCTGTCACCCCACTAAACTGTTGTTTTTTTTTTGTGTACTTATAATCCCTATACTGCGATTTATCCATACATAATGTGATTAATCATTTTGGTTCAGTAGATTTTGCTAAAAACATACTTTTATAATATGTAAATTACCTGTCTACCAGCAAGTAGGGCGGCCACTTGCTGGTAGCAGCCGCATCCCCCTATTATAATGACGCCCCCTCTGCATGTTGATTGACAGGGCCAGCGAACGGGATCGTTCTCTGCTGGCCCTGCTTGCATTCAAAATCTCGCGCCTGCACCGTACCTGCCTTCAATCGGCGCAGGCGCACTGAGAGGCGGCCGCTCGCTCGGCCGCTCCATCCTCAATGCGCCTGCGCCGGGTGTAGATGTGACGTCATCGGCGCAGGCGCATTGAGGTTGGAGCGGCCAAGCGAGCGTCGCCTCTCAGTGTCTTCAATCAGCCTGCGCCGATTGAAGACAGGTACGGCGCAGGCGCCAGATTTTGAATTCAAACAGGGCCAGCAGAGAACGATCCCGTTTGCTGGCCCTGTCAATCAACATGTGGAGGGGGCGTCATTATGATAGGGGGATGCGGCTGCTACCAGCAAGTAGCCGCCCTACTTGCTGGTAGACAGGTAATTTACATATTATAAAAGTATGTTTTGAGCAAAATCTACTGAACCAAAATGATTAATCACATTATGTATGGATAAATCGCAGTATAGGGATTATAAGTACACAAAAAAAAATAAAGTTTAGTGGGGTGACAGAAGCCCTTTAAATGGGTTGTGTCACTTCAGCAAATGGCATTTATCAAGTACACAAAGTTAATACAAGGCACTTACTAATGTATTGCGATTGCCCATACTGGCTCCTTTGCTGGCTGGATTAATTTTTTCATCGCATTATACACTTCTCGTTTCCATGGTTACAGACCACCCTGCAATCCAGCAGGGGTGGCAGTGAGTGCATACTATAGGAAAAAGCGCCAGCTTCCCTGGTGGACGGGACCATGGGAGTGTGCACAGGACAGAGACTTTTCCTATAGTGCGCAAGCATGGCCTGGCAAACGGGATTATTTAGCCATTCTGGGCTACAAACAAGTGCTGCACTTTCATTTTATTGTACTACAAGATGTAGGCATGGGACAAGGTAAAATGCTGGACTCTCAAACGAAAACCCAATGAACCCTCACAGTCAATAAGGTCCGTCCAGCACCATTTGTCTGAATTAAAGGCTGGATCCGGCACTTCCGTTATTTTTGTTGTTCTGCTCCTATAACAGAGCACAACAACGGAAATCATTAGCGCCATTGTGAACAAGCCTTTACTCTGTACTAAAAGATGCGGTCCTCATATAATGTGTTTTTTAAGTTGACTAATTCACTGTATAGCCAAGTAACAATAACCACAATGGCTTCACAAGCTCCGCCAGTTCGCTTCATTAGAACAAAAAATATTCATGCAGTTCAAACATTGAATCTAATTTAATGCACAATTACAGATGGCACATTAGGCACTTAGAAATACGTCTACATATTACACTCAATATATGTTTTATGCCTGAAGCCACACATTTTGATTCTGTGCACTAAAATTACCATTTTGACAGATTTTTTAAACTGTAAAATAGTAATTAAACTCTCAAACAAAAATTAAAATAATGAGAAAAAAAAAACTACACTGTACACAGTAACGTTATTCAGTCATTTCTGTGTTCATTAACCCCTTAACGCCCAGTGCCATACATGTATGGCGCAAGGTCCACGGGACTCTGGGGAAGGATCGGGGGGGGGGGGGAATTGCGGCACCATGCCTGCTCTTACTGGCAGGCAGCCATGCCGGGTAAGGGCAGCATGGTGCTGCACCGCCACCCTGCAGCTCCAAGCGCTGTGATTGGCCGATCAATGAGACCAGCACATCGCAGCACAGGAAGCTGTCAGAGGCATCGGGGAGGGTCGGGAGGAGGTCAGGGGGAGGTGGCCGGTGCTGAACAAGTCAGCACCGGTCACCTCCGTGATGAGACATGGGACACCAGTGTTTTGGGTCCCCTGCCAGCGCCGTTATTGGCTAGAACAACGCTCCAGCCAATGGCAGAACTATAGCTGCACAGGAAGAAGAACTTCCCTGCATGCAGCCATTCTAGCTGGTGACTGCATGCAGAGAGGTTCTGTGCCTTTCCATGCAGCTTATGGCTTGCTGGGACTTGTTGTACACACCACTGCTATTTAACCCCTTTGCTGCTGAAAAGAAGAAAAAAGTCCCTGCATGTATGCATTTTGCAACCACTGAGCACTGATCAATAGTGTCCATTACTGATCGCGTCTGCTCAGTTTGCACTGCAATTTTTTCTTTTGTTGCAGAAAATACATATATATTTTTTTTTTACAACTTTTCTTCTAAATTTTATTTCAAATTTATTACAAGCCCCTTCAAGTGTGAAAACACAACATACACACCCCTCACACTAAATAAAGGTTTACACATTTCACACGTCACACCCCAATAAAATAAAAATGGCCCATCCATCCCAACGAGTGTACTCAGCTGAAGAGGCATACGCCATTCTTGCCTCCGATACAGAGTCTGCCAGTGAAGGAGAAGAGGATGCCACATTCCTTTATTCCTCCACCCCCTCATCATCATCTGCTGATGAGGGACCCTCTAGAAGGCGCCCCAGAATAGCAGAGGAGGCAGCCCCCCAGAGTGAGCCCACATGGACCCCACCACCTGACGATTATCAGCCCCAAATTTCTGAGTTTGTGGGCAACTCAGGAATTCAGATTGTGCGGGCTTCACTGAGCTAGATTTTTTCAAAATCTTGTTCTCTGAAGATTTTGTAAATGTAATGGTGGCCCAAACCAATTAATACGCCTAACAAATGATTGATCAGAACCCTACTTCGCCATAAGCTAGACCCCAAGGTTGAACCCCAGTAAGTGCAGCAGAGATGATGACATTTTGGGGACTCGTGCTGCATATGGGCGTTGTAAAAAAAAAAACAACCATTAGGCAATATTGGAGTTCGGACAATTTCTACCGGACTCCAATTTACAGTCAGACCATGACCCGGAATCAATTTCATTCAATTCGGAAATTCCTACACTACAATGACAATACACAGTGCCTACCCCAAAACGACCCAACAGTTGACCATCTGTTCAAAGTTAGGCCTGTCATTGACCACTTCAGCACAAAGTTTGGTGAGGTGTACAACCATGATGAAAATGTATGTGTAGATGAGTCCCTATTACTGTTCAAAGTGAGGATTAGATTCCGCCAGTACCTGCCTAGCAAACAGGCAAGGTATGGCATAAAGTTATACAAACTTTGTGAGAGTAGCTCCGGGTATACCCACAAGTTCCGCGTTTATAAAAGGGAAAGATTCCAGGATAGAACCCCCAGAATGCCCCCCCCCATCCTAGGAGTTAGGGGGAAGATTGTGTGGGACTTACTGCACCCACTGCTGGATAAAGGTTACCACCTCTATGTGGATAACTATTATACCAGCATACCCCTAATCAGGTCCCTAACTGCCAGAGGTACTGTAGCTTGTGGCACAGTGCGCAAAAATCAGAGATGCCTCCCTAGATCCCTGGTAGGGCAACCACTGAGAATGGGTGAAAGTAGGGCTCTCCTCCATGATAACATGCTGGTGGTTAAGTACAAGGACAAAAAGGACGTCCTTGTACTGACCACCATTCACACTAACGCCAGCCCCCCTGCTGCTGTACAAGGTACCAGTACCACTGTCCCCAAACCAGTTTGTATCCTGGATTACAATAGGCACATGGGAGGGGGTGGATCTTTCAGATCAACTTCTGAAGCCCTACAGTGACACACGAAAAGCGAAAGTGTGGTAAAAAAGCTGGCCGTACACATTGTACAGATGGCAATGTGCAATGCATACGTGCTATTTCATTCTGCAGGCTACAGAGGAACTTTCCTTAAAGTTTCAAAAGGTGGTTATCAAGGCTCTAATTTTTCAAACCCAGGCCGGGGAGGATCCCAGTGCTTCAGGAAGTTATGGTGCCCGTGTTGTACCAGGGCAACATTTTCCAGATCAAGTCCCCCCGACAGCAAGGAAAGGAAGGACCCAAAAAAGACGCAGGGTATGTTCCAAAAGGGGGATAAGGAAAGACACCATTTACCACTGTGAAACCTGCCCTGAAAAACATGGCCTGTGCATGCAGGAGTGTTTCAGAATCTATCACACATCCATGGAGTATTAATTTAATTTCATCCTTTATGCTCCCTGTAATATTTCCACTTTATATCTTTGGTTTAGTCCACCTCGATTGCATATCCACTTTACAACAACCACTACATATTCTTTTCTGTGAGACAACTGTTAGGTCAAAAGTCCCCTTCCTACTCCTTAAAATGTTCATACAGGGGTGCTCTTTCCGACATGGGGTCAGTTCTTGGGGTTTTTCATTTCTTGCGACCTCCGGAATATTTTTAAATGCGACATGGCACCTAAAATCCATGTCTGTTTATTAAGGCCTGCAAAAACCATATTTTGCACTTTGCCTCTAGAGCCCTGCTGTGCACCCGTACAGAAGGCTACAAGCACATATGGGGTGTTTGAAAAAAGGGGAGAAAATGGGGAACAAGTGAAACGCCTGATGGGTCAAAGTGCTCACTACACACCTTGAAATATTCCTTTAGGCGTGTAGTTTCTGGAATAGGGTCACTTTTGGGGGGTTTCCACTCTAGGGGTACTTCAGGGTGTCTTCATATGCGACATAGCTCCCAATTACCATTCCAGCTGAATCCGCTCTCCAAAAGCCATATGGTGCTCCTACCACTCTGAAGCCTGCTGTGTGCCCAATCAGTTTTTGGGCACACATGGGATGTTTCTGTAAACTCCAGATTCAAGGTAATAGATTTTGAGTTTTGTTTGGCTGTTAACCCTTGATGTGTTGCAGAAAAAAATTATTAAAATTTAAAATCTGCAACAAAAAAAGTGACATTTTGAAATTTCATTCCCATTTTCCTTTAATTCTCGTGGGGCACCTAAAAGGTTAACAAAGTTTATAAAATCAGTTATGAATAGGTTGAGGGGTGTAGTTTAAAAAATGGGGTGATTTATGGGTGGTTTCAAATATGTAAGCCTCAAAAAGTGACTTCATAACTGAACTGGTCCTGAAAAAATTGGGTTTGGAAATTTCCTTAAAAATTTTAAGATTTGGTTCTAAACTTTTAAGCCTTCTAACGTCCCAAAAAAATAATAAGTAATTTTCAAAATGATCCAAACATGAAGTAGACATATGGGGAATGTAAAGTAATAACAATTTTTGGAGGTATAACTATCTATTATAAATGGAAATTTGCTAATTTTTGGTAAATTTGGTATTTTTCTCTAAATGAAAATGAAATTTTTTACTCAATTTTACCACTGTCATAAAGTACAATATGTGACGAGAAAACAATCTCAGAATGGCCTGGATAAGTAAAAGCATTTAAAAGTTATTACCACATAAAGTGACACGTCAGATTTGCTAAAAATTAGGGATCGACTGATTATTGGATTTACCAATATTATCGGCCGATATTCATGATTTTCAAAGTTATCAGTATCAGCATCTAACCTTGCCGATATGCCAATAATGCGTCCAGCGCTGCTCGCTTATGAGAAAACATGGCCCTTGGCGCGCGCCGCCATGTTCAGTGGCCAGAGTCAGTGGAGAAGGAGGGGGGGGGGGGGACAGAGGGAAGGAATCCCTCTATCCTATGACGCGGCCACCGCAGAGCCCAATAAAATGAGCGGGCTCGGAAGTTGCCCGCACCGCTGCCACCAATGAATGTCTGGCTAATATTAAAGCAGGAGAATGGACAGTGGATGGTTTACCGCTGCGCTGTCTCAGCTAGTGTGCTCAGCGAACGGCAGCAGCCTCCTCCTCCTGAGTGTCCTCCCCAGAGTCAAGTAGCCAGCATAGCAGGTGCCTGGCTACTGTGCTACCAATGATAATTTTATTACAAATACAGGAGGCGGGTGCCACCTGTATATGTATTAAAGGTTAATTATCATTGGTGGAGCAGTGCACCCCCCCCACCCCAGTATTGAAGTCATTGGTGGCAGTGGCCACAGGGTCTCCCCCCCAACCTAAGTAATTTCATTGGTGGCAGTTCTGATCGGAGCCCCAGCAGTGTAATCGCAGGGCTCCAATCGGTTACTATGGCAGCCAGGACGTGTGTACTATGCACAGGGCAGCAGGGAGAGTGTGAAGTTCTATTCACCCTGATAGAGCTCTATTAGGGTGAATAGGGAATATCGGTATAAGTTATCGGCTATCAGCCTAAAAGTTCACAGGTTATCGGTATCGGCTCTAAAAAAAAAAAAAAAAAAAATCAATATCGGTCAATCCCTACTAAAAATGGGCTGGGCAGAAAGGTGAAAAATGGCCCGGTCCATTTGTGTGTTTTCTGATGCTACATTAAACTCTATAGTGAAACATAAAACTCACTGAAAACAAACCATTTTGGGCTTTGCGGGCATTTTTAGGGCTCATACCATTGTTTCACAACACATCATTCTCAATGGATGGTGGTTTGTCTGGGGTTTCCCATAGAATTCTCTAGAGGACTTGAAAAACATCAGAAATAAATGCTACGAAAACACTTGAAATATCCTTTGTATTTTACAAACATATAAAACAGTAAATAAAAAAAGTGTGAAGATCCCCAAAAAGGATTATTTCCATCTTACAAGTGGTGGCATATTGCTAGGATATGCCATCAGTTTATGATCAATGGAGGCCTGACTTCAGAATCATCACCGATCCTGAGAATGAAGAGGCTGCAGGGCTGGTTTCACCCTTCTTCCCCCTTCACTATTTTTCCTTGCCAAGCTATTCCTTCAGGATCAAACATAGTTGTTGCTTATATAATCCTTTAGGATTCTCTTATTGAAGAACCTGCCCTTCATTTCATGACTGCCGACGCACATTTCATAGCATATAAAGTAAAAGAGATACATAATTAACTTCTCGCATTGCTATAATTAAGGGAAGAATGACAGGCACTAGGAAGTTAAAACTGTGCTTTGAGATCAAATGTTTTATATATAATATGTATAAGAAGCAAGGCATTACTGCTGGAGGCTTATATAGCTGAGGTTAAAGGGGTTGCCTGGGGGAGCAGGAAGCGGAGACTCATGGAGGCCCATGAAGAGTCTTAAAGGGGTTATCCGAAACTATAAAAAGCTCCCCCCGTATGCCGGGCCCCTCACATTGAATATACTTACCCCGCTCCCCTCCTGGTCCCCGCACTGCCGCTGCAGCTTCTCCCCGTGTGCGGATCAAAACATCTGGTGTCGGGGGGAAGCAGCCAATGCTAGAGTCACCCGCAATGCTAGGGCGGCTCGTCCCCGCCTGCCCTTGGCTGCTCCCCACGACACTGGATGTTTTCATCTGTGCCCGGGAGGGGCCCAGACTATGAGGGAGCTTTTTATACTCTTGGATATACCCCCTTTAACGGGAGCCGCAGGAAATCAGTGAGGTATTTTATATATACAATTTTTTAATACAGAATTTTACATACAGCCAAACAACCTCTTTGATGCATCTTCCTTTCAGTTGCCTTTTCCATCAGAAATGGGGCACTGACAGCAGAAGCACACAGCCTGGAATAATCTGCTGGGGACAGAGAAAACATTTCCTTTCTTGTGAAGATTTAAAATGTCAAAGTATCCACCTTCATCCGACTTGCTCTTATCCTAGTCCTTCTCACCATCCTGCTATTATCGGGGCTCCATTGCAAGGAGTGCGTATCATTCCATCAAGGCAAGAAACTGCACAAATCACTGACAATTTCTCCTACTAGTTTTCTATATTTCCATGGAAACTGCTGATGCCATTATCGTGTATTATAATATTCCATGTTTGTATTGACGTGACTACAACCTGTGTGCAGTGCTGCAGGCAATCGTGTAAAAACTGGAAATACATAACCAATGCATTGCTGTGGACACAAGTAGAGATACACATCTGGAATGACAATTTTCCCAAGTTAGGGCTCTTTCACACCTGCGTTATGGTCTTCCGGCATAGAGTTCCGTCGTCGGGGCTCTATGCCGGAAGAATCCTGATCAGGATTATCCTAATGCATTCTGAATGGAGTGAAATCCGTTCAGGATGCATCAGGATGTCTTCAGTTCCGGAACGGAGCATTTTTTGGACGGAGAAAATACTGCAGCATGCTGCGCTTTTTGCTCCGGCCAAAAATCCTGAACACTTGCCGCAAGGCCGGATCCGGAATGAATGCCCATTGAAAGGCATTGATCCGGATCCGGCCTTAAGCTAAACGTCGTTTCGGCGCATTGCCGGATCCGACGTTTAGCTTTTTTAGAGTGGTTACCATGGCTGCCAGGACGCTAAAGTCCCGGCAGCCATGGTAAAGTGTAGCGGGGAGCGGGGGAGCAGCATACTTACCATCCGTGCGGCTCCCGGGGCGCTCCAGAGTGACGTCAGGGCGCCCCAGGCGCATGGATGACGTGATCGCATGGCACGTCATCCATGCGCATGGGGCGCTCTGACGTTATTCTGGAGCGCCCCAGGAGCCGCACGGATGGTAAGTATACTGCTCACCCGCTCCCCACTACTACTATGGCAACCAGGACTTTAATAGCGTCCTGGGTGCCATAGTAACACTGAAAGCATTTTGAAGACGGATCCGTGTTCAAATGCTTTCAGTACACTTGCGTTTTTCTGGATCCGGCGTGTAATTCCGGCAAGTGGAGTACACGCCGGATCCGGACAACGCAAGTGTGAAAGAGGCCTAAATGGCCAAAACAGAAGCTTTAAGTGGACTTGTCTTCTGCAGAGGTGGTTAGTCATAGATCTCCTCTAAGAACCACTGACTTAGGGCTCAGGCACATGACTAAGTTTGGTCCACATCCGGTCTGCATTTTTTTGCGGAAATGCAAGTGAACCCATTAATTTCAATGGGGCCGCAAAAAGATGCAGACAGTACACAGTGTGCTGTTTGCATCAGTATGTCTGTTCTGCGGCTCCACAAAAAAAATAGACCATGTCCTATTCTTGTCTGTTTTGTGGACAAGAATAGGCAGTTCTAATGGAGGGCAGGACATACCGATCCACAAAATCTGGAAGGCCATGACCAGTATCCGGATCCGCAATCTGTGGACTGTAAAAACAGCTACGGCCGTGTGCATGAGCTCTTACTAGCATGTAGTGTTTCCTCTCTTTAGCAGCGCAGTTGAAGCTGCTGCAGAACATCATAATACATAACTCAGATGCTACAGCATTTTTTTTTTACAATGAGAATGTTTCAACCAATGGAGAACTGGAAACTTATCAGTCTTCAAAAGAGGTTCTGCAGCATTTGAGATATGTATAATGTATCCCCTACAAGAAGTAAAATAAATTAACTAATTTTTTCACGTTGCTGATCATGGACAGTGCCACAAGGTGTGGCACAGCAGCAGTCCTCTTTAAAGACCCAACACTGATGTCAGGTAGGAATTAAGCAATGGAATTACTATATATAATTTGTTAGGACTGCATGTAATGAGTTGTCTCAATGAGAAGTCAATCAGTTTTATACAGCAGTGTATAGACCATACTCCAATTAATAGACCATATGTCCTTTAAATTTAGTAGGTTGCAATTATATTGGGCCACACTTACCTAGTGTTAACCACCACTGGCTGTCAATCCAATTCTAGTAATGCGATGACATCCTATCACTAACATACATAGTAACATAGTACATAAGGCCGAAAAAAGACATTTGTCCATCTAGTTCGGCCTGTTATCCCGCAAGTTGATCCAGAGGAAGACCCCTCTCTAGTAGCTATAGCCTGTAATATTATTAAGCTCCAGAAATACGTCCATGGCCCTCTTGAATTCCTTTATTGTACTCACCATCACCACCTCCTCAGGCAGAGAGTTCCATATTCTCACTGCTCTTACCGTAAAGAATCCTTTTCTATGTTTGTGTACAAACCTTCTTTCCTCCAGACGCAGAGGATGTCCTCTCGTCACAGTCACAGTCCTGGGGATAAATAGCTGATGGGATAGATCTCTGTACTGACCCTTGATATATTTATACATATTAATTAGATCTCCCCTCAGTCGTCTTTTTTCTAAAGTGAATAACCCTAATTTTGATAATCTTTCAGGGTACTGTAGTTGCCCCATTCCAGTTATTACTTTAGTTGCCCTCCTCTGGACCTTCTCCAGCTCTGCTATGTCTGCCTTGTTTACAGGAGCCCAGAACTGTACACAGTACTCCATGTGTGGTCTGACTAGCGATTTGTAAAGTGGTAGGACTATGTTCTTATCACGGGAATCTATGCCCCTTCTGATGCAACCCATTATCTTGTTGGCCTTGGCAGCAGCTGCCTGACACTGGTTTTTGCAGCTTAGTTTGCTGTTTATTAAAATTCCTAGATCCTTTTCCATGTCAGTGTTACCGAGTGTTTTACCATTTAGTATGTACGGTTGACTTGCATTTTTCCTTCCCATGTGCATAACTTTACATTTATCAGTGTTAAACCCCATCTGCCACTTATCTGCCCAAGCCTCCAGTCTATCCAGATCCCTCTGTAGTAGTATACTGTCCTCTTCAGTGTTAATTACTTTACACAGTTTAGTGTCATCTGCGAAAATTGATACTTTACTATGCAAGCCTTCTACAAGATCATTAATAAATATATTGAAGAGAATAGGGCCCAATACTGACCCCTGAGGTACCCCACTAGTGACAGTGACCCAATCTGAGTGTGTACCGTTAATAACCACCCTCTGTTTTCTATCACTGAGACAGTTACTTACCCACATACAGATGTTTTCTCCCAGTCCTAGCATTCTCATTTTATATACTAACCTTTTATGTGGTACAGTGTCAAATGCTTTGGAGAAGTCCAGATATACGACATCCATTGATTCGCCGCTGTCAAGTCTAGAACTTACCTCCTCATAGAAACTGATTAAATTAGTCTGACATGACCGATCCCTCACGAAGCCATGCTGATATGGAGTTATTTGCTTATTTCTGTTGAGATGCTCTAATATAGCATCTCTCAGAAAACCTTCAAACAGTTTACCCACAACAGATGTTAAACTCACCGGCCTATAGTTTCCAGGGTCTGTTTTTGGCCCCTTTTTGAATATTGGCACCACATATGCCATGCGCCAATCCTGTGGGACATTCCCTGTCAGTATAGAGTCTGCAAATATCAGAAATAAGGGTCTGGCTATGACATTACTTAATTCCTTTAGGATACGGGGGTGTATGTCATCCGGTCCTGGCGATTTGTCTATTTTAATCTTTTCAAGTCGCTGATGTACTTCTTCCTGGGTCAGACAGGACACTTTTAATGGGGAATTTATTTTTGCATTCTGCATGTCATCTGACAATTTATTTTCCTCAGTGAATACATTGGAGAAAAAAATATTTAACAGCTTTGCTTTCTCCTCATCGCTCTCTGCGACTTCCCCCTCATTACTCTTTAAAGGGCCGACACCTTCAGATTTATACTTAACATTTATATAATTGAAGAACATTTTAGGGTTAGTTTTACTCTCTTTGGCAATTAATCTCTCGGTCTCTAGTTTGGCCGCTTTTATTTGTTTTTTACATGTTCTATTTTTTTCCTTATAGTTTTTCAGTGCTTCCGTGCTCCCCTCCTGTTTCAGTGAATGATATGCTTTCTTTTTGTCATTTATTGCTTTCGTTACAGTTCTATTTATCCACATTGGTTTCTTTTTATTCCTTAACCTTTTATTACCATACGGTATGTACCTCTCACAATGAGATTTTAGGATGTTTTTAAAGATATCCCATTTTGTGGCTGTATTTTTATTTTTGAGGACTTTGTCCCAGTTAGCTTGGCCTATGGCCTCTCTTAGTTGGCTAAATTTAGCTTTTTTGAAGTTTGGTATTTTTGTTCCTCTCTGTAGAAACGCTCTTTTGAATGATAATTGGAAGGTTATTACTTTGTGGTCACTATTTCCCAGGTGTCCCCCAACCTGCACGTCTGTTGTTCTGTCCGGCCTATTGGTTAATACTAAGTCCAGTATGGCCGTCCCTCTAGTCGGGTCCTGAACCAGTTGGGAGAGGTAATTGTCTTTGGTTATTGCCAAGAACCTGTTTCCTTTATGAGATATACAAGTTTCAGTTTCCCAGTCTATATCTGGGTAGTTGAAGTCCCCCATAATAACCACCTCATTATGATTTGCCGCCTCGTCTATCTCGTTTAGTAATAGATTTTCTGTGGACTCTGGTATATTAGGTGGTTTATAGTAAACTCCTATTAGTAATTTATTGTTGTTTTTAGTTCCATGTATCTTTACCCACAGTGACTCCACATGTTCATGTCCCTCATTTATATCTTTGCGGAGTGTGGGCTTTAGACCGGACTTTACATAGAGGCAGACCCCTCCTCCTCTCCGGTTTTGACGATCCTTTCTAAACAGACTGTAACCTTGTACATTAACCGCCCAGTCATAGCTATCATCCAGCCATGTCTCAGTTATTCCCACTATGTCATAGTTCTCCTCACACAGCACTAATTCCAGTTCACCAGTTTTATTAGTCAGGCTTCTGGCATTAGTATACATACATTTGAGAGGTTTATGTATATTTTTTACCCTACACCTTTCCTTCTGAACTGTTCTAGTCCCTACTTCCATTTCTCCCCCAGTCCCATTACTTTGCCCCCGGTCTCTATCTGCACTATCTTCCCGTCCTATAACGTAATTACCCTCCCCCCCAGTCCCTAGTTTAAACACTCCTCCAACCTTCTAGCCATCTTTCTCCCAGCACAGCTGCCCCTTCCCCATTGAGGTGCAGCCCGTCCCTACGATAGAGCCTGTAGCCGATAGAAAAATCGGCCTAGTTCTCCAGGAACCCAAACCCCTCCTTCCTACACCAGTTCTTGAGCCACTTGTTAATCTCCATAATCTCCCGTTGCCTTTCTTGTGTGGCTCGTGGTACAGGCAGTATTTCGGAAAACACTACCTTTGAGGTCCTTGCCCTCAGCTTTTGACCTAAATCCCTGAAATCATTTTTTAAGGACTCTCCACCTACCTCTAACTTTGGCATTGGTTCCGATATGGACCATGACCGCTGGATCTTCTCCAGCCCCTCCCAGTAATCTAATATACAATAGTATCCACAGCTGCCAAAAGATGGGGAGCCACATGCACAGACCCACATAAGGCTCCCAAGACACTAAACACAATAATTCGAAGATACAGTTTCATATTTGAGCAACCCCTATTCAGTTCAAGCCGGGTCCAATTGCCTTAATCCATCTTATATCTCTATAATGGTAAAGCATGGCAAACCAGCAATACATGGTTACTGCCAGAGTGGAAGGCGCTCTTTCTTGGCATTTCTGCTTTGGCAATCATAACTTTTATAAGGCATATAATCTTATTTAATCCTATTTTTCTTATCATATTGAAGCCAGACCCATGGGAATCACCAGTTATTTCATGAAACCTTTAGTATGTCATAGTGACATTCCAGAAGTTTTGACGTGTGGGATCAGTGGGCAGAGACCCCTCCACAATCGCTGAAATGAGAGTGCTGTGCCCCTTCAGGTCTGATCAGCTTTTTGGTTAGCTTTTAATGGACTTCTAGACTTTGTATGAGTCCGTACACAGCTCTGCTCTCACAGAAGATCCAAGCAGAGCTTCTCCCCTTCTTTTCAGTTATTATGGGGGGTCTCAAGACCCAGACCTCCATGGATCTGACATGCCAAAAGCCTTATAAATGTACGCTTTAAATGTTGTTTCCTGATTATAGATACAGCCTATATAGACAGACATCGCAAACTTAAAAAAGCCTAAAGATGAGCCAAATTTTTCTCAGTTGCTCATGTTGAATGATACATTTGGTGCATGGCCAGACACTGACTGTATGTCTAACCTTATACCATGTGTGTCAAAATGTTGGTGCAGTTTTGTAGGAAATTGTCAATTCTTCAGCTGCACCCATTTCCCAGATAGCTGTGGCCCCCTGGCGACCTCGGTGCAGTGGATTTTTCCAACATTATAAGGGAGATTTATCAAGACCAGCGCTTTCTGCGCTATTCTTGGTATCCCCTGCTCCCCCAGAGGATACGCCAAATTTATGACAAGAGGCATGCTTCCAGCAGTCCATGCTCCTAAACAGAAATTTACAGCAGTTTTTTTTTCTTCTTTGTGCTAGAAAACTATCGAAAATAAAGACACATTTGTCACAGAGGGTGGCCACGCTCACCCTCACCACACACCCTTCAGAAAAATGGCGCGAGTGCAGTAAAAACTCCACAATGTCACAATCACAAAATTTGCTACTTTTTTATGCCAGAAATCAGGAGCAGGGAGATGATAAATCTCCTCCTAGATGCACCAAATTGTAACCAAAATGGGCCACATTTTGGCGCATTTTATGACAAGGCAGGCAGAACAATAGTACATGTGGGCTATTGAACTTCTCATTTCACAGTCTTTACTTCATTCACAGTTCTTGTATCTATTGGTCAAAGTCAAACAGTTCGCTGACAGACAAATTGACATTTTAGCTGAGCTCCTTCAGTTCCAGTGGACTACTTCCATTTTTCCTACTTTAGATTCCTGCACGCTGTTAACTGTAAAGACTACATTTCCAGGAAAGCAATTCACAGGAAATTTGCAGATATGCAACCAGGGTGAAAAGCTGAGAGATTTCACCTATAAGGATGGTTTCACACATAGCATTGAACTTTCTTTTTTAACAACGTGTACCGTATATTTAGCCAAATGCATGTTCCAGGTATAGCATTTTTCGGATTTTTTTTATGATAGGGTGCTCTATACGACTTCTAAAATGCCAGGAAAATGTGTGTCAAAAATGTCAGAAAATGCAACCAGAAAGGCATAAAAAGCATTATGTGCGAGGCAGGCCTAAAGCCAACAAAACTATTATTTTCTACGCTGAAACGTCAAATGAACATGGTTATAAAGGGAAAATAATAGCATTTTGAACACAGAATGCATAGTACAATAGTGCTGGAGGGGTTAAAAAAAAATTCCAAATACTTTAACTCACCTTAATTCACTTGCTCGCGCAGCCTGGCATCTCTTCTGTCTGTCTTTTGTGCTGTGTGCAGGAAAAGGACCTGTGGTGATGTCACTCCGGTCATCACATGGTCCGTCACATGATCTTTTACCATGGTGATGTATCATGTGATGGACCATGTGATGACCGTAGTGACGTCACCACAGGTCCTTTTCCTGTAAAGTGGATTAAGGCGAGTTAAATTACTTTTAAAAAACAATTTAACCACTCCAGCACTATTGTACTATGCATTCTGTATTCAGAATGCAATTATTTTCCCTTATAACCATGTTATAAGGGAAAATAATACAATCTACCCAGCACCTAACCCAAACCCGAACTTCTGTGAAGAAGTCCGGGTTTGGGTACCAATCGCGTGCAAAAATCGCGCATGTTCTCAGAACACCATTTGTAAACTCAGCCTTAGGGTTCTTTCACACTTGTGTTGTTTGATTCCGGCAGGCAGTTCCGTTGCCTGAACTGCCTGCCTGATCAGGCAAACTGTATGCAAACGCATGTCATTTTTTTCAGACTGATCAGGATCCTGATCAGTGTGAAAAATGCCTGATCAGTCAGAAAAATGCATTGCAATACCAGATCCGTTTTTCCAGTGTCATCAGGCAAAACAGATCCGGTATTTTTTTTCTTCACATTTTTAAAGGTCTGCGCATGCGCAGACCAGAATACAAGATCCGTCGTGGCGGCAATTTGAATGCCAGATCCGGCACTAATACATTTGTATGGAAAAGAATGCCGGATTCGGCATTCAGGCAAGTGTTCAGTTTTTTTGGCCGGTGATAAAACCGTAGCATGCTGCGGTATTAGGGTACTTTCACACTAGCGTTTTTCTTTTCCGTCAAAAAGGCTTAATGCCGGAAAAGAACTGATCAGTTTTATCCCCATGCATTCTGAATGGAGAGTAATCCATTCAGGGTGCATCAGGATGTCTTCAGTTCAGTAATTTTGCATGCTATGGTTTTATCTCCGGCGAAAAAAGCGATGGGCCGATTCTGCAGCCGATTGTTGGGAAGAAAGCGTTCCTGCTCATTCAGTAAAGGAGACCATTACATTTACATGCTGCGATCTCCTTTACTGTATTAGGATGAGGGATCACTATTGCGATCCCTTGTCCTCATACAGATTAATGGTTTCTGAGTAGCAGATCGCTGTTTAGACAGCACAATCTGCAGCCCAGAAACTATGATCGTTTTGCTCGTTCATCAGGTGATCAGCGGCACATTTACCTGGGGAGATTGTCAGAAACAACGATTCACACAAACGGTCGTTCCCAATAATCTGGATGTTTATTGGTTCGTGTAAAGGCAGCTCTGCCATACAGTATTTGAAGAACAGGGATCCCCTGACCCACCTGGTGAGGTGGACACCACATTAAGAATGGAGTGGAGGAAAATGAATGGCTCCTATAAGCGGCCTATGAAAGGCTAGTTAACCTCCTCACGACCGCCGTACGCAGGATTGCGTCTTCGCGGCGGTCGTGCTGTTCTGGGTGGACGCGCCGGTGCGTCCTCTCGCGAGACGCGAGATTTCCGGGTATGCCGGCCCGCGCATGCGCATCGCGGGCCGGCAAAATTCAAAGAACAAGTTCGTCATCAACCTGCCGGCCACGATCATTGGCTGGCAGGTTGATGATTTTCAAAAAAACGAATCAGCAGCCAGATAACCCATCATATTAGTAAATATGATGGGGTTATATGGCTGCTGTGCTCCTCTGCTCCTTCTTTTGGTCGGTTGGTTCCAGGAGAGGAGCAGAGGAGCACATCATTACTGTGAGTACCCACTACACTACACTTAGCCCCCAGATCACCTCCCAGCACCCAATTAACCCTTTGATCACCCCTTCTTGCCCCTGTCAATCACTAGTGAAAAGGAAAAAAAGTGATCAGTGCAAACTGTCACTTTTTTTTTTTTCACTAGTATTGACCGTTAGGTTTTAGGTATAGTTTAGGTCCCTTGGTTAGGTAGTTAGCAATCAGTTAGCGCCCAGCCCACCGCACCGCAGTCCGTTATTCGCTGATTAGCGTATCGCTAATCAGCATTTGTACTTTTATAGTATCTGAAAGTGATCAAAACTGATCACGGTCAGATCTATAATAGTACTAGTGTCACTTTAGTTCGCCCTCCACCCAAAACGCAGTGTTTGCCCGATCAGGCCTGATCGGTCGCCCACACGTGCGTTCACCCACGCCCGCCCCACCGCAGTGACAAAAAAATTTTTTTTTTTGATCACTGCACATTCACGTTACACGCACTGCGGCGATAAAAAAATCAGTTTTGATATTTTTTATCAACCGCAGCGGCCTCCGGTACTTCGCTAGGCTCCCCTTTGTAAGACAGGCTTGCTTTTTTTTTCTTGGGTAGTCTCAGGGAATACCCCGAAATTTAGTTGCCCACATGTCTAACAGGGGGTATTCTTCTGAAGAGGCCTACAGGCTTCTGACCCAGTCGGATGAGGAGTGGGAACCCTCATCTGATGAATCCAGCGGGTCAGAATACGAACCTGTAGAAAGCAGTGGCTCTCTGACCCAAAGTTCGGACGAGGAGGTTGAGGTCCCTGATAGCAGCAGGCGTACCCGGCCCCGTGTCGCTAGACCGCAGGTTGCGCAGGATCCGCTTCAAGAGCAGCAGAGTGGGGCTGGTGCTGTCGGATTACGTGGTGAGGCATACACCAGCAGCCCAGCCCTTCCTGGACCTAGTACCAGCACTGCCGTACAACCTGGTGAAGTAGCGAGCACCAGAAGGGCAGTTGAAGCTGGTACGGTGGCACGTGCAGTAGTGACCCCGTCGCAGCCACCGCAAAGACGTGCCCGTAGAGCCCCTAGAATCCCAGAGGTGCTGGCAAACCCTGATTGGCAGTCCCCAACTTCCGCCGCACCCGTAGTTTTCCCTTTCACTGCCCAGTCTGGAGTTCGGGTTGAGACAGCTCAGATCGGTTCGGCCCTGGGATTTTTTGAGCTGTTCTTGACTGCGGAGCTTTTAGACTTAGTTGTGGCCGAAACAAACAGATATGCCACACAATTTATAACCGCTAACCCGGGAAGCTCTTATGCCCAGTCCAAGTTTCCGAACTTAAAACTTTTCTGGGCCTCCTCCTCAACATGGGCCTGACAAAAAAGCATGAATTGCGGTCATATTGGTCCACGAACCCAATTCATCACATGCCCATGTTCTCTGCTGCTATGTCCAGGACACGATTTGAGACCATCCTGCGTTTCCTGCACTTTAGTGATAACAGCACCTCCCGTCCCAGAGGCCACCCTGCTTTTGACCGGCTCCACAAAATTCGGCCCCTCATAGACCATTTCAACCTGAAATTTGCAGATATTTATACCCCAGAGCAAAACATCTGCATAGACGAGTCCCTAATACATTTTACCGGGCGCCTTGGCTTCAAACAATACATCCCAAGCAAGCGCGCCCGGTATGGGGTCAAATTGTATAAGCTCTGTGAAAGGGCCACAGGCTATACCCACAAATTTCGGGTCTATGAGGGAAAAGATCAGACCCTGGAGCCGGTCGGTTGCCCTGACTACCTGGGGAGCAGTGGGAAGACAGTTTGGGACTTGGTGTCACCCTTATTCGGCAAGGGGTACCATCTTTATGTGGACAATTTTTACACAAGTGTGGCCCTCTTTAGGCATTTGTTTCTAGAACGGATTGGCGCCTGTGGTACCGCGCGAACTAGTCGCGCGGGCTTCCCCCAACGGCTCGTTACCACCCGTCTTGCAAGGGGGCAGAGGGCCGCACTGTGTAACGAAGAACTGCTCGCGGTGAAATGGAGAGACAAGCGTGACGTTTACATGCTCTCCTCCATTCACGCAGACACGACAATCCAAATTGAGCGAGCAACCCGTGTCATTGAAAAGCCCCTCTCAGTCCACGACTATAACCTCCACATGGGAGGGGTCGACTTCAATGACCAGATGTTGGCTCCGTATTTAGTTTCCCGACGCACCAGACGCTGGTATAAGAAGGTGTCTGTATATTTAATTCAATTGGCTCTGTACAATAGTTTTGTTCTCTACAGTAAGGCTGGGAGAACTGGATCCTTCCTCAAATTTCAGGAAGAGATCATCGCGAACCTCCTGTATCCAGGAGGTTCCGTGGCCCCATCCACCAGTGTAGTTAGCCGTCTACACGAGCGACACTTCCCCAGTGTCGTTGCTGGTACCTCAAACCGACCGCCACCCCGAAAAAAATGTTGTGTCTGTAGCAGGAGTGGAATAAGGCGTGACACCCGCTATTTCTGTCCTGACTGTCCTGACCACCCTGCCCTATGCTTTGGAGAGTGTTTCCGGAAGTACCACTCACAGGTACACTATTAGCATAGGGATCATCTCACCAGGATAGGCACACAGGGCTATTAGGGCCCATTCACTCACAGCTGCTGCAAACGTCTTCTTTCACATTGGACAAAGTGCATAACGCACTTCGCCACATCTTTGGGCGATTTGCGCTTTGCACATTGACCCATGGGGAAGGAGAGGTTTGTTCTATAAAGGTAAAAAAACAAAAAAACAAAAAAAAAAAAAAAACAGGTAAGCAAACAGGTTAATGTTTAGTTCAAAAAGTTAAAGTTACATGTTCTGTTCCAAAGTTAATAAAATTATTGCGTTGTGGCCTGGTTTTTTCTTTTTTTTTTTTTTTTGTCTTTTTACCTTCCAGGTGGACCAACCGATCTACTAGCTGCAGCACCGATGTGCATTCTGACAGAAGCATTGCGCTGCTGTCAGATTACACGCAAGTCGGTGTATGCGGCGCTGCAAGACGGGATTTTCTCCTCTGCAGTGACAGATACGTTTGCCGAGGCATACGAGCTGAGGAGGAGGCGGCGTTCCTATGCTTTGGCAAACACTTTGTATATATATAAAAGAAAAAAAAAAAAATCCCGGCAATGATTTATTCATCCACATCGATTGATGCGAATGGAGAAATCTGGTTTGCCAGGGCATACAAGCTAAGTGGGTATGGATGTAGGGTGGAGCTCCTATGTCCTGGCAGACGCCTTTCCCCTCCATTTTTTTTTTTTGGCAGAGATTTTTACATCCACATTGATCGATGCGAATGAAGAAATCTGTGCCGTTCATTTTTTTCTTTCAGCCCAGAGGCTGAACGGAAAAAAAAATCTCATTACCTGTATGCTCAATATAAGGAGAATAGCAGAAACTCCTAATGCTGGCCATACATGTAATGATTGCGGAGACCCTCAAATGCCAGGGCAGTACAAACACCCCACAACTGACCCCATTTTGGAAAGAAGACACCCCAAGGTATTTGCTGAGGGGCATATTGAGTCCATGAAAGATTGAAATTTTTGTCCTAAGTTAGCGGAAAGTGAGACTTTGTGAGAAAAAACAAAAAAAAAATCAATTTCCGCTAACTTATGCGAAAAAAAAAAAAATTCTAGGAACTTGCCAGGCCCCTCATTGGATACCTTGGGGTGTCTTCTTTCCAAAGTGGGGTCACATGTGGGGTATTTATACTGCCCTGGCTTTTTAGGGGCCCTAAAGCGTGAGAAGAAGTCTGGGATCCAAATGTCTAAAAATGCCCTCCTAAAAGGAATGTGGGCACCTTTGCGCATCTAGGCTGCAAAAAAGTGTCACACATCTGGTATCGCCGTACTCAGGAGAAGTTGGGGAATGTGTTTTGGGGTGTCATTTTACATATACCCATGCTGGGTGAGAGAAATATCTTGGTCAAATGCCAACTTTGTGTAAAAAAATGGGAAAAGTTGTCTTTTGCCAAGATATTTCTCTCACCCAGCATGGGTATATGTAAAATGACACCCCAAAACACATTCCCCAACTTCTCCTGAGTACGGCGATACCAGATGTGTGACACTTTTTTGATGCCAAGGAGGGCAAAGGGGCACATATTCCAAAGTGCACCTTTCGGATTTCACCGGTTATTTTTTCCAGATTTTGATTGCAAAGTACTTCTCACACATATGGGCCCCTAAATTGCCAGGGCAGTATAACTACCCCACAAGTGACCCCATTTTGGAAAGAAGACACCCCAAGGTATTCCGTGAGGGGCATGGCGAGTTCCTAGAATTTTTTATTTTTTGTCGCAAGTTAGTGGAATATGAGACTTTGTAAGGAAAAAAGAGAAGAAAAAAAAAATCATCATTTTCCGCTAACTTGTGACAAAAAAAAAAAAATTCTAGGAACTCGCCATGCCCCTCACGGAATACCTTGGGGTGTCTACTTTCCAAAATGGGGTCACTTGTGGCGTAGTTATACTGCCCTGGCAATTTAGGGGCCCAAATGTGTGAGAAGAACCTTGCAATCAAAATGTGTAAAAAATGGCCTGCGAAACCCGAAAGGTGCACTTTGGAATATGTGCCCCTTTGCCCACCTTGGCAGCAAAAAAGTGTGCCACATCTGGTATCGCCGTACTCAGGAGAAGTTGGGAAATGTGTTTTGGGGTGTCATTTTACATATACCCATGCTGGGTGAGATAAATATCTTGGTCAAATGCCAACTTTGTATAAAAAAATGGGAAAAGTTGTCTTTTGCCAAGATATTTCTCTCACCCAGCATGGGTATATGTAAAATGACACCCCAAAACACATTCCCCAACTTCTCCTGAGTACGGCGATACCAGATGTGTGACACTTTTTTGATGCCAAGGTGGGCAAAGGGGCACATATTCCAAAGTGCACCTTTCGGATTTCACCGATCATTTTTTACAGATTTTGATTGCAAAGTACTTCTCACACATTTGGGCCCCTAAATTGCCAGGGCAGTATAACTACCCCACAAGTGACCCCATTTTGGAAAGAAGACACCCCAAGGTATTCTGTGAGGGGCATGGTGAGTTCCTAGAATTTTTTATTTTTTGTCACAAGTTAGTGGAATATGAGACTTTGTAAGAAAAAAATAAAATAAAAAAATCATCATCATTTTCCGCTAACTTGTGACAAAAAATAAAAAGTTCTATGAACTCACTATGCCCATCAGCGAATACCTTAGGGTGTCTACTTTCCGAAATGGGGTCATTTGTGGGGTTTTTCTACTGTCTGGGCATTGTAGAACCTCAGGAATCATGACAGGTGCTCAGAAAGTCAGAGCTGCTTCAAAAAGCGGAAATTCACATTTTTGTACCATAGTTTGTAAACGCTATAACTTTTACCCAAACCATTTTTTTTTTGCCCAAACATTTTTTTTTTATCAAAGACATGTAGAACAATAAATTTGGTGAAAAATTTATATATGGATGTCGTTTTTTTTGCAAAATTTTACAGCTGAAAGTGAAAAATGTCATTTTATTGCAAGAAAATCGTTACATTTTGATTAATAACAAAAAAAGTAAAAATGTCAGCAGCAATAAAATACCACCAAATGAAAGCTCCATTAGTGAGAAGAAAAGGAGGTAAAATTCATTTGGGTGGTAAATTGCATGACCGAGCGATAAACGGTGAAAGGAGTGTAGTGCCGAAGTGTAAAAAGTGCTCTGGTCATGAAGGGGGTTTCACCTAGCGGGGCTGAAGTGGTTAAAGCACATAAATTGGTTAAACTCTCAAAATTGGAATACAGCACTCAAAGATGGCAATGGGCCAAAAGTCTGCATCCTTGTGCCTCTTGTTTTAAACACAATCATGAAAATGGTGCCTACAAACCACAAAACTTGGCAGTCATAGTTTAGGCAACACAGGAAGATAAATAAAATAAAAACTCCAGTTCTAAAGCCAAAACTGCTTTTGTCCTCTTGAGGTTTATTTCCGATTGGATGGTTATCATAGTCAAATCTATTCAAAACCCTTGGTCAAAATCCTGCTCTACACCTCGTCATAACTTGCAAACATATTACTGTCATAAAAAAAAAAAAAAAGAGACACCACAACAGCTTTTGAAGGACAGACATAATTTGTTATACCAAACTTCTTAACGATGCAGCAAGTCCCCGGCTGGCACAGATTACACGTGTAATGAAGTCTCGCTGGCATTGCCTTTTAAGTGATTAGAAATAATATTTCTTTGTTTCATTTTTTATGGACTGGTAAAAAGTTGTCCACATTTACAACGAAGATAATAAGCTCCCAGAAGGAGTGTGTTATTCAAACTGACATATTAGGTTTGATTCACACTGCTGGCGGGCTGTTCCGGCATAGAATGCCAGGAATCGGCCAGATAAAAACCGCTGCATGCAGAGGTATTTGTCCGGCTGATTCTCAACATACAAACCGGATTCCCAAAAAGTTGGGACACTAAACAAATTGTGAATAAAAACTGAATGCAATGATGTGGAGATGGCAAATGTCAATATTTTATTTGTAATAGAACGTAGATAACAGATCAAACGTTTAATCCGAGTAAATGTATCTTTTTAAAGGAAAAATACGTTGATTCAAATTTTCACGGTGTCAATAAATCCCCAAAAAGTTGGGACAAGTAGCAATAAGAGGCTGGAAAAAGTAAATTTGAGCATAACGAAGAGCTGGAAGACCAACACTAATTAGGTCAATTGGCAACATGATTGGGTATAAAAAGAGCTTCTCAGAGTGGCAGTGTCTCTCAGAAGCCAAGATGGGTAGAGGATCACCAATTCCCACAATGTTGGGCAGAAAGATAGTGGAGCAATATCAGAAAGGTGTTACCCAGCGAAAAATTGCAAAGACTTTGCATCTATCATCATCAACTGTGCATAACATCATCCGAAGATTCAGAGAATCTGGAACAATCTCTGTGCGTAAGGGTCAAGGCCGTAAAACCATACTGGATGCCTGTGATCTCCGGGCCCTTAAACGACACTGCACCACAAACAGGAATGCTACTGTAAAGGAAATCACAGAATGGGCTCAGGAATACTTCCAGAAACCATTGTCAGTGAACACAATCCACCGTGCCATCCGCCGTTGCCAGCTGAAACTCTACAGTGCAAAGAAGAAGCCATTTCTAAGCAAGATCCACAAGCTCAGGCGTTTTCACTGGGCCAGGGATCATTTAAAATGGAGTGTGGCAAAATGGAAGACTGTTCTGTGGTCAGACGAGTCACGATTCGAAGTTCTTTTTGGAAAGCTGGGCCGCCATGTCATCCGGACCAAAGAGGACAAGGACAACCCAAGTTGTTATCAACGCTCAGTTCAGAAGCCTGCATCTCTGATGGTATGGGGTTGCATGAGTGCGTGTGGCATGGGCAGCTTGCATGTCTGGAAAGGCACCATCAATGCAGAAAAATATATTCAGGTTCTAGAACAACATATGGTCCCATCCAGATGTCATCTCTTTCAGGGAAGACCCTGCATTTTTCAACAAGATAATGCCAGACCACATTCTGCATCAATCACAACATCATGGCTGCGTAGGAGAAGGATCCGGGTACTGAAATGGCCAGTCTGCAGTCCAGATCTTTCACCTATAGAGAACATTTGGCGCATCATAAAGAGGAAGGTGCAACAAAGAAGGCCCAAGACGATTGAACAGTTAGAGGCCTGTATTTGACAAGAATGGGAGAGCATTCTTATTTCTAAACTTGAGAAACTGGTCTCCTCGGTCCCCAGACGTCTGTTGAGTGTTGTAAAAAGAAGGGGAGATGCCACACAGTGGTGAAAATGGCCTTGTCCCAACTTTTTGGGGATTTGTTGACACCATGAAATTCAGATTCAACATATTTTTCCCTTAAAATGGTACATTTTCTCAGTTTAAACTTTTGTTCCGTGATTTATGTTCTATTCTGAATAAAATATTAGAAGTTGGCACCTCCACATCATTGCATTCAGTTTTTATTCACGATTTGTATAGTGTCCCAACTTTTTGGGAATCCGGTTTGTATTTGCCGGACTGCGTCCGGATCACCGCCGCACGCCATTATAGTTAACAGGGCCAGACGTCTTACCGGTAGCATCCGGCAATGTCGGATCCGGCAGGCTGCCTCTGGCCGGAACAGCCTTCCAGATCAGTGAACACAAATGTGAAACAAGCTTCATGCGATTTGAGCACTGCTCCAGTGACAACCCTGATGCTCCAAACATGCCCCCCTCCCATTTGATTGACAGCGCTAGACTTCACATCTAGCGCTAAGTTCTTGTGTTGGGACACTTGCACTCAAACACGGCACGTGCGCCCCCCTTCTTCTGCTGCTTGCTGAGCACCAAAGATGATTAGTGCGCACGCGCCGTTGATGTCATTCCACACGGAAGTGAAGGTAACTGCAGATAAAGCCAATGGCGCCTCCACTTCAGGGTGGAATGACGTCAACTGTGCGTGCGCACTACTCATCAACGCTGCTCACCAAGCAGTAGAAGGGAGGCGCACGCAGCGTGTTTGCAAATGAGTGCGCAGGCACAAGAACTCAGCGCTAGATGTGAAGTCTAGCTCTATCAATCTAAGGGGAGGGGGGCATGTTTGGAGCACCAGTGCGTTAATGGATTGGTGCTCAAACCGCATAAACCCACCTTTCTTTACTCCAATCGCTAATTTGCACTTGAATTAAAGTGTTTATTTCTAAACAACATTAGCAACTAGAAAGAAAATACAGGCATTAATAGGGTTGATCCTGGTGGAGTCTCTTTAAGTGCAAGATCATTGGCCGTTTGACTGTTGGGACGACCACCATCAATCACCAGGAAAGGGGTCCCCGAGGACTCTTCTGTAAATAGAGTTGCATGATGACCACTTCATTCACAAGTATAGTGCTCGGCTGTCTCCATCAGTCCCATAGATGTAAATGGACTGGTAGTCATGCTTGCATATCACCACTCCTTTCATACACTGGAAAAAAGGAGCCTGGTTCTTGTGACTGGTAGTGGTTTTATCCCACAGATCATACATTTATAACCAAATATTTTTTTTTTATATTCCTTATGGACATGATTACAGACATAGAGCTGGAGAGGGTCCAGAGGAGGGCAACTAAAGTAAAAACTGGATTTGGGCAACTACAGTACCCTGAAATATTATCAACATTAGGGTTATTCACTTTAGAAAAAAGATGACTGAGGGGAGATCTAATTACTATGTATAAATATATCAGGGGTCAGTACAGAGATCTATCCCATCAGCTATTTATCCCCAGGACTGTGACTGTGATGAGGGGACATCCTCTGCGTCTGGAGGAAAGAAGGTTTGTACACAAACATAGAAGAGGATTCTTTACGGTAAGAGCAGTGAGATTATGGAACTCTCTGCCTGAGGAGGTGGTGATGGTGAGCAGTGATGGCCTTTCGCAGTGTTCGCCAGCGAACACATGTGGGCTGCCATCTTTAGTAAGGTAAGACTCACCCGGCCGGCGATGCACAGGTAAGCCCTTGCCTGTGCCGCGAGTCGGTCTGAAATCAAATGCGCTCACCGGGAGCAGGCAGTTCCAATAACAACCGCCGGGGGCCTTCATCGGGTTGTTCTCGGAACTGCCTGCTCCCGGTGAACGCATTTGATTTTGGATCAGCTCGCGGCACAGTGCAAACTGGCCATCACTGATGGGGAGTACAATAAAGGAATTCAAGAGGGGCCTGGATGTATTTCTGGAGTGTAATAATATTACAGGATATAGCTACTAGAGAGGGGTCGTTGATCCAGGGAGTTATTCCGATTGCCTGATTGGAGTCGGGAAGGAATTTTTATTCCCCTAAAGTGGGGAAAATTGGCTTCTACCTCACAGTTTTTTTTTGCCTTCCTCTGGATCAACTTGCAGGATGACAGGCCGAACTGGATGGACAAATGTCTTTTTTTCAATGACTGGAAGGAGACCACCTGTGTAAGGCTAAAGGGAGCAGGATAAAACTTTTGTCTACCTAGTGATTTAAGCATGCCTCCCAAGTGTCTCTCTTTTGGAGAGACAGTCCCTCTTTTTGACCCAAGTCCCTCTTTGATCTTTAAATGTCCCTCTTTTTGACCTGGGGAATCAATGCATTAATAAATTTACTAAATCACTCCTTACTAAACTATCTGTGTGGTTTCCGGGTGCCATCTGTTGTAAAAAAAAGAAAAAAAAATGAAAAATAAACTTATACTTACCTATTCGATCCCCGTCTGCTGCAGTTCTGATGGAGTCAGTAATTATGCTATGGGTGGAGTTAGAAGAGTGGCCTAGTATGAAAAAAATTGCTGCAATGCGCGTCGCACATATTGCCCCTCTTTGTGATTTTCAAAAGTTGGGAGGTATGATTTAAGTACAAATAATCCTCCCATTTTGTAGTCATGCAAGGCATTAAAATGACTAGGGATCAACCGATCAGTTTTACCAATATTATCGACTGATATTCAGGATTTTCAAAGTTATCGGTATCCGCATCTATTTTGCCGCTATCCCGATAACGAATCGGGAACAAGGATCGCCCTGCTGTCAGCGCGATCCGTGTTCCCTCAGCAGCACAGGGGAGAAGGAAGCAGTGTCTCCCTTCCCCCTGTGCCGCTGCCACCAATGAGAGGAGAAGAGGAGGGGAGGGGCTGTGGTCACTGCGTCACCAATGATGTTAAAGTCATTTATTCATTCAAATTCAACAGGAGCTGAGAGCTGGCTGCAGAATCATATAGCCGCACCTGACCGCTATGACAAGTAGCTGCCATCTGCGGCAGTTAACCCCTCAGGTGCGGCAGGGGTTAACTGCCGCGGATCGCAGCTACCGCTCATAAAGGTCGAGTGCAGCTATATGATTCTGCAGCCAGCTTCCGCCTCCTGTATATAATTTAATGGGCGAGTTATCTTCATTGGTAGCACAGTGCACCCCCCCACCCAACCCCAGTATTAAAAACCATTGGTGGCGCAGTGCGCCCTCCCACCCAAGCCCCCCAGTATTAATAATTGGTGGCAGTGGCCACAGGGTCCCCTCCTCCTCATTGGTGGTGCAGTGGCAGCTTCTGATCAGAGCCCCAGCAGTGTAATCCTGGGGCTCCGATCGGTTACCATGGCAGCCAAGGCGCTACTGAAGCCCTGGCTGCCATAGTCAGCTCCCTGCTGCTGTGTGCACAAAGCACAGAGCAGCAGGGAGAGTGTAAAGTCCTATTCAACCTAATAGAGATCTATCAGGGTGAATAGGACAAGGGTTCTAGCCCCTACCTAAGGGGGCTAAAAGTTACCAAAAAAAAAAAAAAAAGTAAAAAAAAAAAACACAAACACCTAAATATTAAGTATAAATAAAAAAGGAAGATTTACAAAAAAATAAAAAAAAAAGCTGCACATTAACAATAAAAGTGTTCATTTTCAGCAGATTTGTGTAGGATTTTTTATAAATGTTTTCCTAAAATGAAAATGCACAGGATATCGGTATAAATTATCGGCTATCGGCCTGAAAGTTCACAGATTATTGGTATCGGTATCGGCTCTAAAAAATCAATATCGGTCGATCCAGAAAATTGACCTAAGCAATGACTCCTGATAGATAAGTGAGAAAAACAAAAAAGACTGACTGACTGGCTTAAAGAGGTTGTCCCATGAAAAATCTTCTAAGTTTTTGAAAGCAGCACCTGGATCTGAATAACTTTGTAATTGCACATAATAAAAAAAATTGTTTAGCTACTGAGTTATTCAAAAAACCATATCTGCATAGTAAAACAGATCTGTATAGTACCTCCTGGTGTTTTTCTTTTTCCTATTTCTTTGTTCACCTTGCTGAGGAGGATGCACATGCTCAGTTCTATTCTTCAACTGTGACCAACCCTGTCTTCTGTTAGAAGCTGCGACAGTTACAGAAAGAGAGCTACAGCAGAAGGGACACACCCCCTGAGATAGGACATGCCAGTGAGAACAAAATCTAGCAGGTCCTGGGTCTTTCCGCGTCAACATCCAGTTTGACGCAGGGCATGTGACGACTGCAGCCAATCACTGGCCACAGCAGTAACGTGTCACCCATGAAGAACATAACCCAGTGACGTATAAAAAAGGTATGCCGTCAATCAGAAAGATCAACCATACTAGGCATTTTGCCTGGTTTATTAGGATTGATCCTGCTGACAAAAGCTCTTAACAAGGTTTGTCAGCAGTTTTGACCATGCTAAACAGCTGACAGCACTGGGTATGAGCTGAGGAGAGCATCACGTGCTCGCTGCACTGAGCTGCTTCACCGCTCCTCCTCTCAACTCTGACCAGGAGACTGCTGTCACTCAGTTGAGAAGGGTGGGATTATAAAGCAGCTCCGCCTCCAGTGCACTTGCAGGAGTAGAGCTTGCTCAATAAAACTTCACAATCATACTATCCTCACACTAAGGCCTCATGCACACGACCGTTTTTTTTTTTTTGGTCCGCAAAAACAGGGTCCGTAGGTCCGTGACCGTTTTTTCGTCCGTGGGTCTTCCTTGATTTTTGGAGGATCCACGGACATGAAAAAAAAGTCGTTTTGGTGTCCGCCTGGCCGTGCGGAGCCAAACGGATCCGTCCTGAATTACAATGCAAGTCAATGGGGACGGATCCGTTTGACGTTGACACAATATGGTGCAATTGCAAACGGATCCGTCCCCCATTGACTTTCAATGTAAAGTCAGGAGTCCCTTTTATACCATCGGATCGGAGTTTTCTCCAATCTGATGGTATATTTTAACTTGAAGCGTCCCCATCACCATGGGACCGCCTCTATGTTAGAATATACCATCAGATTTGAGTTAGATCGTGAAACTCAGATCCGACAGTATATTCTAACACAGAGGCGTTCCCATGGTGATGGGGACGCTTCAGGTTAGAATATACTCAAAGAACTGTGTACATGACTGCCCCCTGCTGCCTGGCAGGTGCTGCCAGGCAGCAGGGGGCAGAACCCCCCCTCCCCCCCTGTATTTAACACATTGGTGGCCAGTGCGGCCGGCCCCCCCTCCCTCCCCTGTAGTTAACACATTGGTGGATTGGTGGCCAGTGCAGCCGGCTCCCCCTCCCTCCCCTGTAGTACTGTAGATTCATTGGTGGCCAGTGGGGCCCCCCCCTCCAAATTAAAATCTCCCCCCCCCTATCATTGGTGGCAGCAGAGAGTACCGATCGGAGTCCCAGTTTAATTGCTGGGGCTCCGATCGGTAACCATGGCAACCAGGACGCTACTGCAGTCCCGGTTGCCATGGTTACTTAGCAATTTGTAGAAGCATTATACTTACCTGCGAGCTGCGATGTCTGTGTCCGGCCGGGAGCTCCTCCTACTGGTAAGTGACAGATCATTAGGCAATGCACCGCACAGACCTGTCACTTACCAGTAGGAGGAGCTCCCGGCCGGTCACAGACATCGCAGCTCGCAGGTAAGTATGATGCTTCTACAAATTGCTAAGTAACCATGGCAACCGGGACTGCAGTAGCGCCCTGGTTGCCATGGTTACCGATCGGAGCCCCAGCAATTAAACTGGGACTCCGATCGGTACTCTCCGCTGCCACCAATGATAGGGGGGGAGCCCACTGGCCACCAATGAATCTACAGTACTACAGGGGAGGGAGGGGGGGCCGGCCGCACTGGCCACCAATGTGTTAAATACAGGTGGGGGGGTCTGCCCCCTGCTGCCTGGCAGCACCCAGGGGGCAGTCATGTACACAGTTCTTTGAGTATATTCTAACCTGAAGCGTCCCCATCACTATGGGAATGCCTCTGTGTTAGAATATACTGTCAGATCTGAGTTTTCACGAAGTGAAAACTCAGCTCTGAAAAAGCTTTTATGCAGACGGATCTGCGGATCCGTCTGTGTAAAAGTAGCCTACGGCCACAGACCACGGAGGCGGATGCCAATCTTGTGTGCATCCGTGTTTTTTCACAGACCCATTGACTTGAATGAGTCCGTGAACCGTTGTCCGTCAAAAAAATAGGACAGGTCATATTTTTTTGACGGACAGGTCATATTTTTTTGACGGACAGGAAACACGGATCACGGATGCAGCTGCAAAACGGTGCATTTCCGATTTTTTTTCACGGACCCATTGAAAGTCAATAGGTCAGCGAAAAAAAAAACGGAAAACGGCACAACGACCACGGATGCACACAACGGTCGTGTGCATGAGGCCTAAAAACTTTAAAAAACAAAAAACAAAAAAAACATTCTTGTAGAATTTAGGAGTTCATTTCCTTGCTGGATAGGGAATGAGTGGGGGAAAGGGGGAGATTTTGCTAAGGTGCTAGAGGTGCTCGCTCTGCCACTGCTGCTCCCTCTCCATGTTGATTGAGAGGACCAGGCAATGGAAATGTCATCATGCCTGAACCTGTAAATCATAGTGCAAAGGGTGTGGCAGTTGCACAGAGAGCTGAGCCCCTATTGCTCATTAGCATATACTAAAACATAATTTTCTCAGCAATGCGGGCACATATAAACATGGGGCCAACACAGATGTCTTCAGTTGCCAAGCGCACATGTAACAGGTCAGCCAGTTTCATAGGTACAAATCTGCTGACAGATGCCCTTTAGGGCGCTTTTCACACAAGTGAGTTTTCCGCACGGGTGCAATGCGTGACGTGAACGCATTGCACCCGCACTGAATCCGGACCCATTCATTTCAATGGGTCTGTGTACATGAGCGTTGTTTTTCACGCATCACTTCTGCATTGCGTGAAAATCGCAGCATGTTCTATATTCTGCGTTTTGCACGCAGCCCTGCCCTAACAGAAGTGAATGGCGCTGCGTGAAAAACGCATTGCATCCGCAAGCAAGTGCGGGTGCAATGCGTTTTTCACTGATGGTTGCTAAGAGATGTTGTTTGTAAACCTTCAGTTTTTTTATCACGCGCGTGAAAAACGCATTGCACCCGTGCGGGAAAAAAGCTAAACGCAATCGCAGACGAAACTGACTGAACTTGCTTGCCAAATGGTGCGAGTTTCACTGAACGCATCCGGAGCCAATCCGTCACACTCGTGTGAAAGAGACCTAAGGCTGGGTTCACACCTGAGCGTTTTACAGCGCGTTCCTACGCGCTGTAAAACGCTCAACAGGCAAGAACCAATGATTCCCTATGGGAATGGTTCTCACCTGAGCGTTTTACAGTGCGTACGATCGCGCTGTAAAACGCCCGACGCTTCTTTGGGGCGTCTTGTCGCGCGTTCCCGTACATAGACTTCAGCGGGAACGTGCGACAATGGGCGTTCGCTTGTCTCTGTATGCGCGATTGCAATCGCGCATACAGAGCGTACGCTCAGGTGTAAACCCAGCCTAAGAGTCTAAGTTTACCTTGTCTTTTTTTTTTTTTTTTTTTTTATACAGGATTAGCAAATTTGGAGCACGGTGTGAGAATTACCGCCAAAATAAGCAAACGCTGCCATGTGATAAAGCTGATGCATAAAAAGACAATGCAGATCACTGCTTTCAATCTAACCCGCATCTTCTAGAAATGCTTTTCAGAGATTCATTTACAGGAGCGAATTTTAGGGCTGTATTTCTTTACGAGTCTATATTTCCAAAAATGGAAAAAACATCTCAGCATAAGGACAAAGAAACTCTGTTAAGGCACCTTCACATTTTATTTTGGTAGCCCTTGCATGATCTCCCGGAGGGTTAGAGAACAAGTCAGAGACCTTATCGGAGAGCACATGTGATAGACTGCACCCTTCTACACCTTACTTGTGATTTCTGTATTTTCTTATTTTTTCCTAGCACTTGGATGAACGAAAAGACACAATCTCGAGGCTTTAACAAAAATCTCCAAGTAGAGCAGCTACTCCCCTTCTTCTCTAGCCTGGCTACACGCCATGTACACATTATTGTGGCCAAAATATTCAAATAAATTTCTAGTCTGGGTAGGTTACAGGGTAAAATGTGCAAGGAAAAGTAAAAACAAGGATGCAAATATAAAATAGTCTGGACTACCTTAATACAATGCAGGGCAGCTGGGTACTGTGCGTAAAGGCTGCACGTCTCTTGAATATAGTAACAACGTACTTATGACCTATTTTCAGAGAATATTAGGAACCATATGAAGAATAACTCTGAAATTAGCTATCAGAAAATACACAGGCTGTCTGCACAGTGTTTTAAAGTCTCACACAAGGGAGCCAAGCTGCAAAAATAGAATGGATTCTTACTTAACGTATTGTTAGATTAAATGGGTTATTAAAACCTTGAAAAAAATTATAATTCTGTGAGACTTTAACAATAGCTCAGCAGTAGCTCACACAATCACTAACCTCATCCAAATATAAAATAAATATACATCGGCTTAGGATAGAAATGTAGCAATTAAAGGGATTTTCCAGGGTGCATGTGTGTCGCGCGACAATTTAAATTATTATAATGATAGGCTATGGTGTTCCACTGTGACATGTGACATCCTGCGACTGCGGCAGTTAGATGGATTTATGGCGAATGTCATGTCGCAGTGCGACACCATAACCTATCATTATAAAAATTAAAGACTTCAAATATTACATATTACTGCCATGACAAAACGGTGGTAAAAAACACAGGCTAAAAGTGCCATCAATTCCACGGTGCTGTAAATCTACAAGGGGTTACACATACACTGAACAAAAAAATAAACACATTTTTGCTCCCATTTTGCATGAGCTGAACTGAACGATCTAAGAACATTTTCTACATACACAAGAGACCCATTACTCTCACATATTGTTCACAAATCTGTTTAAATCTGTGTTAGTGAGCACTTCTCCTTTGCCGAGATAATCAATCCCACCTCACAGGTGTGGCATATCAAGGTGCTGATTAGACAGCATGAATATTGCACAGGTTTGCCTCGGACTGTCCACAATAAAAGGCCACTCTGAGATGTGCAGTTTGATCACATAGCACAATGCCACAGATGTCACAACATTTGAGGGAGCATGCAACTGGCATGCTGACTGCAGGAATGTCTACCAGAGCTGTTTGCAGTGCAATGAATGTTCATTTCTCTACCATAAGCCGTCTCCAAAGGCGTTTCAGAGAAATTGGCAGTACATCCAACTGGCCTCACAACCGCAGACCACGTGTAACCACACCAGTCCAGGACCTCCACATCCAGCATGTTCACCTCCATGATCGTCTGAGACCAGCCACCCAGACAACTGCAGAAACAATCGGTTTGCATAACCAAAGAATTTCTGCACAAACTGTCAGAAACCGTCTCAGGGAAGCTCATCTGCATGCTCGTCATCCTCATCGGGGTCTGGACCTGACTGCAGTTCGTCGTCGTAACCAACTTGAGTGGGCAAATGCTCACATTCGATGGTGTCTGGCACGTTGGAAAGGCGTTGTGTTCACGGATGAGTCCCGGTTTTCATTGTTCAGGGCAGATGGCAGACAGCGTGTGTGGCATAGTGTGGGCGAGCGGTTTGCTGACGTCAACGTTGTGGATCGAGCTGCCCATGGTGGTGGTGGGGTTATGGTATGGGCAGGCGTATGTTATGGACAACGAACACAGGTGCATTTTATTGATGCCATTTTGAATGCACAGAGATATCGTGACGAGATCCTGAGGCCATTCATCCACGACCATCACCTCATGTTGCAGCATGATAATGCACGGCCCCATATTGCAAGGATCTGTACACAATTCCTGGAAGCTGAAAACATCCCAGTTCGTGCATGGCCAGCATACTCACCGGACATGTCACCCATTGAGCATGTTTGGGATGCTCTGGATCGGCGTATACAACAGCGTGTTCCAGTTCCTGCCAATATTCTGCAACTTCGCACAGCTATTGAAGAGGAGTGGACCAACATTCCACAGGCCGCAATCAACAACCTGATCAACTCTATGCGACGGAGATGTGCTGCACTGCGTGAGGCAAATGGTGGCCACACCAGATACTGACTGGTTTTCTGACCATCCCTCCCCCACATTTCAGATTGGCCTTTTATTGTGGGCAGTCTAAGGCACACCTGTGCAATATTCATGCTGTCTAATCAGCACCTTGATATGCCACACCTGTGAGGTGGGATGGATTATCTGGGCAAAGGAGAAGTGCTCACTAACACAGATTTAGACAGATTTGAGAACAATATGTGAGAGTAATGGGTCTTTTGTGTATGTGGAAAATGTATCAGATCTTTGAGTTCAGCTCATGCAAAATGGGAGCAAAACCGAAAGTGTTGCGTTTATATTTTTGTTCAGTGTACATAGCATAAAAACCAATAAAATAAGATTGACGCTATTAACAAACTGGTATAATCTACAATGGAAAGGGGGAAGACACAGTAGGTGAATGTCAACCTTCAGTTTATTGCCAAATCATGCGACCACTACAGTCAATGAGTGGCCGCAGCAGTGACGTATCAGTTATGGCCAGTCATTGGACGTAACATTCACATGAGCGGCATCAGATGTTGAAATGGGAAGACAGGGACCTACAGAGCCAGCAGGGCAGCGATGGAGCTGGAACCCAGCGGCAGTGATCAGGTTATCAGCAGCTATTTCGGTAGGCTGTCCTCCAAATCAGGCACTGACTGACTATTATCTGCAGTAATACGTAGGTAATGCTGCATATATGGAGTCCAGATCACCATTTTTATTTTCCTACTGCCCCCCATTCCACCACTGTCAGCACTACACAGTCTGTACTGCTGTGCTAACTTGGAGACGACTCAAGTGCATGCCCAGCAGTCCTGACAATGTATTTCAATGCAGATTTGAGAGCTGGTAGTGGGGGAATGGTGTGGACTCCATATCTGCAGTACTATTCCTGGATTACTGCATATAATAGTCCAAAATCCTTGTGACAGATCCCCTTTAATGTGAAAAAGACATGATTTGGAAAGGTTTGAGCTAAATATGAGTTCAGGACAGTGAGCTTGGGGTTCAGGAAATGCCATATATTGACATGTTCATGATGCAGGAAAAATAAGGAGCTTGGTTTTGAGGTTTACAGAAGATACAACAGTGGCGGCTGCTTACAGACATTCACTGTCTTTATTCAGTATTCTGGAGAGATTTGATGAAAAGCCAGTTTGTCATCATCAGCATATAGATGGTGCCAGAATCTGAAACTGCATATTCTAAACTGTGGAAAGAGAGAACAGAAGGGGCTCCATTACTGAGCCCTGAGGAACCCTGCAGAGAAATCATCAAAGGAAACACTAAAGGAATGACGTCATTTGCGGCAGAACTTTCTGATTTGGACTCACTCTGAACTTTATGGTATACTAAAGTCAGACCGCGTATACCGGCAACATGTAAGTCAACGTATTCCTACAGTGTATCACATAACTTATGTATCAAAGAGCCTTTCAACTTCACAATTTGACACAGTTAATTGGAATCTTGTCATCGCACACATTGAACTGGAATGCAAAATTATTCAACTGTTATTTCCAGACCTCGCCCTTACATGCCTATATAGTACATTATCCTGCACATACCATCAAACTGTGAAAATCTCATATTAATACTTACGCATACCTGGATTAAATTAAGGCCTTGTGCACACGACCATATGTCTTTATGGTCAGCAAGATACACATACCGTCCGTGTCCCATCCGGATTTTTTTGCAGACCCATTAACTTCAATGGGTCTGACGACTGCATTTTGCAGACCAGAATAGGACATGCAGAATGAACATAGGGATGCGAACAGCACGCGGTTTGCAGACCATGCGGCCGTGTGCATGTAGCCTAAGAAACGTTAGAAACACCAGATGGCTTCAGTAGATTAAACACAACACTGAATATGTAAACTAGATATATTATTTTACATACATTGTCATACAATCTAACAAATGTAATATGCTTTTTGATTTACCATCTTCATTTCTACATTTTTCATACAATCACCAAAAGGTTAGATCCCTGTTAACAGTGAACATACTATGGATCTGTACTCCAAATGCTGTAAAAGCAGAGCAGAAGCAAGCAGAAGGTTTAGGTACCTTAATAATTCCTTACTTCTAGCAGGAATAGTAAAGGAAAGGCATACCACAGAGTCATATGATGCTCCGGAATTATCATTACACGAAACAGACATGTTAGGGCTCTTTCACACGAGCGGATCCCGTGCGAGTAATCCGCTGTGTGAAAGAGAGCCAAGCCCCGTTCCGGACAGCAGAGACACGGAGCAGTAACATGACTGATAATGCTCTTTGCCTCTCTGACTTTTTACTACAAAATCACAGTGACTTTATCTCACTGTGATTTTGTAGTAAAAAGATCACAGAGAGGCACGGAGCATTATCAATCATGTTACTGCTCCGTGTCTCTGCTGTCCGGGACGGGTCTTGGCTCTCTTTCACACAGCGGATTACTCGCACGGGATCCGCTCGTGTGAAAGAGCCCTTAGGAGAGGTTACAGGTTCTCTTTAAAAAGGTTGGCCCATTTGTGACACTGATGGCAGATGCATAGAATATGCCATCAATGTCAGATAGGTGAGGGTCTGGGACCTGCTCCTATCTCCAGAAGGAACCTCCAAAGTGACAGAGAGCACAATGCACATGTGCAGTGTGCTCTCCAGTCACAGATCGGCTAATTTCTAGAGTTCCATATCGGTGTATGGAGAGGGCACAGAGCAAGCGAGGTCAAGGCTATTTTCAGAACTCCCATAGCGGTGAACGGAAGGCAGCTCCACATGTGCGGTTGCTTTCCATTCACTTCGGGGGACGAGTTCTGGAGATAGGAGCAGGTTCCAGAGATGGGACCTGCAACTATATGACAGTGATGGTATAGCCTAGCGATAAGCCATTAATGTCCCAGATGTCCCAACCCCTTTAAGTACAAATGTTAATGTTACCATCAACATTGAAAAGACGTTGAACAAATGTTCGCTTGGTGAACAATCGTTCCACTGATGCAGCCATACACATTTTAGTTGATGCTGGCATAGGGTTGCACCAGGTATCAATTAGATACCGGGATTTGTCTTTTACCGATACTAGGCTGCACGACTGCGCAGCCTAGTATCACAGAACATGGCACATGCTGCTCTCAGCTCGCGCCATGTTCCCTCAGCAGCACAGCAGAGAAGGAGGCAGTCTCTCCCTCCCCCTGTGCCGTTGCCACCAATAAGAAGAGAGGGGGGAAGAGGAGGGGAGGGGCTGTGGCCACTGCGCCACCAATGAAGATAATTAACGTTTAATACAAATACAGAAGGCGGGTGTCGGCGGCAGAATCACATAGCCGGTACCCGGCCTCTATGACATGGAGCAGCGATCCACGTAAGTTAACCCCTCAGGTGTGGCACCTGAGGGGTTAACTGACGCTGATCGCAGCGCCTTGTCATAGAGGCCGGGTGCCGGCTATGTGATTCTGCTGCCGGCACCCGCCTTCTGTATTTGTATTAAACGTTAGTTATCTTCATTGGTGGCGCAGTGCGCCCCCCCTCCCCAGTATTAAAAACAATGGTGGTGCGTTGTGCCCTCCCCCACCCCCTCCAGTATTAAATCATTGGTGGCATTTGCCACAGGGTCCCCCCCCCTTATTGGTGGTGCAGTGGCAGTTCAATCTGAGCCCCAGCAGTGTAATCGCAGGGCTCAGATCGGTTACCATGGCAGCCAGGACACTACTGAAGCCCTGGCTGCCATGGTAAGCTCCCTGCTGCTGTGTGTACTATGCACAGGGCAGCAGGGAGAGTGTGAAGTCCTATTTACCCTAATAGATCTCCATTAGGGTGAATAGGACAAGGGATTAATAGATCCCAGGTTCTAGCCCCCTAAGGGGGGAAATTGTTATTAAATAAAAAGTAAAAAAAATAAAGTTTAAAATAAACACACCAAAATATTAAGTATAAATCACCCCCTTTCCCAATTTTACATATAAAATATATAAACAAAAAATAAACATATTACCACGTCCAAAAAGTCCAAACTATTAAAATTAAAAAATTTTTTATAAAAACTGCGTGATTCGCCATTTTTTTGTCACCTTGTCCCCCCAAAAAAATAGGATAGGACTGTTCGAATATGTGCTAGACGTTCCATAAAATGAGAAATGCACGCGGCTTTTTGGGAGTTTTATTTTTTCGCATGATATCGAATGGTATCGAGTATCGCAATACTTTTTTATGGTATCGAAATCGAATCAAAATTTTGATATGTGACAACCCTATATTGGCATATACAGTTGTTAAAAAGCAGCCACATGTCCACTTGCACCAGACATATAACGGCTGATAATTAGGCCAACCTATAGACAAAACTCAAATTGGGTGTGTAAGATGCACTGGGGTACTGTAATGTTCACCTAATGTAACTGTTATGCTGGACCCCTGAGAAGACACCCCGATTTACATTACAATCAGCTTTTTTCCAAGTTCTATCTCCACCTGGCATAAGCGCATCACACCGTTGCGCTGTGGGGCGGCATCGTGGTGGTGCTCCTATACCTGGTCCTGTGTGAGCCGGCTGACGTGCGCCCTCGTGTCATGTGATCGGACGAGGGGGGTGTGTGGCTGCGCGCTGTCAGTGCGGCTCCCTCCCCCTGTCTGGCCATGTGACGCGGTGGGCGTGCCTCGTCTGGCTTTCGGCACTGGGTGGCGCGTATCTATGATGTCACGCCCCACATCACTGGGCGTATGCGCTAATCAACTGCCGGCTGTGGACCACACTATTTTAAGACGGACATTGTTAGTTACTCTTACCTCCTGGCGAAGCCTCTCCAGCGAAACGTGCGTCGAGGTGCAGCTCCGGTCATTATCTCTGGGTTCCAGCATATCATGGGTAACCCATGTTTTGTTTTCATGCTTGTGTAGCTCGCTACTCCAGGTCACTGCTCACACTTGGCACCCTTGCCTTGCCTTATCCACCTCACATTTGGCTATCTGTATTTTTCCAGGCGGCCATCTAGGTTACCCAGGGTGGGCAAGTATGCTAAGCGTGACCCTTAGGTGGGACTTACCGTTACTGTTAAGTTACTGTTACTTTGGGTGGACTTACCGTTTTCCCAAAATATGCGGCTTCATACCCAGGACAGTGACCTCTTTCCTTGTTAGTTGGGTATATGTGGGTATAGTTGTTTATGACCCCGTCACATGGGGCGTCCCACCCTGCTTTACCTTCGTGCCTTGTGTCATATTTTATGTTATTTTGATTGTGTCAATAAATTACATATATTTTATATGTGTGTTTTCTCATCCTTATGGTTTGCTTTGTTGGTTGGTTTCATATAACGGCTGATATACAATGCATCGGAAAGTCTTCAGACACTTTCACTTTTTCCACATTTTGTGCTAAAGTAAAATAAAAACTGGATTACACTTACCGGTAATTTCCTTTTCATGAATCCTCCACGACCGCATACCATGAGAGTTGACCCGCCTCCAACCAGGTAGAGAGAGGAAGTTTAAACGTAGGCCCTCCTCCATCTCACCTTCAGTGTCTTTTTGGACCGAAGCCTAGAGAGCCTCATCATTCATCCCACAACCAGACTTATCTATAAATACCTATTCCATTTCATAAGTGAACAAGCATGAAGGATATCATAAATATACATAAATATATACATATATATATATATATATATAATTATATCATCAGGAAATTACCGGTAAGTGTAATCCAGTTTTTCCATTTCATCCTCCACAACGGAATACCATGATATGTAACAGATAAAGTAATCTAGGGAGGGACAATGGCCTGCACCTTTTCAGCCAAAGGCTAAATCCTGCCCAGAACTAACATCTACCCTGTATTGTTTGATAAAAGTGTGTGGAGACGCCCATGTGGATGCTCGACAAATTTGCTCAACCGAAGCATCGGCTTTCTCGGCCCACGAAGCCGCCACTGATCTGGTAGAGTGAGCTTTGAGGAACCCCAGCGGATCTTTCCCCAATGTTTTGTATGACTCAGGAAAATCCTGCAAAATGGTTCGATTATTTCACCGACTATACGGGCTGAGGTGATGGCTACCAGCAAAACAGTCTTGAGCGTAACCAACCGAAGGGAGGCCTCAGACAGAGGTTCAAACAGGGATTCTGTGAGGCCTGACAAAACTAGATTGAGGTCTCATGGAGGCACTATAGATCTAAGTGTGGGACTAAGGCCTCATGCACACGAACGTATTTTTTAACGTCCCGCAAAACGTGGTTCCGTTGTACCGTGATCCGTGCCCGTTTTTTCTTCCGTGGGTCTGCCGTGATTTTTGGAGGATCCACGGACATGAAAGATGAAAAAAAAATCTAAGTCAAGTTTGCCATTGAAATGATAGGAAAAAACGGACACGGATCACGGACACGGATCCGACACGGATGACAATCTTGTGTGCATCCGTGATTTTCACGGACCCATTGACTTGAATGGGCCCGTGAACCGTTGGCCGTGAAAAAAATAGGACAGGTTATATTTTTTTCACGGCCTCGAAACACGGGTCACGGGCACGGTGTAAAAACGGTGCACAAGCCGAGTTTTCTACGGCTCCATTGAAAGTCAATGGAGCCGCAGAAAAAAACGGAAAACGGCACAACGGCCACGGGTGCACACAACGGTCGTGTGCATGAGGCCTAAGTCTGTCTGCTCCCTGGAGAAACCTTATTATCCATGGATAGTCAGCTATTTTTACATCAAACACTGAGGTTAAGGCCTCATGCACACGACCGTTGTGTGCATCCGTTGTTCAGTTTTCCGTGACTTTCTGCGGACCCATTGACTTTCAATTGGTCCGTTGAAAACTCGGAAAATGCACCGTTTGTCATCCGCGTCCGTGATCCGCGTTTCCTGTCCGTCAAAAAAATATGACCTATCCTATTTTTTTGACGGACAACGGTTCGCAGACCCATTCAAGTCAATGGGTCAGTGAAAAAACATGGAGACACACAAGATTGTCATCCGCGTCCGTGATCCGTGTCAGTTTTTTTCCTATCATTTTCAAGGCAAACTTGACTTCACTTTTCTGGTCTGGTGATCCTCCAAAAATCAAGGAAGACACACGGAAGAAAAAACGGACACGGATCACGGAACAACGGAACCCTGTTTTGCGGACCGTGAAAAAATACTGTCGTGTGCATGAGGCCTAAGGCTGCAATATGAACTCTCAAGGTGTTAGGACGTAAGCCTTTACTAAACCCAAATTGCGGATCTCCAAAACACTGACACCTGCAATGTGCGATCCACAATTTGCGGACCGCCCATCACAGACACTATAATAGAAAATGCCTCTTCTGGTCCGCAATTGCAGACGAGAATAGGACATGTTGTATTTTTTTTAGGAACGTAATTGCGGATCCAGATAAAACGGATCCCGAAAAAAAGAATGCGGATCCCGAAAATATGGATGTGGATCCCGGACATGCAGATTTGCATCCGTTCCAGCCCCATTGAAAGTAAATGGGTCCGCAAATTGCGGAACATATGCGGACCCAAATTACGGACGTGTGAATGGATCCTAACACAGGCATGCCGTACTGTACTTTCCATTATATTTCTTATATTTTACAATGAAAGTGAAAGGCGCACGTACCATATGTATCTGCACACCAATAGTTGCATACGTTGTTTGCATATGATTACTTTTAACAACTGTATAGCCACAAACATGGTGAGAAAACATGTTCAAGATGCATGTGTTAAAATATACAAAGATTATTTATTTAGTAAAAACACTGAATGCAAATTAGGCCTTTGGTGCGGGCTTCACCATTGCTCTAGTTGCACCCAATCTCCACTCATTTCTGGGGCCCTTTTGCCACTGCCTGGCCCTGTCAATGAAATCAGCGAGGGAGGGGCTGGCCACAGAAATGAGTGGAGCTTAGATGCAACAACGGCAGTGGTGACACCCTCATTGCACCAAAGGCCTAATCTGCATGTTAAAGGGTTGGTCTCACTTCAGTAAGTGGCATTTATGATGCAGAGAAAGTTAATATAAGGGCTCTTTCACACTTGCGTTGTCCGGATCCGGCGTGTACTCCACTTGCCGGAATTACACGCCGGATCCGGAAAAACACAAGTGAACTGAAAGCATTTGAAGACGGATCCGTCTTCAAAATGCGTTCAGTGTTACTATGGCAGCCAGGACGCATGTGATCACGTCATCCATGCGCGTGGGGCGCCCTGACGTCACTCTGGAGCGCCCCGGGAGCCGCACGGACGGCAAGTATACTGCTCCCCCGCTCCCCACTACACTTTACCATGGCTGCCAGGACTTTAGCGTCCCGGCAGCCATGGTAACCATTCAGAAAAAGCTAAACGTCGGATCCGGCAATGCGCCAAAGTGACGTTTAGCTTAAGGCCGGATCCGGATTAATGCCTTTCAATGGGCATTAATTCCAGATCCGGCCTTGCGGCAAGTCTTCCGTATTTTTGGCCGGAGCAAAAAGCGCAGCATGCTGCGGTATTTTCTCCGGCCAAAAAACGTTCCGGTCCTGAACTGAAGACATCCTGATGCATCCTGAACGGATTTCACTCCATTCAGAATGCATTAGGATAAAACTGATCAAGATTCTTCCGGCATAGAGCCCTGACGACGGAACTCTATGCCGGAAGAAAAGAACGCAAGTGTGAAAGAGCCCTAAGCCACTTACTAATGTATTATGATTGTCCATATTGCCTCCTTTGCTTGTTGGATTTATTTTTCCATCACATTATATACTGCTCGTTTCCATGGTTACAGACCACCCTGCAGTCCAGCAGCAGTGGCCGAGCTTGCACACTATAGGAAAAAGAACCAGCCTATGTGAGCTCCCATGGTCCCGGCCACCAGAGAGGCTGACGCTTTTTCCTATAGTGTGCAAGCACGAACATCACTGATGGATTGCAGGGTGGTCTGTAACCATGGAAACGAGCAGTGTATAATGTGATGGAAAAATTAATCCAGACAACAAAGGAAGCAATATGGACAATCACAATACAGTAGCAAGTGCCTTGTTTTAACTTTCTCTACATGAAAAATGCAACTTGCTGAAGTGAGACAGCCCCTTTAAGGCCTCCTGCACACGAACGCGTGCTTCCCGTCACGGATGCGGACCCATTCACTTCAATGGGTCCGCAAATCCGGAGATGCGGAATGGTGCGGAACAGAAGCACGGAACGGAACCCTATGGAAACACTACGGAGTGCTTCCTTGGGGTTTCGTCCCGTACTTCCGTTCCGCAAAAAGATAGGACATGTTCTATGTTTTTGCGGAACGACCGGATCGCAGACGCATTAAAGTGAATTGGTCCGCGATCCGCTGCCCCACGGACGGTGTTCATGCATTGCGGCTCGCATTTCGCGGGCCGCAGCACGGCCACGGGGCGCACACGTTCGTGTGCAGGAGGCTTTAGACTGCATTTTATTCATGTGAACCACAGCTATCTGTCTATGCAAACATTTTGATAAGGAGGCCACTCGATGATTGATTCCCTTTAAGTTGATAGGACCGAACTTTAATACCAGACAAAGCCCATGGACACGTGGCTCCATTTCTTAGGGGGGAGGGGGGGAGAGGGGGGGAGGGGGGGAGGGGGGGGGGAAGCAACTCTTCATAGCTAATCCTGGACAATCCCTTTAAATGGAACCTGTTACTAGGTTTACGGCCACTAAATCACTAGCATGTGGGGTTTAGCTTTCTAAAGATGCCCGGTCACACCAGGCTGTTTGGCATTATCTAGTAAAAACACAACTTATCTTACCCCGGATGAGTCTTGTAGCATTGGGAGATTGCATAGATGACTCTGGAGAGTACACCTCTCTGCATTGTACATGCACAGTAAAGTGTCCTGCAGGGGCATAGCTTTAGGCTACTTTCACACTTGCGTTCGGGGCTCCGCTTGTGAGTTCCGTTTGAAGGCTCTCACAAGCGGCCCCGAACGGATCCGTACAGCCCCAATGCATTCTGAGTGGATGCGGATCCGCTCAGAATGCATCAGTCTGGCACCGTTTGTCCTCCGCTCCGCTCAGCAGGCGGACACCCGAACGCAGCTTGCAGAGTTCGGATGTCCGCCTGGCAGTGCGGAGGCAAACTGATCCGTCTAGACTTACAATGTAAGTCAATGGGGACGGATCCGTTTGAAGTTGACACAGTATGGCTCAATTTTCAAACGGATCCGTCCCCTATTGACTTTCAATGTAAAGTCAAAACGGATCCGTTTGCACTATCATGAAAAAAAATTAAATAAAAATTTGTTCATAGTAATGCAAACGGATCCGTTCTGAACGGATCTAAGCGTTTGCATTATAGGTGCGGATCCGTCTGTGCAGATACCAGACGGATCCGCTCCGAACGCAAGTGTGAAAGTAGCCTAAGGCTCATGGGCCCTGGTGCAGGACTTCAGCTTGGACCCCCTACCCTCAATAATCCTTTAAACCTCAGCACACGTGTAGGTTCCAGCTCCACTCACACTGTGGGCCACCCCGGTCCACTCTGCAGGCAGCTTACCTGCGTCTCTGGAATCACTCGGCCCGGGCTGTCTTCCACACCGCGCATCCTCATCATAGCTGGTCTGGAAGTGCTGATAAAACTGGCGCCTGCGCTGCGTCTATAGTGTAGGGATGGCACTGGCCGGGGGCAAAAATTCAATAGTTCGGTCAGTTCGGCAGTGCTTTGTGGCTTAGGGGTGACCTCTGTGACCCCTATAGTAACGCGACTGGCGCCCTGTGCTGCTGGAATCATCTCTCTAGAAATCCCTTTACTATAGGCTACATGCACCCGACTGTATGTGTTTTGCGGTCCGCAAATTGCGGATCCGCAAAAAAAGAAAATAAAAAATATGACATCCTTATGCCATCTATTTTATTATTATTATTATTTTGGATCTATTGTAACAATGCCTAAAACGGACAAGAATAGGACATGTCCTATTTTTTATTTTTTGCGGGGCTACGGACATACTGATGCGGACAGCACACGGTGTGCTATCTGCATTTTTTGCGGACCCAATGAAATGAATGGGTCCGCATCCTATTTGCAAAAAAAAAAAAAAAACAATAAACGGAACGGGCACAGAAACAACGGTTTCTGACGGTTTGGTGGCCCCAGACCTTCCCTTTCACAAGTAGCATGGAGAGATGGGATTAGCAGCATGGAGCCCTCATTGATAAGATTTTTCGTAGAATTTGTGTTCTTGTAAGTAAAGCCTGTCTACAATCCATGTCTCCCACCTCACTCCTACTTCCGAAGACCACGCTGACCTAAGCGCAGAAGCATCTCACTATTTCTCATAACGGACAAAACCGCACGCTCAAAGTCACGTATGGGTTCAAAATAAGTTACACATCAGCTATTCCATAAAGATACAATACATCACAGATACTTCAGGAGCTGCGGAGACCAGTGCAGTATCATCACACCATGATTACATCAATGTGCACTGCCCATGTCCACACAGGTGACACCCCCAGGATGCCACTGCAACATCTGCACTCACCACTGCTTCTCCGCCGTATGTAGCGAGAGCTAAGGAGCTGAACGACGACTGGATGATGATCCGCAAACAGTGATACCATACAACGCCAGCACAAATACAAACTCCTAATACTGCACAGAACAGCAGAAGCTGGCGCTGATGTAATACTAACCACCCATTCTCATTCTTACACTGACGTCACCTGCGTTAGCCCAGAGTGATGCTAGTACTATGTGCCTCCACGCACCAGAGTCATATACATGGCCCCCGCAGCATCAGAATACCCTCATTACACATCTACAGGGTATACCGTCTCACAGACTGCCCAGTATACAGACTACATTCATTACACATAAACAGCTGTATGGACATATGTATTGGAGAAAGCAATACACATACTGTAATACAGTGATCACACAGCCACAACACACCACATCCAGCGCATTACCTCATCCAGTGCTCACACAAATGCACCTGCACAATACAGTGTAATATATATATAGTAGCTACACATACGGTGTAATAATCCCATATACAGCATGTCCCTACACAAATACAGTGTAATATATATATAGTAGCTACACATACGGTGTAATAATCCCATATACAGCATGTCCCTACACAAATACAGTGTAATAACCACATATACAGCATGTCCCTATAGTGTAATATTCAGATATACAGCATGTCCCTACACAAATACAGTGTAATAACCACATATACAGCATGTCCCTATAGTGTAATATTCAGATATACAGCATGTCCCTACACAAATAGTATAATAATCAGATATACAGCATGTACCAATATGGTGTAATATACACATATACAGCATGTCCCTACACAAATAGTATAATAATCAGATATACAGCATGTACCAATATGATGTAATATTCAGATATACAGCATGTCCCTATATAGTATAATAATCAGATATACAGCATGTACCAATATGATGTAATATTCAGATATACAGCATGTCCCTATATAGTGTAATATTCAGATATACAGCATGTCCCTACACAAATAGTATAATAATCAGATATACAGCATGTACCAATATGGTGTAATATACACATATACAGCATGTCCCTACACAAATAGTATAATAATCAGATATACAGCATGTACCAATATGGTGTAATATACACATATACAGCATGCCCCTATATAGTATAATAATCAGATATACAGCATGTACCAATATGATGTAATATTCAGATATACAGCATGCCCCTACACAAATAGTATAATAATCAGATATACAGCATGTACCAATATGGTGTAATATACACATATACAGCATGCCCCGATATAGTATAATAATCAGATATACAGCATGTACCAATATGATGTAATATTCAGATATACAGCATGTCCCTATATAGTGTAATATTCAGATATACAGCATGTCCCTACACAAATAGTGTAATAATCAGATATACAGCATGTACCAATATGGTGTAATATACACATATACAGCATGCCCCGATATAGTATAATAATCAGATATACAGCATGTACCAATATGATGTAATAATCAGCTATACAGCATGTACCTATATACGGTAGTATAATAATCAGCTATACAGCATGTACCAATATGATGTAATAATCCCATATACAGCATGTACCTATATACGGTAGTATAATAATCAGCTATACAGCATGTACCAATATGATGTAATAATCAGATATACAGCATGTCCCTATATAGTGTAATATTCAGATATACAGCATGTCCCTACACAAATAGTGTAATAATCCCATATACAGCATGTCCCTACACAAAGTGTAATAATCCCATATACAGCACGTACCTATATACGGTAGTATAATAATCAGCTATACAGCATGTACTAATATGATGTAATAATCAGCTATACAGCACGTACCTACCCAGCCTCCCAGGTACTGTACTATAACAATTCAATGATTACACATAGAGCAGGGAGAGTAGAGCGCCCCCATACGTCTGCCACATCACACATGTAGAGCATGAGTCACACTGAGCGGTATGGTGGCAGGGCTGTGTGGAATAATGTCTATATACGGTCTGGTAATAAAAGATGCCAGGCTGGAGTGGCACACTAGGCACTGGCAGTCTCAGGGGGGCACACCTCCTGGTGCCTGTCCTCACATACTCCCCAGTGTACCACTGACCCCTGGCCGGCTGCATTAGGTACCATGTACATGACCGCACACACAGCACGGAGGCAGTGTAAGAGCGGCCATGCTGACACTGGAGATGCTGCAGCCGTGAGGAGGTGCATGGAGCCCCCGCCTGGTCCGTGCACCTGTGACATAATGTGCACGAAGGTCACCGTGTAGTAAAGCCGCACACTTACCGCACAGGGGACGCACCCGACGCCTCTACCGGAACATGCTGCGCTCGTCTGGACGCTCAGGCTTCACGGCTCCTAATCCAATAGCCGGGGCAGCGCCGCCAATTCTGCTGCTGCTCTTCTCTGTTTACTTTGCCTATTGCATCGCCCTCCCCGCTGCGGTCTCTGCGTCTCCCGGCTGCCGGAGTACGTCATGCTATGTGTAGCCTCACCTTGCTATTCACTAACGCGTCTTACGCACAGTGCGTTACCGTCTGCAGGCTCTGCCTTCTCCTCACCGCCCAGTGCTGCGCCTGTACTGACAGCATCTTGGAGGCGCCTCGTCAGCTGAGCCTCACTCCAGAGGAGTCTTCCATGCTGCTGGAAGTCTGGCACCTCATGTGCTGCCGGATTCACATGCAGTCTTTTCAATGGCGTTTTTGCTCCAGTCAGATGCTACCTATAGACTTCTCTGTGGGCAGGGGTGCACCACCAATGAGGCTAGGTGAGGCGATGGCCTCAGGTGGGGGCAGCGGAAGGGCCATGGGCAATGAGCGTTTCAATTTTCACCTCAGGCTTCAGAAAGGCTAGGTGCACCCCTGTCTGTAGGGCTTCCACACCCTGGAAGTCCTATATTGTGCAGGTTTCGGTGCAAAAAATTGGGTCAAATTTGTGCTGAAACCGACTCCCGTCAGTTTCATTGGTAGGCCGTGCCACGGTTCATGCGGCTGAGGGTTTTGCTGGTCAGTTTTCAAGAATCGGTGTCTGACTGTCGGGTCCACCAGTAAAATTTATTCTGGGGACCACTGCACAGCTGCATGCAAATATTACCTGCCAGGGGCGGATTGGCCATGGACCTTACAGGGAAATTTCCCGGTGGGCCAATGCCCAGGGGCCGCCTGAGCCCTCCTCACGGCTAGCCAGGGGAGGTTTTTGGGGCAGTATTTTGTGATGGACTGTGTTATAATGTGCCACCATATAGTATTGCTGGCCCTGCCTTTCATCAATTTGGACCCAACTACAAAACAAGGCCACTTTTAGTATTTTTTCCAGGGCCACTTTAAATTCCCATCTGAAATCTGCAGCCTCTCAACTTATGCTGTAGACGTCCGCCATGGATTTTACCCTTTACACAGGAGAAGGTGAAAACTACAGCCATTTCTGCAGGAAAAACTGCGTATAATATAGGCGTTTTGTGCTGCGGTTCTTGCTGCAGATAGGTGGTCAAATCCACAGAGGACTTTTCCTCAGTATTTTCAGTCACATGTCGATGTAACCTTCAGATATGGCTAAGAGAAGAGAAACGCTGCCGAGTTTACAGTAGCAGCAAACTGGATGAGACTTAAAGGGCTTTTCCAAAGATTTTTATACTGATAGCCCATCCTCAGTATAGGTCATCAGTATCTGATCGGTGGGGTCTAAAATCCGGGAAGGCACCAAGCACAGTGCCGTACATTGTATAGCAGTTGTGCTTGGTGTAGCGCTTAGCCCCATTCACTTCTATAGGGCTGAGCTGCGCCAAAGCCACGTTACTGATGAATATATCGTCACTGGCCTAGGAAAAGCAGAGAAGAGGCCGCGGTGCTACTGTGAGCGCCGGTGCCTTCTCAAATAGCTGATCAGCGAGGGTCCCTGGCGTCAGACCCCCACTGATCAGATACTGATGATCTATTCAGAGGATAGATATCATCAGTAGTGTTGACCGAAGCGAGCTGTCTCCGTACAACACTCAAATGTATGAGCTCCGCCGAGGTGAAATCCGTTATCTCTAAATTCGCGCAAGACTTAAGCTCGCTTTACTGACCAGCATTAAAGTCTCGGAAAACCCTTTTAACCCCTTAGGGACCCATGACGTATCGGTACGGCATGTTTCCCGAATCCTTAAGGACCCATGACGTACCGGTACGTCATGGCTTCAATTCGCGATTCCGGCGCCGCGGGGGTTAATCGGAACGGGATGCCGGCTGAAATCATTCAGCCGGCATCCCGTAACAACGCAGGGGGGGGGTCATTTGACCCCCCCGTATAGACGATCGCAGAAAACCGCAGGTCCATTCAGACCTGCGGTTTTCTGCGTTTCCGGTCCATTCGGGTGTGCTGTGACCCGATGAACCGGAAAAAGACTGCGATCGGTGGCGTAATTTTACACCACCAATCGCAGTCCGAGGATTTGAGGAGGCGGTGCTGGCCCTGGTGCTGATGCCTGCTGTCCAGGGTGCTGATTGGTGCAGGGGAGAGAGGCGCGAGATTCAAACTTCCTGCGCTCCTCTCTCCCCTCCTCTTCCTGTCCAGCACCCTGACCGTGCAGCATCGTCCAGCACCAGCTCCTGTGTCCCCCTAATCGGCATCCATCACCCTCCTGCACCCATCGCCACTCAGGTAGGTTAGGGTCAGTGAGGGAGAGGCACCATTAGGAAGGGAAAGAAGGGAAAAGTTAGTTAGGAAAAAAAAAAAAAAAAAAGAACTTTTACACAAAACTTTTTTGATCCATCTATCAGACCCCAGAGCCCCCCCTGCCACTTGCCCCCCCCTACCAGCCCCCCACCACCACCAGCCCCCCCCACCCCCCCCCCACCCATCCCCCCACCAGCCCTCCCCCAGCCTCCCCAGCCTCCCCCCCCCCCTCACCACTAGCCCCCTTACCACCACTTTTTTTTTATTTTTCTGCGTTCGCTGACTGGTCGGCACTTTAGCGTCCGTCCACTGTTAGCGCATCGCCTGCCCCACCGCTGATCAGCGTTGTACCGCTGATCAGCAACTTTGAACTTTTTTTTTTTTTTTTCCTAACACTTGCCCCTTTATTTTCCTTTTTTTAGTACGCGAACACCCGTTGCCCCCACACACACGCACATATAATAAAGGTTTCCACACACGCACACCTACACGCACACACACCCATGGCCCGCCGGGTGTTCTCGGCCGAGGAGGCTTACGCCCAGATTGCCTCCGACTCCGAGAGCCCCAGTGAGGATGAGGATGACCCCACATTCCTTCTGTCATCCGCATCCTCCTCATCATCATCGGATGACGATGAGCCACCAAGGCGGCGGAGACGCCGCCAGGCGGAGCCAGGGGCCACACATGCTAGGGATCCTGTGGCCCACCCTAGTACGAGCCGCCCTGGGGTTCGTACTGGTTTCCCGGCCCACCAAATAAGTTCACCGGAGCCCCCTGCCGATGAACTTAGCTGGTGTCCCCCAGTGGACTTTGAGCCTGAGATTCCGGATTTCGCTGGCAATCCTGGAATCCAGATTCCCACAGTGGGGTTTACTGAAATAGACTTTTTTAGTTTTTTTTTCAGTAACCCACTGGTGAATTTGATGGTGGAGCAGACGAATCTGTACGCCCAACAGTTCGTCGCTCAAAACCCAGGCTCATTTTTGGCTAGACCCGGTGGCTGGACGCCGGTCAGTGCAGCCGAAATGAGGACATTTTGGGGCCTCGTGCTGCATATGGGTCTAGTCCAAAAACCCAGTGTCAGGCAATACTGGAGTGGGGACGTCCTATACCAGACCCCACTGTACAGTATGGTCATGACACGTCCCCGGTTTGAGGCCATCCGGAAATGTCTGCATTATTCCGATAATGCAGCATGTCCACCCCGAGGTGATCCTGCCTATGACCGGCTGTATAAGATACGGCCGGTCATCGATCACTTTGGGGCCACATTTCAGCAGGCCTACGTACCTGGAAGGGAAGTCGCGGTTGATGAGTCTCTCGTTGCGTTCAAGGGGAGACTCAGTTTCCGCCAATACATTCCCACAAAGCGGGCGAGGTATGGCGTGAAGCTATACAAAATTTGTGAGAGTACCTCAGGGTACACTTACAAATTCCGTGTGTACGAGGGGCGAGATTCCCGTATTCAACCCCCAGAATGTCCCCCCACTCTGGGTGTTAGCGGGAAACTCGTGTGGGACCTTATGCACCCACTGCTGGATAAGGGTTACCACTTGTACGTGGATAACTTTTATACCAGCATTCCCTTGTTCAGGTCCCTTGCCGCCAGATCCACGTTCGCTTGTGGGACCGTGCGGAAAAATCAGCGCGGCCTCCCTGCCCACCCCCTCCAGGTACCTATCCCCAGGGGTGAGACCCGTGCCCTTACCAGTGGAAACCTGTTGCTGGTCAGGTATAAGGACAAGAGGGATGTCCTTATGCTGTCCACAATCCACGGTAACAGCACCACCCCAGTCCCTGTGCGAGGTACCGCGGCAACGGTCCTCAAGCCCGATTGTATCGTCGACTACAATCGGTATATGGGAGGAGTTGATCTCTCTGATCAAGTCCTCACGCCATATAATGCCATGCGCAAAACCCGGGCATGGTACAAAAAAGTTACGGTCTACATGGTGCAGGTTGCCATGTACAACTCTTTTGTACTATCCCGAAGCGCTGGCAGCACAGGGACATTCCTCCAATTCTATGAGGCAGTCCTCAAAGACCTGATCTTTTCGGACCGGGAAAGAGCAGGCCGGAGTACCTCGGGAACTGGAGGCGCCCGGATCGTCCCTGGCCAACACTTTCCAGGTGTGGTCCCCCATACTGGAAAGAAGGGACGAACCCAAAAAAGATGCAGAGTGTGTCACAAGAGGGGGATACGGAAGGACACCACCACTCAATGTGACACGTGCCCCGATCATCCGGGCCTCTGCGTTATCGATTGCTTCAGGGAGTATCACACTTCCATGGAGTACTAAATTTTTATAATCCCCAACAGTCCACTAGAGAACATAAAACACTATGGCTCTTAGACTTTGGAGACACAGAAACAATTTTTTTTCCCCCCAAAAATATTAGTTTTAGAGCAGGCATCCTCAAACTGCGGCCCTCCAGATGTTGTAAAACTATAACTCCCAGCATGCCCAGACAACCTACAGCCATCAGCAGGGCATGGTGGGAATTGTAGTTTTACAACATCTGGAGGGCCGCAGTTTTTAGGATGCCTGCTTAGTGTCTCCAAAGTCTGAGAGCCATACATATTGGGCATCGTCGCGTGCGTAAAAGTCGTCGCTATAAAAATAACATTTGACCAAACGCCTCGAATGAACGGTGTTAAAAATATAAAACAAAAACGGTGCCAAAACACCCATTTTTGGGCAAAATTTCAATTTGAATCCCTTTTGCCGGTAATAAAGCAAGGGTTAACAGCCAAACAAAACTCAATATTTATGGCCCTGATTCTGTAGTTTGCAGAAACACCCCATATGTGGTCGTAAATGGCTATATAGCCGCACGGCAGGGCATAGAACGAAGGGAACTCCATACGGTTTCTGGAAGGCAGATTTTGATGGACAGGTTTTTTTTTGACACCATGTCCCATTAGAAGCCCCCCCTGATGTAGCCTAGACTAGAAACTCCAAAAAAGTGACCCCATCTAAGAAACTACACCCCTCAAGGTATTCAAAAGTTACTTTACAAACTATGTTAACCCTTTAGGTGTTCCACAAAACTAAATAGCGAATGTAGAAATTTTTTTAGAATTTAATTTTTTTGTTACATTGCCTCAAAAAAGAGTAATATAGAGCAACCAAAAATCATATTTACCCCTAAAATAGTCCCAAAACAACAACCACCTTATCCTGTAGTTTCCTAGATGGGGTCACTTTTATGGAGTTTCTACTCTAGGGGTGCATCAGGGGGCTTGAAAGGGTACATGGTGTAAATAAACCAGTCCAGCAAAATCTGCCTTCCAAAAACCGTATGGCGTTCCCCTTCTTCTATGTCCTGCCGTTTGGCCAAACAGTAGTTTACGACCACATATGGGGTGTTTCTGCAAACTACAGAATCAGGGCAACCCATTTTGAGTTTTGTTTGGCAGTTAACCCTTGTTTTACTCCTGGAAAAAATTGATTATATTGGAAAATTTTCCAAAAAATAGAAATTTCTAAATTGTTTCTCCATCTGCCATTAACTCTTGTGGAACACCTAAAGGGTTAACAAAGTTTGTAAACCCAGTTTTGAATACCTTGAGGGGTGTACTTTCTTAGATGGAGTCACTTTTTTGAAATTTCTATTCTAGGGGTGCAACAGGGGGCTTCAAATGGGACATGGTATAAACAAAACCAGTCCTGCAAAATCTGCCTTCCAAAACCCATATGGTGTTCCCCTCCTTCTATGTCCTCCCGTTTGGCCAAACAGTAGTTTACGACCACATATGGGGTGTTTCTGCAAACTACAGAATCAGGGCAACCCATTTTGAGTTTTGTTTGGCAGTTAACCCTTGTTTTACTCCTGGAAAAAATTGATTATATTGGAAAATTTTCCAAAAAATAGAAATTTCTAAATTGTTTCTCCATCTGCCATTAACTCTTGTGGAACACCTAAAGGGTTAACAAAGTTTGTAAACCCAGTTTTGAATACCTTGAGGGGTGTACTTTCTTAGATGGAGTCACTTTTTTGAAATTTCTATTCTAGGGGTGCAACAGGGGGCTTCAAATGGGACATGGTATAAACAAAACCAGTCCTGCAAAATCTGCCTTCCAAAACCCATATGGTGTTCCCCTCCTTCTATGTCCTCCCGTTTGGCCAAACAGTAGTTTACGACCACATATGGGGTGTTTCTGCAAACTACAGAATCAGGGCAACCCATTTTGAGTTTTGTTTGGCAGTTAACCCTTGTTTTACTCCTGGAAAAAATTGATTATATTGGAAAATTTTCCAAAAAATAGAAATTTCTAAATTGTTTCTCCATCTGCCATTAACTCTTGTGGAACACCTAAAGGGTTAACAAAGTTTGTAAACCCAGTTTTGAATACCTTGAGGGGTGTACTTTCTTAGATGGAGTCACTTTTTTGAAATTTCTATTCTAGGGGTGCAACAGGGGGCTTCAAATGGGACATGGTATAAACAAAACCAGTCCTGCAAAATCTGCCTTCCAAAACCCATATGGCGTTCCCCTCCTTCTATGTCCTCCCGTTTGGCCAAACAGTAGTTTACGACCACATATGGGGTGTTTCTGCAAACTACAGAATCAGGGCAACCCATTTTGAGTTTTGTTTGGCAGTTAACCCTTGTTTTACTCCTGGAAAAAATTGATTATATTGGAAAATTTTCCAAAAAATAGAAATTTCTAAATTGTTTCTCCATCTGCCATTAACTCTTGTGGAACACCTAAAGGGTTAACAAAGTTTGTAAACCCAGTTTTGAATACCTTGAGGGGTGTACTTTCTTAGATGGAGTCACTTTTTTGAAATTTCTATTCTAGGGGTGCAACAGGGGGCTTCAAATGGGACATGGTATAAACAAAACCAGTCCTGCAAAATCTGCCTTCCAAAACCCATATGGTGTTCCCCTCCTTCTATGTCCTGCCGTTTGGCCAAACAGTAGTTTACGACCACATATGGGGTGTTTCTGCAAACTACAGAATCAGGGCAACCCATTTTGAGTTTTGTTTGGCAGTTAACCCTTGTTTTACTCCTGGAAAAAATTGATTATATTGGAAAATTTTCCCAAAAATAGAAATTTCTAAATTGTTTCTCCATCTGCCATTAACTCTTGTGGAAGACCTAAAGGGTTAATAAAGTTTGAAAAAACAGTTTTGAATACCTTGAGGGGTGTAGTTTCTAGAATGGGGTCATTTTTGGGAGGTTTCTATTATCTAAGCCTCACAATATGACTGCAAACCTGAACTGGTCCATAAAAAGTGGGATTTTGAAGATTTCTGAAAAATTTCAAAATTTGCTTCTAAACTTCTAAGCCTTGTAACATCCCCAAAAAATAAAATATCATTCCCAAAATGCTACACACATGAAGTAGACATATGGGGAATGTAAAGCCATCACAATTTTTGGGGGTATTACTATGTATTACAGAAGTAGAGAAACAGAAACTTTGAAATTTGCTAATTTTTCAAAAAAAATTGTAAAAATTTTATTTTTTGGTGCAAAAAAATTAACTTTTTTGACCCAATTTTAGCAGTGTCATGAAGTACAATATGTGACGAAAAAACAATCTCAGAACGGCCTGGGTAAGTCAAAGCGTTTTAAAGTTATGAGCACTTAAAGGGACACTGGTCAGATTTGCAAAAAATGGCCAAGTCCTTAAGGTGAAATAGGGCTGAGTCCTTAAGGGGTTAAACAAATCTCATACATGCTGCATAAAAAAATCTGCTGTGGAAATTGACCTGTGATGAGGATTTTAAATTAGCAGCACAATTTATACTGTGGATATCCACCACAGATTTTAACCCTTTGCAATGCACAGAGTGGAAAATCACGACAGATTTCCATTTACTACAGAAACGTGGAAAAATCTAACCTATTTAACATTGACAAAGAAAATGATACAAAATGCTTGTTTGTGGTGGCCACCTGATAGTGTTGCTTATTACACTATTTTTGCATTAAAGAGGTTGATGACGTAGCTTCAGGATAGGTCATCAATATCAGATCAGTTAGGGTCCGGCACCCCCGCCAATATGCTGTATGAAGGTAAGGTACGCCATCTCCCTTCTCACGTCCTGTAGAAGATTGGAAACGGGTGATTTGGAACGATGAGACCAAAGTCAATAGACTGGTGCAAATGGGTCTGGAAGAAATGAGAAAAGGGGGCTAACAGATCAAAAAATTTAAGGAACTGTCAAGTTTGGTGAAGGAAGCCTGATGACAGGGCTTTGTTTTACAGCCAAAGGCGTTGGATACTTGACCAGGATTGATGGTGGTCTCAATGCTGAGCTATATGTGAGTATCCTACAAGATGAGTTACTTCATACACTCGAGTACTATGGGTATGAAAAGAATGACATAGTGTTCCAGCAGGAGAACAACCCAAATCAAATGTCAATATTGGTGAAGAAATGGTTCAGTGACAATGAAGTAGAGGTGCTGGATTGGCCCCACAGTCCCCAAACCTCAACCCAATCGAACACTTGTGGGTTGAGTTGAAGAAAAAGCTGTATTCGCACCCAAGTGAGTCGACCTGTATGAACCAACATTGGAAACATGTACAAGAGACCTGGGAACAGATTTTGGTCGAGACATGCTTGAATCTGATCGAGAGCATGCCCAGAAGGAATCGGGCAGTGTTGAAAGCCAAAGGTGGATTTACTAAATACTAACAAACAAAATAATGAAAATTTTTAATTTTAGTAGCAAAACAGTAACAATGCAGTTACATGACAAGAATCTGCCTAACTAATCATATGCTAAATAGTTGCAAGTCCAATTTATGTATGAGATAGCCCAGATGATTGTCTATAAAATGATGGTAGTCTGATGTTCAGAGCTGTAGTGGATGGGGAGATCTGGAGCCTGAAAATCAAAAGTTCAAAACATTGTTATCCTTTTGCTTGTTAGTGTAAGTTAATATTGTGACATGTCCAAAGTATTTAAATGGTTAAATAATTTTTTTCCATTTCACCACCATGATGGCATATAACTGGAGCTTGACCCCTGACCTCTGTAGGGGGAGGAAAACAGAAAGGTTAAATTCCCACCTCAGTGTTTTCCTGCCCCTATAGTGGCCAGGGCAGAAAAAGGCCTCTGCTCACCAGGGAGGTGAAGATGGATCTACATTTTTTATTTTTCACAGGGCAGCACATTGGGGGCTGAGGCCTTCCTTGTGTTACATACAGTCCCTGTAAACGTTCCCCCTGCTCGCCGGTGGTTGGGCAGGGAAGATGTAACGGCCTCACATCTGTAGGATTGGATGCCTGTCCTGCTCTGCCTCACCTTCCTTTCCCCTGGTGGGATAAGCATGTGTATGCTAGGAGATCCCATGTGCAGTGCGCCAGCGTCTGACGTCACTTCCAGTCTGGGATGGCGTGGTGGCGTTCCCGGAAGTGCGCTTCACAAGTGGCCGGTTTGCAGTTAAAAGCAGGCAAGGCAAGCCACGGAGGGTCCTGATCTGAGGTCTGGTGTGGATGATGTTGGGCCCTGAAGTACAACCAAACAGAGTGGTTGATGCTCCAGCGCCATTGAATATAAGACCCCACATGGAGAATATTGGGCAGCCTATGTGTGCTGATTTACAGTATTCTATATGCTATCATTTCTCAGGCTGTGGCCTTAATAGAAATGTGGGGTACATTGATGTTATGCACTCTATTAATACATATACAGGTCCTTCTAAAAAAAATTAGCATATTGTGATAAAGTTCATTATTTTCTGTAATGTACTGATAAACATTAGACTTTCATATATTTTAGATTCATTACACACCAACTGAAGTAGTTCAAGCCTTTTATTGTTTTAATATTGATGATTTTGGCATACAGCTCATGAAAACCCAAAATTCCTATCTAAAAAAATTAGCATATCATGAAAAGGTTCTCTAAACGAGCTATTAACCTAATCATCTGAATCAACTAATTAACTCTAAACACCTGCAAAAGATTCCTGAGGCTTTTAAAAACTCCCAGCCTGGTTCATTACTCAAAACCGCAATCATGGGTAAGACTGCCAACCTGACTGCTGTCCAGAAGGCCATCATTGACACCCTCAAGCAAGAGGGTAAGACACAGAAAGAAATTTCTGAACGAATAGGCTGTTCCCAGAGTGCTGTATCAAGGCACCTCAGTGGGAAGGAAAAAGTGTGGCAGAAAACGCTGCACAACGAGAAGAGGTGACCGGACCCTGAGGAAGATTGTGGAGAAGGACCGATTCCAGACCTTGGGGGACCTGCGGAAGCAGTGGACTGAGTCTGAAGTAGAAACATCCAGAGCCACCGTGTACAGGCGTGTGCAGGAAATGGGCTACAGGTGCCGCATTCCCCAGGTCAAGCCACTTTTGAACCAGAAACAGCGGCAGAAGCGCCTGACCTGGGCTACAGAGAAGCAGCACTGGACTGTTGCTCAGTGGTCCAAAGTACTTTTTTCGGATGAAAGCAAATTTTGCATGTCATTCGGAAATCAAGGTGCCAGAGTCTGGAGGAAGACTGGGGAGAGGGAAATGCCAAAATGCCTGAAGTCCAGTGTCAAGTACCCACAGTCAGTGATGGTCTGGGGTGCCATGTCAGCTGCTGGTGTTGGTCCACTGTGTTTTATCAAGGGCAGGGTCAATGCAGCTAGCTGTCAGAAGATTTTGGAGCACTTCATGCTTCCATCTGCTGAAAAGCTTTATGGAGATGAAGATTTCATTTTTCAGCACGACCTGGCACCTGCTCACAGTGCCAAAACCACTGGTAAATGGTTTACTGACCATGGTATTACTGTGCTCAATTGGCCTGCCAACTCTCCTGACCTGAACCCCATAGAGAATCTGTGGGATATTGGGAAGAGAAAGTTGAGAGACGCAAGACCCAACACTCTGGATGAGCTTAAGGCCGCTATCGAAGCATCCTGGGCCTCCATAAAACCTCAGCAGTGCCACAGGCTGATTGCCTCCATGCCACGCCGCATTGAAGCAGTCATTTCTGCAAAAGGATTCCCGACCAAGTATTGAGTGCATAACTGAACATAATTATTTGAAGGTTGACTTTTTTTGTATTAAAAACACTTTTCTTTTATTGGTCGGATGAAATATGCTAATTTTTTTAGATAGGAATTTTGGGTTTTCATGAGCTGTATGCCAAAATTATCAATATTAAAACAATAAAAGGCTTGAACTACTTTAGTTGGTGTGTAATGAATCTAAAATATATGACAGTCTAATGTTTATCAGTACATTACAGAAAATAATGAACTTTATCACAATATGCTAATTCTTTGAGAAGGACCTGTATATTGTGGGGATTTGCTCTGGTAGGCAGCTTAGCGGACGCAGTATAGAGGCAATCACAAAGGGCCAGATTTATCATTAGCTCAGGTCAGAATAATGGAGTGAAAAAGTCCCAAACGCTAAAACTGCGCACGAATTTGCGACTTTTTTCTGCTCTGCACTATGCTCGCCAGTTTTCTGAAAGTGGGCGTGTTTTCTTAGGTAAATGAATCTCTAGACAGATTTACTATTGTGACTATTTAAAAAGTCGCAATTTTACTCCAGTGAGGACCATGCTTATCTTATGAGACTTTTTAATAGAACATGCAACTTTTTCATAAAAACGTGCAACTTTTTCGTGAAGATGTGCGACTTTTGTAAAGCTGCTTACTGACGGATAAACTGCTACCGTCAAACCACATTTATTACAGTCTTAAAGGGCCGATCATAAATCTGACTTAGCTAAAACTGACTTCAGCCATATGTGAAAGTGGAGTGAGCTGTCAGAGTAATGATAAATCTGGCCCACAGTCTTTAACTTCAGTGTTTATTCACACGAAAGGCAAAACAAAATAACAGTTCTCAATATTGGTGTATGTTCACACCATGGAAAGTCCACAGAACATAAACGCTCACCTGGTTAGCAGTTTTTCATCAGCCATCCACTGCAGGCTTTAGGGGGCCTGTTTTCCAGCAATGCGGCTCTCAGCCCTTTAGCACGGCACACCTCATGCAGATCCCAAAACCACAGCGTCTCCAAAGCTTCACTGTGAAGTGGAGGATAATCCACTCAGCTGAGACTGCTGGCTGGGTTTTTATATCCCAAACCAAAACCCGGCCTGGAACGTGGGGAGAAGCCACCCACCCTGCACTTTGGCTGCTCCCAGTAAGAGCCGGCCCGGATCGGCTCTACAGCCATACTAAATAACAAATAGTGTCAGTCAGCACTAACTGCCGCTGACACTTAAAATTACCGTCTCTTACCTCACCGAGGCCAGGAATCTCGGTGACACATACCTTCCGTCAATGACGGACCCTTGCACCTTCCTACATACCTCCCCCTTTGTTTAACCCTGAGGGGGTGAACACTTGCCAGACAGTGTACGCGGGACAGGGTATACGCGTTTCCCTGTAACCTGCCTGCCCTATGTTCCACGTAAAAATTAAAGTTTTGTAACAACAAGAACCACCTGGTGACCCGAGCATTCCTCTCTTTGGCTTGGCTCATCCACTTGAGATGGGAGTGGTCGGTCACCAGACGGAACTTTCTCCCCAACAGATAATAGCGGAGAGACTCGAGTGCCCACTTGATGACCAGGCACTCTCTCTCCACTATACTGTACCTGGGGTAAGCTTTCGGCTCAGGAAAACAATGGGATGTTCCTCCCCATTGATGTCCTGAGAGAGTACAGCTCAGAGGCCTACTTCAGAGGCATCGGTCTGTACCACAAACTCCCTCTTGAAGTCAGGCGTCACCAATACCGGGGACCCACACAGGGCCGACTTCAAAGCGGAGAAAGCCTTTTCCGCCTGCTCATTCCACTGGACCGTCACTGACTTGCGTCCCTTCAAAAGGCCTGTTAATGGTGCGGCGACTGTAGCAAAATTGGGGACAAACCTCATATAGTACCCCACCATACCCAGGAACGACTTTACTTGCCGAATAGTGACAGGTCGGGGCCAATTCCTAATTGCTTCAACTTTGTTCACCTGAGGTTTGATCATTCCACGCCCAATTACATACCCCGGGTACTTGGTCTCTTCTAACCCTATTGCGCACTTTTTTGGGTTATCGGTTAAGCTAGCCTTCCTAGGGGAGTGAACTACAGCCTGTACTTTAGGTAGGTGACTTTCCCAGTCGGTGCTATGGACAACGATATCGTCCAGGTACGCCGAAGCGTACCGACGATGTGGACGGAGTACAATGTCCATTAGCCTTTGAAACGTGGCGGGAGCACCATGTAGACCAAAGGGTAATACCTTGTACTGATACAGACCCTCTGGCTTGATGAAAGCCATTTTTTTCCTTGGCAGCCTCCGTCAAGGGTACCTGCCAGTACCCTTTGGTGAGGTCCAACACAGAAAAATACCGGGCATGGCCTAACTTCTCAATAAGCTCATCTACTCGGGGCATGGGATACGTGTCAAACTTGGACACCTCATTCAGTTTGCGGAAATCATTACGGAACCGCAATGTCCTGTCCGGCTTGGGTATCAAGACTGGATTATCGGACTGGCCCATTCACTTTTTGATTCCTCGATGACACCTAGCTGGAGTATTAGCTGTACTTCCTCCGCGATGGCTTGTTGCCGAGCCTCGGGTACCCGGTATAGTTTTAACCAGACTTTTGCCTGAGGCTCAGTGACAATGTCATGCAGGATTATGGACGTGCGTCCAGGGAGGTCCTAGAACATATCCGTGTTCCGACTAATGAACTCAGTGGCTTCCTGAGCCTGTTTAGAGGAGATGCTGTCAGCAATTTTCACTGTGGCAGTCACTTCCCTTGCTTCAGACAGAAGGCCGAAACCGCTTCCCCGCAAACCCTGGTCGTGGGCTGTCTTCCGTATAGGTTTACCTATCTTTCCAGGGTTTGAGCAGATTCACATGGTACACCTGCTCCAGCTTTCGCCTCCCTAGCTGGTGTACCTTGTAATCTACCTCTCCAATTTTTTCAAGTACCTTGTAGGGCCCCTGCCACCTAGCTAGGAACTTACTGTCTACGGTCGGTCCCAAAACCAACACCCGATCGCCCGAGTTAAAGTTCCGAACCCGAGTCTGCCGATTATAGACCCTACTCTAGGCTCGCTGTGCTGCCTCCGTATGCATCCTAACCAGAGACAACACTGTTTCCATCTGTCCTTGCATCTGGGTGACGTACTCAACAACACTTTTGTGTGGTGTAGGCTGTTGTTCTCACGCGTCTTTGGTGACGTCCAACAGACCGCGAGGGTGTCTGCTGTATAGCAGTTCTAAGGGCGAGAACCCAGTAGAGGCCTGGGGCACTTCTCGCACTGCGAACATGAGCTAGGGCAGAAGAAGGTCCCAGTCCCTCCCATCCTTAGACACCACTCTTTTTAACATTTTTTTAGTGTTTGATTAAACCTCTCTACCAGGCCATCCGTTTGCGGATGATACACGGACATCCATAGCTGTTTTATGTGGAGCAACTTATAGAGTTCCCTCATGACCTTGGACATAAACGGGGTCCCTTAGTCAGAACCTCCTTAGGCAGACCCACTCGAGAAAACATATCAATTAACTCCTTACCTATGAGTTTGACTGATGTATCGGGTACCGAGTGGCGTAGTCGAGGACGACTAAGATGTGTTGGTGCCCTCTAGTAGACGTCAGTACTGGGCCTATAAGATCCATAGCGATCTGCTTGAATGGAACCTCAATAATCGGGATAGGTACCAGGGAACTACGGAAATGTGTCTGGTTATCTGGCAAGTTGGGCAAGACTTGCAATACTCTTCCACCTCTCTGAACACACTGGGCCAGTAGAACCGTTGTAGAATCCGGTCCTGCATTTTCTGCTGGCCTAGGTGTTCCCCAAGAACATATTGGTAGGCTAACTCCAACACGAGCTTGCAATACGCCTTGGGCACCACCAGCTGTTCAATATGCTCACCCCGAAGTTGATTTACCCAGTACAGCATCTCCTTTAAACCACAAAATGGGGGGACATAGACTCGGTCCCCGATTGTTGCAGCTCACCCTCAACTACTACCACATTTTCCCAGGCTCGAGATAGAGTCGGGTCCTGGTGCTGTGCTGTACCAAAGTTATCTCCGGAGACGTTGAGGTCTGCCAACCCCGGACCCGGCGGCAAGTCCTGCACATCTCCCACCATCACACTTAGTGGGGTTGTCTCCCCCTCTTCCACCGAAGTGGCGGTCACCCCTACCGCTGGCCCTTTTGACTCAGGTTCTGACTCAGGTTCCCAGGGCCACTCTGCTAGGGTCACATCTGTCTCCCGTGTATCTGTTACTTTCGTATCCGGCCATAGTGCCGGGAAAACGGGTAAGTCTCTCCTAATTAGTTAGTTAATAATAATTAGTTCATAGTGCAACTTTGTGGTGACGGCCACCGTGGATAGTGACACCAGGGCGGTGGAATAGTCCTTTAAGTCTCCATGGATGCACACTACACCTACTTTTCGGCCAGTATGCTCGGCAGGCGGCACCAGGGCAACTCTTACTAGGGACACTAGGCTCCCTGAGTCAAACAGCGCCATTGCCAGGGTATCTCCCACTTGCACCTGGCACAGGTGACTATTGTCTCGGGGTTACCGGATGCACACAGCCTCCTGGCATACATTGAGGGGCGGTAGCCAAAGTTAGTGTCCATGGGTTTACCCCGATGTGGACAGTCGGCCCTTATGTGTCCAGGCTTGTGACACCGCCAGCAGACCACTGGGGCTGGGTCTGCAGGGGGTACGTCCCGGTCGGGTTTGGCTGGCACCAGCCGCCGGGCCTGGAGTGGAGATTTCCGGAGTTTGACTGACCCCCTCCCAAAAGAACCCCCCTGCAGATTTCTGGTGGCATCGTAGCGCTCCACCAGGTCGACCATATCTAGGGCATTACCAGGAGACACCTGGCCGATCCAATGCTGGAGAGGGTACGGCAAAGCCCTCCAGAACACATCCGCCAACAGGCAGTCCAGCATAGCAGTGGGACTCAGTACGTCAGGCTGCAGCCATTTTTGCATCCAGTGTAGCAGATCATAATACTGCAGTCTGGCAGGTTCAGCCAGGTTAAATTCCCACTGACGCACTCGCTGGGCCCGGACCAATACATTCACACCCATTCTTGCCAGAATCTCACATTTTATGGTCAGGTAGTCGGCCGCTTGGTCAGCTGGTAGGTCGAAAAACACCTGCTGGGGTCCAGACGCCAGGAACGGAGTGATGACCTCAGCCTATTGGTCTCGGGGTAACTTCTCCCGCACGGCCACCTTTTCGAACACCGCCAGATACGTCTCGACGTTGTCCGATTGGGTCATCTTAGGGATCGCCGCACAAACAGCTTTCCGGGCATCGTAGACGTTCTGGGATGCTTCTGCCGCTTGTAATGTAATCACATGCTGTAATAGCAGCTGGTTGGTTTCCTGCTGTTGCTTGTTTGCCTCCCGCTGCTGCAAGTTAGCCTCCATGAGGGTTTTTATTTTGTCAGGGGATACGGGTCGTAACCGTTCCGGCTTTATAAAAGACATACACCCGTGCCAGGTGAAAAAAAAAAAAACTTTTCGGCCTTCAGGCCAGCCTCACTGCATTTGCCCGCATCCTCCACCAAATGTGGGGATTTTCTCTGGTAGGCAGCTTAGCGGACGCTGTATAGAGGCAATCACAAAGTCTTTAACTTAAATAGTTCAGTGTTTATTCACACAAAAGGCAAAACAAAATAACAGTTTGCAGTATTGGTGTATGTTCACACCATAGAAAGTCCACAGAACACAAACATTCACCTGGTTAGCAGTTTTTCATCAGCCATCCACTGCAGGCTCTAGGGGGCCTGTTTTCCAGCAATGCGGCTCTCAGACCTTTAGCACGGCACACCTCATGCAGATCCCAAAACCACAGCGTCTCCACAGCTTCACTGTGAAGTGGAGGATAATCCACCTGGCTGAGACTGCTGGCTGGGTTTTTATATCCCAAACCAAGACCCGGCCTGGAACGTGGGGAGCAGCCACCCACCCTACACTTTGGCTGCTTCCAGTAAGAGCCGGCCCGGATCGGCTCTACAGCCATACTAAATAAGAAATAGTGTCAGTCAGCTCTAACTGCCGCTGACACTTAAAATTACCGGCTCTTACCTCACAGAGGCCAGGAATCTCTGTGACACATACCTTCAGTCAACGACGGACCCTTGCGCCTTCCTACAATATATACACACATACATGATAAAGGGGATAAACAGTGATATTGTTCCTCTCTTACCAATAGGTCTCTAAGAATGCTCAGAAAAAGGCCCAAAATGAGTATTAAATGCATTTCATGTTTTAAAAAACCAGTCAGTATACAAAAATTTATGCAAGGAATGAATTTTAGGCATCTTAAGAGAGGAGCAAACATCTATGATGGACGAATTAAGGACCATAATCCGCTTCTTTAAGAGATATCAGCCCCACCCCAAAACCCCTTAAAAGACAAAAAATAGCAGCTCACTCCTCCTCTGATTCTGATGGTCTAATGGATGAGACTACTTCTTCTAAAAAGTGGGATGATGATTATCCCCTTTCTGAAGGAGAAATTGTCGAAGATTTAAAAAAATTCTATTTTTCCATTGAAGTAATGGGTGACCTGTTAAAAGCGGTCCAGGCCACAATGGGCATTGAAGAGGTCCAGAATCCACATTCAATACAGGAAGAGATGTCTGGGGGCCTAAGAATCAATCGCATTAGAATTATTCCTATAAATGAAAACATTAAAGAAATGGTTTTAGAAAAATGGTCTGACCCTGAAAAGAGACTGGGCATATCTAAAGAATTCAAAAGTCGGTTACTATTTGTCTGAATCAAAAATATTTGATATTCCCAATATTGATGTGCAGGTAGCGAAGGTTAATAAAAAAGACCTCTCTTCCATTTGAGGACTCTTCTCAGTTGAGAGACCCTATGTAATGAATGGCAGATAGCCTCGGATAAGTAAAAAGGTTTTCCAGAGTAGAAATCTCAGAAAAGGAGATTTTTACTTTCACCTCTATGGTGGTCAAGAAAGATCATACAGGGGAAAAGGGAAAACGAGTCGGTGGAGCAGAGGAAGAGGATTTCTCCTCAATCCCCAGAACAAGTCTAGCGACAGTGACTCCAGGATTGGGGGAAGACTAAGAGACTTCTCATCCCACTGGAGGAAAATAACATCAAATCCTTTGGTTCTGAATATTGTGGAGAAAGGATACAAGAGAGTTCTCATCTCTTCCCCCCCAAACAGATACATGATCATATCTCACAGGTCAAAATCATCCCTGGAAAAAATCTAGAAGGGAGTCCTAGACTTGCTAAAACTAGGGGTCGTTGTTCAGGTTCTGCCATCTCATGAAAATCAGGGTAATTACTCAAATCTGTTCCTGGTGACAAAACCGGACGGATCATACTGGACTATAATAAACCTAAAACATTTAAATAAACATATTCTGTACAGGAAATTCAAGATGGGGTCCCTGAACTCTACCATCCCTTTAATAAAAAAAATAATGTGTTGATGAGCATAATCGATTTAAAGGATGCTTACTACCATGCCCCGATACAGGAACAGTCTCAGAGGTATCTAAGATTTGCTCTAAAAGATCCAAAAAGATGCATACTTCATTTTCAGTTTACAGCCCTTCCGTTCTGCATTTCATCAGCCCCCAGAGTATTCACCTAGCTCATTATAGAAATGGTAGCTCATCTAAGGAAGGAAGGCTTAACAATAATACCTTACTTAGACGATTTCTTAATTGTGGCAGATTCCCGCAGCCAGATGGAACATGATGTAGACAGTTTTTTACTCTTCCTAGAGGGACTAGGATGGGTGATAAACCTAAAAAAATCCTATCTTCTTTCCCAAACAAGAATAAGGTTTCTATGGATTTTCTTAGATTCAAAACAGTCATCCTTTCTCCCAGAAGAAAAGATAAATGCCATGAGACAAAAAATTCGGAGGTTTCAAAAGAAGAGTTCCTGTTCCATAAGAGAAGCGATGAGTCTATTGGGGGTTTTAACGTCATGCATAACATCATTACCTTAGTACCAGATTTATTTCAGAACCCTACAATCCTGGGTACTGAAAAGATGGGACAAAAGACAGATATCTTTAGATCAGAAATTTTTAATCCTGGAACATGTAAAACTATCCCTCATCTGGTGGACCATCTCATCAAACCTCAACAAAGGGGTAGTATGGCAGAAGACACCGTTCATCCAAATTTAGACAGATGTGAGCAGGGCAGGTTGGAGAGCAAACATAGACAGAAGATTTCACCAAGGTCTTTGGCCAAGGGCCATAACAGATCGGTCATCAAACTACAGAGAGCCTCGGGCTGTATGGGAGACTCTAAAAGCTGCATTAGATCTCCTATAAGGGTCATCATCTAAAAATCTGCTCCGACAATATAACAACAGTATCGTACTTGAGACGCCAAGGAGGAATAAGATCACAGGAGCTGATAAATCAGGGAAAATACAGTTGTGTTCAAAATAATAGCAGTCAGACATCAATAACCTGATCAATTACTGTTTTTGGTAGAAATTATAGTTCTACATGGCAAATAATTTACTAGCAGGTGTAGTAGAGTAGTAGAAACCCAACAGTCATGACATGCATTCTGCTGATTCTCTGTAATTCAATCACTTATTGAAAGGGGCATGTTCAAAATAATAGTAGTGTGGAGTTCAATTAGTGAGGCCATTCATTCTTTGAAAAACAGGTGGCAATTATTGCCCTTATTTAAAGGGAACCTGTCACCAGTTTTATTGTGTCCTAACTAAGGGCAATATAAATAAGTGACTGATTCTCTTAGCAAAATGCTGGGTCACTTTCTTTAATTGACCCAGTCAATCTGCCAACATCTTGTATTGAAAAGCTCCAGCTGATAATGATGAGTCATGAATATTCATGAGCTCCTAACTCTCCCTGCCTAGCTGCTGCTGAGTGACAGTTATTTTCCATATGAATCAGCAGCAGGTGGGCAGGGGGGTGGCTATAGCTGTTAATTAACTATACGCTGGACTCAATGACATCACGCTGGACTCAAATCAGCTCATTGGCATGCAGCATCTTTGTGTATATATTATGAGGTAACCATCTGTCACACCAGTAAGTGAATACATCTAAGGCATTTTTTAGTAGTTAATGATTGTATATAATTAGTTAGATTATAATCAAATATCCACATGACAGGTTCCCTTTAAGGAAGGAAGGCAGCAAATGCTGGTTACAGTGCATTTCTCTCTGAAATTCTGAGAAAAATAGGTCGTTCCAGACATTGTTCAGAAGAACAGCGTACCTTGATTAAAAAGTTGATTGGAGATGGGAAAACATATAAAGAAGTGCAGAAAATAATAGGCTGCTCAGCTAAAATGATCGCAAATGCTTTAAAATGGTAACCAAAACCTGAAAGACGTGGAAGAAAGCGAAAAACTACCATTCGAATGGAGTGGCCAGCCCAATTCCCGGATCTCAATCCAATAGAAAACTTGTGGGGTAAAAAATGCAGCTTCTGAGGCAAAACCAAGAAATAGAGAAGAACTGTGGAATGTAGTCCAATCATCCTGGGTTGGAATACCTGTTTACAGGTGCCAGAAGTTGGTTGACTCCATGCAACACAGATGTACAGCAGTTCTCAGAAACAGCGGTTATACAACTAAATATTAGTGAAGTGATTCAAAGGAAAGCAACATTTTTAAACCTTTTTTAGTTTATATAGTGAATGTTTGAGTTTGTAAAGAAGAATACAAACACTGCTATTTTTTTGAACAGTGCAATATTCATTTTTTTTAGAGGAACAACACAAAATGATTCTTAAACTTTATCCTGGTTTTCTTCCAAAGGTGGTATCAGACTTCAATAGAAATCAGGAAATAATCCTTCCCTCCTTTTGTAGTAATCATAAAAATGCTTGATTTGACAGAATCATCAGATCTATCTTTTGGTAGAAAGGTTCTTCAGGCCATAGCCCCCCCCCTAATTGGTAATCTGTTAGGTCTTTAGTTATATGCTGTGATGGTGGTGAAATGGAAAATCTGAAGTAGTCTTACCGGCAGGGCTTTTTTTCTGGCGGAACGCACCGGAACGGCGTTCCGCCACCTTTTGACATCGCAACCTGCCATGCTCCAGCATGGCAGGCTGTGATGTATCAGTGGGGAGGGACTGGGAGGAGGAGCTGGGGGCCGGTGCGTTCACTGTGCTCCGGCCCCGCCGCTCCAGTACAGTTATAAAATGTGTAATTCAATTAATAATGATTAATGCTGCCCCCTCTGTAGTATAGCATTCAATATATCCTACTCACAGGGCTACTGTTATATCGTAATGCAGGCCGGCCGGGCAGACGACCGGCAGCGTGACTACTTTATGAATGAAGCAGGCGGCGCAGGCACGTGACGTCAGTCAGTCACGCTGCCGGTCGTCTGCTCAGCCGGCCTGCATTACGATGAAACAGTAGCCCTGTGAGTAGGATATATTGAATGTTATACTACAGAGGGGGCAGCATGAATCATTATTAATTGAATTACACATTTTATAACTGTACTGGAGCGGCAATGGGGGGTCTGTGTATGACACTGTTAAGGGGTGGGGTCCTGTGGATGGCACTGTTATAGGGTGGGAGGGGGTCTGTGGATGGCACTGTTAAGGGGAGGGGGGGTCTGTGGATGGCACTGTTATGGGGTGGAGGGGTCTGTGGATGGCACTGTTAAGGGGGGGTATGTGGATGGCACTGTTAAGGGGGGGGTCTGTGGATGGCACTGTTATGGGATGGGGGGGTCTGTGGATGGCACTGTTATGGGGTGGGGGGGATCTGTGGATGGCACTGTTAAGGGGGGCGGTCTGTGGATGGCACTGTTATTGGGGTGGGGGGGGGGGGTCTGTGGATGGCACTGTTATAGGATGGGGGATCTGTGGATGCCATCCACAGATCCCCCATAACAGTGCCATCCCCATCTGGGGGGTTTCTTTGCTGGGCTGGACTTTTATAGCCACCCAAAATTTAACTTGCATCCCTGTTCTCTAAAGGGGGGGTTTTAGGGGGCGGTCCTAGGGGTGGGTAGGGGTGTGGCCAGGGGAGGGGGGATGAGTTCCACCACCTTTAATCTGAGAAAAAAAGCCCTGCTTACCGGTAATTCCTTTTCCATAAATCCACCATGACAGCACCGAATTCCCACCCCCCCAAAAAAAGATGTACTGTATATTCCTGCGTATAAGACTACTTTTTAACACATGAAAATCTTCTCAAAAGTCGGGGGTCGTCTTATACGCCGGGTAAGGCGGGCGCTGCAGTGCCGGGACGCCCGAATTATCAACAGAGAGAGCCCGGGCTATTGCCTTGTATCCCCAGCAGCTGAGAGCTGCAATGTAACCCACGGCATATGCCCCCCCCCTGCGCTGTACCTTGTATACCGCCCCCTGCTCTGTACCTTGTATGCTCCTTGTACCGCCATCCTCCCGGCCGCTCGCATCTCGCTCCTACGCATGTGCGAGATTTCATGCGGCGAGCGTGGATACACGGGATCCTCACGGCCGCTCGCATCTCGCTCCTGCCCATGTGCGAGATCTCCGTGCGGCGTATCTAAGTGCGGTGCAGATGTGCATATGGGAATGTGAATATGAAGAATAACATAACAAAAACATGTTCAGGGTATAGGTGGCACATGTTTAGGGTCTGGGAGGCAGGACAAGGAAGGTGGTGGGATGCAAGGATGGTGGTGATACCATGGGATGGCGGTGGTACCTAGGGATGGTGGTGGGATGCATGGATGGCAGTGGTACCTAGGGATGGTGGTGGGATGCAGGGCTGGCAGTGGTATCTAGGGATGGTGGTGGGATGCAGGGATGGTGGTGAGATGCAGGGATGGCAGTGGTACCCAGGGATGGTGGTAGGATTCAGGGATGGCAGAGGTACCCAGGGATGGTGGTGGGATGCAGTAATGTACTGCTGTGTGTTGAAAAAGGGGTAGTCTTATACGGCGAATATATCCCAAACTCTATATTTTCAGTGTAAAAGTTGGGGGTCGTCTTATACGCCGGCATATACGGTATATATAATTAAATATGTACTTACCTAGTTATAATAAAGAGTATGAAGTAATACTAAACAAAAATAAAAGTGAATGTATTTCACAGGCACTATAGTAATTTATTAAACACTGAGGTGGGATTGGTAAAGTTAATCTTTCTCTGTTTTCCTGCCCCTACAGAGGTCAGGGGTCAATCTCCAGGTATATGCCATCATGGTGGATTCATGGAAAAGGAATTACTGGTAAGTCTAATTCAGATTTTTCTTGTGCACTGTGTATCCCATTCCCAGATGGTTGTGTATAGGTAGCAAATAGTTAACTGGCAGCTACTTATTGAAGTTGCCAGAGTGATGGTCTGGTTCCATCCCCTGGTTAGGAGTCTTTGCTGAGCAAGCCAAGAGTGAGGACATGTATGTATGAGCTGCTGACAAATAGGCCTAGTCCAAGGAACCTTTGAATCTCTGAAATTGAAAGCTGCCATAAAAGCAACAGGACTGAGAGACTATCAGGAGAAGTTGGGGAAGTTGGGGAATGTGTTTTGGGGTGTCATTTTACATATACCCATGCTGGGTGAGAGAAATATCTTGGCAAAAGACAACTTTTCCCATTTTTTTTTATACAAAGTTGGCATTTGACCAAGATATTTATCTCACCCAGCATGGATATATGTAAAATGACACCCCAAAACACATTGCCCAACTTCTCCTGAGTACGGCGATACCAGATGTGTGACACTTTTCTGCAGCCTAGGTGGGCAAAGGGGCACACATTCCAAAGAGCACCTTTAGGATTTCACCGGTCATTTTTTACAGATTTTGATTTCAAACTACTTCTCACGCATATGGGCCCCTAAATTGCCAGGGCAGTATAACTACCCCACAAGTGACCCAATTTTGGAAAGAAGACACCCCAAGGTATTCCGTGAGGGGCATGGCGAGTTCCTAGAATTTTTTATTTTTTGTCACAAGTTAGTGGAATATGAGACTTTGTTAGAAAAAAAAATAAATAATAAAATCATCATTTTCCGCTAACTTGTGACAAAAAAAATAAAAAATTCTAGGAACTCGCCATGCCCCTTACGGAATACCTTGGGGTGTCTTCTTTCCAAAATAGGGTCACTTGTGGGGTAGTTATACTGCCCTGGCATTCTAGGGGCCCTAATGTGTGCAAAGTAGTTTGAAATCAAAATGTGTAAAAAATGACCTGTGAAATCCTAAAGGTGCTCTTTGGAATGTGTGCCCCTTTGCCCACCTTGGCTGCAAAAAAGTGTCACACATCTGGTATCGCCGTACTCAGGAGAAGTTGGGGGAATGTATTTTGGGGTGTCATTTTACATATACCCATGCTGGGTGAGAGAAATATCTTGGCAAAAGACAACTTTTCCCATTTTTTTATACAAAGTTGGCATTTGACCAAGATATTTATCTCACCCAGTATGGGTATATGTAAAATGACACCCCAAAACACATTCCCCAACTTCTCCTGAGTACGGGGATACCACACGTGTGACACTTTTTAGCAGCCTAGATGCGCAAAGCGGCCCAAATTCCTTTTAGGAGGGCATTTTTAGACATTTGGATCCCAGACTTCTTCTCACGCTTTCGGGCCCCTAAAATGCCAGGGCAGTATAAATACCACACATGTGACCCCATTTTGGAAATAAGACACCCCAAGGTATTCCGTGAGGGGCATGGCGAGTTCCTAGAATTATTATTTTTTTGGCACAAGTTAGCGGAAATTGATTTTTTTTTGTATTTTCTCACAAAGTCTCCCTTTCCGCTAAATTGGGACAAGAATACCTTGGGGTGTCTTCTTTCCGAAATGGGGTCACATGTGGGGTATTTATACTGCCCTGGCATTTTAGGGACCCTAAAGCGTGAGAAGAAGTCTGGAATATAAATGTCTAAAAAATTTTACGCATTTGGATTCCGTGAGGGGTATGGTGAGTTCATGTGAGATTTTATTTTTTGACACAAGTTAGTGGAATATGAGACTTAGTAAGAAAAAACAAAACAAAACCAAAAAAACAATTTCCACTAACTTGGGCCAAAAAAATGTCTGAATGGAGCCTTACAGGGGGTGATCAATGACAGGGGGGTGATCAGGAAGTCTATATGGGTGATCACCCCCCTGTCACTGATCACCCCCCTGTAAGGCTCCATTCAGACGTCCGTATGCGTTTTGCGGATCCGATCCATGTATCCGTGGATCCGTAAAAATCATACGGACGTCTGAATGGAGCCTTACAGGGGGGTGATCAATGACAGGGGGGTGATCAATGACAGGGGGGTGATCAGGAACTCTATACGGGTGATCACCCCCTTGTCATTGATCACCCCCCTGTAAGGCTCCATTCAGACGTCCGTATGTGTTTTGCCGATCCGATCCATGTATCCGTGGATCCGTAAAAATCATACGGACGTCTGAATGGAGCCTTACAGGGGGGTGATCAATGACAGGGGGTGATCACTTCATATACACTCCCTGATCACCCCCCCCCCCCCCCGTCATTGATCAGGGGTTCATAAGGGGTTAATAAGTGACGGGGGGGTGTAGTGTAGTGGTGTTTGGTGCTACTTTACACAGCTACCTGTGTCCTCTGGTGGTCGATCCAAACAAAAGGGACCACCAGAGGACCAGGTAGCAGGTATATTAGACGCTGTTATCAAAACAGCGTCTAATATACCTGTTAGGGGTTAAAAACGATCCTGGCGCTCCAGCCTGCCAGCGAACGATCGCCGCTGGCAGGCTGGAGATCCACTCTCTTACCTTCCGTTCCTGTGAACGTGCGCGCCTGTGTGCGCGCGTTCACAGGAAATCTCGCGTCTCGCGAGATGACGCGTATATGCGTCGTTGAGCGCACAGCTGCCACCTCCGGACCGCAGATCTGCGTTAGGCGGTCCGGAGGTGGTTAAAGACGGCCCTGAGACAGTTGAGAACCATTAAAAAGGCTGTGCTGGACTGAGACAGTAAGGATAATTTCACATTAGCGTTTTTGCTGCATCCGGCAGGGTCCAGCAAAAACGCTTCTGTTACTGATAATACAACCATCTGCATCCGTTTGAACAAATCCGGTTGTATTATCTTTAACATTGCCAAAACGGATCCGTCATTAACTCCATTGAAAGTCAATGGGGAACGGATCCGTTTTCTATTGTGGCAGATCTGTCCCTATTGACTTGCATTGGGGTTATGACGGATCCGTCTTGCTCCGTATCCCCAGGACGGAAATGCAAGTTGCGGAAAACATGTTGCAGTTTGCTCTCTGGTCTGGGAATGCAACTAAATGGATCGGAATGCATTTTGGAGCATTCCGTTCTGTTCAGTTAAATTTTGTCCCCATTGACAATGAATGGGGACAAAACTGAAGCGTTTTTTTCTGGTATTGAGCCCCTATGACGGAACTCAATACCGGAAAACTTTAATGCTAATGTGAAAGTACCGTAAGGTAAATACACATTTATAGTAATGGACTTTAGTGGACGTGGGAAGGGTTGATTGCCTCACCACTCTTCTAAGAGAGACTGGCAATCCGATCTAAGTTCTGCTCCCCGCAGACTGGACATTGCAGAAAGCATATTGAGAGTTACTACACACCTGTTGTCATTTGGAAGGATTACATAGTGTATAGCGTTGAGCGAACTTGTGTTTCAAGTTTCGCGTACAAGGTTCAGGTTATCTAAGAATTCCGTTATAGTCTGTGGCAGCGCCAGGATCGTTGCTAGGGTCTCAAAGGACAGGGGTGGTCCAGTGGGTCTGGACCCCCCCCCTCAGATCAACAGATCAACCAGTGAATAATTTTTTTTATCCCTCAGGACCTCACCGCCGATCACCACAGGCGGCGCAGCCCTGGTTCTAGTTGCCGGCGGCGGTGGGGGGGACAGTAGGAGATGAGCGCTCCATTGCGGAAGTGCTCATCTCCATATTAATTTGTATCGCCGTCTTTAGGACAGCGATACAGATGGCTGTGCTGCGACGGGCAGGGGAGAGAGAGGCCTCTTCCTTCCCTGTTCTTCTGATAGTCTGCAGGCATTAGTGCCTGTGGCCTATCAGAGGCCGGCTCAGGCGGCACGATGACATCATTATCATCGTGCCGCCTGAGCCGGGCAGTACAGTAGGGACACAGTACAGTAGGGACACAGTATTAGTGTTTTTATTTTTATTCATTTATTTCTTGCCTATTTTGGGGGGGCACTATGGGGGCATTTCTTACTGGCACATTATGGGGGGGCACCATGAGGGAGAGGAGCACTATGGGGGCATCTGGGGGCTCTAAATGGGCTTTTTTTTATTGGCACATTATGGGGGGGGACACTGTAGGGGAGAGCGGCACTATAGAGCGTCTGGTGGCACTTTAGGGGCATTATTTGGGAGCACTATGGGGAAGTGGGGGCTCTAAAGGGGCCTTTTTTTATTGCCACATTATGGGGGGAACCATGGCATATAGTGGCACTAAGCGGGTATTTTTTACTGGCACATTATAGGAAGCACTATAGGGGAGAGCAGCACTATGTGGGGCATTATTTGGGGGCACTATGGGGGAGTGGAGCACTATTGGGGCATCTGGTGGCACTAAGAATGGGCATTTTTTACTGGCACATTATGGGGGACACTATGGGGAAGGGGGAGAGGAGCACTATGAGGGCATTTACTGGGGCACTATATAGGGGTATTATTATGGGGAACTTTACTACTACTTGGGGGCTATGAGGAACATGATTACTAGTATGGGCACTATAGGGGCATTATTACTACTAACTGTGCTCTGGCAGATAATTATTTCTTTTGGTGGGATTTTGGGGAGGACTGTTACTTTGGGGGGCACCCTGGCATTGTATCAGCTTAGCACAATTATTTTTGGGGGACATTATCTTTATACTATAAGTGTCTGGGCGCAGTTATTTTTAGAGCACTGTGTGCCAATAATTGTTGAAGGGGGCACTATCTGTGTGGCAGTAGTAGAAGATGTGAAGATGATGGAAATGTGGGAAACTAATGTCTGTTTGTCAATCTCTGCAGAGACGGGAGATGGCTGAAAAATCATCATGGCGGTCTGGTCTGAATGGAGAAGATGAGGAAAGAGAACGTCTACAACAAAGGTGACATCACTGGATGTAAGAGGCATGTGGCGCTATGTAGGAGAGGAGAGGCTCCGGCTCCTCCCCCTGCCATTTGCAGAAGGAGGATTCAGAGCTGGGTGAGGACGGCCAAGGGGGCAGCAAGCCACGGCGGGTGGCAGATGGTGGGGGAAACCACAGGCCTTGAGCAGAGGGAGGAGAGTGGAGGAGCTTCCTGGCTGTAGCCTGCTGCTGTTTATAGTATAATGTGAAGCAGGCAGTGCAGCGAGGACAGGCCTCCCCTCTCCGTATGATGTGTAGAGACAGGCCTCAACAATAGAATGTCAGCTGTACAGTGGTTGTTGGGCAGTGGCCTATTATATGTAGGAGGGGCTTTTAATAATGAGCAGGGCTAAAAAAAATTCGACCCCTACAGGGCTATTAGAAATGGCCAGACAAAATAATCGGCGCAGCACGCTACGTGCACCGCATTTTTAAATACAAAGGGGGCGTTAAAAAATGGGCAGGCAAAAGAATTGGCACAGCGCGCTAAACGTGCCTTATTTTTTAGCTTTCGGACCACCCTAGACAAAATTCCTGGGTGCTCCCCTGACCACTAGTGCACCGTGCTGCCGGATGTCCGCTTCTGTCCCATTCACTATAATGGAAAGGTGCGGAGGTCCGGCCGCAGCACGGCAAACATGCCGAGAGGCGGCTGGAATAAAACTGCAGACTTCTGGCGGCACGGTGCACCAGTGGTAGCACAGATCCGGCAGGCTCTCACCCACCAGAACAGCGTGCCGAAGAAGGCTACCTCTAGTGTGAAAGTAGCCTAAGTCGCGCCTCCCCACGCATGCTGCATTTTGTTGTACTCGCTATACAGCAGCACATACCTGTCACTGTAATGACCGGCGTCACGCAAAGGGAGGGAAAAGGGAAGGCCCTGCTCAAAGGAGAGGGAAAGGTGGTGACCCCTGACTCACCTTGCGGCTGGCACCTGACTGCCCTGAAGTCCCTAGACAGGTTTTCCTCACCCGTACGCCGATCACGTGCCTAAACCCTGGCTTTCCCTAAGATGAGCCCTAGTTAGTGAACGGGGCGGTGGGATCACTAGTCCGCACCACTAACACTAAGAGGGAAACACCAAGGAGAGGACAGACAATACAGACAAACACATAAACCCAGGTGGGTGACAACAGCAGACCACAAAGGCCCAACAGGGATCCGGAGGGTAACACTCTAGAACAACAACCAGGGAACGCAGCAACACAGCTCCAGTGGGTCAGTATAGAAGTCCAGGCAGGAAGCTCTATATCTGGCAACCAGAGAAGTGGGAGAGGGGAATATAAGGAGGTTGGGAGTGCTGGACAAGGAACAGCTGAGGAGAAAGAGCTACGGATCCCTGAGTGAGCCAAAAAGGGTTGCAAAGCAAACCCAGAAAGCTACCATAAAGAAACAGCCCTATCTTTCTAGATAGAGCGCGCAGCCAACTGCTGCGACTTCCTGACCCCAGGTATAACGGAGTCAGGCGTGGTTCTTGACACCCTCATGACAGTCACATCCGGGGCCTCCAGGTGATGTCTCCTCTGATGTAGATCTTCTCCATTCGGTCCGGACACTTCTTTCAGCTGCACCTCGTCTCTGCAGAGTGTGACATACAGACATCTTAGCTTCCTCACATTTCTATCATCACCCCCCAACCTGAAGTTCCCACAGTGTTCTCCTGCTGCTCGCTGTGCTCCCCAATACCCCTAAATACTATCCTGAAGAAAAATGAGTTATGTACAGATAGACCCCCCCCCCCCATAGGAATAGAGCTGCTCATAGTCCCACCAATAGTAATTCCCTTTTAGAGTGTCCTTATTAGTAATACTGCACCTACTGTGCCCACAACAGTGATAATGCTCCCCAAGAGTGCCTATTAGTAGAAGAGCCCTCCAGTATTAATAATGCCCTCACAGACCCTTCAGTAGTAATAAGGCCTCCCATAGTGCTATTTGTAGAAATGAGGCAGATCTATAAGTCACTCCTACAGAGCCCCCAGTAGTAGCAAGAACGCCTAATGTCCCCTGGATATTAAATGCCCCCACAGTGCCCCCAGTATTTAGATTGCTCCCTCCTGTTATAATGCTCTCCCCTGCAGTGCCCCCTGTAGTTATTTTCTTCCTCTTAGTGTACTCACAAATGATAATTTCTCAGCCCCTCCACCATACAGTCCCATGTAAATAACACTGTTTTCCTCCCTCTGCAATAGAGTCCTATGTAAATAACACTACCCCCTCTTCAACCACCATCAACATACAGTCCCATGTAAACAACATCCCACCATCTCTCCATCCCCCTCCAATATACAGTCCCATATAAATAACATCCATCTCTGTCTACATCCCCCTCCAATATATAGTCCCATGTAAATACCATCCCTATCTGTCTACAGCCCCCTACAATATACAGTCCCATGTAAATAACATCACCACCTCCCCAGCAACCTTCAACATACAGTCTCATGTAAATAACACCACCCCCTCTCCAGCCTCCTCCAACATACAGCCTCATGTAAATAAAATCGCCCCTCCCCAGCCTCCTCCAACATACAGTCCCATGCAAATAACATCACTCCCTCCCACAGCCGCCATCAACATACAGTCCCGTATAAATAACATCACTCCCTCCCACAACCACAATCAACATACAGTCCCATGTAAACATCACTCCCTCCCACAGCGGCCATCAATATACAGTCCCATGTAAATAACATCCCTCACTTTCCCAGCCACCATCAGTATACAGTCCCATGTAAATAACATCACCCCTCCCTAGCCTTATCCAACATACAGTCCCATGTAAATCACTCCCTCCCCCAGCCACCATCAATATACAGCCCCATGTAAATAACATCACTCCTGAACATTTAGTCCCATGATAACATCCTTCCCTTCAGCCCTAACATACAGTCCCAGTTAAATAACCACAAATCCCAGCATTGCTCTGCCTCTCCCTTCACTTACCTCTCCTCATGTAGCAGACCTGACAACAGCTTCTTCACCAGGACTTCTCCTCTTCACTGCGGGCCTCTCCTGCACTGGTCACATGATGGTGACATCATCGCAGGTTCTTCTCAACCCCTGCCTTCTGCACTGATCACGTAACCTGTGATGTCATCACAGGTCCTTCAGATCTTGCAGTGCATTATATTCAATTGTATTGCCAGCTGGCAATTCACTGGCAGTACATTCGGGGCCTGGGACAAAACATCAGGGGCCCAGGCCCCAAATGTTTTGGCCTAGCAACGCCCCTGGGTAGAGGAATTCATAATGGAATTCTTAGATAACCCGAACCCAGACCTTGTACGCCGAGCTTGAAACACAAGTTCACTCATCCCTAATACTGTATGTAGATGGAGACTTAAGGAGGACTACTACAGTCATTGTCACCTATATACAACATTTGAGAGAATCGTGCTGTGTTATAATACCTCAAAACTGTGTCTACTGCTTGTGTATGTACTACAGCCTCCAGCATCTACAAAGTAAAAAGAGACTTTGTTTGTTATAACTAAACAGGCCTGGTCATTTCCTCCATCATCTGCTAGGCCCTACTCTCCTGCCTTGCACCCTGCTACACATACACCCAAAATCAAAAGGCACCCCAACCATCATCAGGCAGGAGCCCCCAAGGAGTCTAGGGTGTCCCTAGGGGAAGAAGGGTTGTGCCACTCCCATCACTGCATGGCCCAGGGAGTGCCAATAACTGCCACAGTAAGTATTGCTACTCCTATCGTCTACCCTGCAACCACTCCCGTTCTCCCTGCTCTTGCCTCTCCTGCGGGCCTGCTGCAGTTCCCTTTAGCACAGTGCAAAGCGTAAAGTTTCCACTGGGGATTTTGGTAGACTCCAGACAATGGCAGAGGTTAAGGATGTTGATTTCTAGTGTAACACCATGCAAAAGAACAAGGGCATTAGTTTGATTGGTGGGTTTCATCTTTCAGTGATCCTGAGGTCCTGAGAAAAGAGTAGCCCATTCAGAGTACAATTGCCGTGCATGTGTGGTCATTCAGAATGTTCATTCAGCTATTCTGTAAGGTCTCTTTCACACAAGCGAGTTTTCTGTCCGAATGCAATGCGTGTAGTGAATCCTGACCCATGCATTTCAATGGATCTGCGTATCTGTGTGTCCATTTTCATGCAGCATCTTTGCGTCCAGGAAAAATTGCAGCAAATCACTTATTGTGCATTTTTCATAGAGCCCTGGCTCCATAGAAATGTATGGTGCTTGCATGAAAAACAGAAGGCATCCGGATGTAATACGTTTTTTATGTTTCAAATTCTTTATTGAAGTTTTATAGCATCAGAAATGTATCATGAGATACCAATTATAAAGGTATTTGGTACATACATATAGTAGAACAAAGGAACAAAGTAAAATTACTTAAACAAACATCCAAAGGAGATCTGACAGTGGTCAATTACAAGGAAGTGGTATAAAGTGTTACATCCATACATCTTCAAGTGACTTATAGGCCTCGCGCACTTGAGGTCTCAACAGGGGGAGGAGACCCAAGGTTCCCACATATAGACTCTATCTATAACTGCACAAAAACGTAATGTATCAGATTTCCATTTGGACGCAATATGGATCTAGCAGCTAGCAAAATGTGTTGCGATAGCTTGAATTTGGCGAAAGTCAGCCAAGGGGGTTTATCCCCTAGTAGACATAGTGAAGGGGTGGGCTTATAGGTGCAACCTAGCACTGTGGAAATCAGTTTGCCTATTTTAGACCAAAACCGCTGGACATGAGGGCAAGTCCACCAAATATGGAAAACTGTACCATCCTCTGTGCAACCTCTAAAGCATAGTGGTGAAACCTCAGGGTATATGTGATGTAACCTGTAGGGTACCAGGTGGGTTATATGAAGTACTTTCACTGAGGTCTCTGCCAGAGTGGTCTGCCATGAGTTTTTGGTTAAAGTCTGGGAACGCAGAAACCACTCCGAAAGTGGGTATTCCTCTTGTATATCCCTCTCCCACTCCACCATATGCGAAAGTTTGACTCCCTCGGGTAAACAATCAAGCATTCCATATAATCTAGACAATAATCCCTGCTTACATAGTGAGAAAGTAACAAAGCGCTCAAAGGGAGTAAAATCTAAGCACATACCGTCAATCTTTAAGGAGTGAAGGGATGAAAAGACTTGATTGGCTGAGAATAACTCACTAGTAGGGAGCTCAAACCTATCCTTGAAATCAGACAGTGTGATTAATTGCCCCCTAACCAGGAACTTATGTAATGTTACACATTTATTATTGATCCACCAACTAAAATCGGTTGCCCTGGTGGGAAGGCCGGGTTGCCTATTATGTGAAGCAGTGGTGTATGTTTAGACTGCAGGCCCAACTTGAACCTGACAGACCTCCACATCAGTATGGCCTGATAGTATAGCGGTGAATTAGAACGAATAGCCGCTGGGATAGGCAGGGTAGTCCAGAGCAGGGCCCTCCACGACCAAGGTGCAAGGAGTGATTGTTCTATTGATACCCATAAGGGGTGAGTTTCTGGCTTCAGATGTGTCAGGAAAAGTTGAGCTAGTCTAGCTGCTTTATAATATTTTATGAAATCGGGTACTGAAAGACCACCTTGCTTTTTATGTCGACACATGGTGGCTCGAGCAATACGAGCTCGCTTATTGCTTCAGATAAATTTAATTACGTCCTTTTGTAGGTCATGGAGATCCCGACTCGGGACTGGCAATGGTATAGTGCAGAAGAGGTATAGTAGTTTAGGTAGAACTACCATTCTTATTATGTGTATCCTGCCTATCCAAGATACTGGCAGCGCGCCCCATGTTTTAAGATCATCTCTAATTGTTCGATATAAGGGAGTATAGTTCAATTTATACATCAAGTGGGGCTGAGTAGGCACAATAGTACCCAGGTATGGGATATGATTGGGCAAATACTGGAACTGTAAGTCTTGCAATAGTGTTGACTTTAGTAATGGGGAAACATTGCATAACATAAGCTCAGATTTTTGGTGATTGATATGCAGCCCAGAGACTTCTGAAAAGGATTTCAGGATTTGTAAAAGATTCGGTAGGGAAATTAGAGGGTTTGTAAGGGATAAGAGGAGATTGTCCGCAAACAGGCTCAGCTTGTGTTCAGTGTTCCCCACCTGGAGTCCTGTGACGTTCCGGTCAATTCTGATAGAAATGGCGAGGGGTTCCATTGCTAAGGCAAAGAGAGTCGGGGAAAGAGGGCACCCCTGACGCGTACCCCTGAGTATTTGGATGGGAGCAGGATTCCTGGACGGAAGCTTAAGGTAGGCAACTGGATTGGAGTAAAGGGCCTTGACTGCCTGCACAAATGGTCCCCTAATACCCATGGACAGAAGGACTTGATGTAAGTAGTCCCATGTGACAGAATCAAAAGCTTTTTCTATGTCGAGGGCCAAAACAGCTAACGGAGTGGTCCGTTCATTTGCTACCTGGATCAGATTGAGGATTTTTCGGATATTATCAGGGGCTTCCCTACCAGGTATGAATCCCACCTGATCTTTACCAATGAGACTCGGAAGGAGATTATTTAGTCGCTGGGCCAGGATGGATGTGAGGATTTTCGTATCTAGGTTCAATAATGAAATGGGTCTATAATTGGATGGGGAAAGGTGGTCCTTTTTAGGCTTGGGAATGACCGTGATGTTAGCGGCAAGGAAATCTGGATGAGGAGTATTACCTAGCATTATATGGTTACAAAATTTGGTGATATGAGGGGTCAGCAAGGGAGCGAATTTTTTATAGTAGAGGGCCGAAAGCCCATCTGGCCCAGGTGCCTTGCCTAACTTCAGGGCCTTAATCGTGAATTCTACTTCTTCATTCACTATCGTTTTGCTTAGGTCGTTTAAAGCCTCGGTGGAAATCTGTGGGAGCCTGATGGACCGCAGAAAATTGCTATCCGATTGTCCCTGCTTAGCACCTGACTTAGCATACAGTTGTTGGTAGAATTTATGGAAGGTTTGGTATATGGTCTCCGGGTTGGAGGACACCTGTCCTGATCCTGAGCGAATCCGAAACACCTGGTTAATTTTTTGTCTAGCTTTAAGTTGACGGGCCAGCATCTTATCAGGTTTGTTAGCATATGTATAGTAGTAGGATGCGGTCCAATGTAAGGCTTTCTCTGTATGGTTTGTGAGAATCATGTTTATCTGCAGTTTGGTGTTTTTAAATTCTCTAAGTAAATATAGAGAGGGGGCTCTTTGATGGGCCCTAATCAATTTACTAAGCTTGGTCTCAAGGCTTGACAGAAGGGCATGCCTTTCTTTTTTTAACAGTGATGCTTCCTTAATAATTTGTCCCCTCATAAAGGCTTTGTGGGATAGCCAGATCACAACAGGGTCAATATCTGGATTGGTGTTCTCCAGGAAATACTGCTTTAAGTAATCCTAAAGCCGGTCTCGCACAGCCGGCCTGGACAACAGTGACTCATTAAGTCTCCATGTAAAGAGATGACTCGTGGGAGTAGCTGGGGAAATGTCAATGATGATCATATCATGATCAGAACAGGCCGCCACTTGGTGTCTGCAATAGGCCAAAAGGGGTAGCAAGGACGTGGAGATCAGGACCAGGTTGATGCGGGTATAGAGGTGATGGGCTGGCGAATAGTAAGTGTAACTTCTTTGGGTGCTGTTGTGTTCCCTCCAGGAGTCAGCAATAGAAAAGGACTCCATAACAGTTCTAATTTGGGTTCCCTGGGCTGCAGGGAGCGGTGCGAGGTGAGGAGCGATCCAGTGATGGATTAATCACAAAGTTGAAGTCCCCAGCCCATAATATCTCATCATATCTTAGTGCTTCAAGTTTGTGATACATCCGGGTGAAAAAGGCAATCGGATTCTCAGTTGGGGGCATATACATTGACTATACACAATATTTTCCCCTCCAATTTCCTCAACAGGATAACATAACGCCCCTCCTGATCAGTAATGTGGTTAGTCACCTGGAAAGGGAAAGAATTCCGCAAAAGGGTGACTACTCCCCTGCTTTTGCTTTTGGAGTGAAATGTAGAGGAAAAAAATCTGGAGTAGAGGGGGTGAAAGAATTTGGGATGGGAGGTAGGCGTAAAGTGTGTCTCCTGTATACATATTATATCTGGGTTATGTCTAAGATAGGATGTAAGGGCCGTTTTGTGTTTCCTCGAGGAATTCAAACCCCGTACATTGTGTGACAGCAACTTACACATTATCCCAACAGTAAATAGTGTAGCTTAGCAAATAAAATTGAATAGACCACATAGCGTAGTGGACAACATAAGTATGGATCTCCAATAAGATAAATAAACTAACATACAAAAAGGACAATAACTTAAACAACGCTGTTAGACAGCTGGAATGGCTGAGCCCAATACGGCCAGCATAGATAAGTGGGCCGAATATGAGCATCAGGTGAATAATATCAATCCCTGCACTCACAAATATGATCCCAACAATGGAGGACAGCATAGGAATCCGATTAGCTGAGTCCCTATCGAATAACCTGATTGAAACTCAGGTTATAATCAAAATACAACATTACCGGGCTTCAAAGAGAGCCCACTCCTAAAGTAAGTGAACATTAGTAAAAACCCAACATGTTGGTTAGTGTCCCGTTTTTCCCTGGGCAGGAGAGTGTAGGACATAATGGCTCACTCAGTGTCCCGGGGACTTATTTGTTGGCGATGCGGCAGTGGGGACTTGGGTCCAGACTCTGGCCGGGCGCTGAGGCCTCGGAGGCGCAGCTGGTCTCTCCAAACGATCCACCTTCAATCCAGCCTGGTGCAGCTTTTCAATCCCCTCTTCAGGGGTATAAACTGTGTAGGAGCGAGAGTTCAGTTGGAAAGATAAAGCAAAGGGGAACCCCCACCTATAGCGCACTTGTGCTTGTTGGAGCGCCTGTGTCACAGGCCTCATTTCCCTGTGCTTAAGAAGCGTAGTGGGGGCTAAATCTGCATAAAGGTGGACCGTGGGTGGGAGATCCGGCAAGGCCGCCATATTTCGTGTGCCATTTAATATCATGTCCCTCACCTCCGGGTGATGAAATTTCAGGATAACATCTCTGGGGGTGTCCGGGATTCGCGCTTGTAAGTGGAGAGAATGCACATCAATGTCTTTCCTGTCGGCGCCTATGGCGTCAGAAAGTTTGTCCGCTTTGGACTCCAGGTCTGAGACTCTGTTCCCCAGATCGTTTATCTGGCGGGAGAACTCTGCAACCACCTGGGAAAGCTCGGTTTTAAAAAGGCTTGCTATGTTAGCATACAGATCAGCCTGACCTGCTTGTGAAGTTGCCGCATCCGTGCGGGGTTCACTCTCGATAGAGGAGGCTGGGCTTGCTGGGGACGCAGCTTTATCCGCCATGATGGATTGCCTCGTGCTCCGGAAGATCTCCGGTATGGTCTGTGAAGCTGTCGGCGTACCCGGGATTTTAGCTCCCCTCTTGCCTCGGGCAGTCTTCTGCGACCCCTGCATGAGTACTCAGGGCTTGTGGAGCAGTTTAAACGGCGCTGGTATAGGGAATTCGTCAGTGGTCGGTGCGTAGCTCACAGAGCTATGTCTTTCCTGCAAGCCGCGCGCATGCGCCCCCCGTAATACGTTTTTTAAATGATGTTGAGGGCTATTCATTTTTTTCTTCAGGCTACTTTCACACTTGCGGCAGTGTGATCCGGCGGGCAGTTCCGTCATCGGAACTGGCCGCCGGATCCGCCGATCTGCTGCTGCCTGAAAGCATTTGTGAGACGGATCCGGATCCGTCTCACAAATGCATTGCAAGGACGGATCCGTCTCTCCGCTTGTCATGCGGACCGACGGATCAGTCTTGTACATTTTTCGCATTTTTACCGATCTGCGCATGCGCATGCCGGAACGACGGATCCGGCATTCCGGTATTCTGAATGCCGGATCCGGCGCTAATACATTCCTATGGGAAAAATGCCGGATCCGGCGTTCAGGCAAGTCTTCAGTTTTTTTCGCCGGAGAAAAAACCGTAGCATGCTACGGTTTTCTCTTTTGCCTGATCAGTCAAAACGACTGAACTGAAGACATCCTGATGCAAACTGAACGGATTACTCTTCATTCAGAATGCATGGGGATATGCCTGATCAGTTCTTTTCCGGTATAGAGCCCCTGTGACGGAACTCTATGCCGGAAAAGAAAAACGCTAGTGTGAAAGTACCCTCACTCGTGTGAAATTGCATCAAAAACTCATTGTATCAACGTGAAAAAAGCTGAAACACTGAATGCAATTGCAAACAAAACTGATTCAAGTTGTGTGCAAGCCTCCACAGCGGAATGGAGACAGAACGGAGGCAAACTGATGCATTCTGAGCGGATCCTTATCCATTCAGAATGCATTAGGGCCAAACTGATCCCTTTTTGGACCGCTTGTGAGAGCTCATGACGGATCTCACAAGCCAAAACCAAAACGCCAGTGTGAAAGTAGCCTAAAATGTATTGGGTCCGATGAACTGAAGTTATTACATTGCGAAGTCGCACGAGACTTAGTGTGATAACTTCGGGAATTAATTATTACTGTAAAAAACCTTGATATTGAACTCAGGTTTGGTTCCTAGTGGTACCTTGGAGCTGAACCCACGTTTGGTACCAAGGTTTTCTACAATAATAATTAATTCCTGAAGTTATTACACAAAGTGACTTAGCGAAGTAATAACTTCGGCTCATCGGAGCCAATACATTCTAATACTGCACTGAGTGAGAACTCTGTACAGTATTACAACAAAGTTTTTTGCGAATCAACTTCGGATGTACCATCTGTAGTCAATTCGCTCATCCCTAATCCTGACACATTCTGTATCGCTCGTATGAAAGAGACCTAAGGCTACATTCACATGATTGTATCCGTTTTTTGGTCCACAAATTACAGATCCACAAAACATGGATGCTTTCCATATGCATCCTGCATTTTTCGTGGGCCACACTGTAAAAACACCTATTCTTGTCCGCGCAGCAGTATTTGTTCTCGGCATATTTGTGGTGGCTGGATCTCCACCGGCTCCATTATAGTTAATGGGCTGGACGCCATTAATGTAGCTTCCGGCAATGATGGATACAGAGAGATCCATCAGGCTGTTCCCTGCCGGAACAGCCTGACGGATCTCCCAAGTGCTAGTGTGAAATGCCACTGTTATAGGGGCGCCATGGACGTCACTGTTATGGGGGCGCCGTGGATGTCACTGTTATGGGAGCGCCGTGGATGTCACTGTTATGGGAGCGCCGTGGATGTCACTGTTATGGGAGCGCCGTGGATGTCACTGTTATGGGAGCGCCGTGGATGTCACTGTTATGGGGGCGCCGTGGACGTCACTGTTATGGAGGCGCCGTGGACGTCACTGTTATGGGGTGCCGTGGATGTCACTGTTATGGGAGCGCCGTGGATGTCACTGTTATGGGAGCGCCGTGGATGTCACTGTTATGGGGCGCTGTGGACATCACTGTTATGGGGGCGCCGTGGACGTCACAGTTATGGGGGCACCGTGGACGTCACAGTTATGGGGGCACCGTGGACGTCACCGTTATGGGGGCGCCGTGGACATCACCGTTATAGGGGCGCCGTGGACATCACCGTTATAGGGGCGCCGTGGACTTCACTTTTATGGGGTGCCGTGGATGCCACTGTTATGGGAGCGCCGTGGATGTCACTGTCATGGTGGTGCCGTGGATGTCACTGTCATGGGGTCGCCGTGGATGTCACTGTTATGGGGGCGCCGTGAATGTCACAGTTATGGGGGTGCCATGGATGTCACTGTTATGGGGGCGCCGCGGATGTCACTGTTATGGGGATGCCGTGGATGTCACTGTTATGGGGGCGCCATGGATGTCACTGTTATGGGGGCACTGTGGACGTCACTGTTATGGGGGCACTGTGGACATCACTGTTATGGGCGCTGAGTATAAATGATAGGGCTCGTGCACTAAACCGTATCTGTTTTGCGGTCTGCAAGTTGCTGATCCACTAAATAAGGTTACTGTCTGTGTGCGATTCACCTTTTTTTGCAGTCCTATTGAGTTCTATGGGTTTTAAATCTGCATTATGAGGACCAGAATAGGACATGTTCTATCTTTCACATAACTGACATACCGGATGTGGAAACCACATGGAAGTGTTTTTTACATCCGTATGTCAGTTCCAGTACAGAACATGTCCTATTCTGGTCTTCAAAATGAGGACCTCAAATCCATAGAACTCAATGGGACTACAAAAAATGCAGATCGCAAAATGGATATGGTCGTGTGCCTAAGCAGGCATGGGATTCAGCCAGTTCCCTTCAGTTCTCCAGATCCGGTTGTTAAAATAACAGCCGGATTGGAGAACCATGTTACCGGCTGAATCCCAATCCGGTGCGGCGGGAGATGAGCGCTTGCATTGTGGAAGCGCTCATCTCCCTACATTTATCTGTATCACCATCTCCCTTCCCTGTTCCTCTGATAGGCTGCAGACACTAGGCCGGAAGAGGCCTGCATCGCATCGCTGACAGCGTGGAGGTAAGTGTTTTTTTTTTGGTGCGCTGGGGTCATTGTTGGCACATGGGGGACACTATGGGGGTATCTACTGGGGGCATGGCTGGCACATGGGGGACACTATGGGGGTATCTACTGGGGGCATTGCTGGCACATGGGTGACTCTATGGGGTATCTACTGGCACATCCTTGGGGACAATATGTGGGGCATCTACTGGGGACATTGCTGGCACATGGGTGACTCTATGGGGTATCTACTGGCACATCCTTGAGGACAATATGTGGGGCATCTACTGGGGACATTGCTGGCACATGGGGACACTATGGGGGCATCTACTGGGGGCATTGCTGGCACGTGGGGACACTATGGGGGCATCTACTGGGGGCATTGCTGGCACATGCGGGACACTATGGGGGCATTACTGGCACATCATGGGGGACACTATGGGGGCATCTTATACGGGCCCATTATGGGGACACTATGGTGTTGGAGGGGGGAGAACACTATGGGGGCATATTATATAGGCACATTATGGGCGCACTAAGAAGGGGCATTTATACTAGCACATTCTGGGAGACACTATGGGCTCAGTTTCATCAGACGGACACCAAAATGCTGCAAGCGTGTCCGCCTCCAAAGGGGAATGGAGATGGAAAGGAGGCAAACTGAGGGCATCCTTTTCTATTCAGAATGCATTAGGGCCAAACTGATTCGTTTTGGACCGCTAGTGAGAGCCCTGAACGGATCTCACAAACGGAATGCCAAAACGCCAGTGTGAAAGTAGACTAAAATGTATATGGTGTACCCGTAGGTAAATCTACTATAAGTCTAGCCTAGGTGTCATTCATATACTGTATGGTGTATATTGTATATGTGATTATGTGAGTGTAGTGGCTATATAGTCTATGTATGCATACCTCCCAACCATCCCAGTTCTGGCATAACTACTGTGTGGGGGGCACAATGGAGACTGAGCAGGGTTGGGACATGTACAGATAGACATTAGGAGGAGTTAGAAGTGTGGGCCAGCGCTGGAAAAAAAAACTTTGCGCCACACTGATAGTTTAGCTCCTTAGGCTTTTTAAAAGTTTTGTTGTATGTGTGTGTAGTGTATACATGGTGTATTTATGTATGTGTACCATGTATATGGTGTTTTTATGTGTGTTGAATATTTATGGTGTATGTATATGTAAACATGTGTCGTGAGTAGGGAACCTGTTGTTAAAATTTTTAATCCCACTCCTGTGCATAAGGGTTTAGATACACAGCTCAGCAGGCAGTATCATAGAAGATGGGATTAAATACACACTTCAGCAGGCAGTGTCATAGAAGATGGGATTAGATATATACTTTTATATACTTCAGCAGGCAGTATCGCACACAACAGAATGTGTATATGGCACACATACAGGATAGGATTAGATAAAGATGTGATTGGATAGGCTTGCTGATTCCAGCTGTTTTTTACACTCTGGAGATAGTGAGGGAAGAGCCTGTGGACGGTTAGTGATGGGATTAGATACACCGCTCAGCAGGCTGTATCACACAGGATAGGATTAGGTACACATGTGAGGGCAGAGACTGTGGTCAGTAATGGGATTTAGACACTGGGTGAGAAGTAGATTCATGTCTGGGTGTAGAAAGATAGACACAGGAGTTGTAGATGGAGTAGCTGCTGCAGACAAGCAGAGTGGGGGCGTGTCCAGCCTGTGACTCATCACTGTGCAGTGCGGCCAGGCTTGTGTATCAATAAAGTTATGTATTCAACAAAACAAGAAGGGGAGAAAGTAAACAGATCTGCCAGGATAGTCTGATGTCTTCCAGGGGGGAAGGAAAGCTCAGACATGAAAATCAGGTATTGGGGACTTATGTATGCATGGTGAGGGGTGTTAGGAGCACATAAAAAGAATGTCAATTTTGGGACTGGACAACCTCTTTAACTGAAGAATTCCAAACAACGGGGGAACTGGCTTAGTTGCCCATAGCAACTAATCAGATTCTACCTTTCAATTTCCAAAGGTGCTGTGAAAAATGAAAGGTGGAATCTGATTGGTTGCTATGGGCAACTAAGCCAGTTCTACTTTATACCAGTTTGATAAATCTCCCCCAACGTCTCCTAGCAACCATCAGTGAAAAACGCTTTGTATCTGGACTGCATCCGGATGCAATGCGTTTTTCACAGAAGCCCCATTCACTTCTATGGGGCCAGGGCTGTGTGAAAACAGCAGAATATACATCACGTAACGCAGAGATTATGCGTGAAAAATCAACGCTAATGTACGCAGTGCGATTCAGTGCGGGTGCAATGCAGTAGTTCACGCATTGCACTCGTAAAGAAAACGCGCTCGTTTGAAAGGGGCCTAAAGCTAATCTCCACTTTGTACCTGGCTGCAGCTGTTTTGGCTTTTCATTTTATTAAGGGGTTTATTTTTACAGGTTCTTATTAGTTTCTCTATTACTATACATTTGTGAAAAGAGAATTCTGAACGTATTAGACGAACATAGCAACATCTACGCTTGTATTAAACCTCTCCAGTCTAACTGACATAATATAACTCTTATTGGCACCGCATCTTAAATCTTTTGGCTTGTGGCTAAAATGAAAGAACATGTTCCTACCCTGTCAGTTTGAGATTAAATGAGTTGCTCTGATGTCTTTTTATAAAATGACGGGACATGCGATATTTAATAGCTGTATTCCCTATGGTGCTTTTATGCTCTAGAAATCTGATTTTTAATTTTCTTTTGTGTTCAGTCCACATAACTCAGGCCATACATTCACAAAACCCTGGATGACTCAATGATATATTGCAATGAGATTAAAACACGAATAGGAGTGGAATGATTTTTAGTGTTATCTTAATAATAATGTAACACATCATTATTTCAATTTTCTTAATCTACAGGAGATAATGCACACTATTAGTGATGCTCCTTGGTATTTAGATTCCCCCCCCCCCCCCCTGTAAGGTTTAACTTTGCATACTGTTAAAGGCTACACCTTTGTACACCTTTGGGGGCAATTTTTTGTTATTATTCTATTTTAGGCTACTTTCACACTGGCGTTTCTGGGTCCACTTGTGAGATCCGTTTCAGGGCTCTCACAAGCGGCACAAAACGGATCAGTTCAGCTCCAATGCATTCTGAATGGATAAGGATCCGTTCAGAATGCATCAATTTGGCTGCATTTGGTCTCCGTTCCGCTTTTGAGCTGGACACTATAACGAAGCTTGCAGCGTTTTGGTGTCCCCCTGACGATGCGGAGCCAAACGGATCCGTCCTGACTTACAATGTAAGTCAATGGGGACGGATCCGTTTTCACTGACACAATATGGTGCAAGTGAAAACGGATCCGTCCCCCATTTACTTTCAATGTAAGTCAAGACAGATCCGTTTTGACTTAGACTTTTTTTTTATGAATAATGCAAACGGATCCGTTATGAACGGATACAAGCATTTGCATTATCGGTGCTGATCCGTCTGTGCAGATAGAAGACGGATCTGCACCGAACACAGGTGTGAAATTAAAGTAATATTGGAGATATGGCACTCAATATCTGGAAAGTTTGCTCAAACAAGTCACTTTATTGATGCAATAACTTTTGTTAAAAATAATTTAAATGTCATACAAAGTACGTAATTTGTACAGAAATTAAATAAAATAAAGATAAAACGTCACAATTGACAGTATAAAAAATCACTTATAGTGTATATATACACACATCAGACAGCGAATGGGTGCTTGTCTTTAATCTAATTGAATGGATCCAGAGAGTTAAATTCCCAACACTAGAGCACTGAATATGTTATTGCTCAGTAGTTTTCAATTGAGAAATTAATCGAATGTCACCATTAATTCGGTATAAAATAATCGCCGATTGTCATTATTGTGGTGCAGTCGCAGGATTTTCGGATTTAATTGTAGAAGTTATTCCGAATATGCATATATCACAGTTCATGGAACTTATCGGATTAAAGTTCAGAAGTTGTTAGCTCTAGGTGGCGTCCCACCTTTTTTCAAGCTATTTAAATCCCTTACCTCCACTTCTCAATATGGTTTGTTCAGTCACCGTTTCCTCAGCGTCCCAAATATTCGATTTCTCCTTACTTGTAAATCAGAGTGTATAACTCTTAGGAGTTTTCGAGCTTGATGTAGGACGAATTGGTCACTTAGGAGGTTATTGGTAAGGGAGGTGTAACTGTAGATCTCCTTGCGTACGCCAAAAATGGTGGTAATGTGGGGTCCAGATTCCTCCCAGACGCGTTTCGAAGTCCCAAGGGGTGCTGACTTCTTCCTCAGTGGTGACCTGGCTCCCCCTAAACCACCTTTTTTATACCATCTTTGTTAATTGGTTCCAGATGTCCCAAAGATCAGTCCTGGATCACAATCCAGGTACCATAGTGACAAAATCTGGTCTGGATTATTACAATATACTATACTCAATAATAAAATTGGATATTTTTAATAATAAAGTAAATTCAATCAGAGATATAGCTCCCACATTTCTTCCATAAGTATAATACATCGAAATCTTGCTATTTTTGAAAAAAGCGCATATGCGGTAATGGTGCGGTTTCCATGCGTTTTTTTGGGGCCGATGCGTTTTTTTCAGAAAAGCTGCTGAAATTACATCCTTAATCATTTACATAAGGGATTTCATGTTATTTGCTTCCTTACTCTCATTATTCACGATAACATGAATTAAAATGTATAAATGAATATAAAAATATTTAATTAATAAAAATATAATAAATAAGTGCACCTTCACATATTTTTTACATCTAAAAGTAGATGAATCAAACTGACTCAATCCAACATGGAGGACTGTTGTCAGATTAGATGAACACGAGATTGTGGCTGAATAGGCGGTGGGTGCCGTCCACCAAGACACGGTCCGATGTACATGATTATTATACCATCCGACCATGTGTCGGTGGAAGGCAACCACCCCAAGTTTTCATCTGCTACAAGAAGCCAAAGATTTCTAACTCTGCATTTAATCCATGTGGTATAAGGGTGTCCAGTTCAAAGATCCATCTTGATTCTATTCTGGACATTGATGTTCTTTGAAATGTTTTGACAGTGGGTGGTCCATGTGGCCTTTCCTAATATTATTAAGATGTTCTGCAATTCTTTTCTTTAATGTTCTTTTTGTCCTTCCCACATAGATTTTATTGCATGGGCAACTTATTATATAAATAACACTGGTAGTGTTACAAGTGAGGTATTCTTTTATTTTATGTCTAAGTTGGTTAGTCGGGGATATTATTTCCTGTGTCTTTCGTGGAAACTTATTCGATCGGCAGTTAATACAAGTGCCGCATCTATAAAAACCTTTGATATTCAACATTGTCTGTATCGTGGGTTTGTTGGTTTTCTTCATTTTTATTGTCGGAGCTACCTTTAATCCTAAATTGGGGGCCTTACTGTACACAATGTGTGGTGTGATCGGGATCAATGAGCCTATCAATCTATCTTCTTTCAGAAAATGCCAATGTTTTTTAATTATATGTTGTATTTTTCGGTATTGGGCATTAAAGGGTAAGACCATTCTTATAGTCCCCTCATCTTTATTTTTCTTTTTCACTTTAGTTGGATTGAAGAAGGATTTTCTATCTAATTCTCTCACCTTACTTAGAGATGAATCTACTAAAATTTCTGGGTATGCTCTAGTTACAAATTGTTCCTTCATTTTGCATGCTTCCTCTTCAAATTGCTCCTCTTTAGTGCAATTTCATTGTATGCGTCGGAACTGTCCATATGGTATATTTAGCAGCCATCTAGGTAGATGTCCGCTGGTATAGGGGATCATACTATTTTTCGCAACCTCCTTCAGAAAGGTATTACAGATTACTTTTTCACCTTCAATTTGAATATTTAGGTCCAAGAATTCGATGTTTCCATCATATATCTTGGATGAAAGGTGTATATTTCTGTCATTCCTGTTTAATTCATCTATGAAGGAGGTTAGCGAACTAGTGTCCCCATTCCATACTAGAATAATGTCGTCAATATACCTATACCATAGCACCAGGTCCGTCCCCAGTCGCGGTAAAACAGACCTCTCCTCCCAATCTGCCATGAAGAGGTTGGCGTAACTGGGGGAGAACCTGGTGCCCATGGCGGTACCGCACTTTTGCACATAAAAATTTGAGCCAAAACAAAAATAATTGTGGGACAGAATGAAGTTAACACTTTCTTCTAGGAAGCTTATCTGTTCTTTTTTGAGTCTACCTTCCATTAATAATTGATCCTTCATAGCTATCGTCCCTTGTTGGTGGTCAATAATTGTGTATAATGACCGTACATCTAATGTGCACATTGTCCATTTGGGGTCAAATTTTTACTTTTCTAGAATGTCTATAACTTGTGTCGTATCTCGGATGTAAGTTTTCATATTTTTTACTGTCGGCTGGAGGTGGGTGTCAATGTATTTTGACAAATTACTTGTAATTGAACCAATCCCGGAAATTATGGGTCGACCGGGTGGTTGTATTGGGTTCTTGTGTAACTTCGGCAGACAGTAAAACATTGGCATTCTTGCCTGTGTATCGCATATAAATTCATATTCTTGTCTATTTATTACATTTTGGGAGATTCCTCTTTCACACAGTTGTTTCAACTCCTCTTGATAGACTTTAGTCGGATCGACTTTTACTCTCATATATGTAGTCTCATCCTCCAATTGTTTAAGACATTCCTTATTGTAATCTTCTGACAACACAAAATAGTAATAAGGACCTAACAAGGGAGAGACAAGAAAAAGAAGACCGGAGTAATAAATACACTATCCCGGTTAGTAACAAATTTGATTTACTGACAGAGGAGCATTTTTTAGATGTGACCCCTTCACATCACAGGGTACGCACACGAGAGAGGTCACAACATTCCCCAGTACGGAATCACCAACAGAATTCACCAGGGACACACCACTACAATTTACGACACAGACAGACAGATCAGATTTACAATTATGGAGAAAGAGCACAGAATTACATGAGACAAAGGACACCAACTCACCAAGAAATACAGAACAGGGTGAGACACAAATCACCAGGCCAACAAGAAATTCAGAACACAAGACACAGATCCCCAATATGGGAACAGAGGATACACATTGGAGGGAAAAAGAAGAAGATACGACGGGGAAAGGGGAAGAGGGGCACGAAAACACAGATAGAAGATATGACACAAAACTTAGTGGTCAATTAAGTAATACAACACTAACAGAAAACACAGATGCGATTATTAAACAAGGGGCTAAAGTTCGCACCCACGCAGAATATTGGCGTCGAGAAATTTGTTAGAAAGTTATGTCTGAAAAAATACCACCTTAAAAACCTGTGGAGAGAACCAGTGACGTTACACAAGAATATACCCATACAGACTTAAAAAGAAATCTAAGAAGTATCCTATACAGGAATTAAGTCAGGGAAATTATTGCTTTCCGTCACTCAGTTGAATATGACCTAAGAAAGATCAAAAATAACAATAGGGGATGTAACATTTCGAATCAGGAAATAAAGCCATAAAGGAACTACAAATGAAAGAAAAAATAGTGATTAGATCAGCAGATAAGGGAGGGGCCATTGTTATTTGGGGTGAGGAAGATTACAATAAGGAATGTCTTAAACAATTGGAGGATGAGACTACATATATGGGAGTAAAAGTCGATCCGACTAAAGTCTATCAAGAGGAGTTGAAACAACTGTGTGAAAGAGGAATCTCCCAAAATGTAATAAATAGACAAGAATATGAATTTATATGCGATACACAGGCAAGAATGCCAATGTTTTACTGTCTGCCGAAGTTACACAAGAACCCAATACAACCACCCGGTCGACCCATAATTTCCGGGATTGGTTCAATTACAAGTAATTTGTCAAAATACATTGACACCCACCTCCAGCCGACAGTAAAAAATATGAAAACTTACATCCGAGATACGACACAAGTTATAGACATTCTAGAAAAGTAAAAATTTGACCCCAAATGGACAATGTGCACATTAGATGTACGGTCATTATACACAATTATTGACCACCAACAAGGGACGATAGCTATGAAGGATCAATTATTAATGGAAGGTAGACTCAAAAAAGAACAGATAAGCTTCCTAGAAGAAAGTGTTAACTTCATTCTGTCCCACAATTATTTTTGTTTTGGCTCAAATTTTTATGTGCAAAAGTGCGGTACCGCCATGGGCACCAGGTTCGCCCCCAGTTACGCCAACCTCTTCATGGCAGATTGGGAGGAGAGGTCTGTTTTACCGCGACTGGGGACGGACCTGGTGCTATGGTATAGGTATATTGACGACATTATTCTAGTATGGAATGGGGACACTAGTTCGCTAACCTCCTTCATAGATGAATTAAACAGGAATGACAGAAATATACACCTTTCATCCAAGATATATGATGGAAACATCGAATTCTTGGACCTAAATATTCAAATTGAAGGTGAAAAAGTAATCTGTAATACCTTTCTGAAGGAGGTTGCGAAAAATAGTATGATCCCCTATACCAGCGGACATCTACCTAGATGGCTGCTAAATATACCATATGGACAGTTCCGACGCATACAATGAAATTGCACTAAAGAGGAGCAATTTGAAGAGGAAGCATGCAAAATGAAGGAACAATTTGTAACTAGAGCATACCCAGAAATTTTAGTAGATTCATCTCTAAGTAAGGTGAGAGAATTAGATAGAAAATCCTTCTTCAATCCAACTAAAGTGAAAAAGAAAAATAAAGATGAGGGGACTATAAGAATGGTCTTACCCTTTAATGCCCAATACCGAAAAATACAACATATAATTAAAAAACATTGGCATTTTCTGAAAGAAGATAGATTGATAGGCTCATTGATCCCGATCACACCACACATTGTGTACAGTAAGGCCCCCAATTTAGGATTAAAGGTAGCTCCGACAATAAAAATGAAGAAAACCAACAAACCCACGATACAGACAATGTTGAATATCAAAGGTTTTTATAGATGCGGCACTTGTATTAACTGCCGATCGACTAAGTTTCCACGAAAGACACAGGAAATAATATCCCCGACTAACCAACTTAGACATAAAATAAAAGAATACCTCACTTGTAACACTACCAGTGTTATTTATATAATAAGTTGCCCATGCAATAAAATCTATGTGGGAAGGACAAAAAGAACATTAAAGAAAAGAATTGCAGAACATCTTAATAATATTAGGAAAGGCCACATGGACCACCCACTGTCAAAACATTTCAAAGAACATCAATGTCCAGAATAGAATCAAGATGGATCTTTGAACTGGACACCCTTATACCACATGGATTAAATGCAGAGTTAGAAATCTTTGGCTTCTTGTAGCAGATGAAAACTTGGGGTGGTTGCCTTCCACCGACACATGGTCGGATGGTATAATAATCATGTACATCGGACCGTGTCTTGGTGGACGGCACCCACCGCCTATTCAGCCACAATCTCGTGTTCATCTAATCTGACAACAGTCCTCCATGTTGGATTGAGTCAGTTTGATTCATCTACTTTTAGATGTAAAAAATATGTGAAGGTGCACTTATTTATTATATCTTTTATTAATTAAATATTTTTATATTCATTTATACATTTTAATTCATGCTATCGTGAATAATGAGAGTAAGGAAGCAAATAACATGAAATCCCTTATGTAAATGATTAAGGATGTAATTTCAGCAGCTTTTCTGAAAAAAACGCATCGGCCCCAAAAAAACGTATGGAAACTGCACCATTACCGCATATGCGTTTTTTTCAAAAATAGCAAGATTTCGATGTATTATACTTATGGAAGAAATGTGGGAGCTATATCTCTGATTGAATTTACTTTATTATTAAAAATATCCAATTTTATTATTGAGTATAGTATATTGTAATAATCCAGACCAGATTTTGTCACTATGGTACCTGGATTGTGATCCAGGACTGATCTTTGGGACATCTGGAACCAATTAACAAAGATGGTATAAAAAAGGTGGTTTAGGGGGAGCCAGGTCACCACTGAGGAAGAAGTCAGCACCCCTTGGGACTTCGAAACGCGTCTGGGAGGAATCTGGACCCCACATTACCACCATTTTTGGCGTACGCAAGGAGATCTACAGTTACACCTCCCTTACCAATAACCTCCTAAGTGACCAATTCGTCCTACATCAAGCTCGAAAACTCCTAAGAGTTATACACTCTGATTTACAAGTAAGGAGAAATCGAATATTTGGGACGCTGAGGAAACGGTGACTGAACAAACCATATTGAGAAGTGGAGGTAAGGGATTTAAATAGCTTGAAAAAAGGTGGGACGCCACCTAGAGCTAACAACTTCTGAACTTTAATCCGATAAGTTCCATGAACTGTGATATATGCATATTCGGAATAACTTCTACAATTAAATCCGAAAATCCTGCGACTGCACCACAATAATGACAATCGGCGATTATTTTATACCGAATTAATGGTGACATTCGATTAATTTCTCAATTGAAAACTACTGGGCAATAACATATTCAGTGCTCTAGTGTTGGGAATTTAACTCTCTGGATCCATTCAATTAGATTAAAGACAAGCACCCATTCGCTGTCTGATGTGTGTATATATACACTATAAGTGATTTTTTATACTGTCAATTGTGACGTTTTATCTTTATTTTATTTAATTTCTGTACAAATTACGTACTTTGTATGACATTTAAATTATTTTTAACAAAAGTTATTGCATCAATAAAGTGACTTGTTTGAGCAAACTTTCCAGATATTGAGTGCCATATCTCCAATATTACTTAAATGTTTTACTTTCTGGTGTTTGGAGTTTACACCTAGATATTGAGCACCTCTCTATCCTACGGAGTAGTAGAGCCACTCCATTTTGCTAATTTTTAACAGGTGTGAAATTAGCCTTACTCATTTTGAGCTAAAATAATTTTTTCAATTGGTCTTTATTAAAAATGTTGAACCATTTTCTCTGTGCAGCCTTGAGATTCTCTAGTAGCAGGCTCTGTATTTTTACTCTTTCCATCAGGCAGCTCAGCTGACAGATCCTTATCTCTGACCTTATAAACACTCATTATAGCTCAATTCTTATGTTACTGATAAGAAAGTGGATTAAATAAAGAATGATTTAGACGCACCAACAATCGTCCCAGTTTATCGGGAACCACCGTTCCCTATCATGTTGCCGTCTAAGGCCTCATGCACACGGCCGTGTTCCGCGGCCGAGAGCGGTCTGTGGTAACACGGCCTGTATTCCTGTTGAGAGCAGGAGCGCACGGCATCATTGGTTGCTATGACGCGGTGCACTTCATGCTGCCGCTGCACTACAGTAATACACTCGTATAGTGTATTACTGTAGTGCAGCGGTGGCATGAAGCGCACGGCGTCATAGCAACCAATGATGCTGTGCGCTCCTGCTCTCAACAGGTATCCACGGACCACTCTTGGCCGCGGAGCACGGCCGTGTGCATGAGGCCTAAATGTGCCACCGATCACCTGATGAACGAGTGAAACACTTGTTCATAGGGTGATCCTGTCGTTTATGCAGGCTCCACCAATCATGGCTTCTGGGCAGCAGATTGTATGGTCTGAATAGTGATCTGCTGCTCCCTGTCTTAAAACAGTGAAGGAGATTGCTGCATGTAAATACAGTGGTCTCCTTCACTAAACGAGCAGCTGACTGTCAGGAAGGAGACAATCCTGACAATCGGCCATACAGTTGGCCCATCGAAATCCACATTTTTATAAATTTATATTTATATATATTTATTTATATTTATATTTACCTTTTTATATTTATAAATATAATGTGTTAAATGACTGCTGTGCTCCTCTGCTGGTCCTTTTCGTCGGTTGGTTCCAGCAGAGGAGCACAGTTCACAGTGAGTACACCCAACACAACACTTAGCCCCCATATCACCCCCCATCACCCCAATTAACCCCTTGATCACCCCTTGATCGCCCCTGTCAATCACCTAGTGAAAGGGAAAGAAATGATCAGTGTAAACTGTCACTTTTTTTTTTTTTCCACTGGTATTGACTGATAGTTTTAGGATAGTTTAGGCCCCTTGGTTAGGTAGTTAGCGATCGTCAGCCCACCGCACCGCAGTCACTGATTTGTTGATTAGCGTATCGCTAATCAGCATTTGTACTGTTATAGTATCTGTAAGTGATCAGAACTGATCACAGGCAGATCTATAATAGTATTAGTGTCACCTTAGCTCGCCCTCCACTCAAAACGCAGTGTTTGCCCGATCAGGCCTGATCGGTCGCCCACATGTGCGTTCACCCACGCCCGCCCCGCCGCAGTGACAAAAATATTTATTTTTTTTGATCACTGCACAATCACTTTACAAGCGCTGCGGCGATAAAAAAAATCAGTTTTGATATTTTTTATCAATCGCAGCGGCCTCCGGTACTTTGCTAGCCTCCCATTTGTAAGACAGGCTTGCTTTTTTTTTGGGTAGTCTCAGGGAATACCCCCTAAATTTAGTAGTCCAAATGGCAAATAAGGGGTATTCTTCTGAAGAGACCTACAGGCTTCTGACCCAGACGGATGAGGAAAGGGAACCCTCATCTGACGAATCCAGCGGGTCAGAATATGAACCTGTATAAAGCAGTGGCAGTCTGACCCAAAGTTCGGACAAGGAGGTTGAGGTCCCTGACACCACCAGGCATACCCGGCCCCGTGTTACTAGACCACAGGTTGTGCAGGATCTGCTTCAAGGGCAGCAGAGTGGGGCTGGTGCTGTCAGATTACGTAGTGAGGCATACACCAGCAGCGCAGCCCATCCTGGACCTAGTACCAGCACTGCCGTAGAACATGGTGAGGTGGCGAGCACCAGAAGGGCAGTTGAAGCTGGTACGGTGGCACGTGCAGTAGTTCCCCCGTCGCAGCCACCACACAGACCCTAGCTGAGGTGCTGGCAAACCCTGATTGGCAGCCCCCAACTTCAGACGCACCAGTAGTTCCCCCTTTCACCGCCCAGTCTGGAGTTCGGGTTGAGACAGCTCAGATCGGTTCGGCACTGGGATTTTTTGAGCTGTTCTTGACTGCAGAGCTATTGGACTTAGTCGTGGCAGAAACAAATCGGTATGCCACTCAATTTATAGCCGCCAACCTGGGAAGCTTTTATGCCCAGTCTTTCTGGTGGAAACCCGTCCAAGTTTCCGAAAATAAAACTTTTCTGGGCCTTCTCCTCAACACGGGCCTAACCAAAAAGCATGAATTGCGGTCATATTGGTCCACGAACCCAATTCATCACATGCCCAGGTTCTCTGCTGCCATGTCCAGGGCACGATTTGAGGCCATCCTGCGTTTCCTGCACTTTAGTGACAACAGCACCTCCCGTCCCAGAGGCCACCCAGCTTTTGACCGGCTCCACAAAATTCGGCCCCTCATAGACCACCTTAACACCAAATTTGCATATTTGTATACCCCTGAGCAAAACATCTGCGTAGACGAGTCCCTTATACATTTTACCGGGCGCCTTGGCTTCAAACAATACATCCCAAGCAAGCGCGCCCGGTATGGGGTCAAATTGTATAAGCTCTGTGAAAGGGCCACAGGCTATACCCACAAATTTTGGATCTACGAGGGTAAAGATCAGATCCTGGAGCCGGTCGGTTGCCCTGACTACCTGGGGAGCAGTGGGAAGACAGTCTGGGACTTGGTGTCACCCTTATTTGGCAAGGGTACCATCTTTATGTGGACAATTTTTACACAAGTGTGCCCCTCTTCAGGCATTTGTTCCTAGAACAGATTGGCTGCTGTGGCACCGCGCGACCTAGTCGCCGGGGCTTCCCCCAACGGCTCGTTACCACCCGTCTTGCAAGGGGGGAGAGGGCTGCCTTGTGTAACGAAGAACTGCTCGCGGTGAAATGGAGAGACAAGCGTGACGTTTACATGCTCTCCTCCATTCACGCAGACATGACAATACAAATTGAACGAGCAACCAGTGTCATTGAAAAGCCCCTCTCGGTCCACGACTATAATTCGCTCATGGGAGGGGTGGACTTCAATGACCAGATGTTAGCTCCTTATTTAGTGTCCCGCCGCACCAGATGCTGGTATAAGAAGGTGTCTTTATATTTGATTCAATTGGCTGTATATAATAGTTTTTTTCTCTACAGTAAGGCTGGGAGAACAAGATCGTTCCTCAAATTTCAGGAAGAGATCATCGAGAACCTCCTGTATCCAGGAGGTTCCGTGGCCCCATCCACCAGTGTAGTGAGCCGTCTACACAAGCGAAATTTCCCCAATGTCGTTTCTGGTACCTCAACCCAAGCGTCACCCCGAAAAAGATCTCGTGTCTGTAGCAGGAGTGGAATAAGGCGTGACACCCGCTATTTCTGTCCTGACTGCCCTGACTACCCTGCCCAATGCTTAGGGGAGTGTTTCTGGAAGTACCACTCACAGGTACACTATTAGCATAGGGATTGCATCTCACAGGACAGGCACACAGGGCTATTAGGGCCCTTTCACACAGAGCTGCTGCAAACCTCTCCTTTCACCTTGGACAAAGTGCATAATGTACTTCGCCACATCTCTGGGCGATTTGTGCTTTGCACATTGTCCCATGGGGAAGGAGAGGTTTGTCCTATAAAAAAGGTAAAAAAAAAAAAATCACCGGTAAGCAAAAAAGTTAATGTTCTGTTCAAAAACTTAAATAAAGTTTATAAATGTAAATGTTCCGTTCAAATGTTATTATAATGTTAATAAATTTATTGCGTTGCGGCCTGTTTTTTTCTTTTTACCTTCTAGGTGGACCAACCGATGAACCAGCTGCAGCACTGATGTGCATTCTGGCAGAAGCATTGCGCTGCTGTCAGATTACACAAAAGTCGGTGTATGCTGCGCTGCAAGACGAGATTTCTCCTCTGCAGTAAAAGATATGTTTGCCGAGGCATATGAGCTGAGGGGGCGGTGGTGTTCATATGCTTTGGCAAACACTTTGTATATAAAAAAAAAAGAAATCCCGGCAATGATTTATTCATCCACATCGATTGATGTGAATGGAGAAATCGAGTTTGCCAGGGCATACGAGCTAAGTGGGTATGGATGTTGGGCAGAGCTCCTATGTCCTGGCAGACGCCTTCCCCCTCCTTTTTTTTTTTTTTGGGCAGAGATTTTTTCATCCACATTGATCGATGCGAATGAAGAAATCTGTGCAGTTAAATTTTTTCTTTCAGCCCAGAGGCTGAACGGAAAAAAAAAAATCTCATTACCCGTATGCTCAATATAAGGAGGATAGCAGAAACTCCTAATGCTGGCCATACATGTAATGATTGCGGAGACCCTCAAATGCCAGGGCAGTACAAACACCCCACAAATGACCCAATTTTGGAAAGAAGACACTCCAAGGTATTCGCTGAGGGGCATATTGAGTCCATGAAAGATTGAAATTTTTTTCCCAAGTTAGCGGAAAGGGAGACTTTGTGAGAAAAAAATATAAAAAATCAATTTCCGCTAACTTGTGCCAAAAAAATAATAATCTTCTATGAACTCGCCATGCCCCTCATGGAATACCTTGGGGTGTCTTCTTTCCAAAATGGGATCACACGTGGGGTATTTATACTGCCCTGGCATTTTAGGGGCCCTAAAGTGTGAGAGCCCCTAGGCTGCAAAAAAGTGTCACACATGTGGTATCGCCGTACTCAGGAGAAGTTTGGCAATGTGTTTTGGGGTGTCTTTTTACATATACCCATGCTGGGTGAGATAAATATCTCTATTAAATGCCAACTTTGTATAAAAAAAAATGGGAAAAGTTGTCTTTTAGAGAGATATTTCTCTCACCCAGCATGGGTATATGTAAAAAGACACCACAAAACACATTGCCCAACTTCTCCTGAGTACAGCGATACCACATGTGTGACACTTTTTTGCAGCCTAGGTGGGCAAAGGGGCACAAACTCCAAAGAGCACCTTTAGGATTTCACAGGGCATTTTGTACACATTTTGATTTCAAACTACTTCTCACGCATTAGGGCCCCTAAAATGCCAGGGCAGTATAACTACCCCACAAGTGACCCCATTTTGGAAAGAAGACACCCCAAGGTATTTTGTGATGGGCATAGTGAGTTCATGGAAGTTTTTATTTTTTGTCACAAGTTAGTGGAATATGAGACTTTGTAAGAAAAAAAAAATCATCATTTTCCGCTAACTTGTCACAAAAAATAAAAAGTTCTATGAACTCACTATGCCCATGAGCGAATACCTTAGGGTGTCTACTTTCCGAAATGGGGTCATTTGTGGTGATTTTCTACTGTCTGGGCATTGTAGAACCTCAGGAAACATGACAGGTGCTCAGAAAGTCAGAGCTGCTTCAAAATGCGGAAATTCACATTTTTGTACCATAGTTTGTAACTGCTATAACTTTTACCCAAACCATTTTTTTTATCAAAGACATGTAGAACAATACATTTAGAAATTTTTTTATATAGAAATGTAGTTTTATTTGAAAAAAATGAAAAATGTAATTTTTTTGCAAAAAAAATAAAAATAAAAATCGGTAAATTTTGATTAATAACAAAAAAAGTAAAATTGTAAGCAGCAATGAAATACCACCAAATTAAAGCTCTATTAGTGAGAAGAAAAGGGGGTAAAATTAATTTGGGTGGTAAGTTGTATGACCGAGCAATAAACGGTGAAAGTAGTGTAGTGCAGAATTGTAAAAAGTGGTCTGGTCATTAAGGGTGTTTAAGCTAGGGGGGCTGAGGTGGTTAAAGACAATTGCTTGAAAATATATCTCCATGAACTGCTAGGTCTGCTCATTCAGAACCAGTACCACCCCACAGAGCTGCATTTGAGGCATTTCATTCAGCTAGCTAGCCTGCCCTGTGCAAGAGCCCCAAAACAGTGCTGTTCAATGGCCTGTTTTGAGCATATGAAATGGGAAAGTGAGCGCAAACTGGTCACCCCCTCTGTTCATAAGCCAGGAAGATTTTCAGTATGCTTTGTAAAAATAAGTAAGGGTGGGTTCACACTAGTGTTAGGGATTCCGTTATGACTTTCCGGTATAACATGGTTATAACGGAATCCATAAGACGGAAGGACGGATCCGTTCTTCTGCCCATAGACTTGTATTATGATGGAATGCAAAACGGAAGCCTTTAAAAGGCATTCTGTTTGCTCTCCGTCCTAATAGAAGTCTATGGGAATCAAAACAGATCCGTCTGGGTCCCGACAGGACTTTGTTTTCCATCTTGCATAACGGGACCCAGACGGATCCGTTATGCTTTCCCTTAGACTTCTATTAGGACGGAAAGCAAACGGAATGCCTTTTAAAGGCTTCCATTTTGCATTCTGTCTGGGCATTCCGTTATAACCATGTTTTAACGGAAAGCCATAACAGAATCCCTAACGCTAGTATGAACCCACCCTAAAAGTGGTTTCTGGTAGGCTAGGTAAGTATTTATTACTTTAGTATTTATTATTATTTTTTTACATTTGTAGATTAATATGTTTTCCAATAGTGATTTGGTAGATGCTCACTTATATGTAATATACATATTAGTATTAAGTGTTTTTTTTTTTTACATTTAACAAAAACTTCAAACAACACATGCAGATTTTGGTGCATATTTCTTGCAGTAACGCAGAGAAATCCACTCAAAAATATGTGCAGAAATTCTGTTTGGAAATCCCACCGGCATGAAGGTATCCTTAGTAGTGCACATGCTTATGTTGACATTGCTGAATAGCTGACAATCCATCTCCACTAACGGGAGACAAAATGCCTGGCTTGAGTGAAATCTTGTGCAGGGGACTGACAGTTATTTCTGGGAAAGGGAAGAAGAATAGGCCTCTTCACTAACACCTAGCATGCTGGTTGAGCTCCATAAGTATTAGTATAAGTGTTATCTGAATTGACAGACAATCTGACAAAACAAGGTAAATGTAACTATTGTTATATGCTGTGCAGAAAAGAATGTGCCTGAAAGCATAATTCAAATAGAATAGAAGGCGCATGTCTCACCATATTATATAGCATAATGAAATCAATGGGAAACCCTAAGAGGCATTTGCATTGCTAGATGTGGGATGTCGTGGAATGCCCAATTTAGGATAAGAAGGTATTTCCCTTGTATGCTAATCAAAGATGGCAAATAGCACACAGTAATGGGAGTCATTGACAATTTGTTAGTTGAAATAACATAAATCGTAAAAATGTAGTTGACGATCTTCACATGTTTATCCACATTTTCAGTTTAGTTATCATTTTAATACTACAGAGGACCTGTCACCGCTAAATGCAGTGCAATTTGCAGGCAGCATTTTACAGAGCAGGAGGAGGTAAGTAGAATGATTGATAGTTTTGTGGGAAAAGATTCAGTTAGGGTACTTTCACAGTAGCGTTAAAGTTTTCCTGTATTGAGTTCCGTCCTAGGGGCTCAATACCGGAAAAAAAAGCATCAGTTTTATCCCAATGCATCCTGAATGGAAAGCAATTCATTCAGTATGCATCAGGATGTCTTCAGTTTAGTCACTTTTACTGTATTTGGCCGGTATTGCTGCAGTATTTTTTCTGGCCAAAATTCCGGAACACTTGCCTGATTACCGGACCGGATCTGGCATTAATTTCCATTGAAATGTATTAATACTGGATCCGGTACCAAGTGTTCCGGAAAACAGGACCCGGTTTCCTGGTCTGCGCATACCTTTAAAAATGTGAAAAGGAGAGACGGATCCGGTATTTCAATGCATTTGTCAGACAGATCCGCCTCTTGATCCGGAAACGAATGGTATCCGTTTGCACATGGATTCCTCTAATGCAAGTGTGAAAGTACCCTAAAACCTGTAATTTATACATTTATATCTCTATTTCTATAATATTTAAATTTACCCTCAAAACTGTATATCAATTCACTCAGCTCCTCCTGCTGCTCACTAACATGCTGGCTGCTGATTGCATTGCATTTCGCGGTGACAGGCCCTCTTTAATTTGGTCACTATAAATACCTGAATAAGTACGTTCACATATTCCTTGCAAATGCCGGTAGCCTGTTCCGGCAGAAGAACAGACTACTGGAGTTCGCCGTATCCGGCAAAGCTGGATACTGCCACGCACTGCCGGATCCCCATTGACTATAATGGGATCTAATGGGGATCTAGACGCTTTCCGGCACAAATACTGGCTTTCAGACAAAAATACTGCATGCAGAATTATTATATAGAGAAAACATTCATTAAAAAAATGCATGTAACCACAGTCCTCAAGTTAGAACTGGAGGCAGATACTTTCATAGATTTATATTTCACTCCCCACCACCCTGTATGGAACTATAATAAAAGAAAGCTGTGGTTATCTGCGATTTTTGAGGGAAGGATTGTGTGAATGAGGAGGAAGAGGACTACTCCTGCGATCCAACATTGCTTCGTTTAGAACTACAGATTGATGCCAACTTCTTTTTTTTTTTTTTTTCTTTTTCTTTAATTATACTTTATTTTATTTGTGATACAAAAAATAAATATCCATATAACCTTAGTAGTATTATAAATCCTAAAGTCCGTAAATTTCTGATTTATAAGCATAATTAGTGCCAATTACATACAAATAACCATACTTATGGAGATAAAACAAATCAAATGGAGATCTCACTTGCTAAGAGGGGAGCGGGACTCGCAGCCACACAAAGCATCTAACTTAACATGTCAATATCCAAAAAAGGGCAGAGGTCGGGGACCCATGGTCCGGGCGGCCATCGGGGAGCGAGCACGCGCTCCACGCGTCCTTTCCCGAATATGGGTACAGAAAACGGCAGGATTAACGATCTTAGATCCATTCACCTGGTGCTCACATTAACCATACATAGCGGGACTTATAGCGATATTTAATCGCAGACATTTCTTAAAGCAACCTGGGGGGGTCCAGCAGTCTTCTATCACAGTGGAGAGAAAAAAAAAAAAAAAAGAAAACCACAGCATATTTTACTGCCTCATCCCCATATAGTTAAGATTGAAAATTTGTGCCCAACTCAACCATACCTCGCATACAGTCACACCAGTATCTCAGGTGCGAGGGGACTCAAATCAAGTATCGCTCAACACTCACCGGCGTTTAAAAGAAATGTGGGCAGAAACACCACCAAAAGCCGGCTCTGTCCCCTAGTTGCACCCATACAACATGTATCGTATCGCTGCCTACAGTCCAACCACATATCGAAAAGAAAGAGCCGCATTTCAGGGCGCACCCAGTCGGAATAAAGACCCGATAGTCCCAAGCCCCGGGTCCCCGCCCGTAAGCGCAGAGTGCCCTGTTTTAGCAAAAACTTTAGCCATTATACAGTGCCTGAGAGTCCCGCCGTCCTCCAGCGTTCATAGAGATACTCCAATATTCAGATGCGACTTCACATCCTTTCCCAATTGCAGTACATAAAAAGAAACCGGACTAATAAGATCGTCCCCAACCCGCCCCCCCCCCCCCCACCTTGCAGGAAAAGAAGAAGAGAAGAAAAAAAAAAAAAAAAAAAAAAAAAAAGGAACAATTCCAAATTAATTAATTACCCATGTCCCAATCTTCCCACAGTTTGCACCACTTTAGATAGGATCCTCTTTGTTTATACAGAATCCTCTCATAAATCTTCACTTTCTCGACCAGGGCCAACCAGTTACTGCAATCTGGAGCAGAGGAGCAAAACCATAGTCTAGAGACCAGAAGCCTGGCCAAGAACATAACCTTAATCAGTAGTTGGCGTTTTATGGGCTGGTAGTTAACCTCCGATAAGTCTCCCAGGACCCATATCCTGGGGGACAAAGGAACAACAATGTTAAATTTACGAGCCAAGGTACTTTGGACCGATCTCCAATAGCTACCCACCATCGGGCAGTCCCAAAACAGATGTAGATGGTCTGCCTCGGAGTCGCCACAACGTGGGCAGTCAGAGGAGACTCTGAGTCCTCTCCTATATAACCACATAGGTGTCACATATATTTTGTACAAAATATTAAATTGTACAACTGTGTGATTAAAATTCTGTGAAACAAATTTTAAGCTTTCCCCTATGTTCTCCCAATCTGGGGGACCCACCTCTGAGAGTGTCAATGACCAGGATTTCTGTCCTGGAGAGAGAAGACCCCAAAAAAATGTTTTCATTAAGTGTCTATAACAATGTGATATTTTAATTTTCGTGACAGTTTTCTTAATAATTAAATCATGTAAAAATTCAGGAGTATCTATAAACAGAAGGTGACTATTCAAAGTGCTAGAGAGTGCTGACCTCAATTGAAAATATGCATACCAAGCCACCTCAGCCAAATTTACCCTTTGCCCTAACTCCATCGGGGGCAGAATTTGTCCGCCACTAACCACCTGATGTAGGTACTGAACATTCTTAGTCCTCCAGTACTGGCAGCAATTCAAATCCCTTAAATTCAAAAGCTTTGAGTTATGCCACAATGGAGTACAAATAAGTGATGCCTTGATTCCACACCAACTCCTAATAGCCAGCCAGGTCTTTATAGCCATTCTGCAAAAAGGTGTATACTCAGTCTGTATATTTAGTAAATAGTCGGACTCCAATACAGTAAAGAAGTCCGTAAAACCTGAGTCTTTCACTACCCTGTTGCAGAAATGGCTATTTTCCCAGTCGTTAAAAAAGCAAAGTTGAGAGGCCATAAAGTAACCCCTAAAGTAGGGCAGATTAAGGCCTCCCTGATTATAAGGCATGGAGAAATAGAGTGTCTTCAATCTCACGCGCTTCCTCCCCCATAATAGATCATTAAGCATCCGCTCTATCAATCTAAAATACTTGTCTGCGATCCATACAAGCGAGTTGCGCAGGACATAGAGGACCTGGGACAGTACTACCATTTTTATTAAAGAGATTCTATCCGCTCTTGCCTGTACAATTTTTTGCCATATCTTAATTTTGGCCCTCAGTTTTATCAGCAGGGGAATCAAATTGAGTTGTAAATATTCCTGAGGTTTGGCAGAAACTGAAATCCCCAGGTACTTTATTGAATCAGAGACTGTTAGTTGGTTATCCCAGTCGCCTCGCAACTCGTCTATAGGAAGGAGAACCGTCTTCTCCCAATTGATTTCCAAACCAGACGGCGCAGAGAAAGAGCCAACCAGATCCATTATACGAGGGAGAGTGGTTTCTGTTTGATGAACAAAAACCAAGATATCATCTGCGTAGAGAGATACACGGTCATGCTTCCCCAGTATGCCGAAACCGGCCACTTGCGGATCCTGCCTTATACTGGCTGCTAAGGGTTCGATATAAATATTGAACAAGAGAGGGGAGAGAGGGCAACCTTTGCGGGTACCTCTTCCTAGGGTAAAGCTCTCAGTGATCGTGTCATTAATCCTAATCCTAGCAACTGGGGAACTATATAATAGCTGAACCATCGCCATGAATCTAGGGCCAAAGCCCATTTTTTTCATTACCTCCCAGAGAAAGGTCCACTCCACCCTGTCGAATGCTTTGGTGGCATCCAGCGACAGGATGGAGTGGGTACCACCTCCCGGGGACTGAATATTCATAAATAGTCTATGCAGGTTATAATGGGTACCCCTTTTTGGCATAAAGCCATTTTGGTCTGGGTGGATAATAGAGGATATCACCCGTGAAAGCCTCCTAGCCAAGACTTTTGATAATAACTTAGCATCTGTATTTAATAATGAAATTGGCCTATAAGAACTCATTTCTATCGGGTCTTTATCCTTTTTAGGAATTAGAACAATAAGAGCCTCCATCATAGAGCATGGTAGGCTCCCTCCCTGTATTGCCTGGGAGAAAACCTCTAGCAGCTGAGGAAGAATCACATCACTATACTTACGGTAGACCTCATATGGAAGGCCATCCGTCCCTGGCGACGAATTCCCAGAGACCGATCCCAAAGCCTCCTGGAGCTCCGAAAGAGATAGCTCCTCTTCCAGATATTCTATTTGAGCTTCATTTAAAGTAGAAAGTGGAATCCCCTCCAGGAACCGCGTCGCCAGTTCGGGTGACAAGCCAAAAGAGGAGCTATATATCTGAGTAAAGTATTGTAAAAAGGTGTCCCTAATTCCTTCTGGGTCCGTTATAATTTCCCCCGCTATGTTGCGAATAGAGATAATAGATTGATTTTTCTTGTCTTGTTGTGTGATTATCCTAGCTAGCAGCCTACCAGGACGTCCAGACTCCGAGAAATATTTTAAGCCCTTAAAAAATACTCTATGATTGGTGCCAACTTCTAATCTAACTTATGTATTTAGTTACTAAAACAGACATATCAAGAGAGGTTACAGGTCCTCATTCGCACCAGGGCCGGCTCCAGGTTCATGTGGGCCCTTGAGTGATAAAGTCTCAGTGGGCCCCCTTGCGGAATTTTGCATGATTCTAGCGGCAATAAAACTGCATGTAATATATATATATATATATATATATATATATAAAATTGTAAAAAAGGGCAGCACTCCAGAAAGTAAAAAATGCTAAAAATTACTTTATTTACCCAAATGGGACATGCAACGTTTCGGCTCTATGCAGGAGCCTTCCTCAAGCCTTGAGGAAGGCTTGAGGAAGGCTCCTGCATGGAGCCGAAATGTCGCATGTCCCATTTAGGTAAATAAAGTAATTTTTTGCATTTTTTACTTTCTGGAGTGCTGCCCTTTTTTTTTTTACAATTTTTATCTATTTGGATTGGCTTATATCCATATTGGGCCAGCTGCACCCTTTTGTCTACACCAGTGACGGTGCTGCCACTTTGTTTTTTGTTTGTGTATATATATATATATATATATATATATATATAGTGTATTTTTTTGTCTACATTTTTGCATACATACACCTTTTTGTATTAAATAGTAAAGCTCACCATAATGCCCTCCAGTATTAAAAATTCTTACACAGTGACAGTAGAAAAATGCTCTCTAATGTGTGCCAGTACAAAAAAAGCCCCCTTAAAATAAGCGCCAGTACAAAAAATGCCCCCTTATAATGTGTGCCAGGGCAAAAAATGCCCCCAATAACATGAACTAGTACAAAAATGCCCTGGTTTTATGTGCAAGAACAAAAAATAACTCCTCTTAGTGCCCCCTGTTGAGCTTATGTCACCATAGTGCCCTCATAATGTGTGCCAGTATAAACTATTCCTATATAGTTCCCTCAGTAAATGCCCCCATAGCGCTCCTTCCCCCTTCGCCATAGTGCCCCCCATAATGTGCCAGTATAAAATGCCCCTATATACTGCCCCAGTAGATGCCGCCATAGTGCTCCTCTTTCCCACTTCCCCATATTACCACCTATATTGTGTGCCAGTATAAAATGCAATATAACAAAACAATAACAAATACAGGTGCACTCTGCAGTCTCACAAAACCCTCAAACTGATTTTAAAATTGAGAGATTAGTCAACATGTCCTACGGTGTAGAACATGTCTAAGCCCGGGCACCACGTCAAGGTTTCTCAAGTAGCCCGGGACCTAACACTCTCCTACCTGAGCCATATGGGCAATACCAGGAGCCAGTGGGCAAATTACAGGAGCATGAGGCCGACTCACAAACAGCTCACCAGTTAACTCCAGCATGTAACAATGCTTGCAATGGGAGGAGGGAGGAGTTTGCGAGTCCCACTCAAGACTGACTAATATGGCCCAGGCCTCACAGGTGCACCTAAATGTGGCCTGTAGATGGAAAACAGGCACATTTAACTTGTTACCTTGTGTGAGATGTCTATTGTGGTACTTGTGGTTCGCCGCGGGCATCCTCCACCGTATGCATTTTGCTGGGGATCGCCATTAGCAACGGGCCACAAGTGCAGGATTTGCTCCCCTGTATATATGCACGACTGCATGTGGGTTTGAGCACCTCCTGCTAATGCCACCCTGTCTTTTTGATTTGCCAGTATAAAATGCCCCTATATAGTGCCCCGAGTAGATGACCTCATAGTGTCTCTATAATGTGCCAGTATAAAATACCCCTTCTTAGTGCCCCCAGTAGATGCACCCATAGTGCTCCTCTCCTACCCCCATAGTGCACCCAACATCATTGTGCCAAATAAAAAAAAAACACTAATGGTTACCTTCATGCTTCTGGCAGCTATGCGATACAGGCCTCGTCTGGCCTGTGTTCCGTACTGTATGCTGCCCGGCTCAGGTATTGCGACGATGATGACGTCATCGTACCGCTTGCGCCGGCCTCTGATAGGCTGCAGGCACTAGGCCTGAAGCCTATCAGAGTATCAGGGAAGGGAGAGGCCTCTCTCCTCCCCAGCCGCAGCATCCTACTGTATCGCTGTCCTGAGGACGGGGGAGAAAAGAGGCCTCTCCCTTCCCTGATCCTCTGATAGGCTGCAGGCACTAGGCCTGCAGCCTATCAAAGGCAGGCGCAAGCGGTACGATGACATCATCATCGTCGCAATGCCTGAGCCGGGCAGCATACAGTACAGCGATACAGATGAACGTAGAGAGATGGACACTTCCACAATGGAATTGCTGATTTCCCATGGCCCTGCTGCCACCCCCACTTATCTCCATTTCCCCACCTAGCCTAATTGGCAGTGTATCCCTGGGGCCCCCCCAGGAGCAGTGGGCCCCGGCACTTGCCGGGTGCTGATTAGCACAATACACTGCTTAAAATTTTACAGAAATCACCAACCATTCATATCACTTGAAAGAAAATACAGCTTGCTTTGGCTTTAAAAAATACTTTGTTACTTTGTCCCTCGAAGAGCAGTTAATAGAAGTCCAGAATCACTGATAATGTAAAATTCATGTCAACTCAAAATGTATTTTTCCTTTGTGAATTGTATATTACTCCGCTATCTACACCTAGAGTACCTCACTGGAGCAATATACATTCATGCATACATTTTGTTCTTCTCTTTTGATGAATTAAAGGAGTTGTACGTGATCTTGATATTAATGGCCTGTCCTCAGGTTAGCTAATTGGTCAGGGTCTGACCCAAGACACCCCCTCTGATCAGCTGTTTGAAGAGACTGTGGTGCTCCATTGGGTGCTGTGGTCTCCTTACAGCTTACCAAGTACAGTGGCATCCATTGCATAGAAATTGCACTTGGTATTGCAGAATGAGCTGTGCCTAGGCCTCGTAATTATACCCGATCACAATGGAAGTCAATGGGAGAACCCGAGCATTAAACCAGGCACCCCCTGCTCTGAAGAGGGAAGGTTGTCTGGTTCATAGTTAAAGGTCAGAAATTGATGGAAACACCACCGAAATGGTTCGGGAACAGCATGGGGAGGATGTATGGATGCATCTTGGACTCCCAGGTCGCTGCTGGGAATGATGTTGTCCGAGTAGTATGCTACTTTTACAGACTGACAATAATACGCACCAAACCTAAGATAAAATCGAGGAAAAATTGGTAGGAAACATTCTTTCCTGTATATTTACTTGTATATAAAGTGCAAATGATGCCACAAATTACAAGGAAGAGGCACTCTGATACAACCTGTATATCACATAAAAGAGGGCCTCATTCACACTGTGGTACAATTGTTCAGGTAGTGGGACTCCTACACTTATAAAGCCTATGCACTAAGGGAAACGACTGCCAAAAATGACAAGGAACCAGCACTCCAATACACCCTTTATTACACATAAAGGAGGGCATCATACACACACTTGAAAAATTGTGATTGCTGGCCTGCTGGTGCCCCTAAAAAACATCAGGAGCAAGGGCCTGCTCGTGATCCTCTAAAACATTAGGGGCGAGGGCCTGGTGCTGAGCTGACCATCTAAAACATAAAGGGGTGAGGGCCTGCTACTGAACTGACCATCTAAAAATCTTGTGGGCAAGGGTCTGCTGCCGAGCTGACCATCTAAAGCATTTTGTGGGCGAGGGCCTGCTGCCAAGCTGACCATCTAAAACATTAGGGGTTAGGGCCCGCTGCTGAGCTGACCCTCTAAAACATTAGGAGCGAGGCCAGCCTAATAAGCATATTGATATGATGGAGGAGGAGGAGAAGGTTGAGATAAAGGGAGATTGAACCATATACCCTTTTTAGTGGTGGACGGTGCATGGGAATACAGTGTATTCAATACACCTTAAAAGCATTTAGTGCCTTTATGTTCAGCCTCTTTCCTCTGGTGGAGTAGAGAAGTCAGGGGCAATCAAGGCCTTGTTCATTTTTATAAGAGTCAACCGGTCAGCATTTTCAGTTTACAGGCGGATCCGTTTATCAGTTATTATGCCGCCAGCAGCACTAAATACACGCTCTGACAAAACGCTGGCGCGACAGCCGTGGTGTAAAGCACCAGTTCGTGCCATGTGTCCAGCCTGGACACCCAATAGTTGTAAGGCACACAAGGATCACTGAGGACTCCGACACGGTTTGCTACTTACTCCTTCACCATCTTCCAAAATGTTTCCCTCCTTGTGGCACTCGGCTGCACATCAGGTTGAGGGTGCTGGCGGGGGTGTCAGAAAACTGTCCCAGGCCTTGGAAAGTGTTGCCCTGTCTCTGTTGGAACTGCTGTGTTTTCCCCTTATCTGCCCTCTTCGGTTGGCCAAGGAACTACGTACTCTGCAGCCAGCGTTGTCAGCTGGAAATTTTTGGACCAATTTTTCTGCAAGGACCTTCTGGTATTGCACCATTTTGCTCCTCCTCTCCACCACAGGAATGAGAGATGAGAAGTTCTCTTTGTAGCGGGGGTCGAGAAAGGTGAACAACCAGTAATCGGTGTTGGCTAAAATGCGTACAATGCGAGGGTCACGGGAAAGGCAGCCAAACATAAAGTCAGCCATGTGTGCCAGAGTCCCAACAGACAAGACAAGACTTTGCTGCTGTCCTCATCAGGAGGATGACTCTCAATCTCCTCTTCCTCCTCTTCTACCCATCCACGCTGAACAGATGGAATAAAACTTCCACATGCAAAGCGTCCGCCTTAATTGTGAGCAGCGAGCGTTTGAGTAGACACAGAAGTGGGATGTTACGCTGATAATAGCGGCATCGCCACTCACCATCTGTGTTCATTCCTCAAAGTTGCGTAAAACCTCACAGAGGTCAGACATCAATGCCCACTCGTCGCTTGTGAAGAGCGGAAGCTGACTGGAAAGGCGACGACCATGTTGCAGCTGGTATTCAACTACTGCTTCTCACAAAGCCTGGCCAACATGTGGAACATGGAGTTCCAGCGCGTGCTCATGTCGCACAACACTCGGTGAGCTAGCAACTGCAAGCGCTGCTGCAGCATTGCCAGACTGGGTGGAAGCCGTCGATGACTTGCGGAAATGGGCACACACACGGCACACCTTCACCAGTAGCTCAGGCAAATTGGGGTAGGTTTTGCGGAACCACTATGTTGAACACGTGGGCTAGGCATGGTATGTGTGTGAGCTTGCCGAGCTCCAAAGCCGCCACCATTCTCCCTTCTCCCTTTTTGCCACCCCACTGCCTCTTCCAGCCTGTTGCGGTGCTGCGGATCCCTCCGCCTCTGTACTGCTGTCCTCGCTCAGCTTGCCACCTTCCCAGGTTGGGTCAGTGACTTCATCGTCCAACACCTTCTCTTCCACTTCCTCACTCTGGTCATCCTCCTGACTTGTTGATCTAACAACAACCTCAGTTACTGAAAACTGTGTCTCATCCTCATTAGAGATGTCGCAAACATAAAATTTTCCGTTCGCGAACGGCGAACGCGAATTTCTACAAATGTTCGCGAACGGGCGAACCGCTATAGACTTCTATAGGCAGGCGAATTTTAAAACCCACAGGGACTCTTTCTGGCCACAATAGTGATGGAAAAGTTGTTTCAAGGGGACTAACACCTGGACTGTGGCATGCCGAAGGGGGATCCATGGCAAAACTCCCATGGAAAATTACATAGTTGACGCAGAGTTGGATTTTAATCCATAAAGGGCATAAATCGCCTAACAATCCAATTTTTTTTTGAACAACGTGGTTTAAAACATCCAGTGTGTATATACGATCAGGTATGATGTATCGATCAGGTAGTGTAAGGGTTACGCCCGCTTCACAGACATTGACAGACCAAACTCCCCTTTTAATGCACCGCAAACAGTCTATTTGCCCAACCGCAAACTCCCCATTTGTACAAGGTTGGATACCAAGCTAGCCATGTCCCGTTGATGTAATTTAAGGTTTCTTCCTCCACCCAGCCACGTACAACACCAAGGGTCCCGGAAAGGTGAATTGAATAGATTTTTCGAACGGGGAGATGGTTAAAAAAACGCTGGCTCCCTCCCCTTTGTTTGAATCCACGGTCACTGCGTCTGTGCCGTGCAATTTACTGTCCAACCCGATATGAGTGCTATTTTCTATAGTTCTCTCCTCTCATCAGTTTAATCCCTGTTACGTCCCTAATCTGGGGTCCATTTATTAAATGGATTTTTCGAACGGGGAGATGGTTAAAAAATTGCTGGCTCCCTCCCCTTTGTTTGAATCCACGCCACGGTCACTGCGTCTGCGCCGTGCAATTTACGGTCACACCTGATATGAGTGCTATTTTCTGTAGTACTATTCTCATCAGCCTAATCCCTGTTACGTCCCATATCAGGTTGGGATTGCCTTTTGTGAAAAAAAATTAAGGCCGGGTACCTTCGACTGCCTTCACAGTGACAGACCAAACTCTGATACACCAAAATGAATTGATTTTAGGAACCGGGAGATGGAAAAAGCAGCTTGGTCGGTCCTCTTACTCCCAAGTTGGGGCACTGCGCGTTCACGGAGCAATGTGCTGTGACACCCTATATGAGTGGTGTCTTAACTAGTACTATTCCTATCAGTTTAATCCCTGTTACGTCCCCTATGCGGGAACGTGTGTCAAATTGATTAACCATTGTCGAATTAACGAACCATTACGACATCCTGGAATAATTTAGTTCTGAGCTTTGTACTTGCTTTGTATTGGAATTGATGGGGATTTTTTTAATTGTCTACATTATTTCTAATAAACTATTAAGAGACTTTATTATGATTTGTTTATTTTATGTATTAAAAACCCACCCATACAACTTAAAAAAAATATAAATATTTATTTTTTTGTTTTTTCTATGAAAAAACATCCAGCCGATCGCTTTTGGTCTGATCATAATGAAGCAACGGCCTTATCATCTGGGGTGTGGCCAGAGGCGTATCTATCACGAGGCAAACAAGGCATTTGCCTAGGGCGGCACTTGCCAATGGGGCGGCAAAATGCCTTGTTTGCTTAGTGATAGTTACACAATACCCTGGCAGAGCCCCACAAGCTCTTCTGTCTCTATTAGTATACATCCAGCCATGGAGCCTTCTCCCCAGTACAGGACAGCAGCCATGTGTGCCCGGAGGGGGGGGGGGGGAGCGCAGGTTGTCATGGAGAGTGGGAGGGGAGACATGACTGTCAGGGAGGTGAGAGGACGTGTGCGGCACAAACACCCCCTCCCCCGCCTGTCCCAGCACTGACACCGGGGCTGCCCGCACGTGATGGCTCCTCTCTAGCTCCAGCCGCCTCTACAAGGAGACACTAGAGACAGGTGACAGGATGAGCTGACCATGGACGCCGCATCCACCGGTGAGTGGGGCCGCCAGGGGACCTGTCACATGTGATTTCCTCACCCCAGGGTGATGCGTGTTGACAAACAGCCCTGCAGCTCATCATGGCCGCACGTGGGTCCCCAGTGTAAGCCCTGGAGATGACATTGTGTAGGCAGCCTGTGCCCCGTCCATGGTGGCCTTCCCAGGACTGTGGGGTTACTTTGCTGCTGCTGCCTCCTCTTCCATCTGCAGCCTAAACTATGGAGCCTCTGAAGGTCACACACAGGGGGGCACATGAGGGGAGATGCCCCCAGGAAGAGCCCTAACCTTCTACCCTGGCATGTAGATGCTGGGCTGCATGGTAGAGTCTGATGCTAGAAAGTCTGGTTGTGCCCACCTGCAGTAATCTAGGAGAGCAATGAAATCAGTGCCCATCCCCGGGCACCTCAGGAAGTGCCCAGCGCCCATCACTTTACACAAAGCTCCTGGTCTGGCCTCTGGTCCGGCTAGGAGACACCATTGCTGAGTCCTCATTGCTATCTTCTGATGGGACGTGGTCATTGGGCATGGTAAATGTAGAACTGCATGGCTTTTTAGGTATCTTGGAAAGTAGGGAGATCAGTCTTTTTAGCGAAGGACCACAATTATCCTCAAAATGCTTATTGAGGAACGGAAGTGACAATCGTGTGTCGTCTGGTTATCAGGACCAGGTAAGTGTAGACTTGGGGTAGAGGGGGGGCAGTATTACACAATCTTTATATATTTTTTTTACACATTTTTTTATACATATACAGATTGTGTAATACTGCCCCTCACCCTCATCCAACCAACACAGAAATTAGCACCAATGTATTAAATAAAAATGGCTGCCTGTATCATTATTCAAAAAATTAAAAAAAAGCTCAACTTCTGACACACATACTTTGTATTTTACAATTTTTATATATGATTTTTATGGCCTTGACAGGAAGGGGTGGGTCAAATTTATATTAGGGGGGTTCCCGAGTTTAGTCTTGCCTAGGGCAGCATAAAACCAAGATACACCACTGGGTGTGGTAACATTGCCAAAACACTCATAGAGGTGATAATCGCTTCATTGTGATACGCAAGCCCCTTCACCACAACAAGGTAACGATCACGAAGGGGAATTGACACTTGTATGTGCCTTTTTTTTTTGTTTTGTTTTTGCAGCCACAGTGCAGCACCAGAGGCCAGAAAAATTAGGCATGTACACATGCCTGAAAAATAATGTCATTGTTGCAGCCGCTGTTGTAGCAGCGGCCGGAAAAATTTATGTTTTCAAGGCAGAAAGGTGACTAAAATATTGTGGCTTGAACCCTAGTTGGTGGCGGAGAATTCACAAAAGTCATCCTTAAATACAGCAGCGTGGGGACCATTTTGAGGCCAAGGCATGTCATCAGGCCTTTTGTTAGTTAAACGTATCCCCTACTGTCAGTCCCTTCGGCATCCATGCCTCATTCATCCTAATGAAGGTGAGGTAATCAACACTTTTTTGACCGAGGCGACTTCTTTTGTCAGTGACAATGCCTCCTGCTGCACTGAAGATCCTTTCTGACAGGAAACTTGAAGCGGGGCAGGCCAGAAGTTCTATCGCAAACTGGGATAGTTCAGGCCACAGGTCAAGCCTGCACACCCAGTAGTCAAGGGGTTCATCGCTCCTCAGAGTGTCGATATCTGCAGTTAAGGCGAGGTAGTCTGCCACCTGTCGGTCGAGTCGTTCTCTAAGGCTGGATCCCAAACAGGGCCGGTGCTACCATAAGGCAGACCAAGCGGCCGCCTTAGGGCGCACCCTGGGGGAGGGCGGAAAAATGTGACATGGATGGGGAGAAATGTGACATGGGGGTCTGATGGCTGACATTGGGGGCTGATGGCTGGGGGATGATGTCTGACATGGAGTTCTGATCTGAGGTCTGATTAACATTGGGGGTCTGATGGGGCTGTGAGCTGAGGTCTGATTAACATTGGTGGTCTGATTGCTGGTCTGACCTGAGGTGTAATGGAAAATATTTTTTTCTTATTATCCTCCTCTAAAACCTAGGTGTGTCTTAGAGGGCAAAAAATATGGTCCTTAAACCAGCCATTGTCTGAAGCAGAGAGAAGATACCAGGACCACAGAGAGGAGAATCGGGGGGGGGGGGGGGCGCCAAAATGTAGCTTCGCTTGTGTTGGCAAAAATCCTTGCACCGGCCCTGATCCCAAAGGGCTGTGGAAATGTGTAGGACTGAAAAAGCTCTGCATATCCTCCATCAACAACACATCTGTAAAGCGTCCTGTCCTTGCCGCCGTGGTCGTGGTAGGAGGAGGATTACTTTCCCCTCTTCCCCTGTTAGATTCCCGTTGTGCTGTGACATCCCCCTTATAAGCTGTGTAAAGCATATTTTTTAGTTTGGTTTTGAACTGCTGCATCCTTTCTGACTTCCAGTAATTTGGTAACATTTCTGCCACTTTCTGCTTATACCGGGGGTCTAGTAGCGTGGCCACCCAGTACAGGTCGTTCTCCTTCATCCTTTTTATACGAGGGTCCCTCAACAGACATGACAGCATGAAAGACCCCATTTGCACAAGGTTGGATGCCGAGCTACTCATTTCCCATTCCTCCTCCTCACTGATGTCATTGACGGTCTATTCTTCCCCCCCAGCCACGTACAGCACCACGGGTCCCAGATAGGCGACAACAACGAGCACCCTGGGATCCCTGCTGTGGTTGGTCTTCCTCCTCCTCAAATCCACATTCCTCCTCTGACTCCTCTTCCTCATACTCCTCTTGCAGCGTTGCCGCAGGTCCGGAAAGCGATGATGACAAAGCTGTTTCTGGTGGTGATGGTGACCACAACTCTTCCTCTTCACGCTCATCTACAGCCTGATCCAGCACTCTTCGCAGGGCACGCTCCAGGAAGAAAACAAATGGGATGAGGTCGCTGATGGTGCCTTCGGTGCGACCTCCTCAAAAGGACGCATGAGCCTACAGGCATTGCGCATGAGCGTCCAGTAACGTGGCAAAAAAATTCCCAGCTCCGCAGAGGCTGTCCTAGCACCCTGGTCATACAAATACTCGTTGACGGCTTTTTCTTGTTGGAGCAGGCGGTCAAACATTAGGAGTGTTGAATTCCAACGTGTCGGGCTGTCGCAAATCAAGCGCCTCACTGGCATGTTGTTTCGGCGCTGAATGTCTGAAAAGTGCGCCATGGCCGTGTAGGAACGCCTGAAATGGCCACACACCTTCCTGGCCTGCTTGAGGACATCCTGTAAGCCTGGGTACTTAGACACAAAGCGTTGTACGATGAGATTCAACACATGTGCCATGCACGGCACATGTGACAACTTGCCCAAATTCAATGCCGCCAACCAATTGCTTCCATTGTCACACACCACTTTGCCGATCTCCAGTTGGTGCGGGGTCAGCCACTGATCCACCTGTGCGTTCAGGGCGGACAGGAGTGCTGGTCCGGTGTGGCTCTCTGCTTTCAGGCAAGTCAACCCCAAGACAGCGTGACACTGTTGTATCCGGGATGTGGAATAGCCCCTGGGGAGCTGGGGGGATTCAGTTGATGTGCAGCCAGACGCCGTAGCAGAAGAGGATTTAGCCGAGGAGGTTATGGAGTATGAGGAGTAGAGGAGGTGGCAGTAGGCCTGCCTGCAAGTCGTGGTGGTGTCACCAACTCTGCTGCAGAGCCACTCATTCCATGCTTGGCAGCCGTCAGCAGGTTGACCCAATGCGCAGTGTAGGTGATATACCTGCCCTGACCGTGCTTTGCAGACCAGGTATCAGTGGTCAGATGGACCCTTGCCCCAACACTGTATGCCAGAGATGCTATGACTTCCTTTTCAATCACTGAGTAGAGGATTGGGATTGCCTTATTAGAAAAAAAATTCGTCCGGGTACCTTCCACTGTGGTGTCCCAATAGCGACAAATTTTTTGAAGGCCTCAGACTCCACCAGCTGGTATGCTAAAAGCTGGCGGGCTAAGAGTTCTGTCAAGCCAGTTGTCAGACGCCGGGCAAGGGGGTGACTCTGTGACATTGGCTTCTTACGCTCAAACATTTCCTTTACAGACACCTGACTGTGGGCAGATGAGATGGAACTGCTGAAGGTGAGAGGCGGAGTGGCGGGTGGTTGAGAGGGGGCAAGGAGGACAGCAGTGGTGGCTTTGAGCTTGTGTGCTGCTTCTACTCGTCATCATGTGTTGATCCCATAGGCGTTTGTGATGTGCGATCATGTGCCTTCGCAAAGCAGTTGTACCTAGGTGGGTGTTGGATTTCCCACGACTCAGTTTATTTTGGCACAGGTTGCATATGGCATCGCTGTTGTCAGAGGCAGACACACAAAAAAAATGCCACACTGCTGAGCTTTGCAATGATGGCATTCTGGTGGTGGCAACAGCGCGCGTTGATTGGCGTGCTGTCTGGCTGACCCCGGGTGCCGATACATGCTGTCTGACTGTGCCACTAGCTCCTTGCGACGACCTCCCCCTGCTTCCAACTCGTCTCCTCCTTCTCTCTGTCTCCCCTTCTGAACTTTCCCCCTCTTCTTCTTCTCTTCAAGCAGGCACCCACGTGGCATCCACGGACACATCGTCATCATCAACCACTTCACTTGTATCTGACACTCAGCAAAGGAAGCAGCAGCGGGTACAACATCTTAATCATCATCACACTGTACGTCCATGTGTGTAATGCTGCCTGACTGAGACTTATCCCTGTTATCTGCATCCTCTGGCAATAATGGTTGCGCGTCACTAATTTAATACAACTGATGTGTAAATAACTCCTCTGAGGGATCAAGTGAAGCGGCTGTGGTGGCTGTGGTGGTAGTGGTGGTGGTGGCGGCGGGCGGGAGAATGGTAACTTGAGAGCAGGTGACCAAAGCTGAACTGGAGGAGGATGGTGCGTCAAGGTTCTTAGTGGAAGCTGTTGAAGATTGGGTGTCCTGTGTAAGCCAGTCAACTATTTTCTCCGAATTTTTTGGGTTCAGGGTACGTGGCCTCTGAACACTGGGCATTATTCCAGGGCCAGTGGAAATCACAGCACCACGACCATGACGGCCACTGCGGGGTGGCCTGCCTCTGCCTGTCATTTTTTTTTTATGTGAAGTGGTACTATGCGTGCAAGGTACTGTGCCAACCTATATAAGTGGTGGGCAGTGGGCACAGTACAGTATGTGTGGGCCTGACACACACGGGCTTGCAAATGTGATTATATCACAGAAAATTTTTAATATATTTTTTTTATCTGCAAAAGGTATTTGAGTTAATGACACCCTGTAACGGTATGAGTGCAGGCCTAGCCACTAGCAGTATACAGTATGTGTGGCTCTGACACACACGGGCTTGAAAATGTGATTATATCACCGAAAAATTTTGAATAGAATTTTTTTATCTGCAAGGTATTTGAGTGAATGACACCCTGTAACGGTATAAGTGGAGGCCTAGCCACTAGCCAGTGGCCACAATACAGTATGTGTGGGCCTGACACATACAAATATTAAATAGATTTTTTTTTTTTTAAATCAGCACCTTGTTGAATCAATGCCACGTAGAATTAAGGCAGTTCTGAAGGCAAAAGGGGGTCCAACACCGTATTAGTATGGTGTTCCTAATAATTGTTTAGGTGAGTGTGTATATATATATAGTGGGGTTTTTCTCTGGTAGACAGGCTAGCGGACGCAGTATAGAGGCAATCACAAAGTTTTTAACTTAAACAGTTCGGTGTTTATTCACACATAAGGAAAAACAAAATGACCGTTCAGTCTTGGTGTTTGTTTAGACCATGCAATGTCCATATAACAAAATCTTCACCTGGTTAGCAGTTTTCCACCCGCAGTCCACAGCAGGCTTTAGGGGCCTGTTTCCCGGCATGCGGCTCTCAGCCCTTTAGCACAGCACAAATTCACAGGTCCCAAAACACAGAGACTCCCCAGTTTCTCTGTCAGATGGAGGATAAACCACACCCAACTGAGACTGCTGGCTGGGTTTTATATAGGCCAAAAAAGACCCGGCATGGAGTGTGGGGAGTAGCCGCCCCCACCCAGCACTTTGGCTACTCCCAGTAAGAGCCGGCCCACATCGGCTTTACAGCCATACTAACAAAAAACAGTGTCAGTCAGCACTGGCTGCCGCTGACATTTAAAACTACCGGCTCTTACCTCACCGAGGCCAAGAATCTCGGTGACACATACCTTCCATCAATGACGGCCTCTTGTGCCTTCCAACAATATATATATATATATATATATATATTTGTGGTAGGAGCTGAGCGAGGAACAGAATAGGCATGCCTATGTACTGCCCTGACCTATCTGGCAGTAGTGTGCCCGGAGCCAGAGACGAGGTAAGGCCTAAATATGTGGGCCACCCAGGAGGAGTGAAGGAGAAAAGGGACGGGAGGGAGGGGCAAGGAACAGGTGCCCTTCTGCTTGGACCGAGGAGTTTAAATAGGGGAGGGCGCTCCTCCCACAATTACAGGCTGTACACAGCCTTAACTATTTGTGGTAGGAGCTGAGCGAGGAACAGAATAGGCATGCCTATGTACTGCCCTGACCTATCTGGCTGGAGTGTGCCCAGAGCCAGAGACGAGGTAAGGCCTAAATATGTGGGCAAAAGATGAGTACTGGCACGGTGTAGGGTGCAACGTATTTATTAGAGCATCATGAGACCTATAAGGCCAATGAACAAAAGGCTCTGGAGAGTTCGACCTGCGGATTGGGAATGTACCTTGCGTAGCAAGACGACCGCCAACGACCCATCTTGCGGATGACGTGTGTCGGCACCTGATGACTGGATACTGTGGAAGCGGCCCCTATGCGGAAGGAGTGCCCGGATATCGTGCTAGGGTTGTACCCCAACCCTGCTGCCAGCGTGCGGATGTTGGAGACGAACAGGGCAGAAGAAAGGGGCCTACCGTTTATCGGGAGCAATGGGTCGTCTAGCGCGGGCGACTGAAGTGAGGCCAGAAGCTCCTTGAGCACCTTGATAGGACACCAACAGTTGGACGTAGGGAAGAACTCTACCTCGGTGGGAGGACCTGCCTGATTAGTCTTGGTGGATGGGATGGACAGAATGAAATGGTCTGAATGCCAGGCAAGATGCCGCCTGAGCAGGGTTGCCTGGTTGACTGCGCAGCAGGTGAACTCCCCAGGCCTAAGAAACCAATAGAACCCCAGGTACATGGCCGCTTTGGTGATGATGCTCGCTGAGTGCCCAAAAGGGAGACCGTCTAGGGCTAAGGACAATCTGCGGAATAGCTCGCCTGAGAATGGTTGCCTGCGCACCTGGACCGCTGTGCTGACTTTCTGAATGCCCCTAAGGATGGCTTTGATGGCCTGATTGGAAAAAATGGATTTGGCAGAGGGGTCGCCGAGCATCCGATGGTGCTGAATGCCGGCCAAAAACAGCTTGATGGTGTTAAATGACAGGTGGCGGTGGGAGTGGCAATGGGCTATAAAAGCCATGATAAACGTGACCTCGTCCACCCCCCCCCCCCCCCCGTGGATGGGTGTCAATGAACTGCCTATAGACTCTGAACCCGGCGTCATAATTCCTGGTGGTGTTGGCGGCTAGAGAATGCTGGACTAAAGTCCGCGCGGACGCTATCAGGGGCCCTAGTCCAACAGGAGGGAGCTGAATGGCGGAGCTGGAATACCGACGGGGTCTGCCTCTGGAAGTTCCTGAAAGAAGACATCGTAATTAAAACGAGACAGGGCGTCGGCCGCCACATTCTGTGCCCCCTGAATATGGAATGTGAAAATATGAAAGTTAAACGTTAGGGACAGCCAAACAAGTCTACGCAGCAGGGACATGATTTTGAGAGACTTGGCCCTCCCTTTGGAGATGACCTCTACCAGTATCTGACTATCCGTCCTGAAGATTACTGATTTGTTTGCCCTGAGAGGACCCCACACCTGAGTACAACTCCAATAGTGGGGATGATTTCATGGACCCGGCCTCGCATATGAGTTCCACCGGCCAACTGCCGACCAACCACTGCGGATGGAAGATGGCCGCGAACCCGCGGGAGGCCGCGGCATCGGTGAAAACCGTGGGGGATGCCGCATCCGGGGATGGCACGAACACCCAGCCAGGAAAGCCTGCCACATCTGGAGATCCGCCATGGCATGCGTGTCCAGTTGGACGGTGGAGTCCTGGTCCGGAGCTGCCGGGAGGAGACTGAGGAGCCGGGAAGTGAAGGACCTGCTCTGGGGCATGATCTTAAATGCACAGTTGAGGGACCCTAACAGGGACTGGAGCTCCTGCTTGGACAGGACCCTGGAAAAGGCTGCGGAGGAAACGGCGGCCTGGATCTTAGCCAGCTTGGCCGCGGGGAGGCTGCCCTCCATGCAGACCGAATCCAGGGTGATGCCCAAGAAGGTAACCCTGGTGCCTGGACCCTCCGTCTTGGCAGACGCCACGGGGACCTTGAGGCTGGCGAACAGCTGGAGCAAGCTTGCCAACCCCGAGGGGGAGCCCTGGGGCCTCTCGATGATCAGGAAGTCATCTAGGTAATGGATGACCATGTCCAGACCTCCGTGATGAACTAGGATCCAATGCAGCGCGCAAGCGAACCTGTCAAACAGCCACGGGCTGCTTTTGGAACCAAAGGTGAGCCGGTTGGCAAAATAGTACCCGTCCGCCCAATGCAGACCGTAATATTTCCACAACTGGGGAAGGATGGGGAGCAATTTGAAGGCGTCCGCGAACCAAGCCCCTTTCCCGGCCAGCAGGACGTACTGGATGGCTTCATCAATGGATGCGTATGTCATGGAGAACTCCTCTGATGGGATCAAGGAGTTAAGGCTGGGAATAGACGACATGTGTGGAGCCGACAAGTCATAAATTAAACTCCTTTTATTGGAGGACTGCTTGGAGACCAGACCAATTGGGTTTACCCTCCAAGTGGCGAAGGGGATGGACTTGAACGGGCCCAGCAGGAAACCCTTCCGTACCTCGTCCTGCAACAAGGTGGCTACTGCCGCCGGATCTTGGGTAGCCGACTGCAGCTTCCTTCCCTCCCAGGAAACTTGAGGGAGGGCAATGAAACCGGTGTGGAAACCACTCTCGAATCCGGCGAGAAGGAACTGGACTAACTGGCGATCGGGATGGTCTTGCAATAGGACGCCCAAGAGCTCGATGTTGATGTCGGCCAGTCATAGATTCTTGTGCTGCCTTTTTGGGCAGCACGGGCGGGGATGGGCCCTGAAACAGAGGGAGCAGATGTGCAACCCCCAGCGTTGAAGTTATTGCACACCTGACTCTGTCCCAAATACGTGATGGGCCTACCCGGCTTATCGGAAGAAGCCTAGAACCGCTGGGCGCCGGAGGGGCCTGGCAGGGGTGGGCAGGTTGGGACACCAGTCAGCGGTATGCTGAATGGACTGACAAGCCGCGCACGTTGGAGCCCGTAACCCCGCAAAATGGCGACAGAACAACTCCATGTCGAGACGTGAGGAACTGGACTCGTACTTGTACCGAGTCACTGACTTGGGGTACAAGTACGGTGGAACCAATTTTTATGATTATCACCGGTCATTCTCGGCCAAGGCAGCCGCTGCCCTCGCCCAGTTTCAATTCATCACGGACTGGGCGAGGGCAGCGGCTGCCTTGGCCGAGAATGACCGGTGATAATCATAAAAATTGGTTCCACCGTACTTGTACCCCAAGTCAGTGACTCGGTACAAGTACGAGTCCAGTTCCTCACGTCTGTGTGGCTGGACGGCGCAGATGGTGTCCCGGTAGAGGATGAAATCTAGGACAAATTCTGGGATTGATAGCTTACGGTTCAGGCGGGCGTCCTTGGCCCTGAGAACTACTGAGACTTCCCTGCAATTGATTATCTTATTCTCTGACACGTCCTGAGACGCGATGAGAATAGGCGCCAAGTTGACATCCCTCCCTGCCAGAATATCCCTTTTTAAATTCTCCGGGATGAAGTGCGAGGGAGCAATCTGGGGGCTAGCACGGACCGTACCTGGTGCCGTGTCCTGGGAAGTAGAAGGAAAGGCAGGAGGGGCTGGGGATGGCGGTGCCGCCAGAGGCCGGGACTCCAATTCCCCCATCCTGGCTTGAATATTAGCCACCGAACCAGCCAGACTGCCGATGGTAGACTGCAACTGCAGCAGGGACAGCTGGATTGAAGAGAGAGAGGGCTGGTCGTTGGAACCCTCCGGCTCCGTCATCAGGAGACGGTAGAGCTCCTCCTTCCTTGCAGAAGCGTGATGACGGATTCCCCTCCTGTTAAGCTCCGCAACGAGTTTCGGGATGGTCCAGCTACGCAGGGAGGGGTTACTGGTGCGCCCCGACACAGAAGACCCGGGTAAGGACAGGCTATCGTCTGATTCCGGAGCCTGAGACATCTTACACTGCATGGAGAAGGTAAGAAAATACACAGATGAATAAAATTCCCCCCTCCCCCGGAAAATAAGAAATAATTTTTTATTTTTTTTGTGTCCGAACGACCGTGCGAGAGCCGCGGGAGGACGGAAATTAACATGGAGTGAGGATCGCCACCTACCCGAATCAAACGGACCACGCTACCAATTTCTTTGGTGAAGATGAAGACCTATGAATGGAAGCTCGTGATGAAGCATGCTTAACGCTGGGACGGGGTGCAACAGCAGCCACTCGGCTGGACCTTACCTGAGTTTGCACAGTGGAGCTACCGGACACGGAGGAGCCCGGCGACACGATAGAGGCTGGCTCGAAGTTCTGGTGTCCTGAGGCCCTGTTTACGTGGAGAAATAAGCTGTGTTGGTACAAGACCCGGCGAGAGGTGTGAACAACAGACACTAACATGAAGCGACGAAGAAATCTGAGAGACCCAGACCGAACGCCATCTTCAGGAAGATGACCTGAGTGAAATGGGGAACACATGAAACCTGGGCGAATTCAGGGAATACCTGAAACCTGAGCGATCCGGGGAATGCATAACACCTGAGCGATATCAGGGACAGCATGACGCCTGAGCGAATCAGGGACCACATGACCCTGAGCGAATCAGTGAGTGCATGACACCTGAGCGAATCAGTGAGTGCATGACACCTGAGTGATACAGGGAACACATGGCACCTGAGCGATTCAGGGAATACTGGACACCTGAGCGGTTCAGGGAATACAGGGCCCTGAGCGATTCAGGGAATACAGGACACCTGAGCGATTCAGGGAATACATGACACCTGAGCGATTCAGGGAATACATGACAGCTGAGCGATTCAGGAAATACATAACACTTGAGCGATTCAGGTAATACATAACACCTGAGCGATTCAGGGAACACATAACACCTGAGCGATTCAGGGAACACATAGCACCTGAGCGATTCAGGGAATACATAGCACCTGAGCGATTCAGGGAATACATAGCACCTGAGCGATTCAGGGAATACATAACACCTGAGCGATTCAGGGAATACATAACACCTGAGCGATTCAGGGAACACATAACACCTGAGCGGTTCTGGGAACACATAACACCTGAGCGGTTCAGGGAATACATAACACCCGAGCGATTCAGGGAATACCGGACACCTAAATGAACCAGGGAAAAATAAAAAATAAAAATAAAACACGTAACATTTGAGCGATTCAGAGAATACATAACGTCTGAGCGATTCAGGGAAAACCGGACACCTAAACCAGGGAATAATAAAAAAATTAAAATAAAACACGTGACATCTGAGCGAATCAGGGAATACATAACATCTCTGAGACTCAGGAGAAAACATGTAACGCCCGAAGTATTCGGGGAATACATGACGCCAGAGTGTTATGGAAATATATTGCATCTAAACCCTTCGTGGAATGAATTCACCAGCGAAACATCTGGGAAACATTGCACCTGAGCGAATCAGGGGATACGTGACCTTTGAGCTACTCATGGAATGACGGACCTGAGCGAAACAGGGAGTGCATAGGCCTGAGCGATTCAGGGAATACGTACATCCGCGGCCCGGGGAGACATGGCACCTGAGCGATTCAGGGGACGCCAGCCACCTTGTGACTAGAACCAAGATGCCAGCGGCGAACAGGGAACATGCCACCAGCGTGACACCGTAAAACGCCAGACCTGTGACTATAACAACACATGGGTAACCAGATCCATCAACAAAACAACCTCTTTTTTATTTTTATTTTTTGTTTCCAGCAGTGCGGGGGTTAAGGCCATCAGCTAACAGGCAGACAACCAGCCACCGACCCGCAGGAGCGGAGAAGCGGCGCCCGCAGCGGCTGGCTAACAGGTCTGAGGCTGGCTGTGCTGCTAGCCCTGCTGCCCTGAGGCCCCTTGTAACCAGCCTAACCCCTCCGTGCTGACCCCTGTGGCGATGAAACGGCCGGGGTGCGTGCTGCCGGTCTAAGAAAACAGGCCGCCGTTGAGGCCTTCTCCCCCTTTTTCTGGAGGACCGGCGGTGGACAGGACCCTGTCAGGGCCGGATCGGGCAGCAGGAATCCCGATCCCCGCCTGAGACCGTGGCGCTGGATGCCGCCCCTCCGACGGCCGAGCCGTCCCTCGTCTGCGACGCGTGCACCAGAGGAGCCCAGTACTTGGAGGGGGAGGCGACTGAGGCTGACGTGGATGCCCTGCGACCGGTACCCCAGCGCGAGGGCCGCTGGGGTACCGGTATATAATTCCAAAGTCTTTAGTCCCTTTCACTTTTTTCCCATCCAATTTTTACCTGTCTTTCTGAACTCAGTACCCCATAATGAGAATGGGGATTTTATGCCATTTTCTCTGCAGATCCTCTCAAACTCTGTCAGTTTGGATGGGGACTGTTGGTGAATCACCATTTTAGGGTCTCTGTAGAGATATTCAGTTGTGTTCAAGCCAGGGCTCTGGAAGACATTCAGAAAAAGCTTGTTGTCTTCGATCATTGTCTTGTTGGAAGGTGAACCTTTGGCCCAGTCTGAGGTCCAGAGCACTCAGCATTTTTTTTTTTTAAGAATATCTCTGTACTTTGCTGTGTTCAGCTTTCCCCCAACCATGACTATTTTCCCTGTCCCAGCCACTTGAAAACACCCCACAGCGTGATGCTGCCAACACCATGCTTCACTGTATGGATGGCAACACACAGGTGAGGAGCAGAGCTTGGTTTTCTCCAGACAGAAGCTTAGAATCAAAGCCAAAAAGTTCAGTCTCGTCTTTTTCAGACCAGAGAATCTTGTTTCTTAGGCCTCATGCACACGACCGTTGTGTGCATCCTTGGCCGTTGTTCCATTTTCCGTTTTTTTTCGCGGACCCATTGACTTTCAATGGGTCCGTGGAAAAATCGGAGAATGCACCGTTTGGCAGCTGCATCCGTGATCCGTGTTTCCTGGCCGTGAAAAAAATATGACCTGTCCTATTTTTTTCACGGCCAACAGTTCACTGACCCATTCAAGTCAATGGGTCCGTGAAAAATCACGGATGCACACAAGATTGTCATCCGCGTTCGTGATCCGTGTCCGTGATCCGTGTCCGTTTTTTCCTATCATTTCAATGGCAAACTTGACTTAGATTTTTTTTTTTCATTTTTCATGTCCGTGGATCCTCCAAAAATCAAGAAAGACCCATGGACGAAAAAACGGTCACGGACCTACGGACCCCGTTTTTGCAGACCTTTAAAAAAAAAACGGTCGTGTGCATGAGGCCTTAGTCTGAGAGACCCTAAACATACTGCAAAATGAACCCTGGAGTTTTTTTTTTAATAAGTGGAATATTCTGCAATGGCCGAGTCAATCACCAGATCTCAACCCAATCGAGCATGCATTTCACTTAAGACAAAACTCCAGGGAGAAAGACCCACAAACAAGCAACAACTGAAGACTAGTGATGAGCGGGAGGTGCCATATTCGATTTCGCGATATTTCGCAAATATTCTATTGAATATTCGTGTTATATTCGTCAAAATCGAATATTCGTAATTATTCCAATTATCGCGAATAATATGCAATTTAATTAATCGTGTATTGCGATTTTTTTTCTTTTGATAGTATAAGGCAACGTTCCTATGACTAATTGACTCTGGCTAGGCTAATATGTGTATTTTACGAAATTTCGTAATATTGCTCTAACTTCGTCTTTTAGAATATTACGAATATTCTAAAAGACGAAGTTAGAGCAATATTACGAAATTTCGTAAAATACACATATAGATTGTAATTTAGCTAATATAGTGCTATATAATCCTTTTTTTTCTCAATTTTTTTTTGCCTCTTCTGAACTTAAGTTTTGCAAAATATGTACACTATTAAAAAAAATTACTATAGCAGTATATTAGCTAAATTATAATCTATATGTGTATTTTACGAATATTCTTAATATTGCTCTAACTTCGTCTTTTAGAATATTCGTAATATTGCTCTAACTTCGTCTTTTAGAATATTCGTAATATTGCTCTAACTTAGTCTTTTAGAATATTACGAATATTCTAAAAGACGAAGTTAGAGCAATATTAAGAATATACGTAAAAAGTTGAAATCGCAATTCGATTATTATAACTTGAATTAATCGAATTGCGATTTCAACTTAGCTAAGTTAGCACTGCTATATTCCATATTAGGCTAGAATTAACGAATATGGAATATAGCAGTGTTAAGTTGAAATCACAATTCGATTATTATAACTTGAATTAATCGGATTGCGATTTCAACTTAGCACTGCTATATTCCATATTAGGCTAGAATTAACGAATATGGAATATAGCGGGGTTAAGTTGAAATCGCAATTCGATTATTATAACTTGAATTAATCGGATTGCGATTTCAACGTAATTCTCAAATCTGACAGTACATTCTAGTATATGGAGACGTTCCCATGGTGATGGGGACGCTCCATGAGCACGGAAGTCGGCAGAAGCGGCAACGGGCACTGACTGGAGCAGCCAGGAAGCCAGGAACAGGTAAGAACAACTTTAGGGAAGTGGGAAAGAAAAAAATATAACAATAAAAAAAAAAAAAGAATATTTGATTTCGCGAATATATAGAACAATATTCTAAATATTCACGAAATCTCGAAGTTGCGATATTCGAGAAAATAATTCGCAATTCGAATATTCGCGCTCAACACTACTGAAGACAGCTGCATTAAAGAGCTTGCAAAGCATCGCAAAAGAGGGAACCCAGCGTTTGGTGATATCCATGGGTTCCAGACTTCAGGCAGTCATTGCCTGCAAAAGATTCTCTACAAAGTATTAAACCTGAAAGTCTTCACTTCAATTGCATCTCAGTTGTTGCATTTCAAATCCAATGTTGTGGTATGCAGAACCTAAATCATGAAGATTGTTTCAATGTCCAAATATTTCTGGACATAACGGTAAAATGTGTGTGTGTTGCTGGCAGAAGTGTAGCTAGGCTTTCCAGCACCCGGGGCAAGGGTTCAGCATTGCGTGGCCCTGCTGTTGCCAATGAAATGTACAGGAAAAATGAAAAGCCAATTATTTACTTCGCCCAGTGCATAAATATATTCACCCAGTCCCACTTACCTAATAACATTTATCATAGTGTACATTGCAGTACCAATACACCTTGCAATAAATGAAAGAACCAACTGGTCCCACCTCATCCACGGTGTCGCTAGTGTGTCGGTGTGATGTTATCCGCTGGATCCGGAACAAGGTCCCTGTGGTAATAGAGCAAAAATAATAATTACATAATGAAGGGATGGTGACTGCCCCAGTGAAATCCCCAGCAGGGGGTGGTGTGCTGGCCCTGTAAGACCGAGCTATTCCAGTGTATAACAGGGTAATCTGGGGCATTACCCCCCTCACAGTAGTTATGCCCACCTTTGTTCCCCTTCCCTTTAGTTAACCCATATTGTGCCCCCTACATAGTAGTTATGTCCTCCTTGTGGCCCCTTCACAATAGTTATGCCCACCTTGTGGCTCCTTCAAAGTAGTTATGCCCACCTTGTGCCCCTTGGAAGTAGCTAACCCATATTGTACCCCCTTCACAGTACTTATGTCCCCCTTGTGCCCTTTCACAGTAGTTATGTCCTCCTTGTGGCCTGTTCACGGTAGTTATGCCCACCTTTTGGCCCCTTCACAGTAGTTATGCCCACATTTTTGCCCATCACAGTAGTTATGTCCACCTTTGTGCCCCTTCACAGTAGTTATGCCCATGTTTGTGCACTTTTACAATAGTTATGCACACTTTTTGCCCCTTCACAGTAGTTATACCCACCTTTGTGCAACTTCACAGTAGTTATGCCCATTTTTTGCCTCTTCACAGTAGTTATTCCCATATTTGCGTGCCATCACAGTAGTTATGCTCACCTTTGTGCCCCTTCACAGTAGTTATGCCCATGTTTGTGCACTTTTACAATAGTTATGCACACTTTTTGCCCCTTCACAGTAGTTATACCCACCTTTGTGCAACTTCACAGTAGTTATGCCCATTTTTTTGCCTCTTCACAGTAGTTATCCCCATGTTTGTGTGCCATCACAGTAGTTATGCCCACCTTGTTGCCCCTTCACAGTAGTTATGCCCACTTTTGTGCCCCATCACAGTAGTTATGCCCAAGTTTGTGCACCTTCACAGTAGTTATGCCCACTTTTTGCCCTTTTACTGTAGTTATACCCACCTTTGTGCACCTTTACAGTAGTTATGCCCAACTTTTTGCCCTTTCACAGTATATATGCCCACCTTTGTGCCCCTTCACAGTAGTTATATCCTCCTTGTGCCCACCTTTAGCCCCTAGTGCCATCTCTAGCTCTATAAAAAAAAAAAGTTCCCTAGCAGCATGATGCACTCAGACACACATATCGCACTGCTGGCTGTGCAGAGGGCTGGTTCCTGGGCTTTCACAGCTCCTCCCATAGCCAGCAGTGCTATGTGTGGCTTCTGGTGAGTGCCGGAGACCAGCAGAACGAGGAAGCAGGGAGCAGACGAGTCCCTGCTTCACCATGTAAATGAACCGCCCAGCGAATGAGCCCCCCCCAACCTCTGTGCCCGGGGAACATACCGCGGCATCCTCCCCATCACTACACCCCTGATTGGTGGAATAATGTATGTTATTCTGTGTATCGGAACAAGTACATTATGGGATTTCCTGTTTCCAGACACAGTGTTGTTAATATGCTAAAAAGAAAAGGCAGGAAGGGGCGGAGACTTGCTGCACATGTACCAGGGCCGGTTTTAGACAAAATGTGACCCTAGGCAAAATCAAAAGTGGGCCCAAATCTTCTAATAATGTACTAACAACACAGTTACATTCTGTCGATTCTGGCCCTCCCTCACAGATTTACACCCCGTAAAGCTCCTCACACAGTTCTTCACCCTCATGGCCCCAGAATACGCCATGTGCCCCCTCACCTCACAGCAATGAGTTCCCCTTACTCACGGCATCTGAGAGTGTTAAAAACCGGATGTACACAGCTTACAGAAGGACAACAGTGACCAAAGAAAAGCAAAGATGGCCACCAGCAGCGGCTCAGTAAAATTCACACTGCCAGTCCTGACTAACCAGAACTACCAATCCTGGAAATTCAAAGTGAAGATCCTTCTAATAAGAGAAGGTCTGTGGAAATACACACAAGAATGTAAACCAGAGCCACTACCAGAAAATTGTCTGGAGAAAGATCAGAAAGCACAGAGCACTATCCCCTTCAGCATAGATGATGATCAGATTATGCACATATGTAAATGTGAAACTGCAGAAGACATGTGAGAGGAGCTACAGAAAGTGTGAATCTCAGCAACAAGCTCTATTTAATGAGAAGACCAGGCATGGGATTCAGCTGGTTCCCTCCGGTTCTCCAGATCCGGTTGTTAAAATTACAGCTGAATTTGAGAACCGTGTTACCGGCTGAATCCCGATCCAGCGGGAGATGAGCGCTTGCATTGTGGAGGCGCTCATCTCCCTACATTCATCTGTATCACCGAAGCAGATGAACACTGCAGCAGGGCAAGGGAGAGGCGTCTCCCTTCCCTGTTCCTCTGATAGGCTGCAGACACTAGGCCGGAAGATGCCTAGTGTCTGCCTGTAACGCGCAGGGGGCATTGTTGGCACATAGTGGACACTATGGGGGTATCTACTGGGGGCATGGCTGGCACATGGGGGTATCTACTGGGGGCATTGCTGGCATATGGGGGACACTATGTGGGCATCTACTGGGGCATTGCTAGCACATGGGGGACACCATGGCCGCATCTACTGGGGGCATTGCTGGCACATGGATACACTATGGGGGCATCTACTGGGGAAATTGCTGGCATATGGGGGCATCTACTGGGGCATTGCTGGCACATGGGGGCATCTACTGGGGGCATTGCTGGCACATGGGGACACTATGGGGGCATTACTGGCACATCATGGGCGACACTATGGGGGCATCTTATACTGGCACATTATGGGGACACTATGGTGTTGGAGAGGGGGAAGAACACTATGGGGGCATATTATATAGGCACATTATGGGGCACTAAGAAGGGGCATTAATACTGGCACATTCTGGGGGGACACTATGGGGAATCTTATACTGGCACATTATGGGGGCACTATGGGGAAGAGGAGAGTAGCACTATGTGGGAATTTACTAGGGGCAATATATAGGGGTATTTTATACTTGCACACATTATGGGGGCACTGTGGGGACAATAGCTCAACTGGGGGTATTTTGTACTGGCACACAGAACGGGAGCATTTTTGAACTAGTGCACATTATTATCATTATTATTATTATTGAAGGTGGCAGGTGAGTTGTTGAGAAGGTAGGAGGATGATGGAAAAGTACAAACCTAAGATGTCTTTTATTAAACTGCAGAGATGAGAGATGGGTGAAAAATCATCATCGTCTGGTCTTAAAGGAGAAGATGAAGAAAGAGGTCTACATCAGAGGAGAAGTCACTTGATGTAAGAGGTATGTGGTGCTGTATTCTAGATAGCACAGAATATAATATGTATGAATATGTATTTAATGCTAGGTACAAATGTGTATAAAATGTATATGGTGTACTCGTAGGTAAATCTACTGTAAGTGTAGCCTAGGTGTCATTTATATACTGTATGGTGTATATTATATATGTGATTTATGTGAGTGTAGTGGCTATATAGTCTGTTTATGTATGCATACCTCCCAACCATCCCAGATCTGGCATAACTACTGTGTGGTGTATATTGTATATGTGATTATGTGAGTGTAGTGGCTATATAGTCTGTTTATGTATGCATACCTCCCAACCATCCCAGTTCTGGCATAACTACTGTGTGGGGGCCACAATGGAGACTAAGCAGGGTTGGAACATGTACAGGTAGACATTGGGAGGAGTTAGAGGTGTGGGCCAGTGCTGGAAAAAAAAAATTTGTGCGACACTGATAGTTTAGCTCCTTAGGTTTTTTTTTTTAAGTTTTGTGGTATGTGTGTGTAGTGTATACATGGTGTATTTATGTATGTGTACCATGTATATGGTGTGGCATATTTATGGTGTATGTATATGTAATCATGTGTTGTGACACCGCATATATGCCGTTGAGTAGGGAACCTGTTGTTAAAAATTTTATTCCCACCTTTGGAGAAGACTATACCAGTCTAAGCTAAGCAAGGGCCAAAATATGCAACAGAAGGCAAAGGAGAGGGAAGGAAAGGATTGTGGCAGTGCCGAACTGATAACACAAAATGGCGCCGCACAGTCTGTGAAGAGGACGGAGGGAGCGGCACGCCTGAAGAGATTTGCGCATTCAAAGGCGCCCTCTGTAACTGAATCGGAGCTGGAAGCCTCCACGACAACTAATGCCCAGAAAACTGCTGAGCCAGATGCACTTGTAGCAGAGGATCAAGAGGTTGGTGCGGTGATAGAATGGGTGGCTGCTTCAGAAACAGAACCTACCATCAAAGATGTGTTTTCAGCTGTAGCGCAATGTAATAAAGCGCTTGCCTCACTCAGAACTCATATGGGAAGCCTAAAAGAAGATATTGGGCTTATCAGACAAGATATGAAACAAGTGAGGGAAAGGATCGGAGTGCTGGAGGGGCGTGTAAGTGATTTGGAAGATCAAGTGCCGCCAGTGAAGCGTGACCTCCAGCGTGTGATTCACAATGTTTCCCTGCTTATATCCAAAACAGATGACATGGAAAACAGGCTGAGGCGCACAGTAACGTCCGTATGATAGGTGTGCCTGAGCGTGCAGAAGGATCAGACGCAGTTACATTTGTAGAGAAGTGGCTGGTAGAGAAAATTGGCAAAGATAAACTATCCCTGTACCGTGTACCGTTTTGCCCTCCACCACCGGGGGCGCCGCCGAGACCGCTACTACTTAAAGTCCTGCACTTCAGGGATCGGGATGCTATACTGAAAGGTGCAAGAGTGTACGGATCTTACTATAAATGGCAACCGGATTTCTTTGTTCCCGGACTTTTCTGAAGAAGTCCAGAAAAAACGTGTGCGCTTTCTGGACATCAAAAAACGGCTGCGGATTCTACAGCTTCCTTACACAATGTTCTACCCGGCCAAATTGTGGGTGGTAGCGAGAGATAAGACACATATGAAGTGTGGAAGGAGGGGACACACCAATAAATATAGATAATCCAGGGAGTGCAGGAGGGTGGTTTGAAGTGATACAAAACAAAATGGACTCAGATAAGACACATATCTTTGATAATCCTGAAGCTGCGTGCCAGTGGCTGGATGCACATGAAGAGGATCTACGTGGCAATACCTGAGATGACAATGTGCCTTCAGTGATGTCTTATAATTGCCTTATGTCTCCTGCAGGAACTGATGTACTTTATATTGCTTTATGGTTCATATATTTCTGCAGTATGATACGTTGCTGCAATAATGGGGTGGGGGGGGGGGGGGTTGTGCAGTTGGTAAGAGATAGTCCCGTGTGAATGGGAATCACTTTCAACTGTCTGTTCTGCTATCCATATGTTTACATTAAATGTGGGTGGGAGATGTGAAAAGAAATATGTTATGCCAGAGCTCAAAGCCGAGTGTCATTAGTGTAATAGTTGCTCTATTGACAGTTTCAGCTCGTTGATATATCAGGGATCAGGTATTTTTTATACTCCAGTTCTTCTTTTGTAAGGAGAAATGTCTTTTTGTTTTGTTTGTCTATGTTGGGGGGTGGGTTGGGATTTTGGGGTACTTGAGACAGGTGGCGTGTGGTATATGGGGCCTGGCAGCATCTTCGTAGGGGGTAGTGCCAGCAGTCGATTACATTTCTGGTATTGGTATGATGATGGGTACCCTTAAGGTTATAGCTTGGAACATTCGGGGGCTGGGTCAGACCGCTAAACGTAACGCTGTCTTCCATGCTCTGCAAATACATCAGCCGGCAATTCTCTGTTTGTCTGAGACTCACCTGACTTCTGATAAAACTCACCTTGTACATAGAGCATGGATGGCGCATTAATTTTATTGTACATATTCCACGCAATCGAGGGGAGTTTGTGTTCTTGTACATAGGAGTTTTCCCTTTATTTCTTTTTTTTTTTTTTTTTTATAAATTTCTTTATTAATTTTCTCAGAGGGAAGACAGTATACAAATACAGTCATGTGAAAAAATTAGGACACCCTTTGAAAGCATGTGGTTTTTTGTAACATTTTTAATAAAAGGTTATTTCATCTCCGTTTCAACAATACAGAGAGATTAAAGTAATCCGACTAAACAAAGAAAACTGAAGAAAAGTCTTTTCAAGATCTTCTGTAAATGTCATTCTACAAAAATGCCTATTCTAACTGAGGAAAAAGATAGGACACCCTTGCCCCTAATAGCGAGTGTTACCTCCTTTGGCTGAAATAACTGCAGTGAGACGGTTCTTGTAGCCATCTACCAGTCTTCGACATCGGTCTGAGGAAATTTTACCCCACTCCTCAATGCAGAACTTTTTCAGCTGTGAGATGTTTGAGGGGTTTCTTGCACGTACAGCCCTTTTCAAGTCACCCCACAGCATCTCAATGGGATTCAAATCTGGACTTTGACTTGGCCATTCCAGGACTCTCCATTTCTTCTTTTTCAGCCAATCTTTGGTTGATTTACTAGTATGTTTTGGGTCATTGTCATGTTGCATGGTCCAGTTCCGCTTCAGCTTTAATTTTCTAACTGATGGTCTCACATGTTCTTCAAGCACCTTCTGATACACAGTAGAATTCATCGTGGATTCTATGATGGTGAGCTGACCAGGTCCTGCTGCAGCAAAGCAGCCCCAAACCATGACACTTCCACCTCCATGCTTCACAGTTGGTATGAGGTTCTTTTCTTGGAATGCTGTGTTTGGTTTACGCCAAACATGTCCTCTGCTGTTGTGTCCAAATAATTCAATTTTGGACTCATCTGTCCAAAGAACATTATTCCAGAAGTCCTGGTCTTTGTCAACTTTATCTCTGGCAAATGTCAGTCTGGCCTCGATGTTTCTCTTGGAAAGCAAAGGTTTCCTCCTTGCACACCTCCCATGCAAGTTAAACTTGTACAGTCTCTTTCTGATTGTAGAGGCATGTACTTCTACATCAACAGTAGCCAGAGCCTGCTGTAGTTCTCGAGATGACACTTTAGGGTTTTTGGAGACCTCTTTTAGCATCTTGCGGTCTGCTCTTGGGGTGAACTTGCTGGGGCGACCAGTCCTGGGCATGTTGGCAGTTGTTTTGAAAGCCCTCCACTTGTAGACTATCTTCCGGACAGTGGAATGGCTGATTTCAAAATCTTTTGAGATCTTTTTAAATCCCTTCCCAGACTCATAGGCTGCTACAATCTTTTTTCTGAAGTCCTCTGACAGCTCTTTTGCTCTCACCATGGTGCTCACTCTCACTTCAACAGTCAGGAGCACACCAAACTAAATGTCTGAGGTTTAAATAGGGCAAGCCTCATTCAACATGCAGAGTAACGATCTACTAATTATGTGCACCTGGTGTGATATACCTGTGTGAGATCTGAGCCAATTTAAGAGGGAATACATGTGAGGGTGTCCTATCTTTTTCCTCAGTTAGAATAGGCATTTTTGTAGAATGACATTTACAGAAGATCTTGAAAAGACTTTTCTTCAGTTTTCTTTGTTTAGTTGGATTACTTTAATCTCTCTGTATTGTTGAAACGGAGATGAAATAACCTTTTATTAAAAATGATACAAAAAACCACATGCTTTCAAAGGGTGTCCTAATTTTTTCACATGACTGTATATAAAAAAGAAACATATTGCGTATACATATTACATCTCAAGTTGTATATTCAATTTACTCTATGCATTAATCTTTCCCACTCTAATAAGGTAGGGGGCTTATCCATTACCCAATTCCTAAGAATTAATACCTTAGCCAATAAAAACCCCTTCAACCAACAAATCTGTTTGCCTTTTGATAATTTATATTTACACTCCGGGGAAAATATCCAGAGTATGGCTAATTCAATAGTTGGGAGAGGGCTATTTTCAGTTCTTGACCCCATACCCTGGAATATACTTTGCCAAAAATTCTTAATAGCCGGGCAGCTCCATAACATATGGACATATCCGGCTTCAGGGCAGAGGCATTTCAGACAGCAGAATTATTTTTCTTTATTCCTGTACATTTTAGTGAGAAGTCCCGGAGTAAGATATAGACAGTGTACGATTAAAAATTGTGTCAACCGATGCTGGCGCGAAAAGGAGGCCTTCTTAATATTTTGATATACCTCCCGCCACTGGAGTGAGTTACCTACCCCTAAATCCCTTTCCCATTTACCAACACTTTTAAATTTAGTAACCGTGCTTAAATCCTTTTTTAGTCTGGTATAAATGTCACCACCAGACAGCTGAGAAGCTCTGACAGATGCCTTTCAGAACCTCCTCCTTGAGCTTCCTTTGTTTTGCTTTCAGTTCCTCATCTCATTAGCCTCTCTCAGCTGTCATGTAGTTGGACTGATTGCATCCCTTTAAATTCCTCCCCATAGTGCATCAGTGTGCGGTTTATATTTCTTCCTGGAGTGTGTGTGCATGCTGATCCTACTTCTTAGTCTTCTACAAGATAAGTGTTGTGCATTCTTTTGTGTTTTTCTGTTTGCTGGATCCCAGGTGACCCTGACTCCCTCCGTATCTAGTGTAGGGAGCTGGTGGTCGTATCCCCTTACTATTATAGGGTGTTCAGGTGTTATACAGTCGAGGTACGAGGATATGCGATCATCTACCATTGGGATTATCGCATAGGCTGAGCAGTAAGGGAGAGAGCCAGGTCTGATGCAGGGGTCTCCCTTTTGTTCCTTAGTTTTGGATCCAGTGAGTCGTATATTCATTTTGTGTTGTCTTGTTTCCTGTACACCTTCCGTGACATTATAAACCACCAAAACCGTCAGTCGTGGGCCTTTTCGCTGCTGGTGGGGGCACAGCCCCTCCGTTCAGTGGATGAATTCTTTCTAGCCCTGGGTCAGATATATGATGATCCGGATCGTATTGCTTTGGCTGAGTCTAGACTACGTCTGTTATGCCAGGGTAAACAATCCGCAGAGATATACTGCTCAGAATTTCGGAGATGGGCAGCTGATATTGGTTGGAATGATGCTGCACTCCGAAGTCAATTTTGCCATGGTCTTTCAGAGGGATTGAAAGACGCATTTGCCTTTCATGAGAGGCCTACCTCCTTGGACTTTGCCATGTCTCACGCCGTTCGTATTGACAGGCGTCTTAGAGAGAGAGGAGAGTTCACTCCTTCCTGTCATACTCAATCCCAGGACAGTGCAGCGGTCTCATTCTGTGCGCAGGGTTCTCAGTCGCTGTCAACCCCTTCTGAGCAGGAGCCCTTGCAGCTGGGGTTGATTGCCTCTGACAATAGAAGATTCAGCCCGCATGGGAAGGTTTGTTTTTGTTGTGGGGGTATAAATCATTTGGCAAATGTTTGTCCCTCTAGGAGATTCAGGCAGTTTTTTGGGAGTAAAAAAGAAACAAAAAGGAAAAAATCCTTTAAAAATGTTCCATCTGTTAACATTGGCAGGGTTGAAGCGGAAATTGAAGATTTTCCGTTTGCTTGTAGTTCCTGTTTTGTCCTGCCTGGCAGTGTGGCGCTAGAGAGCAAGAACATTTTTTTGTGAGATTTTTGTAGATAGTGGAGCAGCTGTCAATCTCATTGATAATCAATTTGCGATAACTCATGGTTTCCAGGTATGCACTTTGGGAAAGGATATTCCTGTTTTTGCTATTGATTCCGCTCCACTTTCTCAGAAATCATTAAAGGGCATAGTTCACAATATCCGTTTAATTGTGAGTGATGCTCATGTTGAGGATGTGTCATGTTTTGTCCTTAGCGGATTGCCTACTCCTCTAGTGTTGAAGCTACCCTGGCTCACTAAACATAATCCCACCATTGATTGGCAAGCGAGGCAAATAAATGGTTGGAGTGACTTTTGTAGAGAGAGTTGCCTCACGACATCTGTTTCTGAGGTTTCTACTAAGACTGTACCATCTTTTCTCTCTGAATTTTCGGCTGTCTTCTCTGAGAGTGGAGTTCAAGATTTGCCCCCGCACAGGGAGTATGATTGCCCTATTAATCTCATCCCAGGCGCCAAGCTGCCCAAATCTCGTTTATACAATCTCTCCCAACCTGAAAGGGTCGCTATGCGTGCTTATATCTCTGAGAAAAGGACACATACGACCCTCGAAGTCACCTGTTGCCGCTGGTTTTTTCTTTGTTAAGAAAAAAGATGGTTCTTTAAGACCTTGTCTGGATTTCAGGGAGCTAAACAGTATCACAATTCGTGACCCTTATCCGCTTCCTCTGATCCCGGACCTGTTTAACCAGATTGTTGGGGCTAAAGTTTTTTCCAAATTAGATCTAAGAGGGGCATACAACCTGGTCAGGGTCAGAGAAGGAGACGAATGGAAGACGGCCTTCAATACCCCTGAGGGCCATTTTGAGAATTTGGTTATGCCTTTTGGTTTGATGAATGCTCCAGCCGTTTTTCAGCATTTTGTGAACAGCATTTTTTATCATTTAATTGGGAAATTTGTATTAGTGTATTTGGATGACATTTTGATTTTTTCTCCTGATTTCAAAACTCATAAAGAACACTTACGTCAGGTCTTGCTCATCCTGCGGGAGAATAAATTGTACGCGAAACTGGAAAAATGTGTGTTTGCGGTTCCAGAAATTCAATTTCTGGGGTTTCTTCTCTCCGCTTCTGGTTTTCCCATGGACCCCGAGAAGGTCCGCGCTGTGCTTGAGTGGAAACTTCCTGAGAATCAGAAGGCGCTGATGCGTTTTTTGGGCTTTGCCAATTATTACAGGAAGTTTATTTTGAATTATTCCTCTGTTGTTAAACCACTCACTGATATGACCAGAAAGGGGGTAGATTTTTCTTCCTGGTCGGTAGAGGCGCGTAAGGCCTTTTCTAATATCAAGGAGAGTTTTGCTTCCGCTCCCATCTTGGTACAACCTGATATTTCTCTACCCTTCATAGTTGAGGTTGATGCTTCTGAGGTGGGTGTGGGTGCGGTCTTCTCTCAGGGTTCCTCTCCTGCCAAATGGCGACCGTGTGCCTTTTTCTCGAAGAAACTCTCCTCCGCAGAGAGAAATTACGATGTGGGAGATAGGGAGTTGTTGGCAAACAAGTTGGCTTTTGAGGAATGGCGCCATTGGCTAGAGGGAGCCAGACACCCTATTACCGTGTTTACTGACCATAAAAATCTGGCCTACTTGGAGTCAGCCAAGCGTCTGAACCCGAGACAGGCCAGATGGTCTTTGTTCTTTTCAAAGGTTTAATTTTGTTGTCACGTTCCGCCCTGGGGTTAAGAACTCTGGCAACTGAAATTTAATGTGGATAAGTGCAAGATAATGCACCTGGGGCGTAAAAACCCAAGGGCAGAATATAGAATATTTGACACAGTCCTGACCTCAGTATCTGAGGAAAGGGATTTAGGAGTAATTATTTCAGAAGACTTAAAGGTGGGAAGACAATGTAATAAAGCAGCACGAAATGCCAGCAGAATGCTTAGATGTATAGGGAGAGGTATAAGCAGTAGAAAGAGTGAAGTGCTTATGCCGCTGTACAGATCACTGGTGAGACCTCACTTGGAGTATTGTGCGCAGTACTGGAGGCCATATCTCCAGAAGGATATATATACTAGAGTTCAGAGAAGAGCTACTAAACTGGTCCATGGATTGCAGGATAAAACTTACCAGGAAAGGTTAAAAGACCTTAATATGTATAGCTTGGAAGAAAGAAGAGACCGAGGGGATATGATAGAAACTTTTAAATACATAAAGGGAATCAACTCGGTAAAGGAGGAGAGCATATTTAAAAGAAGAAAAACTACCACAAGAGGACACAGTTTTAAATTAGAGGGGCAAAGGTTTAAAAGTAATATAAGGAAGTATTACTTTACTGAGAGAGTAGTGGATGCATGGAATAGCCTTCCTGCAGAAGTGGTAGCGGCAAATACAGTGAAGGAGTTTAAGCATGCATGGGATAGGCATAAGGCTATCCTTCATATAAGATAGGGCCAGGGACTATTCATAGGATTCAGATATATTGGGCAGACTAGATGGGCCAAATGGTTCTTATCTGCCGACACATTCTATGTTTCTATGTTTCTATGAATGTGAAGGCAGATGCCCTGTCACGTTGTTTTCCGGGAGGTGGGAATTTTGAAGACCCGGGTCCCATTTTGGCTGAAGGTGTGGTGGTCTCTGCTCTTTATCCTGAATTGGAGGCAGAGGTGCAGGTAGCCCAGTCAGAGGCTCCTGATCTTTGCCCTCCTGGGAGGTTGTTTGTGCCTCTCAATTTAAGACACAAGATTTTTAAGGAACACCACGATACGGTCCTTGCTGGGCACCCGGGGGCAAGAGCCACAGTGGATCTCATCGCTCGGAGATTCTGGTGGCCGGCGCTTCGTAAGTCGGTTGAGGGTTTTGTGGCAGCGTGCGAGACCTGCGCTCGTGCCAAAGTCCCTCATTCACGGCCATCAGGTCCTCTCCTTCCCTTACCCATTCCTCCCCGTCCTTGGACACATCTGTCCATGGACTTCATAACGGACCTGCCTCGTTCCTCGGGGAAGACTGTGATTCTGGTGGTGGTGGACCGTTTTAGCAAAATGGTGCATTTCATCCCTTTTCCTGGCTTGTCCAATGCTAAGACGCTGGCGCAGGCATTTATTGATCACATTGTCAAATTGCATGGTATTCCTTCAGACATAGTCTCTGATAGGGGCACGCAGTTTGTTTCCAGATTCTGGAAGGCTTTCTGTTCTCGCTTGGGGGTTTGGTTGTCATTCTCTTCTGCTTTCCACCCGCAGTCGAATGGCCAGACAGAGCGCGTCAATCAGAATCTGGAGACATATCTGCGCTGTTTTGTGGCGGAGAATCAGGAGGATTGGTGTTCTTTTTTGTCCCTTGCTGAGTTTGCTTTAAATAACCGTCGTCAGGAGTCCTCTGATAAGTCACCATTTTTTGGTGCATATGGGTTTCATCCGCAGTTTGGGACATTCTTGGGAGAGGTGTCTTCTGGTTTACCTGATGAGGACAGATTCTCCTCGTCTTTGTCATCTATTTGGCAAAAGATTCAGGATAATCTAAAGAGGATGAGTGAGAGATATAAGCGTGTGGCGGATAAGAGACATGTGCCTGGTCCGGACCTGAATGTTGGTGATCTGGTGTGGTTGTCTACTAAGAATATCAAATTGAAGGTTCCCTCCTGGAAGTTGGGTCCTAAGTTTATTGGGCCTTACAAAATCTTGTCTGTCATCAATCCTGTTGCCTACCGTCTTGATCTTCCTCAGACTTGGAAGATCCATAATGTTTTTCATAAGTCCTTACTAAAACCTTATGTCCAACCCATTGTACCCTCGTCTTTGCCTCCTCCTCCGATTATCGTTGATGGTAATCTTGAATTTCAGGTCTCTAGGATTGTGGATTCTCGTGTTGTCCACGGTTCTCTCCAGTACCTCGTTCATTGGAAGGGTTATGGTCCTGAGGAGAGGATGTGGGTCCCAGTGACGGACATTAAGGCCACTCGTCTCATCAGGGCTTTTCATAGGTCCCATCCTGAGAAGGTGGGCTCTGAGTGTCCGGAGTCCACTCGTAGAAGGAGGGGTACTGTCACCACCAGACAGCTGAGAAGCTCTGACAGATGCCTTTCAGAACCTCCTCCTTCAGCTTCCTTTGTTTTGCTTTCAGTTCCTCATCTCGTTAGCCTCTCTCAGCTGTCATGTAGTTGGACTGATTGCATCCCTTTAAATTCCTCCCCATAGTGCATCAGTGTGCGGTTTATATTTCTTCCTGGAGTGTGTGTGCATGCTGATCCTACTTCTTAGTCTTCTACAAGATAAGTGTTGTGCATTATTTTGTGTTTTTCTGTTTGCTGGATCCCAGGTGACCCTGACTCCCTCCGTATCTAGTGTAGGGAGCCGGTGGTCGTGTCCCCTCACTATTATAGGGTGTTCAGGTGTTATACAGTCAAGGTACGAGGATATGCGATCATCTACCATTGGGATTATCGCATAGGCTGAGCAGTAAGGGAGAGAGCCAGGTCTGATGCAGGGGTCTCCCTTTTGTTCCTTAGTTTTGGATCCAGTGAGTCGTATATTCATTTTGTGTTGTCTTGTTTCCTGTACACCTTCCGTGACAATAAATTTGTGAAACACTAACTTTTTTCCCATAAAAAGTGTAGCAGAAACCTAACAGTGACTGCGTAACTAGTGATTGAGAAACTTTATTTTGCAGGATAAGTTGAGCATATATTTTGTGATTTAACGGCGTAATTGGTGTCTCGTGAAATATTTCCCCTATAGGTTTTAATTTACCAGCAGTGCAAATGTGTGACAACGTTGTGATCCCTCTCCGGGTCCAATAATTATTATCATTTAGGGCTAAAAGTTCTTCTAGAAAGGGGTGATCCCATAGCGGGGTAAACTCCAGGGCGTACGTGACCTTCAAAATAGATTTTATCTTATTTCATACTTTCTGCAGCATTGAACTTATAGGGCAGGTATATTCATTGCGACCTAAGACCTCTCTAAATCTTAGATGCCTGTTCCTTAATCTCCAATTGGGGAGGGGAATTGTGAGGCTGTGTGTAACGGTCACGTCCACACACACACACACACACACAGGGGGAAGGATAGTGACCACTGCTCTCCACCCTCACCCCTGGCCCTGCCTACTTGCCTCACGAGTCCTGATGACAGGGGACAACTGGACGACAGTCCCTTACTTAGGATATGTGCATGGAAGACAGACAAGACAAAATACGGAACGTGAACGGACCGGGTCAGAACCAAGAGAGCTACGCAGTACAAAGGGTTAAGCAAAGAATGGTCAGGAGAAGCCGGGATCAAATACCAGGAGAGTAGAGAAGTACCAGAGGAGTCCGCAAAGAGTAGTCAGGTGGGAGCCGAGGTCACAATACCAGGAGGGATGCGCAGTACAAGAGGAGCAGGCAAAGGATCGTCAGGGAACAGGATCAGGTGAGTATTCAGTAGTCCAACTAATAGCCAGGAACCTAGAATTAACAGGCAACCTGTGGCCATCAGGCTGCCTGTATTTATAGTGGGGTCTGAGGGTTATGTGACGTGGCCAGCGTCACATGACCGACAGACAGACAAGTCGAGCACTGAGTGATCAGCTCGGCGCTCAAGGCAGACCTAGGAGCAGGGAGCCTCCCAGCTAGCAAAGCCGCCCTGGGAACGAGGCAAAACACAGATCCTCGCTCCCGCAGCAGGTCTGAGGCTGATGGGAGACCGAGAGCGCCTTTGGCGCCCCGTGACACTGGTTTCACTTGATGCTGCCAAGGCTTTTGACAGCGTCGAGTGGGACTACCTTTGGGCTGTACTGTTGAAGTTGGGATTTGGTCCTGGTTTTATTAAGTGGGTAACGCTATTATATTATCAGCCGCAAGCTAGACTTAGAATAAATGGTGGTGTTTCCCAGATATTGGAATTGGAGAGGGGTACAAGGCAAGGTTGTCCTTTGTCCCCTCTTCTCTTTGCACTAGCAATAGAACTGCTGGCATGCCTGCTTAGATCCACCCCATTGATACAAGGTCTTAAGAGAGGGAGGATGAAAGAACAGGTTTCGCTTTACGCGGACGATATGTTGTTGTATGTAGGAAATCTGGCCTCTTCAATTGACCCCATCATATCACTTATATCTGATTTTGGTAAACAGTCTGGTTTACTTATTAACTGGGATAAATCTGTGATCCTTCCGTTGTCCCCCCTTCCGCAGACTCTCTCCCTTGCTCACACTAATCTTAGAGTGGTGTCGTCCTGTAGGTATCTAGGAGTTACAAATAGATACAAAATCCACAGCCTCCTCAGTTTTGGTGAAAAAGCTGGTTACTTTATCGGTAACAGCAGCAAATGGATAGCAATGTTTCAACCATCTCTAGTCTTTATCAAGCTATGAAGTCATATAGTGAAATGTGCCTATAAACAGTGGCTCAGTGGGTGTATCTCTTATTAATTAAAGTTCTACATGTGAAGTGACTAAGTGTAGTTGATTGCATCGTTTATCAATTGATTATGCATAGAATAACATAATACTTACTGGTGGGGGAGGGTCCATGTGAAAGCCGGCGCTGTGTCCAGAGGTGAGTTTGCGCCAAAATTCTGCATACTCTGTGTCCATATGCACCTGCGCCGAGTCCCCACACCCACAAGGGGAGGGATTCTAAGGCAGCCAATAGAAAAATCGGGCGCCTGTGAAGTCCGTTGTTGTCGGGGGCAGGGGGTAGATCCTGGTAAAGGAAACCTCCTTCGTCCATGGCACCAACCAGAGCACAGGCGTTGATGACGTCTATTGTTGCTAGGGAGAAGGGGCGATCTCCAAATGAGTGAGAATCAAATCCCCTCCACAGCAGCTAAATAAGCCATATGTACCAGCAGCTAAAGAAGGACCGGGGTGATGATATAATGATGGCCAAAGTATATGAGGATCCCACCTGGCTGGGATCATAGGTTAGGCGATTTCAGCTGTAATTTGGGTCCTCATGCTAGGCTATGGTCCCTACAGGGGCGTGACAACTATAAGTTGGCCATCAGTCCCTAAAAGAGGGGCCAAAAGCCAACATTCAGAGACACCTCCCATTTTCTCCTTAAATTGAGAGACCTTGACTACACAGGGGGTAATTTACTAGTCCCATTTGACGTGGTAAGCTTGTATACCAGCATAGAACACCACAAAGGACTAGAGGCGGTACAACACAGACTTGACAATTCAAACCACACACCACAGAGGGTACAATTGATCCTTTCCCTTTTGGAAGTCGTACTGACCTGCAATTATTTTTTGTTCAAAGAAGAGTTCTATGTCCAATGCAGAGGAACCGCAATGGGATCCAATGTGGCCCCGGCCTATGCCAATATGTACATGGCACACTTTGAGGAGGTACATATATATCCATCCAGCTTCTTCCAATTTGTGAGCGGCTGGATGAGATATATAGATGATATCTTCTTCGTCTGGACAGGAACAGTATCTCAATTGCAGCGACTACCTTAATGGGATCCACCAGGAATTACAATTCACAAAGGTACACTCATCTGAACAATTACAATTCCTGCATGTGTTGGTTTAAACAGAAAACAACTTTCTACACACTGACCTATTTCGCAAAGAAACTGATAGAAACAATCTTCTGCGCTTTGACAGCGCACACACACGCGGGATGGTAAAATCACTCCCCTATAGCCAATTCCTACGTGTCAGGAGGGTAGTGAGCAAAGAACAAAACACACAAACTCGACTGGACAAAATGACACAGAAATTCACGGAAAGAGGATATCCCCCTAAACTTATTAAAAAACATGAGGACAGAGTACAAAGTGTGTCTAGACTAGGGTTGATTGAGAAAAGAAAATGCAAAGAACAACTCCAAAAATCCCATTTGTGTCTACATATACCCCTCTCAGCAATAAAATCTCATTGATCATTAAAAAGAACTGGAAACTCTTGACCCAAGCTTTACCAAAAACTCCTGAGTTCCAGAACCCCCCATTATTCTCATATAAAAGGGAGACTAACCTACAGGATAGACTAGTACATGCAGATTCATACACCCCAAAACAACAAAAGAGCAAAAGAACGGGCAGTTTCCCATGCCTAGGATATTGCCACTGCAACAGCATGATGAAGGGCAACACGTTTGTACATCCCCGGACAGGTACTAGATACTGTATCAAACAACTATACACATGTAACTCTTCATTTGTCATCTACATTTTACAATGCCTGTGCAGACTTCTATATGTGGGCGAAACCATACAGGAGATAAAAAAAAGACTTACTCAACACAAGTCAAAAATGCGCAAACATGTTCTAGAACTACCTGTCCCTGAACACTTTGTGAAATCTGGGCACAATATCTCACAGCTGAGGTTTCAGGTCATCAATGGAATCCCACAACTCAGGAGGGGAGGGGACCGAGAGACTCTCCTAAAGAAATTAGAACTGAAATGGACACATAAACTGGATACCGAAAGGACTCAATAGGCACTTTAATCTGAGAATCTTCCTGCATTGACTTGTTCCCCAGGTTACGTCCTGCTTAATCCCTATGTATGACTTAGCTATGGACGATTTTAATATAAGTAGAGTGCCCAACAATAGATGATTGTTGTGTCTGTTTTAATCACAAATGTCACCCTCTTTTTGCATTACAGGGGGCTCTCCATGTGAAACCACATATTACTAACTTTCTCACCCGACAACCTCTCCAACTGCGCCTACACAGATTCCGTTACGACCAAGACCTCTATCTTCTCCACCATAGTTTTCCTGCAACTACACATGAACCGCAGGGGTAAGTGTGATACATAAACGGCCTGTAATAAGTATGTATGATCAAGGTAGCATTATTGCCCCTGAGTGAGCGACCAGGGGGATACTGTTATGTTACCACACCCCTGTCACAGAGTAAACTCACTTAAGAAATTCTGTGGTTGACACTGTACCCAGAGAGGGGACGTATGAATGTTGGCTTTTGGCCCCTCTTTTAGGGACTGATGGCCAACTTATGGTTGGCCACGCCTCTGTAGGGGTCATAGCCTAGCATGAGGACCCAAATTACAGCTGAGATCGCCTAACCTAGGATCCCAGCCAGGTGGGATCCTCATATACTTTGGCCATCATTATATCATCACCCCGGTCCTCCTTTAGCTGCTGGTGCATATGGCTTATTTAGCTGCTGTGGAGGGGATGCGATTCTCACTCATTTGGAGATCGACCCTTCTCCCTAGCAACAATAGACGGACGGAGGAGGTTTCCTTTACCAGGATCTGCCCCCTGCCCCCGGCAACAACGGACGTCACAGGCGCCCGATTTTTTGATTGGCCGCCTTAGAATCCCTCCCCTTGTGGGTGTGGGGACTCGGTGCAGGCGCATATATGGACACAGAGTACGCCGAATTTTGGCGCAAACTCACCTCTGGACACAGCGCCAGCTTTCACATGGACCCTCCCCCACCAGTAAGTATTATGTTATTCTATGCATAATCAATTGATAAACGATGCAATCAACTACACTTAGTCACTTCACATGTAGAACTTTAATTAATAAGAGACACACCCACTGAGCCACTATTTAAAGGCACATTTCACTATATGACTTCATAGCTTGATAAAGACCAGAGATGGTTGAACTGTTGCTATCCATTTGCTGCTGTTACCAATAAAGTAACCGGCTTTTTCACCAAAACTGAGGAGTGCTGTGGATTTTGTATCTATTTGTAACCGTATGGGACCCCCAGCCAGGATCCCCATCCGTGGGCACCGACTTATCTATTATTCTACTGGCAACTTTTTTGGGTATCTAGGAGTTGACATTTCAATCAATCCTCATAGGTACATACCCAACAATATACTACCACTACTGGCTAAGTTTAAACTCAAAGCGATATCCTGGCATAAACTTCCCTTATCTCTGATTGGCAGGGGCAAATGGTGTTAATGCCACAACTTTTATTCTTACTTCACAATGCACCTGTCTGGATACCCATGCATTACTTTCATAAGGTCCAACAAATTTTTCGCTTTGTATTATGGAAAAAAGATAGAAGTAGGATCAAGTATGAAACCTTACAGAGGAGTAAAGAAATGGGTGGCCTGGCCCTGCCTAACCCCTTCCTATATTTCTTATTCGCCCAAGCGCAACATTTTAAGAGCTGGAGTGTAGTTGGAGGAGGTGGAAGAAGTGGTACTCAATGCTGCCTATATGGGCGGTGTCCACGCTAATATAATGCTGTAACTCCTGGGGATTGTTAAGGCCCGGTTTTACTTCAGCTGCTAGGCTTTATACGAATCCTTTGGGTTGTTAGTACTTCAGTGCGATTGGGAAATTGCTTTGTGCTGCACTAAATTTGTCTCAAGTGGGGCGGGTGGGTAATGTTGTGGGATTGTGTGTAATGACCATTTATATTATTGAGATAACCTTGCAGCGCTGGGGTCCTAGGTTCGAATCCGACCAAGGGCAACATCTGCATGGAATTTGTATGTTCTCCCCGTGTTTGCGTGGGTTTCCTCCGGGTACTCCGGTTTCCTCCCACACTCCAAAGACATACTGATAGGGACCTTAGATTGTGAGCCCCATTGGGGACAGTTGGATGATAATGTCTGTAAAGCGCTGCGGAATATAGTAGCGCTATATAAAATGCATAAAATAAAAAATAATGCTGTATCTTGATTCTGTTATGTGATCTGTGATCCTGCTTGGATTGTAAGCTTCCAATGTATAACCTGTATGGTCATGATAATTAATAAAAAAATAAAAATAAAAATCTGATTATAAAAAAAAAAATGCCAGGCTACATAATAAATACCTGCAAGGTATTGGAGAAGAAATAAATGATTTCCATGTCGTCACACTGCTACTCAGCGGTCTTCCAGAAAGTTATGACGCATTTGTGACTGCACTAGATGCACGTCCAGATAATGGGCTCACTCTGGAGCATGTTAAAGGAAAGCATGTAGATGTGTTTAAGAGTAAATCAGAAAATGAAAATAACAATCACAGAGCAGAATCTACATTAAAGACACAGGATCTAGTCACAAACAAAGTTTATTTAAAGGAGACATGTCAGTGTTTTGTGTGAGAAAAAAAACTGGTCATCTGAAAGCTGCCTGCACAGTTTGGAAAGCTAGAATGAATCAGCTAAAAAGGCAGAGTGATCAACAAAGAGTTAAAAAGTGCTGTCAGAAAGTAATATTCCAAATACTGAAGCTGCGTTTATTATTAATTCAAGGACATCGAAACATGCATGGTGCATAGACTCTGGGGCAACTAGTCATATGACAAATGACAGAAACTTCTCTAACCTTGACCAAAGTAAAACAGAGAAAGTGATCCTAGCTAATGGTCAGTATAGGACTTCAGAAAGTGTAGGAGATGGCTACATTAATTGTCAGGTCTCCCAAACACAAAGCAGAAGGATTACTTATAGCCCTAGTCTTGAAAGTAATTTGACTCATGGGGCATGGCAATGAAGTCACATTTAAGAATGACTGCTGCATCATCTCAAAACAAGGGTACACCTTTGCAGAAGGAAAATTTACAGATGAACTGTACCAACTGAAATGCAAAGAACGTGTGTGTACTGCACATTTCCTAAAAATAGTGTCACAAGATCAGAGCTGCCACTTGACTTAATACAGACAGATGTTTGTGGTCCAATGAGCACGCTCACCCCTGGCAAGAAAATACATTTTCTCACATTAATTGATGATTGTAACGGATCACCTAGCACCCCGACTGAGTACCTCCGTTTACGGATGCGCCTAGCGTTTTCCTGAGGCTTCCAAGCACTTTGGCAGACACCACAATCACCAAACCAGCATATAAATCCTCTCCCAGCAATGAATGCTGTAGGCAGTTGAATAGGAACCATACAAATAGGTTTTCACTCCTAGCAGTCAAACTGGGACAGCATGCAATAAATCCTCCCCCAAGAATGAGACGACACTTCACCTTGAGGTTTAAAACAGGAACTCCCTTTATTTTAACACAAGCATTGATTTATACACATCTTCCAACAAGGTACCACCCACAGCCAATCATATGTATCTACAGTATTTAAACCTTCCCCGCAATTGTACACAAAATCCCCTCCCCTCTGTCTGTAACGCAATAAACAAAACACAATGAGCATTGTCTGAGACGTAATTAACCAACACAATAAGCATTGTCTCAGACACAATCCGCAAAATACAATTATCAAACGTAATGGACTAACTTGAACCCTGGCATACACAGATACAATGTAACCGAACACATAATAACATACATAGTATTTAAGACAGCCTGAATGCAATCTGCTACACAGTCTTAAAGGGGCATTGTTCCTAAAAGTCATAACATGGCCATTAAAGGGCCAGTAGCAGCAATATAAAATACCACATGCCCAAATATTGCATTCAAACGTACCAAATCACCAGGGGCCATAGTCAGCAGGTAGGAGGCGGGTAGCCAGTCCTCTCCAATGCCCAGTGGCGAGGCGGGTTCCGCCACAATGATTATTCAAGGTATAGAGTTGTTTATTTGCTTCACAGAAAAATGAAGTTCCAGAGAAACTTGAAGAATATCTCTTTGAAGTAATTAACAAGTTTGGGAAAAAGACAAAGATTCTACGTGCAGACAATGGAGCTGAAGACACAAACCGTTTTAAAGAGAAATGGCGTCTTATTCCAGACTACTGTACCATACAATCCTAAACAAAACGGTGCTGCAGAAAGTTAGAATTAAACTCTCTGTGAAAGCGGACGACGTATGCTGTTTTATACAGCTCTACCAACAACATATTGCGCTGAAGCAATCATGACAGCTTGCTAGATTCAAAATAGACTACCAAGTAAAGCTACTGAGAAAACGCCATATGAGCAATGGAACAAGGAGCCCAAACTACACCTCACAAGAATATTTGGAAGTAAGGTATCTGTATACAGTGAATCTCAAAAGGGTTACAGAATCCTGCACCCCAAGATAACAATAAGTAGAGATGTAGTGATTGATGAGTGTCACGTGTCATTCAAGTTTCATGACATCATACCAATAGTTCAACCTAAACAAGAACAACTTCAGTCACAATCCAAAAGCAACCAGAAAAAAACATACAGAAATCTGGTTTAAGTCTTTAACTGAAGAAACTACATACTGTATTTTTCGCTTTATTAGACGCACTTTCCCCCCCCAAAAGTGGGTGGAAAATGACAGTGCGTCTTATAAAGCAAATGCTGCCAACTCTGATGGCGCTGATACATCGCTGCCGCACTGCGATGTATCAGCGGGATGTGAGGAGGGGATGGAGGCTGGCAACACTGGCGGCGGTGCCTGATGCAGTCACTATACTGTAATACATCGGGCCCAGCAGTTTTCATAAGTAAAGCCATGGTACAGTAATCCTCTTCAAGCAGTGTTTGTACTTTCTCATTCACGCTCCTCCCACTTCATTCATAAAGGCAGAGCGGGAGCGTGAATGAGTGAGCATTGCGAAGTTACGCTGCTGCCCTGCCTGCCGCTTTCATAGTAAGTTGTACAGAGGATTGCCTGAGTTTAAAGTACAAACACTGCTTGAAGAGGATTACTGTACCATGACTTTACTTATAAAAACTGCTGTGCGCGGGGCCCGATGTATTACAGTACAGTGACTGCATCGGGCACCGCCGCGAGTGTTGCCAACCTCCGTCCCCACCTACCATGAAAACTGTTCCATTACACTATGCTGTAAGTGGGTGGACAATGGTGAAATGGGGGTCACTATTCACACAGGACAATATACTGTGACACATATGATACTGTGACCAGCATAAGATGATCAAAAGCTGGTCACAGTATCATATGTGTCACAGTATATTGTCCTGTGTGAATAGTAACCACCATTACATAAGATGCTATGTGTGTCATTCACACATGCCCCACACTACTGTATGATCCATAGACCACCCCCATAAGAGTGTCATCCACAGATCCCCCCATAACAGTGTCCTCCACAGTTCCCCTATAACAGTGTGTCCACCACAGATCCCCCCTATAACAGTGCCATCCACAAATCGCCCTTAAAACTGCCATCCACAGACTCCTCATAACAGTGCCATCCACAGATCCTCCATAACAGTGTCATCCACAGACAACCATTAGTTCAAAACCCACCAAAGGCGCACCTTTTGGTTCAAAATATTTTTTTCTTATATTCCTCCTCAAATATCTGTGGAGGTGCGTCTTATCATCAGGTGCGTCTTATAAAGCAAAAAATACGGTAAGTACCAGATCAACCTCAACTTAGATGATCAACTAGATCAAACAAAGGCACCCGAGCTCAACAGTTATCTTACATGGTCAAGACACTTCTGGAGTCAGAGCCACATTCATAGGAAGAGATGCAAGGATTGCCTACACATGAAAGACAGAAATGGATTAAAGCTGCTAATGAGTAAATGGAATCCCTTCATCAACTTCAAACATGGAAACTCACAAAGTTAGGCCTCATGCACACGGACGTTTTTTTTCACGGTCCGCAAAACGGGGTTCCGTTGGTCCGTGATCCGTGACCGTTTTTCCGTCCGTGGGTCTTCCTTGATTTTTGGAGGATCCACGGACATGAAAAAAAAGTCATTTTGGTGTCCGCCTGGCCGTGCGGAGCCAAACGGATCCGTCCTGAATTACAATGCAAGTCAATGGGGACGGATCCGTTTGATGTTGACACAATATGGTGCCATTTCAAACGGATCCGTCCCCATTGACTTTCAATGTAAAGTCTGGAGTTCTGTTATACCATCGGATTGGAGTTTTCTCCAATCCGATGGTATATTTTAACTTGTAGCGTCCCCATCACCATGGGAACGCCTCTATGTTAGAATATACTGTCGGATATGAGCTACATCGTGAAACTCATTTCCGACAGTATATTCTAACACAGAGGCGTTCCCATGGTGATGGAGACGCTTCAGGTTAGAATATACAAAAAAACTGTGTACATGACTGTCCCCTGCTGCCTGGCAGGTGCTGCCAGGCAGCAGGGGGCAGACCCCCCCCCCCTGTTTTTAACTCATTGGTGGCCAGTGGGCCCCCCCTCCCCTGTTGTTAACTCGTTGGTGGCCAGTGTGCGCACCCCCCTCCCTCCCTCTATTGTAATAATAGCATTGGGGCCAGTGTGCGCGCCCCCCCAACCCCCCCCCTCCCTCCCTCTATTGTAATAATAGCATTGGGGCCAGTGTGCGCGCCCCCCCAACCCCCCCCCCCTCCCTCCCTCTATTGTAATAATAGCATTGGGGCCAGTGTGCCCCCCCCCCCCCGATCATCGGTGGCAGCGGAGTAGAAGATTCATACTTACCTGGCTGCTGGCTGCTGCGATCTCTGTGTCCGGCCGGGAGCTCCTCCTACTGGTAAGTGACAGGTCTGTGCGGCGCATTGCTGTCACTTACCAGTAGGAGGAGCTCCCGGCCGGACGCAGACATCGCAGCAGCCAGCAGCCAGGTAAGTATGAAAATCTTCTACTCCGCTGCCACCGATGATCGGGGGGGGGGGGGGGGGGTGTGCGCACACTGGCCCCAATGCTATTATTACAATAGAGGGAGGGAGGGGGGGGGGGTTGGGGGGGTGCGCACACTGGCCCCAATGTATTAAAACAATAGAGGGAGGGAGGGGGGGGTTGGGGGGGCGCGCGCACACTGGCCCCAATGTATTAAAACAATAGAGGCAGGGAGGGAGGGGGGTGCGCACACTGGCCACCAACGAGTTAACAACAGGGGAGGGGGGGGCCGCACAATGATATTCAAACTGGGGAGGGGGGGGGTCTGCCCCCTGCTGCCTGGCAGCCCTGATCTCTTACAGGGGGATATGATAGTACAATTAACCCCTTCAGGTGCCGCACCTGATGGGGTTAATTGTACTATCATATCCCCCTGTAAGAGATCGGGTGCTGCCAGGCAGCAGGGGGCAGTCTTGTACACAGTTTGTAGTGTATTCTAACTAGAAGCGTCCCATCACCATGGGAACGCCTCTGTGTGAGAATATACTGTCGGATCTGAGTTTTCACGAAGTGAAAACTCAGCTCTGAAAAAGCTTTTATGCAGACGGATCTTCGGATCCGTCTGTATGAAACTAAAACCTACGGCCACGGATCACGGACACGGATGCCAATCTTGTGTGCATCCGTGTTCTTTCACGGACCCATTGACTTGAATGGGCCCGTGAACCGTTGGCCGTGAAAAAAATAGGACAGGTCATATTTTTTTCACGGCCAGGAAACACGGCTCACGGATGCGGCTGCCAAACGGTGCATTTTCCGATTTTTCCACGGACCCATTGAAAGTCAATGGGTCCATGAAAAAAAACTGAAAACGGCACAACGGCCACGGATGCACACAACGGTCGTGTGCATGAGGCCTTACAGACAAGCAGTGGGGGCACTACTGTATGTAGCAAATACAACTCGCCCAGATATCACAGCAGTTGGAATTCTCTGCAGGCACATGAGCAAACCACGTCAAAGAGACTAGAAAGTTATTAGATCTCTAAAAGCAACTCTACAAGTTTGAAAGGCTCAAGCCAGCTATGGCACTAACAGGATAAGTAGTTGTTGATTGGGGGTGTTGAAAAGCGCTGGCCTCTCTGGTGGCCGGGACTATGGGAATGCATTTAGGATAGTGCCTTTTCTTATAGTGTGCAAGCACGGCCACCACTGCTGGATTGCAGAAAGGTTGTAACCACGGAAATGAGCAGTGTATAATGTGATAGAAAAATTAATCAAGCCAACAAAGGAGGCAATATGGACAATCACAATACATTAGTAAGTGCCTTGTATTCAATTTCTCTACATGATAAATGCCATTTGCTGAAGTAAGACAACCCCTTTTAAATTATGTGCATTTTGTTCTACCTCGTAGGGTTAAATGTTAAGACTGGACAGACAGATTCCTTGCAAAGTTCCTTATCATTAGTTGTAAATTAGATTTTATTACCATTACAGTGTGAAAATGTCCATTAGTAGCACTGTTTGCAGCGGGCACCACAATGAAAGGTATGTGGGAAATGATTGAACAACTGCTCTGAGCACATTCTGAACTCCAAAATATATACGGTGGTTCCTGAAGATTATGAATCCTTCAGAATTACTACATAAATTTTACCTAAAACTACATCAGATTTTCACATAAATCATAAAAGGCCTGTCAAAAAATAATTGGACTTGGTAATTTATTGATGAATATTATCAAAAATCCCATGTACGTCAGTGGCAAAGGAATGTGAACCTTTAGGATTAGCAGCTAACTTGAAGGTAAAATTAGAGAAAAAATTAGAGAAAAGTTTTTTCAATCAATGGGATGACAATCAGGTGGGCAACCTGTTTTATTTAAATAACAGGGATCTATCAAAGTCTGTCATTCACAACATGTTAACATGTTTGTGGAAATGTATAATGCCATGGATAAAGGAGATTTCTAAGGACTTCAGAGGAAGAGTTGTTGATGCTCATCAGGCTGGAAAAGGTTATGAAACCACTTCTAAAGAGTTTGGACTCTACCAATCCATAGTCAGACAGCTTGTGTACATATAACCATCCCGAGTTTAACGGAAGAGGAAAGGGAGATATTAGATGCACCATTGAACTTGACAGAGAGATTTTCAGGGCAACTTATCTCCCAGTCCCGATGGGCTTACATTTAAAATATATAGAAAATATGGTGAGGTATTATTACCATATCTCCAGGGAGGTAGGAACATTGTTTTCTATGTCAGAGGCAGTGATTACTCTACTTTTAAAGACGAATAAAGATCTACAGGAAATAGGATCGTATAGATCAATTTCTTTGTTAAATACAAATTTTAAAATATGTACTAAAACGCTAGCAAATAGGCTTAAGAACGTCATCTCTAAGCTCATCTACCCTCATCAATGTGGGTTTACCCCTAAAAGACATACTAAAACAAACATTTGAAGGGTCTTAGTAAATATTTAGAAAGGAGAGCGGGAGGACCGCTCCATCCTGTCAAGGGATGCTTCTAAGGCATTTTGACAGGGTGAAGTGGAAGTTCATCTGAAAGGTAATGACCAAAATTAAGTGAGGGAAATATTTTATTAATTGGGTTTGTTTATTTTTTTTGTTTATTATTTGTTTGTTAATTATATAGTATACCAATGGCCAGGTTAAATATTATTGGTGGTGTACGGTTGGTGTATGGTTGGAATCATGGAGGCACACTACACACACTAATCCCCCTTAAACATAACCAAACTTATCTATAATAACAAAACACAAACTCAAAGGTTGGATGAAAAGGCTGCAATGCTTTATTATGGGTTACCAATAAATTACCATCAACTTATTACTCAATCAATTAGCATAAATAAATAAATAAATAATTTAACCATTAAAACTCCGTCCATTAACCCTTAAAAACCACAATCCACTCAGCTGTAGCTGAGCGATAAATCCCACTAATAAAGCACGCGACAGTACACGGAGAACATTAAGCTCAAGGGAGGGAGGGCGGGCGCAGGTCACAGTCTTCTTAAACTGGCACCTCAATACAGCGGAATGCCGCAATATAAAGGTGCCAGCTTCCCGCCGTTTTCTCCCTATCAAATCAAAAAGACGGATTTCTCCCCCAGCAACCGCAGCAGCCAATCAGGAGGGTCCTGTCACACTTGCCCAAGACCACTTCCATCCAGCTAAAACCGGTTCGCCAGGTAAGATTAATCTGAGGTAAATTACCTGAAAAGATAAAAAAGGAAGGGGGGGGGGGGAGAGAAACAGCACAAAATACCTACCAACTCATATTAACCCCTTATGTGTATGTGCCCCCATGTTTCCCCCAAGCGAAACGCTCTGGGGGAGGGCTCATTCATGGAGGCACACTACACACACTAATCCCCCTTAAACATAACCAAACTTATCTATAATAACAAAACACAAACTCAAAGGTTGGATGAAAAGGCCGCAATGCTTTATTATGGGTTACCAATAAATTACCATCAACTTATTACTCAATCAATTAGCATAAATAAATAAATAAATAATTTAACCATTAAAACTCCGTCCATTAACCCTTAAAAACCACAATCCACTCAGCTGTAGCTGAGCGATAAATCCCACTAATAAAGCACGCGACTGTACACGGAGAACATTAAGCTCAAGGGAGGGAGGGCGGGCGCAGGTCACAGTCTTCTTAAAGTGGCACCTCAATACAGCGGAATGCCGCAATATAAAGGTGCCAGCTTCCCGCCGTTTTCTCCCTATCAAATCAAAAAGACGGATTTCTCCCCCAGCAACCGCAGCAGCCAATCAGGAGGGTCCTGTCACACTTGCCCAAGACCACTTCCATCCAGCTAAAACCGGTTCGCCAGGTAAGATTAATCTGAGGTAAATTACCTGAAAAGATAAAAAAGGAAGGGGGGGGGGGGAGAAACAGCACAAAATACCTACCAACTCATATTAACCCCTTATGTGTATGTGCCCCCATGTTTCCCCCAAGCTAAACGCTCTGGGGGAGGGCTCATTCATTCAGTCTTCACCGAGGTACAAGACAGAGGTGCCCACTCTCACCTGTGTTATTTTTTTTTAGAATCATACACTAGCGTTTTGGCTTTCCGTTTGTGAGATCCGTTCAGGGCTCTCACAAGTGGTTCAGAACGGATCAGTTTGCATTCTAATGCATTCTGAATGGAAAAGGATCCGCTCAGAATGCATTAGTTTGCATCAGTTCAGTCTCCATTACGCTTTGGAGACTGACACAAAACGCTGCTTGCAGGAAAAACCGCCTTGCATCCACACTTGCTTGCAGATGCGATGTGATTTTCACACAGCCTCATTCACTTCTATGGGGCCAGCATTGTGTGAAAATTGCAGAATATTGAACACGCTGCGATTTCTACGCAATGCACAAGTGATGCGTAAAAACCAACGCTCATGTACACGACCCATTGAAATGAATGGGTCCAGATTCTGTGCGGGCGTAATGCGTTCGCATCACGCATTGCACCCGTGCGGAATACTCGCAGAAAGAAGCAAAGTCTATGGGCCAGATTTATCATTAGCTCAGGTCAGAATAATGGAGTGAAAAAGTCCCCAAAAAGTCCCAAATGCTAAAACTGCGCACAAATTTGCTTTTTTCTGCTCTGCACTATGCTTGCCAGTTTTCTGAAAGTGGGCGTGTTTTCTTATGTAAATGAATCTCTAGACAGATTTACTATTGGGACTATTTAAAAAGTCGCAAAAAAGTCGCAATTTCACTCCAGTGAGGACCATGCTTATCTTATGAGACTTTTTAATAGAACATGCGACTTTTTCATAAAAACGTGCGACTTTTGTAAAGCTGATTACTGACGGATAAACTGCAACGGTCAAAACCACATTTATTACAGTTTTAAAGGGCCGATCATAAATCTGACTTGGCTAAAACTGACTTTAGCCATATGTTAAAGTGGAGTGAGCTGTCAGAGTCATGATAAATCTGGCCCATTGTGTATAATTTACTATAACAGTATGCAAATATAACATACACTATGGCACTATAATGTGGTTGTATGTATGACAGATTCCTACTTTTATCTATTGTGTAATATGTATAGTGGGCACTCAATATCTGTAGTTACACATAGGGTACAACACATTTATTTATAACATCAAATAACAATCAAATACGACTCAATAGGATCATATAAAATTACACAGTATTGGAGAAATGGCAATTACACTACGTGCAGAATTATTAGGCAAATGAGTATTTTGACCACATCATCCTCTTTATGCATGTTGTCTTACTCCAAGCTGTATAGGCTCGAAAGCCTACTACCAATTAAGCATATTAGGTGATGTGCATCTCTATAATGAGAAGGGGTGTGGTCTAATGACATCAAGACCCTATATCAGGTGTGCATAATTATTAGGCAACTTCCTTTCCTTTGGCAAAATGGGTCAAAAGAAGGACTTGACAGGCTCAGAAAAGTCAAAAATAGTGAGATATCTTGCAGAGGGATGCAGCACTCTTAAAATTGCAAAGCTTCTGAAGCGTGATCATCGAACAATCAATCGTTTCATTCAAAATAGTCAACAGGGTCGCAAGAAGCGTGTGGAAAAACCAAGGCGCAAAATAACTGCCCATGAACTGAGAAAAGTCAAGCGTGCAGCTGCCAAGATGCCACTTGCCACCAGTTTGGCCATATTTCAGAGCTGCAACATCACTGGAGTGCCCAAAAGCACAAGGTGTGCAATACTCAGAGACATGGCCAAGGTAAGAAAGGCTGAAAGACGACCACCACTGAACAAGACACACAAGCTGAAACATCAAGACTGGGCCAAGAAATATCTCAAGACTGATTTTTCTAAGGTTTTATGGACTGATGAAATGAGAGTGAGTCTTGATGGGCCAGATGGCTGGATTGGTAAAGGGCAGAGAGCTCCAGTCCGACTCAGACGCCAGCAAGGTGGAGGTGGAGTACTGGTTTGGACTGGTATCATCAAAGATGAGCTTGTGGGGCCTTTTCGGGTTGAGGATGGAGTCAAGCTCAACTCCCAGTCCTACTGCCAGTTTCTGGAAGACACCTTCTTCAAGTGGTACAGGAAGAAGTCTGCATCCTTCAAGAAAAACATGATTTTCATGCAGGACAATGCTCCATCACACGCGTCCAAGTACTCCACAACGTGGCTGGCAAGAAAGGGTATAAAAGAAGAAAATCTAATGACATGGCCTCCTTGTTCACCTGATCTGAACCCCATTGAGAACCTGTGGTCCATCATCAAATGTGAGATTTACAAGGAGGGAAAACAGTACACCTCTCTGAACAGTGTCTGGGAGGCTGTGGTTGCTGCTGCACGCAATGTTGATGGTGAACAGATAAAAACACTGACAGAATCCATGGATGGCAGGCTTTTGAGTGTCCTTGCAAAGAAAGGTGGCTATATTGGTCACTGATTTGTTTTTGTTTTGTTTTTGAATGTCAGAAATGTATATTTGTGAATGTTGAGATGTTATATTGGTTTCACTGGTAAAAATAAATAATTGAAATGGGTATATATTTGTTTTTTGTTAAGTTGCCTAATAATTATGCACAGTAATAGTCACCTGCACACACAGATATCCCCCTAAAATAGCTAAAACTAAAAACAAACTAAAAACTACTTCCCAAAATATTCAGCTTTGATATTAATGAGTTTTTTGGGTTCATTGAGAACATGGTTGTTGTTCAATAATAAAATTAATCCTCAAAAATACAACTTGCCTAATAATTCTGCACTCCCTGTATTGTAATAAAATAGGGATTCGTATCCCGTGTTGAAATTCATTAATCGAATGTCCATATGCTTTCCTAAAAATCCTTTAAGATATTTCCACACCCGCTCGTGGTGTGTAAAACCTTATTAAATAGTTAATGAATAAAATCCATCTGATCCCAATATTCAGTGTGCTGTGTCCAAGTTGTTGCTGATGCAGATTATCGGGGTAGTGTTGGTATATCAGGGATTAATTAAATGCAGTATATCAGTCGTACTTACTGCTAGTAGTCCGGTCTTTTCTTATCCCTGACTGTAATGGCGTCCCAATACAGATCAGATACAGAAGGGGTGGGAGGAAACACCATCGATCCAGCAAGAGCTCTTCCCCCAATACCGATGGAGGCCTCTTCCCATGTCCAGGGGAGAATAACGAGACGCGGACAGCGGAAATGATGAATTTAGTTGTGAACATTTCATCTTCTCAGCTTGATAAAACACAAACCAGTGTACTAAGCCGGGGCCTGACATTTTGCCCTACAACCTCACGGGACTGGTTCGAGTTTGAGCTCGACTAAGGGCTCTTTCACACCTGCGTTATAGTCTTCCGGCATAGAGTTCCGTCGTCGGGGCTCTATGCCGGAAGAATACTGATCAGGATTTTCCTAATGCATTCTGAATGGACAGTCCGTCCTTCAGGATGCATCAGGATGTCTTCCGTTCCGGAACGGAACGTTTTTTGGCCGCAGCAAATAGCGCAGCATGCTGCGCTTTTTGCTCCGGCCAAAAATCCGGAACACTTGCCGCAAGGCCGGATCCGGAATGAATGCCCATTGAAAGGCATTGATCCGTATCCGCCCTTAAGCTGAACGTCGTTTCGGCGCATTGCCGGATGCGACGTTTAGCTTTTTCTCAATGGTTACCATGGCTGCCGGGACGCTAAAGTCCTGGCAGCCATGGTAAACTGTAGTGGGGAGCAGGGAGCAGCATACTTACCATCCGTGCGGCTCCCGGGGCGCTCCAGAGTGACGTCAGGGCGCCCCAGGCGCATGGATGACGTGATCGCATGGATCACATGATCCATGCGCATGGGGCGCTCTGACGTCATTCTGGAGCGCCCCGGGAGCCGCACGGATGGTAAGTATGCTGCTCCCCCGCTCCCCACTACTACTATGGCAACCAGGACTTTAATAGCGTCCTGGGTGCCATAGTAACACTGAAAGCATTTTGAAGACGGATCCGTCTTCAAATGCTTTCAGTACACTTGCGTTTTTCCGGATCCGGCGTGTAATTCCGGCAAGTGGAGTACACGCCGGATCCGGACAACGCAAGTGTGAAAGAGGCCTTACAAAAGTTCTTTAGACGCCTGAGATTAAAGCTTTCTTTTCAACGAGAAATATTGATATTCTTATGTGCAAAAATTTTGAGTTACGTAACAAGAGTCATTTTTCTCCACCGCAAGGTAATCATGTGGTTGAAACATATATCAGCTTTGTCAGGAAACGTATCGATCAATTAAGGGAGGAGAGCACCCACCAGTTCAGACACAATCTGTCCCAAGATGAGAGGCGGGCTTTGTCTGAACTGGAATATAACAAACAATTGACGATTAAGCCAGCCGATAAGGGGGGTGCCGTGGTCGTTATGGACACCTGTAAATATATTGACGAGATCACAAGACAGGTAGGAGATGTTAATGTTTATGAGATGTTGAGTAAAGATCCAAAGTTTGATATAGCAGATGTTATAGGGGTATTATTGGATGAGGCTCTTAGCCAGGGAATCATCGATGATGAACTATATGGCTTTTTACATGTGAGCCATCCGATTACCCCTGTAATATATGTTTTACCAAAGATCCACAAGAGTTTGGTGGATCCCCCTGGCCGACCTAGTGTCGGGCAGGGGTTCCATCTTCAATCCTGTATCCATTTTTTTGGACAAGGTATTGCGGATCCATGCGACCACGGCCCCCTCCTATATTCGAGATACTGGCCATTTCTTGACTAAGTTGAATTCACTTACTTTGCCGACGGAGTTCTTACTTGTAAGTTTTGATGTTGTATCGTTGTATACATCCATCGACCACTCTTATGGTTTAAATGTCGTCGATGTGGCCCTGGCCGGCACGGAACTCTCTCTTGGAGCGCGCCGGCTGATCCTCGCCCTCCTGGAGGTGGTCCTGAGGAGAAATTATTTTCTCTTCGGGGACACCTTCTACCAACAAAAGCGGGGTGTGGCGATGGGGTCCAATGTGGCCCCCACCTACGCAAACATCTTTATGGCAGAGGTTGAGGATCGGCTGGTGTATCGCTCCATTTTTTTTGAGAGAGTTCTGTGTTGGTGGCGCTACATCGACGACATTTTCCTGATATGGACAGGTACTATACCTGAGTTAGATGAGTTTTATGTGCACCTGAATTCTGGGGTCCGGGACCTGCAGTTCACCGTGATGCATTCTGCCCGTGAGCTGCAGTTCCTTGATGTCCGAATTCAGGTGCACAATGGAAGGATCAGCACTGATCTATTCCAAAAGCCTACAGACAGGAACACCCTGCTAATGTATGATAGTAGTCACCCTCAGACTATGGTGAGTTCCCTCCCGTGGAGTCAACTACTCAGGGTACGCCGCATCGTATCCGATGACACCCAATTTGGATATAGGTTGGATGAGATGTGCAAGAAATTCTCCAAGAGAGGTTATCCCAACAAATTGATCAATCGTACTAAACATAGGATTGTATCCATGAAACGTGGTGCTACGTTGGTAAGGAAACCACAGAAACAAGAGACCCCCCGAATTCCATTTGTGTCCATTTTTGGGGGTGACAGCAGCAATATAGCCACCATCCTACGACAGGATTGGCAGATCCTACAGAAAGGATTACCTGCAGTCAAGGAATTCTCTGTCCCCCCAATGATGGCATACAAACGGAGCCCCAACCTACGCAATAGACTGGTGAAAGCGGATATAGGGGGTAAGGATATTGACAAACAGAAAAGACTAGCACCACTTAAGAACGGCAATTTCCCTTGCCTTTCCTGCTGCAACTGCAGTTGCATCATGAAAGGTGACGGTTTTACCCATCCATACAGTGGCAAACGATTTAAGATCAAGGGACATTATACATGCAAATCCACAGACGTGGTTTACATGATACAGTGTCCATGTAGTTTGATCTATGTGGGAGAGACCACGATGGAACTGAGGGAAAGAATCAACAAACACAAAAGCACAATAAGAACAGGAGCACTTGACAAACCGGTTGCAAAACATTTCATCGACTGCAAACATTCCATCAATCAACTAAGATTTCGAGTAATCGATAGCGTAGGGTATCTAAGAAGGGGTGGGGACAGGAAGGGAATACTTAGGAAAAAGGAACCCAAGTGGATCCATACCCTTAGATCCCTTCAACCTTTTGGTTTAAATTTAGAGTTCAATGTCGCATCCATCGATTGATTGGTCACTGTATTGTCCTCTTAGGTATAGGGACATCATGTTTTTTATATGTGATACACATCCCTATTGCAATGATTCCTAAATTGATATGTCAAAATGTCTTTTATGGTGTTTGACGTGTGATACATATGGGGGATACATTATGCATATGAAGATTCTATATGAGTGTTTTGCACTACGACATGTATTAATTCCATCTGTGTAGATATGCGAATGTGCATGCTCCGATTGTCCTTTGACAATGGGGCGATCACTATTGTGGTTTGTGACCGTATACAGTGCTGATCTACCCACTTTTGTACACGGATTATGCACATTCTTCCATAGTAAATAGCGCTTACAGTGGCGTCGCCGTTACCATGACGCCGATATTTGCGCTGTGTCTCCATTGGCTATGCCTCACATGTGACCCACGAGATTGACGCATGATTGTGCGCACCGTACTAGGTGTCACGTGATAGTCGCACAGGCCATGACGTCAATGATTGCTTCCAGCAGCCCATTGGTTGGAGACATGAGCGCTGTCCGGCTCCATGGCGACGGGTGATACTTCCGGTATGTAAATATGGTGAGATGCGACTGCGCATTAGCAATGATGGTACGCCGAGGCGCACATTACGAATATGGCGGACATGTCAATGTTAGTAAGTAGTATAAACAGATGTACTCCATATATTGATTGGCTATGACGATGTAATGTGGGGTGTGTATTTTAATTTGGGGGGGTATATATATGCCTACCAGCATTGTTGTCATTAGGCTTGATAAAGACTGGTGAACAGTCGAAACGTTGCCGATTGTGTCTGGAGGTACGAATAAAAGAATTTTTTGATACTGCGACATGCTGCCGAAGCCATCTTCTTTCCCATGTATGTACTTCAAGGCCTGATGGATCAAGGGCCTACGGCTAGGCTGCTGCATTGACAACCGCATTATCTTGAGACCGCAAGGTGCTGCCTCTACACTAGTGTTGAGCGCGAATATTCGAATATCGAATTTTTTTCGCGAATATCGGCACTTCGCTAATTCGCGAATATTTCGAATATAGTGATATAAATTCGATATTTCGAATATTCGTTTTTTTTTTTTTTTTTTTTTTTTTTTATTGTTATATTTTTTTCTTTCCCACTTCCCTAAAGTTGTTCTTACCTGTCCTTTGGATTCCTGGCTTCCTGGCTGCTCCAGTCAGTGCCCGTTGCCGCTTCTGCCGACTTCCATGCTCATGGAGCGTCCCCATCACCATGGGAACATCTCCATATACTAGAATGTACTGTCGGATTTGAGAATTACGTTGAAATCGCAATTCGATTTTTTCAAGTTATAAAATTCGAATTTCGATTTTAACTTAGCACTGCTATATGCCATATTAGTTAGCCTAATATGGCATATAGCAGTGCTAAGTTAAAATCGAAATTCGAATTTTATAACTTGAAAAAATCGAATTGCGATTTCAACGTAATTCTCAAATCCGACAGTACATTCTAGTATATGGAGTCGTTCCCATGGTGATGGGGACGCTCCATAAGCATGGAATATGGCTTCAATGGCTTGGTAGAATTAGCGAATTGACGAATATATTCGTTATATTCCACAAAACGAATATAACGAATGTATTCGTCATATTCCACAAAACGAATATAACGAATGTATTCGTCATATTCCACAAAACGAAGATAACGAAGTATTCTGCATCTTCATTTTAGCTACCTATTCATCAATTTCGCTAATTCTAGCAATGATATAGGAAAGTTGACTATAGAGACAGCTAAGTATAATTCGCTATGCGATTATATGACTGCTTTTTTTTATAAATAGTATAATTATAATAATTATCAGGTATTATAATTATTCTATTTATTTAAAAAAAAGCAGTAATATAATCGCATAGCGAATTATACTTAGCTGTCTCTATAGTCAACTTTCCTATATCATTGCTAGAATTAGCGAAATTGATGAATAGGTAGCTAAAATGAAGATGCAGAATACTTCGTTATCTTCGTTTTGTGGAATATGACGAATACTTCGTTATCTTCGTTTTGTGGAATATGACGAATATATTCGTTTTGTGGAATATAACGAATATATTCGTCAATTCGCTAATTCTACCAAGCCATTGAAGCCAACCATATAGTAAACCAGGTCCAAGTTGGAATCGCAATTCGATTATGTCAAGTTATAATAATCGAATTTCGATTTTAGCTTAGCACTGTTATATGCCATATTAGGCTAACTAATATGGCATATAGCAGTGCTAAGTTAAAATCGAAATTCGATTATTATAACTTGAAAAAATCGAATTGCGATTTCAACGTAATTCTCAAATCCGACAGTACATTCTAGTATATGGAGATGTTCCCATGGTGATGGGGACGCTCCATGAGCATGGAAGTCGGCAGAAGCGGCAACGGGCACTGACTGGACAGCTAAGTTTAATTCGCTATGCGATTATATTACTGCTTTTTTTTTAAATAAATAGAATAATTATAATACCTGATAATTATTATAATTATACTATTTATAAAAAAAAGCAGTCATATAATCGCATAGCGAATTATACTTAGCTGTCTCTATAGTCAACTTTCCTATATCATTGCTAGAATTAGCGAAATTGATGAATAGGTAGCTAAAATGAAGATGCAGAATACTTCGTTATCTTCGTTTTGTGGAATATGACGAATACATTCGTTATATTCGTTTTGTGGAATATAACGAATATATTCGTCAATTCGCTAATTCTACCAAGCCATTGAAGCCATATTCCATGCTTATGGAGCGTCCCCATCACCATGGGAACGACTCCATATACTAGAATGTACTGTCGGATTTGAGAATTACGTTGAAATCGCAATTCGATTTTTTCAAGTTATAAAATTCGAATTTCGATTTTAACTTAGCACTGCTATATGCCATATTAGGCTAACTAATATGGCATATAGCAGTGCTAAGTTAAAATCGAAATTCGAATTTTATAACTTGAAAAAATCGAATTGCAATTTCAATAGGAGAGTAGCCTTTAAGTTAAAATCGAAATTCGATTATTTAAATCGCATATTAATCGCGATAACAAGAATAATGACGAATATTCGATTTCGACGAATATAAAACGAATATTCTATCGAATATTCGCGAATTTCGTCGAAATCGAATATGGCACCTGCCGCTCATCACTACTCTACACTACAATCTCTACCACTACAGATCAGGTCACTCACCCTTTTTCTTCTGCCCGATAGCGTGTATGGGTCTGCGGCTCGTCCTGGTCTCAATTACCGTGGTGTTCGGTGGCGTTCTTCCTGGTTGTATTCAGCGTCCCACGTGTTGAATAACTCACGTGATCGGAGCTTGGAAGACTTCCACGTGATCTGTGCTCTGTTCCGGAGGCGGTACCAACCTCTATACGGACAATTTCTCACAGATATTCCGTACAGGTTTTTCAAGTAGTTCTTGTATAACACAGACGGTGACTTTAACGTACTGTACAGTCTCTTCTTAATGCCGGGATCTCATCCGCTATCGCTATACATGTTTCGGGGTTACGTACCCCTTCATCAGTAGCTCCACCCCTTGTTCTGGTTGGAGTTCTTTATCAAATCTGGTTCGGAACTTATAAGATTTAGGATTAGTTTACTATATTATTCGCATATGGAAATATTCGTATGTGATTTTCATACGATTCTTTTTCAATTACTTTCTTTAGTATTCTCATCTCACCATAAGAGTCGCTTGTTTGTATATATTCACAAGATAATATTCGCAACATACTAGACTCTTTCTATCAACAAACTCAATTAATATCCAATACTGCTAAAATTGTAGGTATTTTCTTTCATAATTTTTGATCATAATTTCTAATACCATATATACTACTTAAAATCAATAATAAAATAATAAATTATACTAAAACATTTTAATATTTAATATTTTGTTTTAATACATATTATATTCAATTCGCTGTTTGTTCATTCGTTTTTTATTCGTTCATTTCCCTATTGTACAATATCTGAGGGAGTAAGGGTGAGGGGCCCCACATCAAGAGGAGATCGGTGTGTCCATAATATAGCAAAACACCGATGTCCCGTCAACGTGGGGCACCAAACCTTATATTATAGGAATCCAAATATCTCGAAATCCGCATTTAAACCTTCAGGTTGCAAGGTATTAAAATCATATATGCGCCTTGCTTCCTGTCGCGACATATTCGAGATATGGTCCCCTCCTCTCCAGTGTACATCAATCTTTTCAAACGCCATAAATTTCAACAAAGAAGGATCCTGATTATGATAAATTTTAAAATGTTTTGATAGTGAGTGCTTTTCATATCCAGACCTAATTTTCGTCATGTGCTCTCCAATCCTAGTTTTTAGTAGTCTTTTTGTACGTCCTATATACTGTTTTCTGCAAGGACATTCAATTAGATATAGGACGTTAGATGTGTTGCAGGATAAAAATGTATCGATTTCATATGAAAATGTACTCGTGGTGGAGGAAGCCTTATTGTTTTTTTTAGGGAATTGCGTGTTCTTACAATTGTTGCACTTATTACACCTATAAAATCCCTTTAAATTAAACATATTATGATTGGTGTTTTTTTCTTCCCATTCTTTATTGTTGGTGCTACCTTTAAAGCTACATTCGGAGCCTTAGTATAAACCATTTGGGGACCCTTAGTTAGATATGGTCCTATCAGTCTGTCTTTCACGACATGATGCCAGTGATTCTTTATAATGGTTTCAATTTTCTTATATTGTGCGCTATAGGGGAGAATAATCCTGATTAGGTTATCCATTTTCTTATCTGTTTCTTTATCTGTCCCTAAGCGTTCTTTTTCTTCGAAAAATACTCCTCTATCCATATCATATACTTCTTTAAGGGATTTATCCACCTGTTTAACAGGGTATTTTTTAATAAGGAATTGTTCTTTCATATCTGCTGCTTCTCTATTGTAATCTTCTTCCTTTGTGCAGTTTCGCCTTAACCTTCTAAATTGCCCTTTGGGGATGTTTAACAACCACCTTGGTAAGTGGCAGCTTGTATATAAGATAAAACTGTTTCTGGCTACCTCTTTTTGATATGTGTGGCATATTAATTTTTCATCCTCCACTTTAATAGTCAGATCAAAAAATTCTATCTGTTTTTTGCTCGTGTTTGATTTAAATCTTATATTATTTTCATTTATATTTATCTCATTAAGAAACGATAGTAATTCTTCTTCCGTTCCCTGCCATATAAAGATCACATCATCTATAAACCTTTGCCAGAGCACCAGGTTCGTCCCCATCTTTGGCGCTATATATTGATCTTCCCAATGCGCCATAAACAAATTAGCGTAGCTGGGGGCAAACCTGGTGCCCATAGCGGTTCCTCTAATCTGGAGATAAAATTCGGAATCATATGCGAAATAATTGTGAGTAAGGATATAATCAACTCCTTCCGCTATAAATCTGACTTGTTCTGGTGCATACTCCCCATACGCTGTTAGCTGTTGTGATAGAGCTTCTAATCCTTGGTCATGCCTTATTATGGTGTACAGAGAGGTGACATCGAGAGTCCCAAGGATCCATTCAGGATTATATTTTAAACTCTCAATAGTTTGTACAATCTGAGTTGTATCTTTGATGTAGGAAAATGTTTTTCTAACTACTGGTTGTAGTATCCTGTCCAGGTACTGGGATAGGTTAGAGGTGTATGATCCTATCCCTGAAATTATAGGTCTCCCTGGGGGGTCAACTGGATCCTTATGTATTTTTGGTATGGTATAGAAGATGGGCATGCGTTGTGGGGTTCCCTTAATGAATTTGGACTCCTGCTCACTGAGAAATCCCTTCTTATAACCAACCTCTACATATAGTCCTAAAGATACATTAAATTCCTTTATTGGATCTTTTTTCAATTTTCTATATGTCTCCTTTTTTTTTTCAAATATCGTTTTTTTATTGAAGTAAATAGACAGTATCCAGTTAATACATTGTATGGCAATGCATGAAAATAAGTTATGTATATGCGTCATTACAGATTTGCGTTTTCCAGTGAGTTACAGCAATAAAGTATTTCAACATGAAATGTAGAATCCTTATTTCACAATCGTCACACTTTTCTCGTATTGCATATATCCGCAGTGTATATTCCATTGTGAATACTTGTCCATCCACTTTTATTTTTTATTCCCCCCCCCCATTTAACTCTTTCCAAACAGGAAACCCCAACTACCCCACCCCCTCCCTCCCTACCAGGTCTGCTATATATTCCAACCTCTCTTCTAATGTACTAAGTATTAAATTACCTACTCCTTATTAGTCTACCTGCATCCGTCCAAGATTATTCATTACCTTTCTTTTCAAATACCACTCTGAGCCTGTGAATGGTTGCATAGTTTCCAACATCTCGGCGTTGCTTAGGGCCACTTTTATGAACGGTTCCCATCTGCCAAAGAAGATATTAACCCATTTTCCCTTGAGCTGTTCTGCTTCCGCTCTCTCGAGCATGAAACATGACTTCGTTTGTGTGAAGACTTCGTCCATTGAGGGTGTAGTAGGCTGAAGCCAGTTCTTGAAAAGGCATCTTTTAGCTGCCAGCAACAATAAGTGTACCAACGGAATTACCCTTTGCCCCTCAGGAGCCACCTGAAACAACAGGAGCTCCTCCACCATCGGGATTTCCACTTGTAGGTGCTTCTTAATTTGGAGGATGACCCTTGCACAAAACTTCCTAGTCTCCGTACAAGACCACACACCATGGTATAGGTCTGTACCTACCTCGTGACATTTCGGACACTTAATGATCCTGTCCGTTCGGGACACCCTAGGGGCAAAGCGAAAACCATAGATGGCTTTATGTATCATTCTAAAATACGTCTCCCTCCATCCCTCATTTGGCGTAATTTTCCTGACTGTGTCCCATCCCTTTAGAATGATTTGTTTGATGTCCCCTGCTGGGAATTCCTTCCTCCATTGTGAGAACATGCCTTCAGCCACTAGCCTCTGTTTCATATCTCTTAATCCTCCGTACAGCTCCGAGAGTGATTTTTTCCTAAGTCCTTGTCCTATAAGTAGATCAAAGTCTTGTAGTCCCAATTCCCTGTTTAGATTCCTGACCCTCTTAGTTAAAAAGTCTTTAACTTGCGAAAACGCAAGCGGGTGTTGGCTACGCAACGTGGGGAATCTCGTGATGAATTCTTCATGTGTGAGGTATCTCCCCTCCTGCACTTCCCATAGATCCTTTATTTTACCTATCCCTAAGTCTTTCCATTTCTGAAAGTGTTTAGCGTCACTCCCTGCTGGGAATTCTGGGTGACCCCACAAGCTCATGTGTTTAGATAAATTGAAAGGCAATGAGTACATTTTGCGGATTGCTTTCCAGCTCGCCACTGTATCTTTGATCAAGAGACTCCCTTTAATCTCAACTGGCATAGCCCCAAATTTAGTGTGCATCAACGCTGTCAGTGACCAAGGTGCCACCAATTGCTCCTCCAGCTTGGTGTTGGTGTAAAAGTGCGTACCAAATACCCAGTCCAAGCTATGCCTTAAAAGGCCAGCTAGATTATATGCTCTTATATCTGGAAAATTTAGCCCCCCTAACCGTTTTGGTAATTGTAATTTTGCCAGCGAGATTCAACATCTCTTTCCCCTCCAAAGGAATGATCTGAATGCTTTTTCCAGGGCTTCTATGTCTTTGTGCTTTAGTAAAATGGGGATTGTTTGGATGGGGTAGAGGAGCTGGGCTATACACATCATTTTTTATAGTTGACATCTCCCCCCCAGGGACAATGGAAGAGACGACCATCTCTCTATATCCGCTAGGATTCTTTTGATCAATGGCGGGTAGTTTAATGCGTATAAAGATTCAGGAGTTTTTCCCACGTGAATACCCAAGTATTTGATGGCATGATCGGCTATCTGTAGGGGAAACCCCAATGCTTTTGACTGGGCCTTTTTTGCTCGGGGTCCTATAAACAGTAATTCTTTTTTTTTGTAAATCTCTTTTTATTATTTCAGATTTTTAAGAACATAAAAGTACATTTCCACATTGTAATACAGAATGCACTATAGTATACATCCATGTTCAGGTACATTTTCAATGCGTACGAGTAACAATTACGGGAAGAGAGGTAGGGGAATAAGGAAAAAACTAAAAGTCGAAAATAGGGAACAAAATAATATAAAGGTAAACGAACAGATAGGCTCTCTGTTTACAATTAGCTAATTTTTACTGTTGTTAGTTAAAATAATACCCCTTCTTAGTATATATATTAGGCTACGTCAAATAATTAAACAAGGCCTTACTTGGACATATCAGGATAATGTAGTCCGATGTATAGAAAAATTTGCGGCAACTTACAGTTAGATGACTGTGGACCTGGCCAAACGGTAGAAAGAGAGGTGGTGGATAAGGGGAGGGAACAATATCCCTAATACAACCCTCAATGTACCCCTGCCTACAGGCGGAGCACCAAAGAAGGGACGAACATCATTGATCCGTTTAGGCAGGGTATCAATAGGCGACAGTGAGGGTTTAGCCACCGAGAGGTGGGGTCGCCCCTTTCGGGGCGGGTGCTCCGCCTGTAGGCAGGGGTACATTGAGGGTTGTATTAGGGATATTGTTCCCTCCCCTTATCCACCACCTCTCTTTCTACCGTTTGGCCAGGTCCACAGTCATCTAACTGTAAGTTGCCGCAAATTTTTCTATACATCGGACTACATTATCCTGATATGTCCAAGTAAGGCCTTGTTTAATTATTTGACGTAGCCTAATATATATACTAAGAAGGGGTATTATTTTAACTAACAACAGTAAAAGTTATGTTTTATATGAAAAGTAATTTTTCTCTGTGATGTCTATATTGAAACTTTTCGTAACCCTATAAATTCCACTGTGATTTGTTTACAATTAGCTAATACTCTATTATCTGTTAAGTCACGGATAACGTATGAAGTTGCTAAACACTCACTATATTGCCACTACATAATGAGTTAGGCTAGCTCATGACAGAGCTCGACACAAAAATTCACACAATGAGAACTTAAAATCATTCATGATACAGCTATTCCTACTAGGATATTACTCCCAGCCCGTCAAGAGCTTCCACATCCCTAGCTTCCTGAGACTGTTTCCAGGGAAGCCAAGTCTTTAAATATCTAGACCTAATACCCTTAATCCATCCTACTGTCTCCTCCATTCTATGTAGTTGATGCATTTTATTTAACCACATCTTCAAATCTGGCGGGGAGGAGTCTCTCCACTTCGTTGGGATAAGTAACTTAGCTGTGGCAATCATATGCGTAACTAAATCCGCTTTTGATGGCCTAAAGTTGGGGACAGGGATCCACAAAAGCACCAGCTCAGGGGTTAACGTTATATCTGTTGCACATATAGAATTTATGCTCTGCTCGACTTCCTTCCAAAATTGTTTGACTCTGGGACATGACCACCAAATATGTATCATAGATCCTACCCCTGATTGACATCTCCAACACTGATCTGTGGGTGAGATGCCTATAGAGTGTAGATATTCAGGGGTTCTGTACCACCTGGTAATGGTTTTATATGAGTTTTCTTGATAACGAACACACGATGAAAAACCTTGTGCATGGGATAAAATATATTTGGAATCCGCATCTGAGAGGATCTTGCCCAGGTCTCTCTCCCATTGGTGTAAATAATATGGCTTGGGGGTGCTAATATCAGATAAAAGGTTATTGTATGTCACCGAAAGTGACTTTTTTAAGATAGTGGGTAGAGCCGTGAAATTTTCGAGCCATGTGGGCTCCAAAAATGTATGACCCGATCCTTTCATATATTTTTTGCATATGTTTTTGAAATCCCAACTATGTATTAGGGCCGGAGGCCCTCTATCCAATTTGTGATATGCTTCCTCCAATGACAAAAAGCGATTTTTGTCTATAACTTCTCCTATCCTCACATCTCCCCATGAATGCCACCAGCTCTTGTCATCTCCTCCCATTCTATCTACCAGATAAGGAAGGACATCCAGTGGGGCTATTTTGGAGATCAACTTTCCCCTTACCAAAGCCATCTTAGAATTACGATAACATATCAGCATACTCTTTGTCAGTGTGCACATGTCTCGACAGAGAGAAAGAGGGGTCTCTGGAAGCCACATCAGGGCATGTTTACTATAAACAGTAATTCTGATTTGTCTGTGTTGACCTTGAATCCTGAAAACGAGCCAAACGACTCTAACAGTTTTAACAAATGTCCTATGTCCCTGTGCGGCTTTTCTAAGAACACTAAGAGGTCGTCAGCAAATAACGCATGTTTAATCACCCTTTTCCCGGTCCTGCCAATTTTGATCCCCTCCAAATTATTATCCCTCTCAATTCGTCTGGACAATGGCTCCAGCGCCAAGTTAAAAAGGAGCAGGGAGAGTGGGCATCCCTGTCTCGTGCCCTTGCCTAAATGTATGGGATTAGACAGGAAACCCGGAGTAGCCACCCTAGCCTGAGGATTAGAGTATATTCCCCTCAGGAAACTCCTAAACGGTCCCTCAAAACCCATTTTGTCCAGTACCTCTCCCATCCATCCCCAGTCCACATTGTCAAACGCTTTCTCTGCATCTATGGATATGATGGCTGGGGATGAATGGGAGGATGGCCTGAGTTTTACTTCATCCAGCGCCAGCAAAACCTTTCTTATATTCATTACTGCCGACCTGCCCTGAACAAATCCCACCTGGGCCGGTGATACCAATTTAGGCAGCAACCCCGAGAGTCTATCTGCTAGTATCTTAGAGATGATTTTAAGATCGACATTAATGAGGGAAATCGGGCGGTATGAGGCCGGGCTCAGGGGGTCTCTCCCCGGCTTCGGGAGAACCTTAATGTATGCTGTATTAGTTAGTGTTGGTATTGGGTTTCCCTTCATATATCCTGAGTACATCTGCGAGAGGGTCGGCGCTATATCCTGGGCTATAGTTTTATAAAATTCCCCGCTATAACCGTCAGGTCCCGGCGCTTTCTCTAGGGGCAAATTCTTTATATATGAGACTACCATCTCTGCGGAGATTGGGGCATTTAACATTTCTCTGTCTTCCGCCGACAGCTTGGGCAACTGAACTCCATTTAACCACTGCCTACCCTCTTGACACTGAGACGAGTTTGTCGCATATAAGTCTGTATAGAAAGCTTCCAAAATTTTATTGATCTCCCCTGGGTGTGAGGTCACTGTCCCGTTTTTCCCCTTTAGGGAATGAATTGTAGAGACCAGTCTTTGCCCCTTCGCTAGCCTCGCTAATAATCTGCCCGCTTTGTTGCCATAACGGTATAGGTGAGCTTCCCATTTAGTCGTTGCAAAACTATCCCATTTTCCAAGCCAGGCCTCGTATTCCGTTTTCGCATTCTGCCATAGAACTCTAGAATCATTTGTAGGCGTGACCTGAAAAAGGGTGTAGGCGTTTCTGAGATTACTACTTAGCTGATTTAACTTCTCCTTTATTTTCCTACGCTTGCCGAACATGTATGCCATGATTCTTCCCCGGATAACTGCTTTCCCCGCATCCCATAGTATTTGATGATTGTCTATGTCCCTGTTTTCTTGCTCGTACTCTAACCACCAACCTCTCAGGAAGTTGTTGAATTCTTCATTTTTATATAATGCGGTTGGGAATCGCCATAGGAAGTCAGTTCCCCGAGGGGCCTCCCTCCTCAAGCTGACAGATATTGGGGAATGGTCCGATATTATCATGTCCTCTATGTGGGGTTCTGAGAATCATCTTGATTCTAGTTTATCGCATAGTATATAGTCTAGTCGCGACCATGATTGGTGGGCATGCGAATAATGCGTGAATTCTCATCCCTCAGGGTTTCGGGCCCTCCACAAATCCACCATACCTGCGTCTTCTATGAATTGCGCTAGCCTGACATCCGCCGATCCTTTTTTCCCTCTCTTCCCTGGGCCCCTTCTTCTGTCTTCCCTCTCGTCTAGTACCGCATTCATATCCCCCGCTACTATTTTCAGACTCGTTAGTTCTGCAGAAACGTCTCTGGTGAGTGCACTGAAAAAAAGTCGATCATACTCATTTGGCCCATAGACATTGAAGATACTAATAGCTTTCTCCCCATCCGCAAGGTTTAACCTGGAGACTCTACCCTGGTGGTCGTGTGTGTGACCAGTCACTTTGTATGGTAGTCCCTTTTTTAACAGCGTTAGCACCCCTGCTTTCTTGCCTAGAGCCCCTGATCCGAATACCTCCCCTACCCATAACTTTTTCATTCTTCCTAGTTCTTCCCCTGGGAGATGGGTTTCTTGCAGAAGGGCAATATCGGCTCCCATGTTTTTTAAGATGCTTCAGTATCATTCTACGCTTTTTTGGAGACCGCAGCCCCTTTACATTCCAGGAGATAATTTTGATATGACTATCCATTAGAATCTCTATTCTTGGTTAAATGTCCCTGCAGACCTGTGGTACCGAACTGGTGCCCCCCCCCCCCCCCCCTTTTGTATAGAACTACCATCACAAGATGGTTTACCAATGGAACACCCCAGGGTAAACTGCACCCCTTAACTATCCATTGTTTTAAACCTTTCAATAACATTCAAGTTTAGGCTTCACTTTTTTCCAACAGTAGAGAAGAAACTTCTTTGTTTCCCAATTCCTTCCGACCTAGACACCTGTGTACATTGCGCAAACATCAAACAGAAATGCGACATAACAGTGTTAACTCAAACCACCTTTGTCAGTACAATGTCCTTTACTCCCTCCGTCCACTCTAATGTTCCTGTTTAATAGCATGGCATATTACTGAAAGTAATAGTCCTGGCATTGGCTACTATAATGTATCTCAGCAAGACTCAACAATGTCCAACCATTATGTTAGAGATTCACACGCTACTGAATGCCGTGGTATACTTATCAGTCCCTGCGAGGTGACAGTCAGTACTCTGCAATCACTTCTTCCCGAGATGATCTCCTCACCGATCTGGATCCATTCCAAGATTGATCTCTGTTTTCTTGCAGGGATGTTTGATCCATGACATCATAGGTGATTGCTGGCACCCCTCGTCGCTTTGTCAGCACCCCTTGGAGCGCATTTTCCGCCTCCTCCGGATCCGTGTAAGTCTCCATCTTATTATTGGGAAAAAACACCCTCAATGTTGCAGGGTAAAGCAGGGAAAATCTTGTTTGATTCTTGAACAAAGCGGAGCACAGTGGAGCAAAGGCCCTCCGTCTTTTGGACACTTCCGCCGAGAAATCTCCAAAGATTAGTACTCTGTGGCCCCTTATTTCAATGGCCCTGCCGGTTTGCTTGAACGCTCTTAATATGGCCGCTTTGTCCGCATAGTTCAGGTACTTGGCGATTACTTGGCATGACCTGACTTTGGCTTTTGGAGTGTTCGCGGTTTTCGCGCTTTTCTCCATCTCCTGCTGTGGGTTATATGGGCCAATCCTATGAGCCCTCTCGACCTTGCAGCTGGTCGCTATGCCCAACGCCTCTGGTATTTCTCTGGCACATATGGTTTCTAAGTCCTTCGCCAGTACCGCTTCAGGAAGGCCCACTATCCACAGATTGCTCCTGCGGGACCGATTTTCAAGGTCGTCTACCTTGTCCCATAGTCTGGCATTCTCCCGTAGGGCCCTCTTAAGTTGTTTGCGTACCTCCTCGTAATCACCTTCCATCCCTGCTATTTTCGCCTCCAGCGTCTCCAGTCGCGAGTCGTGCTGCGCGACCTCCGCTTTCAGTTCATTAAAGGAGACCACCACCGTAGATGCTAAGGCTTCCTGCAAGTCGGGTAAGATTCGTGACGCCACCTCTATCGCCAGGAACTTGTAGTCAATGACTAGCTTCTCCTCACGGGCAGTAGTGAGAGCGCCTGCATCTTCTCTCTGCTCCGATTGTGACATCTCCGGAACCTCTTCTTCTGGTGGCTGCGCTATGTTGGCGTCAGTTGGCGCCTTTCCAGGCTTCGCTGCGGTCTTTTTCGATTTGCTCCCCATTTGCACTACGTAGCGGTCCATCGACCGGACCAATCTTAAATCCGACACCCGCACTCCCACTTCGTGCCGCTTCTTTAAATGTTTGCAGGGGCTGTATATGGTAGTCGGTGTCCTCTGGCTCGGAGCTCTTAGTTCGCGCTTCTCACCATGTTGGCGCCGGAACCGGAAGCCTATATGTCTCCTTATCTCCCAATTGTTTTTTGCATTCATTATCATATTTAGATGTATCTAAAATAACTATAGCTCCTCCCTTATCTGCAGGGCGTATAGTTATATTGTCATTTTGTTGTAATGACTTAATTGCCTGGATTTTAAATTGTTATATCTCCTAGAGTCTCCTTTAATTTTCCTTATATCTTCTTCTACGTTTTTCTTGAAGGTAATTAAATCCTGTCCCATTTCATGTCTTGGGTACATCTTACTCTTTAGTTTCAAATCCGTATGTGTATATATCCCTTGTTTTTCCTCTTTTGGTAATGTGGGATTCTTTAGGAAATATTTTTTTAAGCACAACTTTCGTATAAATTTTTCAATACCAATGTATGTATCAAATTTGCTTAATTGTGTCGTGGGGGCAAATTTTAAACCCTTATTTAACAGTGCATATTGTGCTTGCGATAGAGTGATTGTGCTTAAATTTATTACTGAGTTTTCTTCCTCATTCAGTGTCTTCTGAGGTTCCCTCTTTCTCTTCCTTCCCTTCCCTCTTCGTGTCGTCTTTTTTCGGTGTTCTGGCTGTGATGGTGTTTGTATTGACTCCCTATATATGTTTCCTTGTTGGAGTGAGGTACATATTGATTCCTCCCTTGATATGTTCTCTGAGGGTAATAGTCCTGATTCGTTTTCTGCATCTCCTCCCTGTGTCTCAAATTGTAATTGTGTCCCATAACTGTTGTTGTATAGTGTTGATTCTGCGGTGATTGTTGGGAGGATCTCGTTCGTATCCTGTGGTGTGGAGGTGTACGATCTAAAAAATGAGGATCACTTAGTGCCTCATATCTATTTGTGGTCTGAATATTATAATGTGCTAACCTTTCTTCATTTTGTTCTTTATTTTGTTCCTTTTCTTTCTCTTTTTCTCTTTGATTGGTATTTTTACTAGTCTGTGCTCTATCCTCTTTTAGATATTGTCTATCTACTGATTCATCACTTTTCATTAGATTACATATTTTTCTACTTTTTTTTTAGATAATCTCTTGTTCTACTGTCCCTAATTGTTTACATATTCTTTCATGCCAATTTTTAAATTGCTCATTTTTAGGGAATTTGTCCAGGGTTTCTCTCATTGCTTCAATTTTACCTGTGACTTCTTCCAATATTGATATCCTTCTTTTTACAATTAGTTGTACAAGTAATACCGATTGTGATTTCAGTAGGTCATCCCATTCCTTATCAAAGATCTCATTACATAGATCTTGTGCAGGGGTCTTAGACAACCTGAGTCCTCTTGGTATAATTCCTTGTTCAAGGTGGCGATTTAAAGATTTAATTTCCCACCTTTGTTTAAGTTGTTTTAATAATAGGAACTCAAGTTCTCTAAAGACCTCGGTCATAGGTCTATCTGTCATTTGCTCTGCTGCATTTGTATCATCAAACAGATAATTGGCTAATCTTGATTTTTGACCTTCTATGAAACTCCAGATATCCATGCTTATCTGGGGGGGGAGCACAGCTACAGGGTGAATTAAATTGCAAGACTCGTATATGTATAGTAGCTCACCCCTCCTGATATCATTAGCAGGTGCTCACACTATGGTGTGGTTCACCCCAACCACATAGGAATTATAAAGAATTGTGTAATATGTATAGTGGGCACTCAATATCTGTAGTTACACATAGGGTACAACACATGTATTTATAACATCAAATAACAATCAAATACGACTCAATAGGATCATATAAAATTACACAGTATTGGAGAAATGGCAATTATTGTAATAAAATAGGGATTCGTATCCTGTGTTGAAATTCATAGATCGAATGTCCATATGCTTTCCTAAAAATCCTTTAAGATATTTCCACACCCACTCGTGGTGTGTAAAACCTTATTAAATAGTTAATGAATAAAATCCATCTGATCCCAATATTCAGTGTGCTGTGTCCAAGTTGTTGCTGATGCAGATTATCGGAGTAGTGTTGGTATATCAGGGATTAATTAAATGCAGTATATCAGTCGTACTTACTGCTAGTAGTCCGGTCTTTTCTTATCCCTGACTGTAATGGCGTCCCACTACAGATCAGGTCACTCACCCTTTTTCTTCTGCCCGATAGCGTGTATGGGTCTGCGGCTTGTCCTGGTCTCAATTACCGCGGTGTTTGGTGGCGTTCTTCCTGGTTGTATTCAGCGTCCCACGTGTTGAATAACTCACGTGATCGGAGCTTGGAAGACTTCCACGTGATCTGTGCTCTGTTCCGGAGGCGGTACCAACCTCTATACGGACAATTTCTCACAGATATTCCGTACAGGTTTTTCAAGTAGTTCTTGTATAACACTGACGGTGACTTTAACGTACTGTACAGTCTCTTCTTAATGCTGGGATCTCATCCGCTATCGCTATACGCGTTTCGGGGTTACGTACCCCTTCATCAGTAGCTCCACCCCTTGTTCTGGTTGGAGTTCTTTATCAAATCTGGTTCGGAACTTATAAGATTTAGGATTAGTTTACTATATTATTCGCATATGGAAATATTCGTATGTGATTTTCATACGATTCTTTTTCAATTACTTTCTTTAGTATTCTCATCTCACCATAAGAGTCGCTTGTTTGTATATATTCACAAGATAATATTCGCAACATACTAGACTCTTTCTATCAACAAACTCAATTAATATCCAATACTGCTAAAATTGTAGGTATTTTCTTTCATAATTTTTGATCATAATTTTTAATACCATATATACTACTTAAAATCAATAATAAAATAATAAATTATACTAAAACATTTTAATATTTAATATTTTGTTTTAATACATATTATATTCAATTCGCTGTTTTTTCATTCGTTTTTTATTCGTTCATTTCCCTATTGTACAATATCTGAGGGAGTAAGGGTGAGGGGCCCCACATCAAGAGGAGATCGGTGTGTCCATAATATAGAAAAAACACCGATGTCCCGTCAACGTGGGGCACCAAACCTTATATTATAGGAATCCAAATATCTCGAAATCCGCATTTAAACCTTCAGGTTGCAAGGTATTAAAATCATATATGCGCCTTGCTTCCTGTCGCGACATATTCGAGATATGGTCCCCTCCTCTCCAGTGTACATCAATCTTTTCAAACGCCATAAATTTCAACAAAGAAGGATCCTGATTATGATAAATTTTAAAATGTTTTGATAGTGAGTGCTTTTCATATCCAGACCTAATTTTCGTCATGTGCTCTCCAATCCTAGTTTTTAGTAGTCTTTTTGTACGTCCTATATACTGTTTTCTGCAAGGACATTCAATTAGATATAGGACGTTAGATGTGTTGCAGGATAAAAATGTATCGATTTCATATGAAAATGTACTCGTGGTGGAGGAAGCCTTATCGTTTTTTTAGGGAATTGCGTGTTCTTACAATTGTTGCACTTATTACACCTATAAAATCCCTTTAAATTAAACATATTATGATTGGTGTTTTTTTTCTTCCCATTCTTTATTGTTAGTGCTACCTTTAAAGCTAGATTCGGAGCCTTAGTATAAACCATTTGGGGACCCTTAGTTAGATATGGTCCTATCAGTCTGTCTTTCACAACATGATGCCAGTGATTCTTTATAATGGTTTCAATTTTCTTATATTGTGCGCTATAGGGGAGAATAATCCTGATTAGGTTATCCATTTTCTTATCTGTTTCTTTATCTGTCCCTAAGCGTTCTTTTTCTTCGAAAAATACTCCTCTATCCATATCATATACTTCTTTAAGGGATTTATCCACCTGTTTAACAGGGTATTTTTTAATAAGGAATTGTTCTTTCATATCTGCTGCTTCTCTATTGTAATCTTCTTCCTTTGTGCAGTTTCACCTTAACCTTCTAAATTGTGGGTTTTGTACAATAGGGAAATGAACGAATAAAAAACGAATGAACAAACAGCGAATTGAATATAATATGTATTAAAACAAAATATTAAATATTAAAATGTTTTAGTATAATTTATTATTTTATTATTGATTTTAAGTAGTATATATGGTATTAAAAATTATGATCAAAAATTATGAAAGAAAATACCTACAATTTTAGCAGTATTGGATATTAATTGAGTTTGTTGATAGAAAGAGTCTAGTATGTTGCGAATATTATCTTGTGAATATATACAAACAAGCGACTCTTATGGTGAGATGAGAATACTAAAGAAAGTAATTGAAAAAGAATCGTATGAAAATCACATACGAATATTTCCATATGCGAATAATATAGTAAACTAATCATAAATCTTATAAGTTCCAAACCAGATTTGATAAAGAACTCCAACCAGAACAAGGGGTGGAACTTATGAGAGTATACAGACGTGGACAAAATTGTTGGTACCCTTTGGTCAATGAAAGAAAAAGTCACAATGGTCACAGAAATAACTTTAATCTGACAAAAGTAATAATAAATTAAAATTCTATAAATGTTAACCAATGAAAGTCAGACATTGTTTTTCAACCATGCTTCAACAGAATTATGTAAAAAAATAAACTCATGAAACAGGCATGGACAAAAATGATGGTACCCCTAGAAAACACAGAACATAATGTGACCAAAGGGACATGTTAATTCAAGGTGTGTCCACTAATTAGCATCACAGGTGTCTACAACCTTGTAATCAGCCATTGGGCCTATATATATGGCTCCAGGTAATCACTGTGTTGTTTGGTGATATGGTGTGTACCACACTCGACATGGACCAGAGGAAGCAAAGGAAAGAGCTGTCTCAAGAGATCAGAAAGAAAATTATAGACAAGCATGTTAAAGGTAAAGGCTATAAGACCATCTCCAAGCAACTAGATGTTCCTGTGAGTACAGTTGCACATATTATTCATAAGTTTAAGATCCATGGGACTGTAGCCAACCTCCCTGGACGTGGCCGCAGGAGGAAAATTGATGACAAATCTAAGAGACGGATAATCCGAATGGTAACAAAAGAGCCTAGAAAGACTTCTAAAGAGATTCAAGGTGAACTTCATGCTCAAGGAACATCAGTGTCAGATCGCACCATCCGTCGTTGTTTGAGCCAAAGTGGACTACATGGGAGACGACCAAGGAGGACACCATTGTTGAAAACGAATCATAAAAAAGCAAGACTGGAATATGCCAAACTACATGTTGACAAGCCACAAAGCTTCTGGGAGAATGTCCTGTGGACAGATGAGACAAAAATCGAAGTTTTTGCCAAGGCACATCAGCTGTATGTTCACAGACGAAAAAATGAAGCATATCAAGAAAAGAACACTGTCCCTACTGTGAAACATGGAGGAGGCTCTGTTATGTTCTGGGGCTGCTTTGCTGCGTCTGGCACAGGGTGTCTTGAATCTGTGCAGGGTACAATGAAATCTCAAGACTATCAAGGAATTCTAGAGAGAAATGTACTAGCCAGTGTCAGAAAGCTTGGTCTCAGTCGCAGGTCATGGGTCTTGCAACAGGACAATGACCCAAAACACACCGCTAAAAACACCCAAGAATGGCTAAGAGGAAAAAATTGGACTATTCTAAAGTGGCCTTCTATGAGCCCTGACCTCAATCCTATTGAGCATCTTTGGAAGGAGCTGAAACATGCAGTCTGGAAAAGGCACCCTTCAAACCGGACACAACTGGAGCAGTTTGCTCATGAGGAGTGGGCCAAAATACCTGCTGAGAGGTGCAGATGTCTCATTGACAGTTACAGGAAGCGTTTGATTGCAGTGATTGCCTCAAAAGGTTGCGCAACAAAATATTAAGTTAGGGGTACCATCATTTTTGTCCATGCCTGTTTCATGAGTTTATTTTTTTACATAATTCTGTTGAAGCATGGTTGAAAAACAATGTCTGACTTTCATTGGTTAACATTTATAGAATTTTAATTTATTATTACTTTTGTCAGATTAAAGTTATTTCTGTGACCATTGTGACTTTTTCTTTCATTGACCAAAGGGTACTAACAATTTTGTCCACGTCTGTATAAGGAAGTAAGGAGGATCTCATAAACCAGCTACTGATGAAGGGGTACGTAACCCCGAAACGCGTATAGCGATAGCGGATGAGATCCCGGCATTAAGAAGAGACTGTACAGTACGTTAAAGTCACCGTCAGTGTTATACAAGAACTACTTGAAAAACCTGTACGGAATATCTGTGAGAAATTGTCCGTATAGAGGTTGGTACCGCCTCCGGAACAGAGCACAGATCACGTGGAAGTCTTCCAAGCTCCGATCACGTGAGTTATTCAACACGTGGGACGCTGAATACAACCAGGAAGAACGCCACCGAACACCGCGGTAATTGAGACCAGGACGAGCCGCAGACCCATACACGCTATCGGGCAGAAGAAAAAGGGTGAGTGACCTGATCTGTAGTGGGACGCCATTACAGTCAGGGATAAGAAAAGACCGGACTACTAGCAGTAAGTACGACTGATATACTGCATTTAATTAATCCCTGATATACCAACACTACTCCGATAATCTGCATCAGCAACAACTTGGACACAGCACACTGAATATTGGGATCAGATGGATTTTATTCATTAACTATTTAATAAGGTTTTACACACCACGAGCGGGTGTGGAAATATCTTAAAGGATTTTTAGGAAAGCATATGGACATTCGATCTATGAATTTCAACACAGGATACGAATCCCTATTTTATTACAATAATTGCCATTTCTCCAATACTGTGTAATTTTATATGATCCTATTGAGTCGTATTTGATTGTTATTTGATGTTATAAATACATGTGTTGTACCCTATGTGTAACTACAGATATTGAGTGCCCACTATACATATTACACAATTCTTTATAATTCCTATGTGGTTGGGGTGAACCACACCATAGTGTGAGCACCTGCTCATGATATCAGGAGGGGTGAGCTACTATACATATACGAGTCCTACTTTTATCTATGCCCCCGTTACTCCATAAAGATAACTTTTATAATATGCTAATTAGCCTCTAGGTGCAGGGGGGGCGTTGCCCCTGCTCTTAGAGGCTCCGCACTCCCACCTCTGGCCACGCCCTGCTACACTAGATTGACAGGACCAGGCATCATTGGTCTCCTACTGCCGGCCCTCTCTGCCATGTAAATCTCGCGCCTGCGCTGTCCCATTCAGTATTCGGCGCAGGCGCAGTGAGTGAAGGGCGCCCTCGCCAGCTGACGGCTTCCTCATTGTGCCTGCGCCGAATACTCAGCGCAAGATTTCCCCAGCGCACAGGGCCGGCAGTTGGAGGTGAAGGCTGCCTGGCCCTGTCAATCTAGTGTAGCAGAGCGTGGCCCCCCCTGCACCTAGAGGCTCATTAGCATATTATAAAAGTTATATTTCTGGAGTAACGGGGGCATAGATAAAAGTAGGAATAGGCTAGTTAGGTTCAGCTGACATTAGCACATCGCTAATGTCAGCTAGCTTAATAGGGTTAATTCGGGTAACAAACCCTTTAAATACTATTTACCTATACAAAAAAATATATCTCATTTGGATGTTTTCAAATGTAGAGTGCCTGTCTTAGCTATTTATAAATAATTAATTTTGACAGGGCACCAAATCCAAAAGTTACAAAGAGGTGACCCGCTGTCATATTTATGCAAGATATGTCTATATGCAGATGATGCTATTGGCGCACGAGTATTGAAACCCACAGAACAATTTTAATATTTGGGGATACAAATATCAGCAAACATAAATAAATAATATAACAAGGAAGAGCAGGCACACCACCTTCTGGAAAATTAGTGGACCACTGGAAATACTCTATTAAAAGTTTTATTCTGAGATATCACACATAAAATGGCCTATAAATTACTCTAAACAATAAACAATAAAATACATTGAAATAAAATTGATATAGGAAGGAATATCACATAAAATGCCAAGAGTAATATGTAGTCTCCTGGAAAAATGTCTCATGAGTTGAAGAGTGTGGCAGAGAATTATAACAATCCACTTGTCAATATTGGTCTGTCTCCATGAGACTCTTACCACTCAGTAGTGCCGATGCTGTTAGTGTGTGGTATACTTGCACGGAGCGGTAAAGAAATGTGGTCTCCAAGACACTGGACTCTGCACACTGAACGCTGAACGCTGGATCGATTTAAACAGGCACACAGCCCGGAGGACGTGTTCAGAGTGACTGATTACACAGCGATGAAAAGCTGCAATCACCTGAGCGCAGGACGCAGGATGCTGGACGCTGGGTTGGTTTCAAGTGCTTAGTTCGCAGGGCGTGCTTTCGATCAGGTGATTCTATGCAAATGAATCAGATGTTCCGATCAGCTGGTATGTATCGCCCAATCCCGTAGTTCACAGGTCCTTGTACCAAGGATAAGTCCAGGTCCTATATTGCATCAATGGCTGTGTTCAGAAATAGTTGTTACAGAGTAATACTTTTTATCCACAGGATCTTCTGTACTTGGGGTCCGGACCAGTACTAGATATAGGAATTGCGTAGTCGGCTAGACGCGTTTCGAGGCTACCTGCCTCTTCCTCAGTAGCTACCAGACTGCGCTCTTCCAAACATTATATAGGATACACAATTAAAATCATTGGTAAAACCTGAGATCAGGTAAAAACACTTAAAACATGGCGTGGATTCTAAAAAAGACGTGGATTCTAAAAAGAGGATTCTAAAATGGAGACAACCACATCGGTTACAAATATGTATCAAAATGTCAAATATCATTCTATGTCCCACAGAATATATATATATTATTCTCTTGCAATGTTCACAATCACACAAATATATTAAAAATATTAAAAAGGTTCTTTCATAATATCATCATAATAGGTCTCAATGCACACATGCGTCTCCTGTGTGTTTCTTGTTCTCATATGTCATAGTGGAGAATTCGTATGTCTCTTCAACTGTGGCACATATAAGGATATTTGTAAGATATTTCTATAACATTTTTATAAAATTTTTGTAAAATTTTTGTTACTGACAACAAGATATGGCATGCAATAATTATATAGTCATTATGTCAGAAACCTATCCTATGTTTTGTATGTAATTTCATATATTCTTATAAACTGAATAAATATTTTGTTTCTTGTTGAAAGTAGATATAATGATGTCTGGGAGCAAGGGGAGACCAGGGTGCTGGACTAAAGACAGCTAACCCTGATGTCACATCGGTCCCAGGCAACTTATAGAAAACCAAATACTTCTAATTCTGCGTTGAGACCTTTCGGAACCAACGAGCCAAATTCAAAAATCCTTCTTGACTCTACTCGGGACATATGCATAATGTGATTCCCTCCCCTCCAGTTGGGTTGTATTCTCTCTAGGGCCACATATCTTAATGTACTGGGATCTTGATTATGATGAGTTTTAAAATGTCTGGAGACCGTGTGCTTCTCATATCCCTTGCGTATATTCGCGATGTGTTCCGAGACTCTCTTTTTTAGTGTCCTCTTGGTTCTCCCAATGTATTGCTTATCACATGTACATTGGAGCAGATAGATAACATCCGTAGTACTACATGTTAGAAATTCTCTAATTGTCCATCTATAATTATTGCTTGTTGACATCACTAATTCTGTTTTTTTATTCTGATTTTTTGTGATTTTGCAATTTGCACAGCTTCCACAACGGAAGAACCCATGTAGGCCTACCCATTTGGCAATGGTATCAGTTTGAGTTAAATTCCTATTTTTAATGGTTGGGGCAATTTTTAATGCTAGCGAGGGGACTTTTGTATATGTAATGTCTGGTACGACTGGTAGGAGATGTCCAATAACTTTGTCTTCACAAAGAAGATGCCAGTGTGTTTTGATCATTTTCTCAATCTTCTTATACTGAGAATTAAAGGGAAGGATGAATCTTATTTTATTTTCTTCTGCGTCACTCTTTAGCTCTATATTGGGTTTTTCTTTGAAAAAGGTGGTTCTATCCATCATTTTCACCTTGTTCAAAGAATTTTGTAAAAGGGATAATGGATATTGTTTGGCATCAAAATTTTTCTTCATTATTTCTGCTTCCTCTTCAAAAGTGTTCTCAGACGTACAATTTCGTTTTAAACGCCTAAATTGGTTGATTGGTATGTTTGACAACCAACGAGGGAGATGGCAACTCGTGTGAAGGATGTAGCTATTACGAGTCACTGGTTTATAGTATGTACTACAAACCAATCTCTGTGTTTCTACAGCAATACATAGATCTAAAAATTCAACTTGTTTTTGACTGATGTTGGCAGTGAAAGTTAAATTTTGGTCGTTCCGATTTAGTTCTATAATAAATTTGTTCAGATCATCTTCTCTCCCATTCCAAATGAAGAGGATATCATCAATATATCGCCGCCAGAGGACCAGGCTCGACCCCAGCCGCGACCCAATCACCCTGTGCTCAAATTGTGCTACAAAGAGATTGGCGTAGCTGGGGGCGAACCTGGTCCCCATGGCGGTCCCCCTGGCTTGCAATTAAATTCGGAACCATACCAAAAATAGTTGTGTGATAATATATGTTGGATCCCCTCTACTGTAAAATTAATTTGACCTTCTTCCAACTTACTCTCTCTCTTTAGTACTGTTTTTATTGCTTCCAAACCTTGTTTGTGTTTAATGGAGGTGTACAGAGAGCTGACATCCAATGTAACTAAAAACCATTCAGGGTCATAGATTAAAGTTTCAACAGTTTTAATAATATCTGTTGTATCCTTAATATAGGAAGGTGTCTTTTTTTTTTTTTTTTTTTTTTTCATATTTTATTATTTTAATGCAAAATTAATAACCATATCACATATCCAATATTTTGCAATATAGAGGACTCTATCTGAGGAGGATGGCAGGATTCGCCCGGCATCCAAAGCCTAGTAAAGGAGTTGTGCGAGGTGGCTCATTTTTTCTAAGTTCTCTATGATTGGCGTGGGCAGAGGCCCGGGGTCCGGACGACCCACCCAACAACGAGCATGCCCCGTGCACGCTCCCTCCCAGACACGGGTAGACACAATCGGCAGAGTCAGCACTCATGTGGCCGATCACTTGATACTCACATGCTACATACTGCATAGGAGATAAGCTTGCAGCAAGCTTTAATCTCCAGATTTTTTATTAGACAAAGGACAAAGAAGGGGGTCCAGCAGTCTTTATCGCCATGGTGGATAACCCACTCACATATTTTACTGCCTCGTCCCCATATGCTTGGATAAGATAACAGTGCAATAGTTCGCCATACCTCACAGAAATCTCATATGGTCGAAACTAAAATCGAATATCCCTCAACAATCTCGAGGAATTAAAACGAGTATAAGCAAGAGTCAGGGCTAGGCCTACTCTGTGTCTTTAAGAATGCACTCAGTGGCACGCCCACCACACGTGACGTCTCATTGCCTGCTGTGCAGCCTCATGTCTGACGGGAGGAGCCGTACCTTGAGTCGCGCTCGGCGCCCGGGCGCCCCCGGGTCCCGAGCCCCAATGCCCCGCCAATATATCACTCACTTATTCTAAGTACGAATTCCAATCTTTGTCTTACTGCCGGAAGGTCCTCCCATCCTCCAACATTCCTAGAGATCCTCATATACTGAAGTATAACTTCACATTCTTCCCCAATAGTATAAATATAAACAAGGCGGACAAATGGAATTTCCCCCTAACCCCAACCACCCACCCTCCCACCTTGCAGGAAGAAAAAAAAAATAAAAAAAATAAAAAGGAAAAAAATTAAAAATCTCTGTATACAATAACGAAAATAAATAGCCTCCTAATTAATTATCTATGTCCCATTCCTTCCATAAATTATTCCACTTTAAGTGAGCTCCTCTTTGTTTATAAAGAATCTTCTCGTAGCTTTTCACTTTCTCAACCAAGCTCAACCAGTTTTTACAGTCTGGGGCGATAGAGGAAAACCAGGCTCTAGAAATGAGGAGTCTAGCTAAGAATATCACCTTAATCAACAGATGGGAGTTTATGGGCTGATAATTAACCTCCGATAAGTCTCCCAGGACCCATATCCTGGGGGACAATGGAACAGAAATTTTGAGTTTACACACCAGGTTCTTTTGGACCAAGCTCCAGTACCTACTCACCATTGGGCAGTCCCAGAACATATGTAAATGATCTGCCTCAGATTCACCACAACGTGGGCAGCTAGAGGAGGCCCTGAGTCCTCTTCTATGTAGCCATATAGGTGTCACGTAAATTTTGTGCAGAATATTGAATTGTACCACAGTGTGGTTAAAATTATGTGAAACCATCTTTAAACTTTCCCCTATTTTCTCCCAATTTGGATGGCCCACCTCTGCAAGAAGAGAAGACCAAGCTCTCTGTCCTGGAGAGAGAACATCCAAAAAAAAATTATCCATTAAATGTCTGTAACAGTGTGATAGTTTAATTCTCGTGACAATTTTCTTACAAATTAAATCATGTAAAAATACAGGAGTATCTATAATAAAGAAGTGACTGTTTAAAGTGCTAGAAAGTGCGGACCTCAATTGAAAGTATGCATACCAAGCCACCTCACCTAGCTTTGCCCTTAATTCCGTGAGAGGCAGAATTTGTCCCCCACTGACTACTTGATGTAGATACTGAATGTTTTTGGTCCTCCAATACTGGCGACAGCTTAAATCGTTTAGATTAGGAAATTTTCGGTTATGCCATAATGGGGTGCAGGTGAGTGATGCTTTAACTCCACACCACCTCCTTATGACCAGCCAGGTCTTTCTGACCATTCTGCAGAAGAGTGAGTACCCATTCGGTATATTTAACAAATAATCAGATTCCAGTACAGTAAAAAAATCCAAAAAGCCTGAATCTTTCACTACTCTGCTGCAGAAGGGGCTATTTTCCCAGTCGTTAAAAAGACAGAGTTGGGACGCTACAAAATAGCCATTGAAATAGGGGAGGTTAAGACCTCCCCGATTGTAGGGCATAGAAAAATAAAGGGCCTTCAGTCTAACACGCTTCCTCCCCCATAATAAATCATTGAGCATACGTTCTATCAATCTAAAATATTTGTCTGGAATCCAGATAGGCGAATTGCGCAGGACATAAAGAACCTGGGGCAGCACTACCATTTTTATTAATGAAATCCTGTCTGCTCTTGCTGGCAGGATTTTTTGCCATATCTTGATTTTAGCTCTCAACTTCATCAACAAAGGAATCAGGTTAAGTTGTAGATATTCCTGAGGTTTGGCAGAGACTGTTATCCCCAGATACTTTATTGACTCAGAAATCGTTAACTGGTTATTCCCTTTGCCTCGCAACTCATCTATAGGGAGGAGAACGGTCTTATCCCAGTTGATCTCAAGTCCAGACGGATCAGAAAAAAGACCAACCAGGTCCATTATACGAGGGAGAGTAGTGTCTGTTTGATGAATAAAGACCAAAGATCTTCAATAGGGGAAATGATAAAATATATAATACGGATAGGGCACAAAACTCTCAGAATCAAGAACACCACTCTAATTCATCTGGGAACACCTATAGAGCACATGATTCACACAATGTGGAACCCCAGAGGAAGGTACAAAGAGACATAGGATTTGAACAAGGGGACCCAAAAATCACTTACAATATACCTATCACAAATCAATACGAAAGTTTATCTGAAACACATTTTTTAGACAGAACACCGCCTCACCACAAATCCCGAATACATCGACCTATGGAGAAAGTAACTCCCAGACAAGAGTATTACCAGACACCAACACAACCACACAACTACAATCTAAGACACAGAGATTTCAGCCCCACAACACATGCACAAAAGAGAGAACGGACCCCACCGAGAGGGAGACGGCGCTCAGGACCGCCTCCAACACAACACCACAACTCACAGAGACCACAACGCACGCAAGTCACTCGGACTCAAGATCAGGGAGGAAGACACGTAGGGGAAACAGGAAACAGAAACACACAGAAATGAATACCCAAACTAAGGAAGAAAGCCCCATCATTAATTTAAGTACACATATACTTACTCAAGCACAGAGCACTTTATTGAGTAAGGGTCTGAAATTTGCACCCACAGCCCTTTTGAACAAATTTGAGACATGTATTAATATAGAAAAATTTGTGAGGAAATTATGCCTTAAAAAGCACTTTATTAAAAATCCCTATGAATATACCCTATCGAATCAATCTAAATATCTGCATACTGATTTGAAACCGAAATCTAGGAAATACCCTCAACAAGAAATAGGATACGAGATAGCAGCTTTTAGAAAAAACATGGAGACAGACATCAGAAAGATCAATACATCTATACAGAAGAGACATTATAACAATTTAACCAAATGTGAATGTGAAGCTTTGAAACAATTACAGAAACTGGACAGTATTACGATACGTCCAGCTGACAAAGGAGGTGCAATTGTGATTCAAAATACAGAGGATTATGACAAAGAGTGTCGCAAGCAATTGATGGATCAAGATACATACATTAAGTTAGATAGAGACCCCACACAGGAATTTTATGGATCCTTAACTGATCTATGTAAAAGAGGTAAAGAACAGGGCTTTCTATATGAAAATGAATACAAATACATATTAGACACTGAACAAAGAATTCCTGTTTTTTATTGCTTGCCTAAAGTTCACAAAAATAATAAAAACCCTCCAGGACGCTCTATTATTTCAGGGATAGGATCTATTACATGCAATTTATCACACTATATTGACCAAATTTTGCAACCTTTTGTTAAAAAGACACCTTCCTATATTAAGGATACAACCAATATTATTAAAACTGTTGAAACTTTAATCTATGACCCTGAATGGTTTTTAGTTACATTGGATGTCAGCTCTCTGTACACCTCCATTAAACACAAACAAGGTTTGGAAGCAATAAAAACAGTACTAAAGAGAGAGAGTAAGTTGGAAGAAGGTCAAATTAATTTTACAGTAGAGGGGATCCAACATATATTATCACACAACTATTTTTGGTATGGTTCCGAATTTTATTTGCAAGCCAGGGGGACCGCCATGGGGACCAGGTTCGCCCCCAGCTACGCCAATCTCTTTGTAGCACAATTTGAGCACAGGGTGATTGGGTCGCGGCTGGGGTCGAGCCTGGTCCTCTGGCGGCGATATATTGATGATATCCTCTTCATTTGGAATGGGAGAGAAGATGATCTGAACGAATTTATTATAGAACTAAATCGGAACGACCAAAATTTAACTTTCACTGCCAACATCAGTCAAAAACAAGTTGAATTTTTAGATCTATGTATTGCTGTAGAAACACAGAGATTGGTTTGTAGTACATACTATAAACCAGTGACTCGTAATAGCTACATCCTTCACACGAGTTGCCATCTCCCTCGTTGGTTGTCAAATATACCAATCAACCAATTTAGGCGTTTAAAACGAAATTGTACGTCTGAGAACACTTTTGAAGAGGAAGCAGAAATAATGAAGAAAAATTTTGATGCCAAACAATATCCATTATCCCTTTTACAAAATTCTTTGAACAAGGTGAAAATGATGGATAGAACCACCTTTTTCAAAGAAAAACCCAATATAGAGCTAAAGAGTGACGCAGAAGAAAATAAAATAAGATTCATCCTTCCCTTTAATTCTCAGTATAAGAAGATTGAGAAAATGATCAAAACACACTGGCATCTTCTTTGTGAAGACAAAGTTATTGGACATCTCCTACCAGTCGTACCAGACATTACATATACAAAAGTCCCCTCGCTAGCATTAAAAATTGCCCCAACCATTAAAAATAGGAATTTAACTCAAACTGATACCATTGCCAAATGGGTAGGCCTACATGGGTTCTTCCGTTGTGGAAGCTGTGCAAATTGCAAAATCACAAAAAATCAGAATAAAAAAACAGAATTAGTGATGTCAACAAGCAATAATTATAGATGGACAATTAGAGAATTTCTAACATGTAGTACTACGGATGTTATCTATCTGCTCCAATGTACATGTGATAAGCAATACATTGGGAGAACCAAGAGGACACTAAAAAAGAGAGTCTCGGAACACATCGCGAATATACGCAAGGGATATGAGAAGCACACGGTCTCCAGACATTTTAAAACTCATCATAATCAAGATCCCAGTACATTAAGATATGTGGCCCTAGAGAGAATACAACCCAACTGGAGGGGAGGGAATCACATTATGCATATGTCCCGAGTAGAGTCAAGAAGGATTTTTGAATTTGGCTCGTTGGTTCCGAAAGGTCTCAACGCAGAATTAGAAGTATTTGGTTTTCTATAAGTTGCCTGGGACCGATGTGACATCAGGGTTAGCTGTCTTTAGTCCAGCACCCTGGTCTCCCCTTGCTCCCAGACATCATTATATCTACTTTCAACAAGAAACAAAATATTTATTCAGTTTATAAGAATATATGAAATTACATACAAAACATAGGATAGGTTTCTGACATAATGACTATATAATTATTGCATGCCATATCTTGTTGTCAGTAACAAAAATTTTATAAAAATGTTATAGAAATATCTTACAAATATCCTTATATGTGCCACAGTTGAAGAGACATACGAATTATCCACTATGACATATGAGAACAAGAAACACACAGGAGACGCATGTGTGCATTGAGACCTATTATGATGATATTATGAAAGAACCTTTTTAATATTTTTAATATATTTGTGTGATTGTGAACATTGCAAGAGAATAATATATATATATTCTGTGGGACATAGAATGATATTTGACATTTTGATACATATTTGTAACCGATGTGGTTGTCTCCATTTTAGAATCCTCTTTTTAGAATCCACGTCTTTTTTAGAATCCACGCCATGTTTTAAGTGTTTTTACCTGATCTCAGGTTTTACCAATGATTTTAATTGTGTATCCTATATAATGTTTGGAAGAGCGCAGTCTGGTAGCTACTGAGGAAGAGGCAGGTAGCCTCGAAACGCGTCTAGCCGACTACGCAATTCCTATATCTAGTACTGGTCCGGACCCCAAGTACAGAAGATCCTGTGGATAAAAAGTATTACTCTGTAACAACTATTTCTGAACACAGCCATTGATGCAATATAGGACCTGGACTTATCCTTGGTACAAGGACCTGTGAACTACGGGATTGGGCGATCCATACCAGCTGATCGGAACATCTGATTCATTTGCATAGAATCACCTGATCGAAAGCACGCCCTGCGAACTAAGCACTTGAAACCAACCCAGCGTCCTGCGTCCTGCGCTCAGGTGATTGCAGCTTTTCATCGCTGTGTAATCAGTCACTCTGAACACGTCCTCCGGGCTGTGTGCCTGTTTAAATCGATCCAGCGTTCAGCGTTCAGTGTGCAGAGTCCAGTGTCTTGGAGACCACATTTCTTTACCGCTCCGTGCAAGTATACCACACACTAACAGCATCGGCACTACTGAGTGGTAAGAGTCTCATGGAGACAGACCAATATTGACAAGTGGATTGTTATAATTCTCTGCCACACTCTTCAACTCATGAGACATTTTTCCAGGAGACTACATATTAATCTTGGCATTTTATGTGATATTCCTTCCTATATCAATTTTATTTCAATGTATTTTATTGTTTATTGTTTAGAGTAATTTATAGGCCATTTTATGTGTGATATCTCAGAATAAAACTTTTAATAGAGTATTTCCAGTGGTCCACTAATTTTCCAGAAGGTGGTGTGCTTGCTCTTCCTTGTTATATTATTTCATTTCACAATTGGGTGAGTGACCCAATCAGCAGTGAACCCACCGCTATCCGTTCACCTAGAGTGTTGAGCCTCCCTATTTTGTCAGTATTAAACATAAATAAATATATCAATTTAAATATCTCCCCCATGATAAATGAAGTTAAAGATAAGGTAAAGGGTGTGGCAGAGACTCACCCATGCTAGAATAGAGCGTATTGCGTTGGTTAACCCCCTTAAGGACCTTGCCATTTTTTACCTTAAGGACCAGGCCATTTTTTGCAAATCTGACATGTGCCACTTTGTAGTAATAACTTTAAAATGCTTTTACTTATCCAGGCCATTCTGAGATTGTTTTCTTGTCACATATTGTACTTCATGCTAGAGGTAAAATTGAGTTAAAAAAAAATCATTTTTATTTATAAAAAAATACAAAATTTACCCAAAATTTGGAAAAAGTAGCAAATTTCCAAATTTCAATTTCTTTACTTTTATAATAGAAATAATTCCAAAAATAGTTATTACTTTACATTCCCCATATGTCTACTTCATGTTTGGATCATTTTGTGAATGCCATTTTATTTTCTGGGGACGTTAGAAGGCTTAGAAGTTTAGAAGCAAATCTTGAAATTTTTCACAACATTTCCAAAACCCACTTTTTAAGGACCAGTTCTAGTCTAAAGTCACTTTGTGAGGCTTACATAATAGAAACCACCCAAAAATGACCGCATTTTAGAAATTACACCCCTCAAGGTATTCAAAACTGATTTTACAAACGTTGTTAACCCTTTAGGTGTTCCACAAGAATTAATAAAAAATGGAGATGAAATTTCAGAATTTCACTTTTTGGGCAGATTTTCCATTTTAATCTATTTTTTTCTGCAAACAAAGCAAGTGTTAACAGCCCAAAATTTTTTAATATTCATGTCTCTGATTCTGTAGTTTACAGAAACACCCCATATGTGGTCGTAAACTGCTGTACAGGCACACGGCAGGGCGCAGAAGGAAAGGAACGCCATATGGTTTTTGGAAGGCAGATTTCACTGGGATAATTTTAAGCTGCCATGTCACATTTGTAGACCCCCTGATGCACCCCTAGAGTAGAAACTCAAAAAAAAGACCCCATTTTGGAAACTACAGGATAAGGTGTCAGTTTTTGTTGGTACTATTTTAGGGTACATATGATTTTGGTTGCACTATATTACACTTGTAAGGCAAGGTAACAAAAATAGCTGTTTTGGCAGAGTTTTTATTTTTTGTTATTTAAAGTGTTCATCTAACAGGTTAGATCATGTGGGAATTATATATAGCTGGTTGTTACGGATGTGAAAATACCAAATATTTGTTTCAGTTTTACATAATAAAGCATTTTTGAAAAAAATATATTTTTTTAGTGTCTCCATATTCTGAAAGCCATAGTTTTTTTTTTAATTTTGGGCGACTGTCTTATGTAGGGGCTCATTTTTTTCAGTATGAGATGACTGTTTGATTGGTACTATTTTAGGGTGCATATGACTTTTTGATCGCTTGGTATTACACTTTTAGTGATGTAAGGTGAAAAAAAATGGCTTTTTTGACACACTTTAAAAAATAAAATCTGTGTCCCCCTGAGGGGTTAGGTCATGTGATATTTTTATACAGCAGGTTCTTATGAAAGTGGCAATACCTAATATGTATACTTTTTTTATTTTTTATTTAAGTTTTACACAATAACAGCATTTTTTAAACAAAAAAATCATATTTTAGTGTCTCCATATTCTGAACTCCATAGTTTTTTTTTATTTTTTGGGCGACTGTGTTAGGTAGGGTACATTTTTTTGTGGGATGAGATGACAGTTTGATTGACACTATTTTGGGCTGCATATGACTTTTTAATCGCTTGCTATTGCACTTTTTGTGATGTAAGGTGACAAAAAATGGCTTTTGACACAGTTTTTATTTTTTTACAGTGTTCACCTAAGGGGTCAGGTCATGTGGTATTTTTATAGAGCAGGTTTTTACAGACGCGGCAATACCAAATATATCTACGCATTTTTGAAACATGTTTTAGTGTCTCCATAGTCTGAGAGCTATAGTTTTTTTTTATTTTTTAGGCGATTGTCTTAGGTAGGGGCTCATTTTTTGCGGGTGGAGGTGACAGTTAGATTGGTACTATTTTGGGGGGCATATGTCTTATTGATCGCTTGGTGTTGCACTTTTAGTAATGTAAGGTGACAATAAAATGACTTTTTTAGCAGTTTTTATTAATTTTTTTGGACGGTGTTCACCTGAGGGGTTAGGTCATGTGATATTTTTATAGAGCTAGTCGATACGGATGTGGCAATTCCCCGCTTTTTTTTTTTTTTTACTTGAAACTTTTAATTTTTTTTTTACTTTTTTTTTTTTTTTACTTTTTTTTCACATTATTATTTGTCCCACTCTGGGACTTCAACATTACAGGGTCTGATCCCTGTTTCAATGCAGCACAATACATCTGTATTGTTCTGTATTGAACTGTTAGTGTCTTACACTGTAAGACGCTAAAAGTTGCCTAGGAGACCCAGCCTGGGGGCTGGGCCTCTTAGGCCTCCGTACATGCCGGGCTCTAAGCCTTGGAATGACTTGGGGCTGCCATGGCAACCTGATGGATGAGATGAGGGAGAGCAAACCTCCCATATGCCACAGTCAGCGCTGACCGCGGCATATGAGGGGTTAATCCACTGGCATCGGCGTTACCACCGATGCTGGTGGATGCAGCAGAGATCTGGCTGTCAGTAACAGCCGAATCTCTGCCGCTGATCCCGGCACCGCACGCTGGGGGGAGGAAGGACCGCAGAACGAGAATGCTGTCCCTGAAAAATGGTCACTAAACATCATCTTCACTTTTCAATAGACTTCTTCAATAAGTAAAAAGCCTGGTGAATGTGAGCTCTTGTTAAAGAATGTCACTGGCAAACAGAAAAGGATATATTTCTGCAATTTCTCAAGAAATTTTGACATTTCCAGCGACAAACAAAATCTAAAGAGCAGTTGTTAAAGCCAGAGAGTGTCCCTGGAGATTAGGGTGAACAAAGGACCTCTGCATAATCCTCTCATTTTAAAGAAATGATTAGTAATAACTATGAGTCATAATAGAGCATAAAAACGATGACATTTTGACATTCCTTGTAGCTGCAGCAATAATCAATATGGGCATGTGGTGCTCTCAGCTCGGTCCTCTCGCCACTTCTCTACAATAGCTTACAAGGACAGGCTGACTTTCTGCGTCATTAAGCATGACCTTTCTTCATATAGGACAAAAGAAGAGCATACAGCCCTATCTATTTATATGTTTAATGTGCATCATCACATCATAAAAGAATTACAGTAGAAACAGAATACACTGGTATCCCTATCGTACACTAAATACGTAATCATGTAAACTGGATTTTATAACAAGACACGGAGGCGAGTATTGCTTTAACCTTTCTTTACTTCTACCATAGCAGCAAAGAGAGAAAATGGTATACAAAAAAGAAACCATGGTAACAGACTCCTCCCCCTTATCCCAGTATATCCTTCCTTGTCTGTCTGAGCTCTTCCTCTTTCTTTGCTGCTACCAGGCAGATAAGTACTCTCCAGCTCTGTGGCATTGCTCAGGGTCTGGTATATTTGTATTTTTATGTGCTTGGATTATCGGTTCGTTCGGTTTCTTTATTAGATTCTGATTAGACTCTTATCGTAGATACATATTTCTCTCCTGTATATATATATATTTATTTATCTAGGGTACGTATATATATGTATATGTTTTTTCGTTCAGGTACTTCTGTGGCCGTTCTGCCTAGGGGTTTGTCCTTATAACAGTTTTTGCGGCTTCCCCGCTTTCCCCCCGTGTGATCCGTTTCTCTGCCCTGTCATCCTTGTCCCTCGTTACCTCAGACTGCGCCGCCATTGCGCGCGCTTTCTGCTTCTTCTTCCTCTCCTTCTCGCCCGAAGTCTCGCGAGTTCGAGATTTCGCGCGCGTTTTTTCGCATATTTTCGCATTTTTTCGCATTTTTTCGCATTCGGCTGCTACTGACGGCGAGATCTCGCGAGATTTCGCCGTCCCTGTGCGTTTCCCCGCTCTGCACACACCGGACATCCCGCTCTGCACAGCGCATCTCCTGGCGGTCTTTTTCCACTGCTCTTGAGCCTTGTAAGTTCTGTTTTATTCCATTTCGTCTACCCACTAGCTGGCTATGATTCCTGGCTTCATTATCCCCTTTTCTCTTTTTCTCCTCTAGTGCTATTTTTGCTGCTCCGGTCGGGGTGACTAACCCCTGCCTTTTGCTACTTCACCATGTCTGTCAGAAAGAATTCCGTTGCCTCTGTGGCCCCTAGTGAAGCCCCCCAAGTAGATCAGGGTTCCCCTGCGCAGGATAGGAGGTCCGAGGTGATCCACCCGGACGACCATGAGGTGGCACTGCAAAGATCCATATCTAATGCCATTATAACCGCCATGGGTTCGATGTCATCTGCATTGACCCAGTCTATATCTCAGGCCCTTATGGCGCACCCTGCTACTACTACCCAGGTTTTGGTCCCACCTCCAGGACCACCTCCTATTGTCTCCAGAACACCTCAGATTGATGGGCCATCCCCATCCCAAGACAACGCGCTTCAGTCGCGTAAACGAGCTTGTACCCGCCAGGCAGAAAAAACGCGGGCATGGAAGACTGCCAGGTCTCTACCTGAGCCTAGGTCAGACTCTGATAGGGAGTCAGAGGAGGAGACTCATGACAACGTCTATGAATTGACGGATGAGGTGGAGGACGATTTGGCGGATATTGCTGTGGATCCGGTTCGTAATCTAGACCCGGAAGCCCCGTTACTACAACAGGGATCAGCAGAGGATCTCTTATTGGATCCGTCTGGGGAACCGCTGTTTAACCCCGAGGAGCTGCATCATCCCCGCTCCGCGGAATGGATGCCCGCCACACATGTGGCGCAGTATATGGAGGCTCGCATACGCAATCCGCTTAGTAAGGAATCGCGTAATAAGTTGCGGGCGGAGTGCCCTCGTCCTTTAATACCACACAAAGTGTGCGAGACGCCATCAGTGGATCCAAAGATGGTCCAGTTTCTGGCGAAGACGGGGTTTAACCCCCGTAAAGGGCTAGACGCGGCCTTGAAGGCTGTCCAAGACAAGCTACTGGACATTACAGGTCCTTTAGCAAAGATTTTCGATTTGGCTGAGTCCGCTATCGCGGCAGGTAGCCAGGTAGACCCTATAGAATTGAGAGGTTGGGCCCAGCGAGCCATATGCGTAGCGGGTAATACCAATACCTCGCTCGCCATTGAAAGGCGGAAGGCAATACTAATTAAGATCGAGCCAAAGCTCTCGAACTTGGCATTGACTGAAGCGGGCAAGGACGCCCAGGGGTTGCTCTTTGGCGACTCTTTTATTAAAGAGCTAGGGAAATATGTAGGAGCTTTTACGGCTCTTGATAAAGCCCAGACTTCGATGCGTCGAGTCTTTCAAGGGCGTTTTTCCAACAGGGCCGGCAGTGCTAGGGGCCGACTGTCCGGCCGTTCCAACTTTCATGCCAGAGGTTCCGGCAGAGGCTCCTTTAATTATAGAGCATCCCTCCAGGATCAGAGACATCAGCCGTCCTTTTTTCCCTCACGAGGCGCTCCCTTCAGGTCACGAGGTTTCCGAGGGAATCCAGGCTCCCGTCGACCATTCGGTAAGTTATGTTCTTCGTCCCCCTCCTTTTTTAGACCATTTAGTCGGGGGCAGACTCCGATTCTTTTCTCATGTGTGGTCAGGCATAACCTCAGACCAATGGGTCCTTTCTACTGTGCAGGGGTTCACAATAGATCTGATTGCCGATCCGAGCTCCATCCCAGCCCCCCCTACGGTACCACTGTCCTATGCGGCACGGTCCCAATTTCAGAGGGAATTGTCGGATCTTCTGCAGAAAGGCGCGATATAACGCGCACCGGAGAATCGTGGGGGTGTCATCAGCAGTATTTTCCTGGTGCAAAAGAAAGGGGGCCAGATGCGCCCGGTGATCAATTTGAAAGCCCTGAACAATTTTGTACAATACCGACATTTCAAGATGGAGGGCATCCATCTTTTGAGGGATCTGCTCCTTCCAGGCGATTGGTTGGCCAAGATAGATCTCCAAGACGCCTATCTCACGGTCCCAGTGTCCCCCTCTTCAAGAGACCTGCTGCGGTTCCTGTGGAACGGTCAGGCCTGGCGCTTCACCTGCCTTCCGTTCGGCCTGTCCTCCGCCCCCTGGTGCTTTACCAAGATCATGCGCCCAGTGGTGGCTTGGCTTCGCAGCAGAGGTGTTCGTCTGATCGTCTACCTGGACGATATCTTGATCATGGCCCAATCACGGGCTCTCTTGTTGAGACACCTCCACTTGACGGTGACGCTCGTTTCCGACTTGGGGTTCATTGTCAACCAGGAGAAATCCTGTTTGACCCCCTCCAGATCCATAGAGTTCTTGGGTTTCCAGGTGAACTCGGAAGAATTATCCCTCAGTCTTCCACTCTCGAAAGTCAAGGCTATCCGCAAAGAGTTGAAGCATGCTCTACGCCTACCTCAGATGTCGTTGCGGCATTTGGCAAGGATAATCGGACTTCTGGCCTCCTCAATACAGGCCATTTTCCCAGCCCCCCTCCATTATCGTGCGTTGCAGCGCCTCAAAATTGCTCACCTTCGGTCGGGGGCCTCTTACGCAGATTTGGTCTCATTAGATGCCGAGACGACGGACGAGATGAGATGGTGGATCCACAACCTGTCAGTGTGGAATGGCAGAGCGATCGTGGGTCCCCAACCGGATCTGATCATAGAATCCGATGCGAGCCTGCACGGATGGGGAGCACATTGCAGTGGTGTGTCCATGGGCGGTCCATGGTCTCCAGAAGAATCCCATCTTCACATCAACGCCCTGGAACTCCTAGCAGGGTCGTTTGCCATTCGCAGTTTTGCCAATGGTGTGGTCAGCTCAGCCATCAGGCTCCGCATGGACAATATATCTGCGGTCAGGTACGTCAATTGTATGGGTGGCACACGGTCGGTGGTTCTGACCCATTTGGCGAAGGATTTTTGGGAATTCTGTCTCGACAGGAACATCTCTGTGGTGGCCGAGTACCTTCCAGGCCTTCACAACACTCTGGCGGACTGGAGTTCTCGCTACATATCGGACTCCAGCGACTGGAAGTTAGACGAGACGGTTTTTTCTGCTATTTCTTCTCTGTGGGGTCCCTTTGCAGTCGACCTCTTCGCTTCCCGTTTGAATACCCAACTGCCCAGGTTTTTCAGCTGGAGGCCGGATCCCTTGGCGGAGGCAGTGGACGCTCTGCTTCAACATTGGGGAGGAGCGTTGATGTACGCATTCCCTCCCTTCGCGCTCATTCCACGAGTGCTCCTTCAGGTTCGTCAGCAGTTGGCGAACCTGGTTCTGATTGTTCCGTTTTGGAGAACCCAGTCCTGGTTCCCTCAGATCCTGGAACTTTTAGTGGACTTTCCGTTTCTCCTTCCCACTCAGGTGTCACTACTCCAAGGGCCTGCAGGAGAAGTTCACCCACTCCTGCAGAACGGGTCGCTACGCCTCCTAGCTTGCAAGATATCGGGAGTCCAGGAGGAGGCGCTGGACTTTCAGGAACAGCTAGGTTCTTATTGGACTGCGCTTGGGCGCCCGGGACGAGACGGGCTTATCGAGCCGCCTGGGGTTCTTGGTCTCGCTGGTGCGTCGACCGGACTCTGGATCCCGTTACGGCCCCTGTCAATTCCATCTTAGCCTTTTTATCCTCACTTTTTGAGGCAGGGAAGGCTTACCGCACCATCAATGTCTTTAGGTCAGCAATTTCCTCCAGACACAACGGTTTCGACGGCCGTCCAGCGGGTCAACACCCCCTGGTCTGTCGTTTACTCAAGGGTTCACGTTTGGCCCGACCACCTCGGCCACGGTTTTCGTCTACCTGGGATGTGTCGGATGTCTTGCAATTTCTAGTCAGTTGGCCCTCAAATGAGCTATTGTCGTTACGTCAGTTATCGGCCAAATTGGTCACTTTATTCTGTTTAATCTCCTGTAAGAGAGTTTCGGATGTGCGTGCTTTGGATTGGGACGCCAGATCCTTCACCCCGGAGGGGGTCCACTTTAACATTTCCCGTCGCACGAAAACCAGTATCCGGTCGGTCTCTTACCCCCGTTTTCCGACTTCTCCACAGCTATGTCCTGTAGCGTGCTTACGCGAGTATGAGGACAGAACCCGTCCACTGCGGTCTCTTTCTCTCCCCCACTTATTCATTTCGTTTCGCAGCCCGTTTTCTCCGGTTACCAGTGTTACGTTATCTCGCTGGGTCAAGTGGATTCTATCCCCTTCCGGGATTGATACGTCTATCTTCACGGCACATTCGGTCCGCAGTGCGACAGCTACGTCCATGACGTTATCTGGGGCTCGTTTGGAGGATGTTATGAGATTGGCGGATTGGTCCAGATCTTCCACTTTCCGGGAGTTTTATTTCCGACCGGCTTCGCATGCTTTTGATTCTATAGTGGCTCAGCTTTAAACAAGCAATAGGAGCCTCCGTGTCTTGTTATAAAATTATGGGATTTTACTAAAGTATGACGTAAAGTCATGATTTTATTAAAGACACGGAGGCGAGTATTGCCCTCCCTGGACCCACCCCTTGGGGTTTTTGACGTAAGTATGTTTTGTTGATTTACCGTATGGTCAGAATTTTAAAGTTGTTACTGTGTTTCCAACTAGTGGATCCTATGTTTCTAATGCACTGGATTATGCTCTTAGAAGGTTTTTCTCTTATTTCCTTTTTTCCTAGGTTGAGAGGCTTACGGCTTCATGTTTTAGAGTTACACAGTTCCGGTCGGAGGTCCAGTTGTGGCGGTCCAAGCCGACGAGTTCAAGGGGTTTTTTCGTTACCCGGTGGTTTCGGCGTCTGTTGTTCCGGTTGACCAGCGCTGTTTGAGACACAAAGAAAGAGGAAGAGCTCAGACAGACAAGGAAGGATATACTGGGATAAGGGGGAGGAGTCTGTTACCATGGTTTCTTTTTTGTATACCATTTTCTCTCTTTGCTGCTATGGTAGAAGTAAAGAAAGGTTAAAGCAATACTCGCCTCCGTGTCTTTAATAAAATCATGACTTTACGTCATACTTTAGTAAAATCCCATAATTTTATGTTACCCTAAATGATTGGATTCATTATAATCAGGTACTTATTATGCAGCATGATGTTGATTAGGTCACTTACCAGAACAACTGTGTCAATACTCCCCACTGGAAACGTGGTGTTTTCTCCTTGCATTTTTTGCTGCATTATTTTACTTGCATTTTTTGGTGTATTTAAAGAAAGAAAAAAAAAACAGACCCCAGATTTTTGTTGTCTTTTGTGAATTTTCAAATGGTTAGATTTTTTGATCGGTCCATTGTGTGTTTTTTTTGTTAACTCACAGCATGCTATGACCTTTTTTTAAGGCATTTTGCATGCACTTCTCTGTAGGTAGAAAAAAAAGGTCTAAAAAACATATTAAAAATGGGTGGGGGAAAAAAAAACACAAAAAAAAGAATAAAAAAAAGGATGTACCATGTAAAAAATACACTTTTGTCCTAGACAGTTTTTAGTGGCAAAAAAGACCCCCAAAAAACACATTTTTGTGAAAGGAAGCTTTAGAGTGTTGCTACACTATGTTTTTTTGGGGGAGGCATTTCTTAGTCACAGTGTTTTGTTGACTAGAGAAGTCTATGGGAAAACACATGAAAAAAACACCACACCCAGAGCATGCTTTAATAAAAATAAAAAAAAAGGCAACGGACAAAAAAATTAATAAATAAAAAACAAAACACAAAACTGTTTTAAAGGCCACTTTCACACAAGCGTATTGAAATCCACCCATATTCTGGTTCTGATATACACCCAAATTCTGGATGATATAGGCCTCTTTCACATGAGCGTGTCCGGATAAGGTCCGGATGCGTTGCGGCAAACCCTCGCGAGTAGGTACCCAATTGCAGTCAGTTTTGACTGCGATTGCATTCCGTTGTTCAGTTTTTATCGCGGGGGTGCAATGCGTTTTGCACGCGCGTGATAAAAAACTGACTGTGGTACCCAGACCCGAACTTCTTCACAGAAGTTCAGGTTTGGGTTCAAGGTTGTGTAGATTGTATTATTTTCCCTTATAACATTATAAGGGAAAATAATAGCATTCTGAATACAGAATGCTAAGTAAAATAGGGCTTGAGGGGTTAATTATTATTTTTTTTAACTCACCTTAATCCACTTGTTCGCTCAGCCAGCATCTCTTCTGTCTTCTTCTTTCAGGAATAGGACCTTTGAAGATGTCATTGTGTTCATCACATGGTCCATCACATGATCCATCACCATGGTGATTGATCATGTGATGGACCATGTGATGAGCAAAGTGTTGTCACCACACGTCCTTTTCCTCACAGATGAAGACAGATTTTCACACAGCCCCGTTCACTTCTATGGGGCCTGCGTTGCATGAAAAACGCACAAATTAGAGCTTGCTGCGATTTTCACACAACGCACAAGTGATGCGTGAAAATCACCGGTCATGTGCACAGCCCCATAGAAATGAATGGGTCCGGCTTCAGTGCGGGTGCAATGCGTTTAACTCACGCATTGTACCGGCGTGGGAAACTCGCCCGTGTGAAAGGGGTCATACTGTACCATCCGTATTGACATCAGTATTTTACATGTGTATTCCTTCCTATTTGGAAGCAATTACTCAGAAAACTAAGAAATGCTGCTACAAAAAAAATTCCACTGGGGAGAATTTATCAAGGCACTCAAGAATTCTGTGTTTAAAAAGTTGCACAGTAGGGCTTTTGTGTCTTTTTACAGTCACTTTTGACCATATAGCGAACCCCGTAAAAACAAAACCTATGGACCTTTTTTTTCCAATACCACCCCATTTGGAATTTTTTTTCCAGCTTTCCAATACATTATATACCATTTTAAAAGGTTCCATTAGGCCTATTGCACACGACCGTATGGCTTTTTCAGTGTTTTGCGGTCCGTTTTTCAAGGATCCGCTGTTCCGTTTTTTGTTTCCGTTGTGTTTCCGTTTCTGTTCCGTTTTTCCGTTCCGTTTTTCCAGATGGCATATACAGTATACAGTAATTACATAGATAAAATTGGGTTGGCCATAACATTTTCAATAGATGGTTCAGGAAAAAACGGAACGGAAACGGAAGACATACGGATGCATTTCCGTATGTGTTCCGTTTTTTTTGCGGATCCATTGACTTGAATGGAGCCACGGACTGTGATTTGCGGGCAATAATAGGACATGTTCTATGTTAAAACGGAACGGAAAAACGGAAATACGGAAACGGAATGCATACGGAGTACATTCCGTTTTTTTTGCGGAACCATTGAAATGAATGGTTCCGTATACGGACCGTATACGGAATGCAAAAAACGGCCAGTAAACGGGAAAAAAAAACGGCCGTGTGCAATAGGCCTTAGAAAGTACAACTTGTCTTGCAAAAAACTGTTTTAGTAACTACTTGCATTGTCCACGTAATAACAATTCTGGAGCATCTTTTCATATAACTTTGGGTGAATTCACATAACCATAGGTATTTTGCGGTCCGCAAAAAATACGGATGACTTCCATGTTGCATTCCTTTTTTCTGGATCCATTGTAACAATGCCTATTGTTGTTCGCAAAAGCAGGACTGCAGAACAGACATATGGATGCAGACAGCACACACAGTGTTTGTGGACCTATAGAAATTAATGGGTCGGTGTGTGATCCGCAAAAAATGAGGATGGGATGTGGACCAAAAATACGGTGAATGTGGCCTTTATGTTGTGCTATTCCTTTAATATTCCTACTAGAGGTTTATAAAATAATTGCCAACAGTCTGTATAAAGGTCCAACTGGGTGTGGAACCTGTTGGGGGTGTCTGTTTTTTATTTATTTGTGCACCAATTAAAACCAGTTGTTGCATTTATTGCCCAATTTATTATTCATTTTTGTGAAAGGAAGCAAATAACGCCCTATCAGCATGGCTTCATGAGGGATCGGTCATGCCAAACTAATTTAATCAGTTTCTATGAGGAGGTAAGTTCTAGACTTGACTGCGGCAAATCAATGGATGTCGTATACCTGGACTTCTCCAAAGCATTTGACACTGTACCACATGAAAGGTTAGTATATAAAATGAGAATGCTCGGACTGGGAGAAAACCTCTGTATGTGGGTAAGTAACTGGCTCAATGATAGAAAACAGAGGGTGGTTATTAATGGTACACACTCAGATTGGGTCACTGTCACTAACGGAGTACCTCAGGGGTCAGTATTGGGCCCTATTCTCTTCAATATATTTATTAATGGTCTTGTAGAAGGCTTGCATAGTAAAATATCAATTTTCGCAGATGACACTAAACTGTGTAAAGTAACAGTATATTACTACAGAGCGATCTGGATAGATTGGAGGCTTGGGCAGATAAGTGGCAGATGAGGTTTAGCACTGAAAAATGTAAAGTTATGCACATGGGAAGGAATAATGCAAGTCACCAGTACATACTAAATGGTAAAACACTCGGTAACACTGACATGGAAAAGGATCTAGGAATTTTAATAAACAGCAAACTAAGCTGCAAAAAACAGTGTCAGGCAGCTGCTGCCAAGGCCAATAAGATAATGGGTTGCATCAAAAGGGGCATAGATGCCCGTGATGAGAACATAGTCCTATCACTTTACAAATCGCTAGTCAGACCACACATGGAGTACTGTGTACAGTTCTGGGCTCCTGTAAACAAGGCAGACATAGCAGAGCTGGAGAGGGTCCAGAGGAGGGCAACTAAAGTAATAACTGGAATGGGGCAACTACAGTACCCTGAAAGATTATCAAAATTAGGGTTATTCACTTTAGAAAAAAGACGACTGAGGGGAGATCTAATTAATATGTATAAATATATCAGGGGTCAGTACAGAGATCTATCCCATCAGCTATTTATCCCCAGGACTGTGACTGTGACGAGGGGACATCCTCTGCGTCTGGAGGAAAGAAGGTTTGTACACAAACATAGAAAAGGATTCTTTACGGTAAGAGCAGTGAGACTATGGAACTCTCTGCCCGAGGAGGTGGTGATGGTGAGTACAATAAAGGAATTCAAGAGGGGCCTGGATGTATTTCTGGAGTGTAATAATATTACAGGCTATAGCTACTAGAGAGAGATCGTTGATCCAGGGAGTTATTCTGATTGCCTGATTGGAGTCGGGAAGAAATTTTTTATTCCCCTAAAGTGGGGAAAATTGGCTTCTACCTCACAGGTTTTTTTTTTTGCCTTCCTCTGTATCAACGTGCAGGCCGAACTGGATGGACAAATGTCTTGTTTCGGCCTTATGTACTATGTTACATAGTAACCACTAGTTATGCTGGACTTGTGCCTATGAAAGACAAGGGACAGGGAACAGAACATGCAAAGTACTGGTTGAGACCAATACTATTGTACTAACAGTCGAGAAGATGTATAATGAATATGACCTCTTCCTGCTCATAAGTAAGTAAGGGTGCTCCACCTATACTTTTTGGTATATTATACATTACATGGAAATAGCTGAGGGAATTTAAAAGTGATTGAATTCATTTTTTATTATTATTGCCATATTTGCCTCTTGCTGCCCACTTCTGTCACTTGTATAGTATGTTATTCTACACACATGCTGGAGTCAGTATTCAAATCATTAAAGTAAGATTTGTCTTCTCGTGACTGGTGTCGCTCACTTACGGCAGAGTATACTCCATTTTTTACTTGGTTTCTTTGTGCTCTGAAATCTTCTGGAGAATTCGAGTTATTACCACCATTATTAAAGACGTTCAAGAGATCTAGGGCAAAAGCTTGTGTTATTGAAATTCCATCAGCATAGTTGGCATCATAGGCAACATGTTTCAGTGAGGCAATTCTTCTTTCCTCAGGACATATGACAACACAAGCAATTATATTTTTGCATAAATATATTAATATGCATTCTGTCTCCCAGTTCTTTATGTTATGAACACTAAACAAACTTGCTACCATCAAAATCAAACAAATAATAACTGAAAATATATTATCATAAAAATACAGCTATAAACAAAACAAATCTGTAGAAAAATGAAACATATCAAGTGAGTGAAAATGAGTACTCTCCATAATGAAGAGACATTTAAAAGGGTTTTCTCCGGGGGGCAGAATATTGATGACCTATGCTCAGGATAGGTCATCCGCATCTGATTTGTGAGGGTCCGACTCCCAGCACCCCATAATCAGCTGTATGAAGATGACCAGCTGCCTAGCTGAATACTGGGGCCCCTTCCTAGACCAGTGACATAATGTTCTTTGGTCTCATGTCCTATGTGCAGCTCACTCCCTTTCAAGACAATGGGAGTGCAATACCAAGCTTTACCACCCTGTCATGTACGGCACTGTGCTTGGTCTGATGTGAGGAGGCCACAGCACTTGCCTGAGCTCCATGAACCTTTCAAGCAGCTGATCCGCGGGGTGTGAGTTTGTATTCATGAACAAGGATAGGTCATCAATATTGAAATTCAGGAAAATCCCTTTAATGTAATATAAAATAAAACTTTTAGGGGTGAGGAATGTGCTGTATTATGCACAATAAGGCTAGTTCCACACCTGTGGTAACCCGGTACTCATGCCAGAAACCGTCTGGGTCACGCTGGATGCCATTATATTCAATGGGGTCTGGTGGTGAACGGCAGTATCCAGCTAGGCTGTATATGGTAAAATCTGGCAGACTGTTCCTTTGCAGGAACAGCCTGCTGGATAGCTTAACCGCAGGTGTGGAGCAAGTGTGCAACATATATACATACTGTGTACCATATCCTTTGCACAATTCAAGAGGCATCACAGTAATATATGTAAAAGCTTCCATATAAAAAAAAAAATAGATAACGACATGTGGACTTACAAAAATTATAACACAAAAAATTGAACATAAGAACTTGATTAAAACACGCAATTTTCTGACGGTATTGCAGATTCCTTATACCATAAATACCAGAGTGTAAGTCTGTAGTATTCTTTATATCAAGCAGCATTGAAAATCCAATGCCCACATCCTACTACCACATGGAGGTCAAAATGTTTTACACATATAGATGCCATGTCATGATAAAATAATATACGTGAAGAGAAGAAATTGCAAAAACAAAAAAAAAAAAGAGAATTGCTGATCGGGTATAATGGGGTGGGGCTTTGGAGGGAAAAAATGGGAAGGGAAGAAAGGGTATGAGGCGCCAATGGATACACTAATAGATACACCGGTGATGGAAGTGGTAAAAAGGATGGACAAGAAGTGATAATGGTAAATGAGGCAGCTCCCCAAACCAATAAAAAAGAATCAGTACACAAAGGTGGACTGTTGGATAAGTATGGGTGAAAAGATGGTCTACGGTGCTCTTTCAGGTGGATCCTGAGAGTACCAAGGGGGTGCCACAGAGCTGAATTAAGATGGAAAGTGGAGGAATATTACTATCAAGGATTATTAATATTAAGCGGTGAGACATAAATATGTAGAAGAATGAGAATAAGAATGGTGGGATGAAAACCCCAGAAGATATATATAAAAAAACACACACACATATATATATATATATACAGGTCCTTCTCAAAAAATTAGCATATTGTGATAAAGTTCATTATTTTCTGTAATGTACTGATAAACATTAGACTTTCATATATTTTAGATTCATTACACACCAACTGAAGTAGTTCAAGCCTTTTATTGTTTTAATATTGATAATTTTGGCATACAGCTCATGAAAACCCCAAATTCCTATCTCAAAAAATTAGCATATCATGAAAAGGTTCTCTAAACAAGCTATTAACCTAATCATCTGAATCAACTAATTAACTCTAAACACCTGCAAAAGATTCCTGAGGCTTTTAAAAACTCCCAGCCTGGTTCATTACTCAAAACCGCAATCATGGGTAAGACTGCTGACCTGACTGCTGTCCAGAAGGCCATCATTGACACCCTCAAGCAAGAGGGTAAGACACAGAAAGAAATTTCTGAACGAATAGGCTGTTCCCAGAGTGCTGTATCAAGGCACCTCAGTGGGAAGTCTGTGGGAAGGAAAAAGTGTGGCAGAAAACGCTGCACAACGAGAAGAGGTGACCGGACCCTGAGGAAGATTGTGGAGCAGGACCGATTCCAGACCTTGGGGGACCTGCGGAAGCAGTGGACTGAGTCTGGAGTAGAAACATCCAGAGCCACCGTGTACAGGCGTGTGCAGGAAATGGGCTACAGGTGCCGCATTCCCCAGGTCAAGCCACTTTTGAACCAGAAACAGCGGCAGAAGTGCCTGACCTGGGCTACAGAGAAGCAGCACTGGACTGTTGCATGTCATTCGGAAATCAAGGTGCCAGAGTCTGGAGGAAGACTGGGGAGAGGGAAATGACAAAATGCCTGAAGTCCAGTGTCAAGTACCCACAGTCAGTGATGGTCTGGGGTGCCATGTCAGCTGCTGGTGTTGGTCTACTGTGTTTTATCAAGGGCAGGGTCAATGCAGCTAGCTATCAGGAGATTTTGGAGCACTTCATGCTTCCATATGCTGAAAAGCTTTATGGAGATGAAGATTTAATTTTTCAGCACGACCTGGCACCTGCTCACAGTGCCAAAACCACTGGTAAATGGTTTACTGACCATGGTATTACTGTGCTCAATTGGCCTGCCAACTCTCCTGACCTGAACCCCATAGAGAATCTGTGGGATATTGGGAAGAGAAAGTTGAGAGACGCAAGACCCAACACTCTGGATGAGCTTAAGGCCGCTATCGAAGCATCCTGGGCCTCCATAACACCTCAGCAGTGCCACAGGCTGATTGCCTCCATGCCACGCCGCATTGAAGCAGTCATTTCTGCAAAAGGATTCCCGACCAAGTATTGAGTGCATAACTGAACATAATTATTTGAAGGTTGACTTTTTTTGTATTAAAAACACTTTTCTTTTATTGGTCGGATGAAATATGCTAATTTTTGGAGATAGGAAATTTGGGTTTTCATGAGCTGTATGCCAAAATCATCAATATTAAAACAATAAAAGGCTTGAACTACTTCAGTTGGTGTGTAATGAATCTAAAATATATGAAATTCTAATGTTTATTAGTACATTACAGAAAATAATGAACTTTATCACAAGATGCTAATTTTTTGAGAAGGACCTGTATATATATTGTAAGGGATCGCCTCTTATTTGGGGGTCGTTCGCACAGATATCTTCAGGACACCAAGTTTAAGATCCAAACACTGTGCTTTATTGCGGCACATCCGCATAAACATAAACAATAATACAAAATAACAAACACTTGCCCGGCTAGGCTCTAACTAAACAAATAGATGCCTGACTCCCTGTTCACACCCTGTGAACACGTGCGGCTTTCTGAGCCAAAGTCCCACAGCCTCCTGGCTGTACAGAGCACAGTACGCCCACTGTCTCCAGTTCAGTATTTCTTGTGGGGGATTGGGGCTCAGTAGTCTGCCTGACTATGGCCCTGCGACCCTCCCAGGCGTCGCTGTGTCCCCCAACTCCAGGCTATCTCACAGCCCTGTGGTCCCTCAGCATTGCCCAGCTGAGACCACACAGACAGAGCCTCCAGGCCTCTGTCCACAGGTAACACACTCCCCCCTTTCTGACACTCTGGGAGGTGCTTTGTGCTAGGCTGATTACCTCCAGCTTCTCTCACCTGTGGTGGAACAGGGGTGTGGACCGAACTATCCACCCCTTCCTTGCCTCTAACCTGAGTGAGACCTGTCACTGTCTCACATATCCCCCCCCTTTGTTCAAGCCCGTGAGGGTGAACACCTGCATAACCACGGGAGGCTGGTGAGAGGGCATCCACCTGGCCTGGACGTGGGGAACAGCCACCCACCCTGCTCTTTGGCTGCTCCCAATAAGAACCGGCCCAGATTGGCTTTACAGCCACACTAAGTAACCCAGTGTCAGCGAGCACTAGCTGCCGCTGACACAGAAAATTACCGGTTCTTATTTCACCGAGGCCAGGAACCTCGGTGACACGTACCTTCCCTTTGTTCTGCCAGACCCACGCCATCAGAGCTTGGTTTATCACCAAAACCAACATCTTGCCTAACCAAAAATGCCTAAAGGCCTCATGTGCCCATCTCATGGCCAGATACTCTTTTCTTACTCTTTCCCGAGTGATGATGCGCTGTCGTATATTTTGATCTCTCTCTCTTTTTAGATCCTCTGGCTCCTGTACATGCGCCTCACGTCCTTTCTGGGACTGCTGCAGCTCTTGCCTGAACTGTTCCCAGTCATGGTCATATCCCGAGACTTTCTCCTTTGCTTTGCAGGGCTCCTTCAGCAGAGCATGCTTGCCCCTACTCGCTTCTTTTAAGTGCATCTGGGTCACTTCTTCCTTCTTTCCAACAGTAGTTACCCCAGCTACTATGGCAGTTTTAGAAACCTCTGCTTCTTTAGCGGCTTTTTCCACTTCGGCCGCGGCTCCCTTTGGCTTAACTTTGGCCTCTGTAGAACCTGGGGACTTCATGTCAACCAACATATCGGCCTTAACTTTTTCAGTCTTTGTCTTCTTGAAGTCTCCAGTCTCTTTGACCGCCTTCTCATCCTTCTCGGACATGGCACCATACACTTGCCCTGTTAACCCCTCCCCCTCTTTCTCATTGAGGCAGGAGGCACCAGGGTCTTCAGCAGACTCCTCGTCTTCTTTTATTTTCTCCAGAGGCTCACCCAGGACCCTGTTCTCATTTTGTGGAGGAGTCAGGAGATACAGGCCATTGTAATAGCCCAGATCCGAAAACTGATCGTTCACCTCCTTGTACTTCTTCCCCAGCAGCCTGCTGGCTATTTGGAAGGCCTTGTATGCAGAGGGGACATCTTCCAGGCCTAGGCTACACGCTACCACGGGTCTGTGGTCTTCGGCATCCACATCAGCCCCATCAACTGGTTTAGCAGAAGCATCTTCCATCTTCTCTGCCACAGCCAGCACCACAGTGCCACCCTCTCCAGTCCCATTTTTAACCGGCTCTGGCTTCTTGACGTCTTCCAGAGAACTCTCCTCTTCAGGTTTCTCACCTTCTACCTGCTGCTCAAGAGCACACTTAGATTTCTCCCACTCATCTTTTAAGCTCATGAGATTTTCAGTCTCTGCTCTGAGTTGCTTGTTCAGCCTCTCCAATTCAGCATGCTCCTCAAGCGCTTCTTCCAGGGCTTTAGCCAAGGAGAGGGCCTTGGTCTCCTTTTCCTAAGCATCAGTCTCTGTTTGGTCACTTTTTTCACCATATCGAGCAGAGATGCATTTCTCTTCAGCTAGGAGCCAGTCCCACTTCTCCTGTTTCTTTGCTGGATTAGACATAACTTGCTTCTGGTGCTCCAGGTCCACCATCAGATCATCCAATCCTCGCTGAAGTTTGTTCTTTGTTTTCTCCACCTTTTCGTAAGTCACACCCTGTTTCTCCAGGCGCTGAACCACCAACTCCATGTTTTTCAGCAGTTTCTTTTCAGCTTTTTGCACAAGCTTGTGGGAAGTGCCCCGCTTTTTGGCCTCCGGTTCCAGCTGCTCCTTGCTCGGCTCTGCTGCAGCAGATGTAGGAGTATCGCCATTCTCTTTCTTTGCCCTTTCTGAAATTTTCTTCAGTTTCTCTGTGAAGACAGCTAGTCCCGTCTCTAAGGTTTCTAGGGAGCGTGAGGGGAGAGAGAGAGATCATCCTCCTGTTTGCAGCTGTACTGTCGTGTCAGGTCACCTACAACTGCCTGGACATGGACCTCAGACCCTAGGCTGATGTCACCCGACTTAATTCTCATCTCGTCAGATATAACTGTCTGGTCGCTACTAGTAACCACCTTAGTTTCGCAGGACCTTGATATGGTAGCTTCACTCTCTGAGTTGCTATCGGTCACAGCACATACGTCACCTATACCGCTCGTGTCATTGTTAATTCTGACCTCTAGGGGCACCGCTGAGCTAATCCCCACCTGGGACACTTCCTTAGTAACCGACCAACATTGTGGAGACTGCATTTCCACCTCTGGTACGTGCGGTACACCCTCTAACCCTATCATATTTTCCTGCACCTTCAAACACTGAGCTGGAGCTGGGCTTTGCTCCACACTACTTATATGCACGTCTTCAAACCTTTTGATTACGTCATATCGCGCTTCATGAAACATAGCAGATGCAGAAAATAAAGTTTCATCATCATTTACATTTTTACCACCAGGGGGCGCTTCTCCCCTGACCACAACCTGCAACGGAAAAGTTATATCACTGTCACCACATATTTCATATGACATCATATTTTCCTTATGCATTTCCGCATTTTTGTCACCATCACCTTGCACTTGACCAGCACCATTGTTTCCAATGGTCAATATTCTTTCCCATGCAGGTCAAAGTGCAGCTCCCTTAGATCCTCACTTAAAGGGACAGGTATAGGTTCTGCAGGAGTTTCGTCACCATCTGCAGAAGTGTCTACCTTACCCCACAGCAACAAACCGATATCACGGCCCAACACTCCCTCATGCATGAGTGTATCTGTAACATCAAGTTCATCAGTCTCTGTTCTCATTGGAGTCTCACGCTCAGTGAAAATCAGTGGATAGTCCTTATCCGCACGACTGTCCAGCACCTTTATTATTTTATCAGTCTCTGGTTTCAATATTGTGCTACCCCTTACCCGGGATAGCATGGGATCCCGGATCCTTGTCATCCCAAAACTAGCTTTGGTCATGGGCAACTGAGGAAACCCAGAAACCTTCTCCCCTGCAGGTTTCTGCGAGGGAGCAATCACAGCAGGCTTATCCGCCTGTCCAGACACAGTTTTTTCTCTGTGCGACTTATTACCTACCGGCCCAGCAGATATCCCCTGCCGCCGGCTCACTGTCACTTGGTCTGCCACATAGTTAATAACAGGAACAGTCTTACCCTTTGTAATCAACCAGTCTGGTAAAGCAGTGACATCCTCTCCCGCGGACTCATCAAGGTTGTGGTTGCTCCTAGCAACAGCTTTACTGCACCTCCGCACTTCCTCTCTAGGACTCAGGACACAGTCGCAGGGAAGATATGCACTCCTGAGAACCGCACCGCTCTCCACCTCTTTGTCTTCCCGACGGTTGCCCTTGGCAACGGCATATCTTTGCTGTTCATCGGACTCTCCAGGTACACAATTTGTAGCATTTTCTCCGCTCCACAGCTGCCAAAATAATGGGAAGTCTTTGCCAAGCACAAACTCCACTTCCAGGGTCTCACATTTTAAGAGCTCCCATTGCACAGGGCCATAGTCTGTTATAAAGGTCAGAGACACGGTAACATCTGTCTCTGGCCCTCTCTCCAGAAAGTCCAGCACTTCAGGCCTGACGCAAGACACCTGCTGGCGGGCATCTAGAGTGACCCCCAGCGGGATTCCCCCAATCACCAACTCGCAGGATCTTTCTGTACAGGGTCCATACAGTGTTGAGAACCCATTTCTCAAGGCCAGCTGCAACTGTGCCTCCAAAGCCTCTCGCTCTGCATCAAATTTCGCCAATTCATTTTTAGTGTAGCCAATTGCTATGGCCATTTCTTCTGCCTGCTGTATGCGCCAGCGCTGCCGGAAGTACTCTTCCCCGAGACCCATGGTAGCAGGAAAAGCTTTCAGCCACAAGTCCACTTTTGCTGGGCTACTGGCCCTTTAATTCACTGCAGTTTTACTTGCACCACAGCAACATAGTTCACACTCTTTTGAGCAGCACCTGCTCCACTGGACAAAAAAAAGCTTCCGTTCCTTTAACGCCACACACGGCAAAAAACAGCTTTTAGCAGCACCTGCAGTCTCAGCGTTGCCCCTAGCAACCGACCGTTGCCCTTCTCTCATGGACAACTGCCCGCATCCTCCACCAATTGTAAGGGATCGCCTCTTATTTGGGGGTCGTTCGCACAGATATCTTCAGGACACCAAGTTTAAGATCCAAACACTGTGCTTTATTGCGGCACATCCGCATAAACATAAACAATAATACAAAATAACAAACACTTGCTCGGCTAGGCTCTAACTAAACAAATAGATGCCTGACTCACCTAAGTCCCTGTTCACACCCTGTGAACACGTGCGGCTTTCTGAGCCAAAGTCCCACAGCCTCCTGGCTGTACAGAGCACAGTACGCCCACTGTCTCCAGTTCAGTATTTCTTGTGGGGGATTGGGGCTCAGTAGTCTGCCTGACTATGGCCCTGCGACCCTCCCAGGCGTCACTGTGTCCCCCAACTCCAGGCTATCTCACAGCCTTGTGGTCCCTCAGCATTGCCCAGCTGAGACCACACAGACAGAGCCTCCAGGCCTCTGTCCACAGGTAACACACTCCCCCCTTTCTGACACTCTGGGAGGTGCTTTGTGCTAGGCTGATTACCTCCAGCTTCTCTCACCTGTGGTGGAACAGGGGTGTGGACCGAACTATCCACCCCTTCCTTGCCTCTAACCTGAGTGAGACCTGTCACTGTCTCACAATATATATAAAAATATCACCGTGTATACTCCCATGTTGCGATTTGTGATCGCTAATTCGCAAAGAACTCCATACAGTGGTATAGGACTTACTTAACCGGGGAGGAAGGTATATGATAAGCTCAAGACACCTATACACCAGCCTCCCCTGCCGAGGTCGCTTGTAGTTGGTAGATCAGGCTCCTTGGTCCCCAAAGGATGATACAGAGGCTCCAGGATAAATAAAAAGTATTTTTAATGACAAAAGCTCTACGCGTTTCGGGATGAAATCCCTTTTTCAAGAGCAGAACAACATAACAAGAACAGATACAATTACCTTTATATAGGCAAAATAGAGCACATGATCATCTGATAGGGGGTGCGAGGGGAAGGACCGCCCAAAGTATCCGGGACTGGCTAAATTCACACCGCTCTAACATTAATAAGAAATATGCAAAACATAGTGTCCCCAGACATTTTGCGCAGAAACATGGAGGTGACACATCTGTCCTCTGACTTAGGCCTCATGCACACGGTCGTTGCTTGGGTCCGCATCCGAACTGCCGTTTTTGCTGCTCGGATTCGGACCCATTTACTTCAATGGGGCCGCAAAAGATGCGGACAGCATTCCATGTGCTGTCCTCATCCATTACTCCGTTCCGTGGCCCCGCAAAAAAAATAGAACATGTCCTATTCTTGTCCGTTTTGCAGACAAGAATAGGCATTTCTACAATGGGTCACCCGTTCCGTTCCGCAAATTGTGGAAGGCACATGGGTGTCTTCCATTTTTTGCGAATCCGCGGTTTGTGGACTGCAAAAAACGGAACGGTTGTATGCATGAGGCCTTACTCCAATAGAGTGGTTCCCAAGTTATTTCCTACAATTATGTAGAAAGGAAATGTATTGGATGTTTTGCTTTAACTCCTTGACTCCTTTTGGTCTTAATGAGAAATGGGAGCACAATAATTACTAATAAATAATCCAATATTTCCCATTGATGTGGTATTTATAGAGGTTGACAAAGGTTTTTATTAGACTAATTTCCACTCTACGGTGACTACACCTCCTTTTTTGTATTGTCCCAAGTTTATATTCTCTCTCATTTTCAATTTATTTGATCAATTTACGTACCTCCATTTATGTATTTTTTATGCAGTCTATTTCTATATATTTTTATATCTTTATGTGTATATTAATATGACAACACACCAATCTTAATTATTCCCCCCAAAAAAATTTTTACCCAAAATAAGGGCACATAAAAGAAAATAGCTCTGGACTAAGAAATCACTATTATTTATTATTATATTATTATATTTATTTGTTTATTTATTAATATATGTCCTCTATTATTAATATATGTTCCCCATTTATCTTTTTAGTAATTTTTGATTCTATTATATAACCCAAATTGCTCCATGAACCTTTTAGCGCTCCACTTTGGAACGCACCAACCCATCCCCAGCCGGTTGGTTATCTTTGGAGTGTGAGCCCGCCTCCTCAACTTGGATGCATTCCACAGTGGAGCGCATCGGCTTTCTCAGTATCTCATCTCACACCTATGCGATTCATTAGCTTACATCCAGTTTCCGGTTTTCTTTGTCCACCCCTTCCCTTCCGATGCCGTCCACTGTGGAACGCATCAGTGATTTCAGCATTCCACTCCACATCGCTGTATTTAAATACAATACGATTACATAGAAACCCTCAACCTACATTGATTAATCTATTCAGCTCAATTTCAGAACCTAGCCCGTTATCATAGATAACTTCTGCTTCCGGTCTTCTCAAATCCATTTAAAAGAATACAGAGGCATCATCTGTTTTGTACAAATATACACAAAACCTTTATTTATTGATTGTTACATGTGCTTAATGTGTTTAACAATTTTTACTAAGCAAAGGTCCTGATTTTCTCTGAATTTTAGGTGATCAGAATGTGAGGTCAGAGAGGCCTAGTCCTTCCCCTCGCACCCCCTAGCAGATGATCATGTGCTCTATTTTGCCTATATAAAGGTAATTGTATCTGTTCTTGTTATGTTGTTCTGCTCTTGAAAAAGGGATTTCATCCCGAAACGCTTCAAGCTTTTATTTGTCATTAAAAAGACTTCTTATTTATCCTGGAGCCTCTGTATCATCCTTTGGGGACCAAGGAGCCTGATTTACCAAATGCAAGCTACCTCGGCAGGGGAGGCTGGGGTATAGGTGTCTTTAGCTTAACCTATACCTTCCTCCCGGTAAAGTAAGTCCTATACCACTGTATGGAGTTCTTTGCGAATTAACGATCACCAATCGCAACATAGGAGTATACACGGTGATATTTATATATATATATATGTTTTTTTATATATATGTTCCTGTGTTTTCACCCCACCATTCTTATTCTCATTCTTCTACATATTTATGTCTCACCGCTTAATATTAATAATCCTTGATAGTAATATTCCTCCACTTTCCATCTTAATGCAGCTCTGTGGCGCCCCCTCTGTACTCTCAGGATCCACCTGAAAGAGCATCGTAGACCATCTTTTCACCCATACATGATAAAATAATGCCACCATATAGTTGTCACAAATAAAATGCCTAAATATTACAATCTTGTATTATAATTAGTGTTGAGCGAATCGAAGTTCAATCAATCAAGATGGCCGCATCAGACTCTTGGCAATCAAATGCATAAAGTGAGTATTTTTCTTTTAATTTTTTACAGATTAACCCCTGGCAGCCCCCAATGGCCATCTCCGATGCTGCAATCAGCGATAAACGCACCATCACCATTCCCCATCATTGTGCCCGCTACTCACAAAGAAATGCGCTTCGTCACAAAGCAAATTTCTTAATGAATTCGGCTAAGCAGCCGAATCGAATTTTTGAGAACTTTGCTCATCTCTAATTATAATATAATCTACTATAATATAATCCAATGATATTAAAAATGATGCAGCTATACAGAATACAGAGCTTATGTTGTAGCGTCATGTGTAGTAGCGCCATACTTCTGCCGCTGAAAGTGCACAAAATGATGCCACTGCTCAGGAATATTTTTCACAGCTATGTCACAGAACATGAATAATGCCACTACAGAGATGATAAACCCTCTGAAGTCACAGAAGAGAGACCTTATTTACTTGTCTGACAGGGTAGCCTGGCCTGCTGTGAAAAGGGGTTTGTTTTAAGCAAAAATGTGCCCAACAATTCACCAGAATTTTGCCTTAAAATTCTGGCGTTCAGTAAGCCAACTACTGGTTGGTATAAATGTAGACCAGACAGTCTAAGGTTTGCCAGGTTTATCAAACAACAAATTTTAAATAATAGTAACGTTATCCAGAAAATGATGAATTGCAGGCATCATACAGCATGGGACAAGGAATAATGCAGCATATATTATTGGAAGAAAAGGAAATAACAGCATTACTTTCCCTGCACTTAAGTGCTTTTGCTTCTTCAAAGATAAGGGAAAGAGAATGAATGATTCATAGAAGGCGAGTTTAACAAATTGACGTTATTAATTCACAAGCTGGATAATGGAACCCAGGGGTCATTTTTTTTAACATATGATGAATTTATAAAAGTGACTGGAATCTAGCAATGTAGGGTGACAAATGAGGGAACTCCTGGGTGGTTTTGTCATCTGCGTCCACTTGACACTTTTCTTTTAAAAGCAAATCATTTTTACAAACATGATGATCGATGTCAGCACTTACCTCCCAAACACACTGCTTCAGTCCATACAACACTTAAAGGGGTTGTACCACAAAAAATATTCTACAGTTTTCAAACAAGCACCTAGATCTGAATACTTTTGTAATTGCATGTAACTGAAAATTTTGCATAGCCGCTGAGTTATTCAATAAAATGTATCTGTATAGCGCCACCTGCTGTTTTTTTTCTTATTTCTTTGTCCTGCTCACTGAGATGGCCGCACATGCTCAGTTTCATCCTTCACCTGTCTCCTGAGCTGTGATAGGGAGAGCTGAGACACGCCTCCTGAGCTGCAGTAGAAAAGACACTCCCCCTGAGCTGTCAGCTTGATATAAATCTAGCAGAGCAATTAATGGGGAGATCTCTGGATCCATGTGAGGTACAGGGCTGGTTCTAGCTTTGTTAGAAAGAGGTTGTCATGTAACTTATGATGTCTGATTTTCATTTTTTACATTAGTCATGGGATAACCCCTTTAAACCGCAGCATACAGGTCAACCACTCCTTTACTGAAGAATTGATCTCTGGGAAATTTACACAGAAATCATTTGATTATTATGATCCATGCCATAAACCAGTTATAAAGTGGTATTAGAGTGGTTGCCCTTTAAAGTTGTAGACTAAAATGGATTGAAACAAAATATAAACTTTTTTCTATTTACAGTACAAAGGTACAACATGCTTGATGGTTACAAAGTTTATACGATGCACAGTATATAAGACAACTGTTAGCATATACTATATTATGGGATAATGCAGTTATTGTAGTCCTGGATGTTTAGAACTGCCGCCAAGGGCCCATCATCTAATCTGCCATTTTTTTTAAATTAACCTTAATCTATTGGATTAGTTGCATAAGATTTACGTTCCTTGCTTCCGGCCTTCTCTGCATGTCCAGGGGCCCCTGCAGTGGTTCCTGATACTGTCCATCATTAAAAATTTAGTATAGCCACTGAGTTATACAATAAAATATATCTGTATAACTCCACCTGCAGTTTTTTTTTCAGTTTTTTTTTTCTTATTTCTTTGTCCGGCTCACTGAGATGTTTGCATATGCTCAGTTTAATGCTTCAACTTCCTCCTGAGCTGTGATAGTGAGTGAGCTGCAGCAGAAAGGACACCCCCCTAAGCTGCAGCAGAAAGGGCACTCTCATTCACCTGCCAGTTTAATATAAATCTAGCAAAGCAATTGGCACAATGAATGGGGAGATCTCTGGATCCACATAAGGTATAGCGCTGGTTCTAGCTTTGTTACAAAAATACTGACATTTACTATTTGATGTCTAATTTAAATTTTTTATATTAATCATGGAATAACCCCTTAAGGTCATAGTGTACTGCAGCATGAACAATGCCCTAAAACTGTGTGTAGTGATGCTTAGATCTGAAATTGATCACATGAGCAAAGACAGCAAATAAATGAGCCTTATCTAGAATCTCAATATGTTTCCTTGCCCTGTCTGGGGTCTGAATGTATGTAGAGGTCAGATCTGGCTTCTGAATTAATCTAGGTATCTGGGTTCTGATATCACGACGGAGACTGTAGTCCCACTTCCAGAGCTAGCGTTGCTGTTCCTTGGCATACAAGCAATACACCCTACGTACAGGTCTCTCGTGGGTCATATACTGCTTAGCGCTAAACTAATAGTCACCGTCACTGGAAGCAAACTGACCAGCCTGATCTGTCAGAAGTGATACAAGAATTAGACACAACTTGCCACTATATGAGATATCTCCCAGCTTCCATTATCTCCCCCTTATCATGTAGAACCATATGGGCCCCTTGGCTACTTCATCCTAAATACTCCCCCTAAACTCCATATGTACCTTTGCTGACCTAAATAGGCAACACTTTATGTTTATCCATATCTTGGATACTGGTTATTGTTCTCTTGATCCAGAAGAACTCATATGTAGTTCATAAGTAATGCATTCACTGTATCATCACCGATATTGTACTGTATTTTCTTTTCCTTTTTTGAAACATGAAAATTCAATAAAAATGATTCACTCTAATCTAGGCATCTGGGGCTCTGAATTTATATAGAACTCTTCTCTGGGATCAGAATTACTTTGGGGGCCATGCTTTGGGTCTCTGTTAATCTAGGAGTCTAGTCTGGGGTCGGAATTGATTTAGGGTCCCAACGAAGGAGTGACATTTGAAACTCAAGCTGACCGTGTTCTGTGTAGAGACTTGTTTTAACATGGATTCCACTTTGATGCTGGACTTTTTTTCTTCAACTCATTTTTGTGTACCCTAAACTTGTCCATGGGCGTGTAGATTATTCAGTTTGAGTAAAGTGATAAGCTGGCCATAGATTTGTTTAATGTATGGCTGGTCTGGGGTTTTGAATCTATCAAGGTGTCTTTTTTGGCGTCTAAATAAATTTGGATGTCTCGTCTGAGGTCTGGATTAATTTAGGGGTCTGAGTTCCTTTTTTGTGTTGAGGTTGCAAATAGCTGCAGTAGTGAGGGGCTAAAGATGTGATAGCCGCAAACTGTGTAGTGGTCAGGAAAATTCCTCATGGTGATCTAGACCTGATGGACCGTGTACAAATCAGAGATATCACCTGGATTTCTAGAGGACATGCTGGCTCTCCTTGTCTGTTTTAGTAAATATAGTATTCCTCCTGCAATAATAGTCCAGGAGCATCTTTTCTTAGAATTCTGTGTAGCGCCATTCCTCTGTTATTCCTCCTAAAAATGAATGCATAAGGCCTGGGTGTAACAATGCAGATTGTGTGCAAGACTGCAGGACAGGACTTTACCTATAGCAGTTACTTTTTTCAAGCCCCAACAATGGCTCTTAATACTCACATACCACCAGGACTGACCATAGGGCTGTAATGCAGAACAAATGAACAGTTGCCTAAACAACATACAATATGTGAAGCAGAAAACAAGACTGTGAAACAAACTCACCAGGGGATGACAGTAACAAAATGCAGAGCGTCATAGAAGGAGAAGTGCCAGCAATGGAGTGGGAGGCAGGTGTACGGCATACAGGTACATAGCAGATGGATGACATGGAACAGAAACAGAACAATACCTGACTGACCCTATCTGAATTCAAGTCAGCAAATCAGCCTGCACAATACAACCGCACAGGAACAAACAAATCTCAAACACTGCAAGAAAGCCCGTGAAACTTCAGATCCCAGAATACACAGAAAACACGCTAGACTGGACCACGATATGATGGTGGAACTACAGATCCCAGAATACACAGAAAACACGCTAGACTGGACCACGATATGATGGTGGAACTACAGATCCCAGAATACACAGAAAACATACTAGACTGGACCATGATATGATGGTGTAACTACAGATCCCAGAATACACAGAAAACATACTAGACTGGACCATGATATGATGGTGGAACTACAGATCCCAGAATACACAGAAAACACACTAGACTGGACCATGATATGAAGGTGGAACTACAAATCCCAGAAAACACACTAGACTGGACCATGATATGATGGTGGAACTACAAATCCCAGGTTGCACAGAAAACACGCTGGACTAGACTAAGATATGATGGTGGAACTACGGATCCCAGAATACACAGAAAACATACTAGACTGGACTATGATATGATGGTGGAACTACAAATCCCAGAATACACAGAAAACATACTAGACTGGACCACGATATGATGGTGGAAGTACAAATCCAAGGTTGCACAGAAAACACGCTGGACTAGACTAAGATATGATGGTGGGACTAAGGCTACTTTCACATATGCATTTTGCATTCTGGTTTTGAGGATCTCAAAACCGTGGCAAAACGCTTCTGTTTTGTCCCCATTCATTGAAAATGGGGACATAACAGAACAAGCCAGACCGGGATGCATTCTGTTCCAGTTTGTTCAGTTTTTTTACCTGACACAAAACGGCTGCAAGCTGCAATTTTGTGTCCAATCTGCGTAACTGAACAGACCGAATCCAGCATGAAAATCATTGTAAGTCAATTGTGCAGTTTTTTTGTTACCGAGACAAACGGATCAAGCACCCATTGACTTACAATGATTTTATGGCTGCATCCGGTTTGTTCAGTTTCTATATAATCTGGACGAAACTGATGCATCTGAATGTATTAAATGAAACGGGAGTGTTGTATTCAGGTTTTGAGATCCTGTGCCGGATCTCAAAACCTGAATAAAAGACGCTGATGTGAAAGTAGCCTAAAGATCATAGAATACACCAAAAATACAGTAGACTAAACCACGATATGATGGTGGAACTAAACATCCCAGAATACACAGAAAGCACACTAGACCAGAACAAGAATCACAGAATAGAGAAAAAAAAGTACAAAATATCAGGAAGGGAATACACCTAGCAAACGCTATGTCTGACAAGCAGAATAGAATAAGGCCTGGATATATAAAGGCTGAACAATCAGCAACTCCACCTTACCAGGCAAAGCTAGACAATAACCAATCCCAGATACAGATAGCAACTGGCCAAATAAACTTAGTAGCTGGGAGAACATAAAGCCACAGAGACCACTGTTGCTTGTAATGCAGCTACATTGAGACTTTTTGTAGTACAAATAAATGGTATTACCTATGGAGGTACTTGATCAAGTAGTGCTACGAGAAGTCTCTATATGCCCATTAGCATTCCCCTTGTCAAGAGCTAATTGGACAATGTCAGCATAGGGATGCACCCCTTTGACAAAAGGAATGGTAACACTTAGCTGCCAGGTTATTCATACAAGCAGAATAATGGCTTACTGATTAACCAGAATTGAACAAGCTGTAGGAGAAAGATGGTAATTGACTATAGACAGGGTATGGATGGACAACAGGGGGGCAAGTTAGGGGAAAAGCTCAGTGATCAGCCACTGTGATAACTTTTCTGTAGCTCTCCTTTTAGATAATGTACAGTATGGTTTACATATTTTAGAACACATATAGCAGTATTATTTATGCACTATAAAGTGGTATTCTTCATAAAACACATTTTGATTGGACACTTTCACATGAATTAAACCACACCTACATTCCGCAGTAGACCACCATATGGGGGAATATCCTATTGTTGACCTTCTTCAGTAGTCGCCGCTTGGCTTACTGTATTTTGATATGAGTAAAACTCCCAGCTCAGTGTAGCGAGATGGTTTGGTTTAATTGCCCAATTCCAAAAATCAATGCTTTTCTTACAAAAATGATTAAATGCTTTGTAATCACTAACCACATATGGGTCATGCAGGAAACTTAATTCTGAGAATTGTCAATGACTCAAAATAGCTATACGTAATGGAATCATGCTGTATCAGCATTCAGTTATAGAGCCCGCGGCGTACACATTACTAAACATCATTACTGAAAACCGCTGTATGTACATTTGTATAATTATGTAGGAAAATGAATGCATTGCCAAAGGAGAATCATGATGCTTTCATTAAGTGTGTATTACAGATTCAGCAATTAACTGATGTTCTTTGTATAATGAAAAGCTAACATTTTCCAGTGCCCTTTCTGTATCAGTTCCTCACTGAAGATCTCTGCTTGCTGTCATTCTCTGCCAAGTGCATAAGGCCAAACTGTATGGAGCTGTGTCTCTGGAAGTAAACAATGGAGGTTAACAGCATTGGACTGAAGTCCCTTGGGCCATCAGAAGAAATCATTCTGAGAACCCACCCGCTGTGTATATAGGACCTTTAGGGGCCTGTTTTATTAGGGATCCATTATCGTTAGAGCTGGTGGTTACTTTTGAATGATTGCAAGCAGAGATCTTGCTAAAGTTACATGTACACACTGTCAGTGTTTCATAGTCATTTTTCAACCATTTGTGCATCCATTTCTGCCCGTCTGTGCATTTTTTTATGTCAGTTTTGTATCTTTTCAATACAGTTGTGTTCAAAATTATTCAACCCCCAATGCTGTAAAGGGTTTTAGGGAATTTAGTGTACATTTGTAATTGTGTTCAGAATGAAATCTTACAAGGACTTTTTAAAGAACCAAATGCAACTAAAATGACATCAATTGTTTTTGTAATACAGTATTTTTTGTTGTTGTGATCTCTTCATTGACACAATTATTCAACCCCTTAAAGACTACCACTCTTAAGAACAGAGGTTCATTCAAGTGTTTTCGATCAGGTATTGGAAACACCTGTGGATGTCAAGGAGCAGCAATCAAGCATAATAAGCACCAATTAGGCAGATTTAAAAGGACTGTGATACTCAGCTCCTTCTAGACATTTACTGGTGTGTTTACAAACATGGTGAAGTCAAGAGAATGGTCCAGGAAGAGGTGATTTCTCTTCACAGGAAGGGCAATGGCTATAAGAAGATTGCAAAGATGTTAAACATACCAAGAGACACCATAGGAAGCATCATTCACTAATTCAAGGCAAAGGGCACTGTTGAAACGCTACCTGGTCGTGGCAGAAAGAAGATGCTGACTTCGACTGCTGTGCGCTACCTGAAGCGCAAAGTGGAGAAAAGTCCCTGTGTGACTGCTGAGGAACTGAAAAAAGATTTGTCAGATGTGGGTACTGAAGTTTCGGCTCAGACAATAAGGCGCACACTGCGTAATGAAGGCCTCCATGCCAGAACTCCCAGGCGCACCCCCTTGCTGTCTCCAAAGAATTAGAAGAGTCGACTGCAGTATGCCAAAAGTCATGTGGACAAACCACAAAAGTTTTGGGATAGTGTTCTGTGGACTGATGAAACTAAATTAGAACTGTTTGGGCCCATCAATGCTATGTTTGGAGGAGGAAGAACAAGGCCTATGAAGAAAAGAACACCTTGCCTACTGTGAAGCATGGCAGGGGGTCAATCATGCTTTGGGGCTGTTTTGCTTCTACAGGTACAGGGAAGCTTCAGCGTGTGCAAGGCACCATGAATTCTCTTCAGTACCAGGAGATATTGGATGAAAATGTGATGTAGTCCGTCACAAACCTGAGGCTTGGGAGACGTTGGACCTTTCAACAGGACAATGATCCCAAGCATACCTCCAAGTCCACTAGAGCATGGTTGCAGATTAAAGGCTGGAACATTTTGAAGTGGCCATTGCAGTCACCAGACTTAAATCCGATTGAGAACCTCTGGTGGGACTTAAAGAAAGCAGTTGCAGCTCGCAAGCCTAAGAATGTGACTGAACTGGAGGTTTTTCACCCAATGGGCGAAGATACCCGTAGATCGCTGCAAGACACTTGTGTCAAGCTATGCTTCACGTTTAAAAGCTGTTATAACTGGAAAAGCATGTTGTACTAAGTACTAAGATTGAATGTCACTTGGGGGTTGAATAAAACTGATAATGATGTGAGCACAGAAAAGACATTTGTGGTTATTTCATTATAAATGTTATGTTATATTTGTCTGACTTACAATTGCCTCTTTGATTTAATTGTAAACAAGATGACTGAAATGATCAAAATCAATGTCAAACTGGCCAAAACACTCAATTTCAGTGGGGGTTAAATAATTTTGAACAGAACTGTATGTTTTTCATGGCTGGTAAAAATTGAGGAATTTCATTGGCTTTTTAAAATAAAATTCCAACCTTTGCAGTGCTCTCAGTATCAACAATGTCCCCCATAATAGCCCCCCAGCAGTAATAATGTCCCCCATAGTGGCCCCAGAACTAATAATGCCCCCTGTAGTGTCCCATAATGTCCCCCATAGTGGCCCCAGCAGTAGTAATATCCCCCATAATTGCCCCCAGCAGTTATGATGTCCCCCATAGTGGCTCCAGCACTAATAATGTCCCCTATAGTGTCCCATAATGTCCTCCATAGTGGCCCCAGCAGTAGTAATGTCCCCCATAATGGCTCCCAGCAGTAATAATGTCCCCCATAAGGTCCCCATTATGGCCCCAGCAGTAATAATGTCCTCCTTAGTGGCCCATAATGTCCCACATAGAGGTCCCAGCAGTAATAATAATAATAATATTTATTTATATAGCGCCACCATATTCCGCAGCGCTTTACAAATTCATAGGGTTTATGTACAAAACAAAAGTAACTGGCTAATATGCAACTTAGACACCAGGAGTCAGGGCCCTGCTCGCAAGAGCTTACAATCTTTGAGGAATTGGGGGTGACACATAAGGTAGTTGATTGTGATAAGTAGGATTTGAGCCATTATTGAACAGACAGGAGTGGTGCCGGACAATCTGCTTCGGGTTCGGGACTGTTAGAGGATCGAGTCCAGGCCAGAGGAGTTGGTGGGGGAAGGTTTAGTCTGGGAAAAGTCATTTTAGGTAGCTTGATAAGCCTGCCTGAAAAGATGTGTTGGCACTCCATAGTGGTCCATAATATCCCTCAGTGACACCAGCAGTAATAATGTCCCCCATAGTGATCCTTTATCGCTCATACCTTCTTTGGCAGGATGAACGAGGCCTAATTGTGGTAATATCTATTTTAAGTTATGATTTACTTTTCTATCCCCTTGTCATTGTGATGACTCTGGTTTCCTTCATAAATCATTTTTAAATCTATCCCTTCACTTAAAATCCTGGGCCTGTATGCTTCTATCCTCTGTAGCTCCCAGTTGTCCAGATCCCTCTCATCCGTTAAGGACTTCTGCCTTTTATAGTCCATACATACTTATTATTCTTGATGCTATGCATTTCCCTTGTGTCAACTAATATTTTGTTGTAAGAACTTGCCTCCAGAAATAGTTTTTGCCCCCCCCCCATTTATAGGTGAGCTGGTATATTGTACATGTTTCAGGCATGTACATGATAATGTGAGGGAATGTATGGAGCGGGCTGCTGCAGTAAGCCCACTCCATACATGATGGTTGCCGGCTGTAAAATACAGCAGACACCTGGCCTCAATGACGGGGAATGGTGATCACGCCGAACCCCGTCATTTAACCCCTCAGATGCCTTGATCAAAAGCGATCATGGCATCTGAGAGAGAAGGAAGAGGGATGTGGTTTGGAGCGCCCACAAAGCATAGCTCAGCAGATAGAGCAGCAGAATGCCATTCACCCTAATAGATCTCTATTAGGGTGAATGGGACAAGGGATCAGAAGATCTCAGGTTTTAGCTCCCTAAGGCCTCTTTCACACGGGCATCATGTTTTTTGCCCGGATAAGAGGCATGTGCGTTGTGGGAAAATGCGCGATTTTTCCGCGCGAGTACAAAACATTGTAATGCGTTTTGCACTCGCGTGAGAAAAATCGCGCATGTTTGGTACTCAAACCCGAACTTCTTCACAGAAGTTCGGGCTTGGAATTGATGTTCTGAAGTTTGTATTATAATAGCATTCTGAATACAGAATGCTTAGTATAATAGTGCTGGACGGGTTAAAAAAATAAAAAAGTTAACTCACCTTATCCTCTTGATCGCGTAGTTCCCAGTCTGTTCTTTACTAGCTAAATGACCTGTGGTGACGTCAGATCACATGCTCCAATCACATGGTCCATGGCCTCTAGCCTACTTCCGTTTGTCCTTATTTCTCGTCAGCCCTGGCGTTGGACTTTCGCCCCTAATACCAGTGGGTGACGAGATTGGTCGCCCTATACTCTGTCCTTACTCTTTCTTTCTTTCTCTTTTCTCCTTTGCTTAACCCTTATCCTTCCCTCCCTCCCTGATTAGTTGCCTGATCTTGTATACTTGTATATCTGTAATATATTGCTCTAAAGTTGCATCTCCGTTGTTCTCCTGGTATATAGGTTATTTACTGCGCATAGGGATGGGTCTCAAGATAATGAGCTTCAATGTTAAGGGCCTCAATTGCCCTCAGAAGCGAGCTTATCTTTGGTCTGAAGCTTTGACCTCCCAAGCTGATGTGTTGTGTGTACAGGAGTCCCATCTACTCCAGGCCGACGCTTTTCGGATACATCACCGCCTCTTCTCCAACATCTTCCACTCGCACTTCTCCAGGAAAAAACGAGGTACTTTTATTGCTGTTAAAAACTCAGTAGCGTTCACCCCAATTGCCTCCAAATTAGCCCCCTCTGGCCGCTATGTCATATTAGTATGCTCCATAAACAATGTAGTGTACACTATTGTCAACGTATATGCCCCCAATTCGCATCAATTAGCATTTTTACGTAAAGTAATGAGGCAGGTTAACTCACTTAAACAAGGTAAATTGATTCTTTGCGGAGACTTCAATTCAGTCCTACATTCTGCCCTCGACTCCTCTACCCCTTCCCGTAGAACGGATGCAGGTGTGGCCTCTTTCTTACAGACTGAGGGACTGACTGATGTGTGGAGAGCCCAACATAGTCTAGAAAGGGATTATACCTTTTTTTCTGCTCCACATCTCTCCTATTCTCGTATAGATTTATTCATGGTTGACCATACTTCCCTGCTCCATACCCTTTCCACAGAAATAGGCCTGATAAAATGGTCAGATCATGCCCCCATCACAATCACCCTTGAGGAACAGTTTCAATCCCACAGAGCTCCAGTCTGGAGAAACAACACTTTCTTGTTTAACAACCCTAAACATACAGCGCAACTGCCCACCTCCGTGAGTTCTTTCAATTCAACGTTGGCTCCGTCTCGAGCAATTTTGTATTGTGGCAAGTTCATAAGGCGTTTATGAGGGGGTCACTGATTAAATCTAATATCAATTTAAAGAAACAAAGAGAAAGGGAGATAACGTTGACTTTGAAGGAGATAGCTGATCTGGAAACTGTTAATAAAACCTCCCCTACGACACAGGGTTCTTACTCCCTCCGGGTCGCACGAAACAAACTAAGTGCTCTTTTACTGCAAAATTACCATAAGTCCTTCCTTAGAATGAAAGCCAAATTCTATTCCCAAGGGAACAAAGCGGGTCGTCTCTTGGCCCAACAGCTTAAAAAGCAGCAGTCCAAATCCAGGATCCCATATATATTACACCCACATACGAAAGCTAGGCTATTAGACCCAAGAGACATTGCCGACCAATTTAAGCTATATTATCAGTCCCTATATAATCTAAAAGATCAAACCGCACTCCCGCAGGACTACCCAGCCCTAGTAGAAGATTTTCTCTCTAAAGCCGCTCTACCCACCCTTACTGACTCCCAACTCCGGTCCCTTAATGCCCCTGTTTCCTCTCAGGAACTAACTAAAATTGCTTTGTCGTTACCGTTGGGGAAGTCCCCAGGCCCTGATGGTCTATCAAACGAGTACTACCGTCATTTTTTGCCTGACCTCCTCCCTCATCTACTTGCTCTTTTCACTCAAGTTGTGGAGGGAGACCCCTTCCCCAAGGACATGCTTGAAGCATTAGTAGTTACGATTCCTAAACCTGGTAAAACACCTGACATACCCCAAAAAAACTTTTTGCCAAGCTCATTGCAAGCAGGCTCTCTTCAGTAATTCCTTCTCTAGTCCATTCCGACCAGACTGGCTTCGTGGCAGGTAGACAGGCCTCTGACAATACTAGGCGCATTGTAGACCTGGTTAACTTTGCAGAGGTGAACTCTCTTCCAATGCTTGCAGTGACCCTGGACGCAGAAAAAGCGTTTGATCGCTTACACTGGAACTTCGCTTTTTCCACTCTTAAATGGATGGGTTTTTCGGGACAAATAATTAATGCCATTAGCAGCTTATACTCCCATCCCTCGGCGAGGGTTTGGATTAACGGAATCCTCTCGGACCCCTTTGTGATAACTAATGGATGGAGACAGGGTTGTCCTATATCCCCGCTCCTGTTTATCCTTGCGTTGGAACCGTTGGCTCAACATATTAGAGCCTTACCCACCATATCTGGGATTGTGGTGGGTGATAGATCCCACACAATTACCCTGTATGCGGACGATATTATACTCACTCTTACAAATCCCTTGCAATCCCTTACAGCCACTCTCGATGTAATCTCCCATTATGGTTCCCTCTCATATTACAAGATTAACAATTCAAAATCGCAGGCCCTTCCTATCAATATTTCATCCTCTGATCTAGCCTCCTTAAAAGCTTTGCATGACCTTGACTGGCAGTGCTCAGAGGTTTCCTATTTGGGAATCAAGATTACTTCACCCTGTTCTCTACTCTACTCACAAAATTACATACCTCTTCTTTCCACCATTTCTTCGGATTTCGCGAGCTTCTCTATGCAGATGGTTTCTTGGGTGGGTAGGATAGCATCTTTTCAGATGATGACCCTACCGAAAATGATTTACATCTTTCGGGCCCTCCCAATTCCAGTTCCCGCTGCATTCTTTCAAAAAGCCCAAGCCCTACTGGGGAAATATATTTGGGGAAATACCAAGCCTAGAGTAGCTCGTGAACTTCTGACTAAAAGGAAACGCGCTGGGGGTGCGGGCCTTCCTGACATTAAAGATTATTTTATAGCAATAGGTCTTTCATTCACTAGGGAATGGTGGGCGTCCAATAATGGAAAAGCATGGCAGCAAATTGAATCTTATACACTGAAGCAGGTTCCGATTAGGGATTACTTGATACATCTGCTGTGGGGCCCTTCCCCCCCCCCCCCCCCCACACATCCCTTCCTTACAATATCACATGCTTGTGCCCTCTGGACCAAAGTTCACAACACATCGAAAGGTACCTCTACCCGCTTATTTACAATCGCTTCCACACGCGCTATTGAACTGACCATACCTGATATAAACTTAGCAATATGGCGAGATAGAGGTGTTGCCACCATCTCCCAATTAATAGCAGATCACTCCCTTCTCCCCTTTGCCGCTATTCAAAGTACCTTTGGTATTCCTCACTCAGAACTCTATACATATTTAAGACTTCGTCATTTCCTCTCAAAAATTTTACAGTCTCCTCCCCAGATCAACTCGTCTATCCTGAGACTATTCCAATTCCCCTCCCTCTTTAAGAGGCATTCTACCAGGCAATTCTATGACTTACTAGGAGATAAGGCTACTTTTGTCAAGTCCCCTCCTGTCCGTAGGTGGGAAAGGGACTTAAACAAGACCTTCCCTGATGAAGTCTGGATAGACGCCATAGGATTTATGGTATCAAATTTTAATTGTGTCACTCATTATGAGGCAGGCTTAAAAACGATCCTTCACTGGTTCTTTACCCCCCAGAGACTTCATAAAATCTATCCTGCTACTGCGCCCTGTTGCTGGAGAGGTTGTGGAGGTGAGGGTTCTCTGCTCCATATTCTTTGGTCCTGTCCTGTCCTCATTGAGTATTGGAGGAAAGTCTTCCGACTTATTTCCATTCTGGTAGGTCATGGAATTAACCCTTGTCCAGAGTTGGCCTTGCTGTTTCTCGGCATTAAGGAAATCCCTCCCCTGCAGAGACACATCACCGGACATATTTTACTTAGCGCTAAGCTGGTTGTCACCAGACACTGGAAACACTTGGCCCCTCCTTCACTTTCCGAAGTCATACAAGAGGTCAATCCAACTTGCAGATACGAACACTCTCTATCCTTCTCGGTTATTCCTATCAAATTGAGGCAGGCGGCCTGGAGTGGATGGGCATCTAGCGCTTTCTACTCCCCCTGAGTATGGTCCATGACTCTGTACCGTGGCAACGAGGGAACAACTAGTAAGCCCCCTTTACCCTGATTCTTCCCTTTTCTTCTTTCTGCTTCTCCTCCTCGTCCTATGTGTCTATACACCTTATCTCGTTCTGTGGGTCACCACAGCTCTTTGTTTAACTAAACTGTTTGTCGGTCACCACATTAGTGACTGCTTTGTTCACTTTTACTTTTGTTTGACTTTATTGTCTGAAAATGCCTGGTGATATTATGGGGTGTGCACTGTCTGTGCATTTGCTTTGGAGATAAATGTGCAGAGGTATAGGCATGTATTGTTAGTCGTTCCACCCTGTATGATGTATCCTATCACCTGAATGCTTGCCGTAATAACAGCTCTGATGTCTTTATTCCTGTGTAATCATTTGGCTAAAGTGGCTGCGTCCACGCTTGTTTACTTCTTTATGTACCGATTCATGGTGCTGATAAAATAAAAAACTATTGACACTAAAATAATTTTCATGTGCGGCATACGCTGTAATGGGAAAAAAAATAAGAAAAACACCATGTTCGCCATTTTTGAGTCATCTTGTCCCTCTTAAAAAATTATTTTTATAACAGTGATAAAAAGTCATATAGTATGTACAACAAAAGTAGTACCAATAAAAACTACAGTTCATTCTGCAAAACACAAGCTCTCATACAGCTCCGTAGATAGAAATGCAAAAAAGTTATGGCTGTCAGAAAATGGCAATGCAAAGAAAGTTTTTTATTAATTTTTTAAGTAGTAAAACAATATAAAAACTATACAGGTTTGGTATCGCCGTAATTGCATTGATTTATAGAATAAGGATATCATGTAATTTTTATCACACAGTAATCACCATAATGTAAGAACACAAAAAACCTTGGGGAAATTTAGTTGTTTTTTTCACCATACAAAGATTTTTTCCCCCTGTTTTCCAATACATGACATGATAAATAAAATGTCATGCAAAAAATAAGCCCTCATATGGCTATGTGAACAGAATACTAAAATGGATTCTGGTCCAGGTTTTCCTGCTTAGGTTTGTGATCCTTTTTGTCTCATTTAGGAATCTGTAGCTTTTCCTTTCAGCTGTTCTCTGCCAGCCACTCCCAGCTACTATATATTCTCCATTTCTGCTTCCCTTGTTGCCAGATAGAGACCTTCTTTCCAGATCTCCCATTCTGACCTTTGGTGGAGTTGCTGTGGAGATGTTGGAACTGGTGCTGTTGGATCTCCGGTTCACTCCTCTTGTTGTCTCCCTTTGGGGATTTTTTGTGGTGTTTGTGTTGTTTGTCCTTTCCCTGTTGTTACCCTAGATGTCAGTGGAGAGGACTAGTGCTCCCACCGCCCTATTCACTACCTAGGGCTTATTTCAGGGTAAACCAGGGCCAAGGCACGTGATCAGCGTATGGGTTAGCAGCCCATCTAGAGACATCAGGGCAGCCAGGTGCCAGTGTCAGGTGAGCTAGGGGTCACCACTCCTCCCTCTCCCTAGTGAAAGGGTACTGTCCTTCCCTCCCCACTGCACGGCATGTCTGTTACCTGCCATAATGATAGCCAGTCAGAGACTGGCGAAATACCCACACATCAGTGTGCACTCTCAGTCGCCTAGTAAAACACTGTCAGTTTGCTGCCCATCATGTTTATAATGCCTCACTGAGAGACTGCAACCACTAAGCATTACAGACGCTGTTAATATGTTTCAATAGAACAGTCATGCTTGTTGGTTTCCCTTAAACTGCTTCTGGAAGTAAAGTTCATCTGCCATCATTTAGCACCATTCCACATCTGCACATTACTAACATAGCCCTTCCCAATGTGCATAGTTAGTCTAATGTTGTAATTGGTAAATGAAATTTCTGAGGTGAGCTAAACTTTTGGGAACCTGTCAGTAGTTTGGACCATTCAAATGGCTTGGGTGAGAGCAGGACAAACATACCTTTTGTGGAATCTTTATCATTAGGAGTAGAATTCTGCCTGCTCCTGCAGGTGTCAAGGTGGTGGAGCTTCATGGTGAAATGCTCTTTGCATTGAGCTGCTTCACAACCCCTTCTCTCTGCTTTGAGTAACAACTGTAGCATCCAACCAGGAGACCACTACAGCGGTCACTCCTTTCTTTATAGTATCTTTGGTTTCTGTGGCCAGAAGAAGTTGTCATGATGATCTGAGCTAGATAGAGAATCAAAGGAAGTAGAAGTATGTACTCCAAAAAGAGAAGATGACAACTGTAAGTCACTCAATTTTACTGTTTATTTGGCTTCTGAGTAATCAACTGTTGTATAGTCTGCGGCATGATGATGGGTGGTGGCACTGTTGTTGAGGTCCTACTGACTCTGAGTTCTCTGTACTGCTTGGCTCTGGTGCAGTATTTATGTTATGTGCTTACAAAATTCAAAAAACAATATGTGGAACTACCTGTGTTATATTAGCAGTAGGGGGATATATACCCAATCATAATAACTGGAATGGGGCAAATTCAGTACCCTGAAAGATTATCAAAATTAGGGTTATTCACTTTAGAAAAAAGACGACTGAGGGGAGATCTAATAACTATGTATAAATATATCAGGGGTCAGTACTGAGATCTATCCCATCATCTATTTATCCCCAGGACTGTGACTGTGACGAGGGGACATCCTCTGCGTCTGGAGGAAAGAAGGTTTGTACACAAACATAGAAGAGGATTCTTTACGGTAAGAGCAGTGAGACTATGGAGCTCTCTGCCTGAGGAGGTGGTGATGGTGAGTACAATAAAGGAATTCAAGAGGGGCCTGGATGTATTTCTGGAGCGTAATAATATTACAGGCTATAGCTACTAGAGAGAGGTCGTTGATCCAGGGAGTTATTCTGATTGCCTGATTTATGCTGGAATGCAATATTTCCCTTTCTCCAAACATAACACTTCTCGTTAAACCAAAATGCTTTATGTTGTTCACAAAAACATTGTTCCAATAGCCTTCTGGCTTATCTAGGTGATCTTTAGCTAATTGCAGACAAGCAGCAGTGTTCTTTTTGGAGAGCAGAAGCTTTCTCATTGCACTCCTGCCATGCACAGTGTTCTGCTTGTGAACATTAACATTAGTTAATGTGAGAAGGGTCTTTAGTTGGTTAGGCTACTTTCACACTTGCGTTCAGAGCGGATCCGTCTGAGACGGATCCGCTCATATAATGCAGACGATGGGATCCGTTCAGAACGGATCCGTCTGCATTATATTGTAAAAGAAATTCTAAGTGTGAAAGTAGCCGCAGACGGATCCGTCCAGACTTTACATTAAAAGTCAATGGGGGACGGATCCGTTTGAAAATTGAGCCATATTGTGTCAAATTCAAACAGATCCGCCCCCATTGACTTCCATTGTAAGTCTGGACGGATCCGTTTGCCTCCACGCGGCCAGGCGGACACCTGAACGCTGCAAGCAGTGTTCAGGTGTCCGCCTGCTGAGCAGAGCGGAGCCCAAACGCTACCAGACTGATGCATTCTGAGCGGATCCGCGTCCACTCAGAATGCATTAGGGCTGGACGGATGCGTTCGAGGCTGCTTGTGAGCCCCTTCAAACGGAACTCACAAGCGGAGCCCCGAACGCAAGTGTGAAAGTAGCCTTAGAGGTTACCTTGGGTACCTTTGTGACCTCGCCGAATATTACATTTCTGTTGGTCGACCACTCTTGTTGAGGGTAATAATAACAGTCTTAAATTTCCTCCTAACTTATGAGTTTGGCTGTGGTGCTGTATGTACTGGACCTAAGTTCTATATTTGTTAGCAGCCTGGTTCTGGGGCTGTATTTATGTGAGAACTTTTTTCTTGTGTTATATATACAGTATGTACTGAGCTTGATTTTAGTCCTGTATGTATGTTATCAGCTTGGATCTGGTGCTGTATATATGAGCTTGGTCTGGTGCGTTAGGCTTGATTTTCATATGGTATCTGTACTTTAAATGTTTTTATATTTGTAGGGGTGGCAGGAAGCGTGGAGATTTACTGTGCGTGCAGCACAACTCTCCTGCCTTAGCACAGTGCACAACCTAACTATATAGTCTGTACACATCCATAGTACTGAATGTGCACATATACCGTAGGTCCATAAGTGAACGATGGGTGTAATGTACTAATTGTGGGGAGGTATGTATATATTCATAATGTGGCAAATCATTTTTAATTCTAACTAGAGGCACACAAGTTTGTATAATTCATAGGAAATTAATGTTATACATGTATACAGTACAGTAAGATGTTCTACATCCCACATTAATATATACCGTAGTATATTTATAATATTGTAATTATATTATTAAGTTGCAGACATAGAACAATTCTCAGAGGTGCACTTATACCACAAGTATCCCGAGTGAATAGCTTTATCAGCCCTCTAGGGAACCAACACAGAAACCAGGATGATCTGACACAATTTCTACTAATGCAAAACCATGAGGCATTACCAGCACTTATTTCACATTGTGAACATGCTGAGCACTGAAATGGCCGTGAAAAGGTCTTATGAATATGAGTTGTCATGTTGATATTCTTAGTTAAAATATTTAGACCAATGTCAACTTGTTTTTCCTGGATTAAAAATCAATTTTGTATTTGCCTAAGAAGTCATCTCAATACTAGAAATGACCACAAGATGGTGCTATCTAGTGATCTGTACTGTGCAAAGAATGGCAGTCTGCACAGATACTACTACTAAGGCTACATGCACACGAACGTTGTTTGTTTCCATGTCCGTTCCGTTTTTATTTTGCGGATTGGATGCAGACCCATTCATTTCAATGGGTCCGCAAAAAATATATGCTATGGATTTCTGGGCCAGGGAAATGGAAAATTAGCCTAATCGACTTGCTGTGCCGGTACACACACTCCCCCTGCACCCAGAGGCATAGCTAAAGGCTCATGGGTCCTCGTACAAGAGTTCAGCTTGCCACCCCCCTCCCTCCCTTAGCGCTTTGTGGCAAGGGCCAGGGGTGCACCTAGCCTTCATGCTGCCTGAGGCAAAAATTTAAATGTCCCCCCCCATGCCAAATTCTCAACCTAACCAATTCCTTCAGTCCTACTATTAAAGGGGTTGTCCGCTTTTTACTACTGATGACCTATCCTCAGACTAGGTCATCAATATCAGATCGGCGAGGGTCTGACACCCGGGATCCCTTCCGAACAGCTGTTTGAAGAGAGGGCAGCACTTGTAGGAGAGCTGCTTTCTTTGCTCTGTTCACCTGCTCGCCGCAGCAATTGCAGTGATGAGCAGGTAAACAGAGCAGAGAAGGAAGCACTCGTACGGAAAAAAAAAGCGGACAACCCCTTTAAAGACATACTTGGAAAACATTACATACACCGCTACAGAACATACAGGGCCATACAGCGCCACATACCTCTTACATCCAGTGACATGTCTCCTCTGATGTAGATATTCTCTTTCCTCATCTGCTCCTTACAGACCAGACCGCCATGGTGACTTCTTTCAGCTGTGTCTCGTCTCTGCAGAGTTTAACAAACAGACACATTTCCCACTTTTCCATTATCCTCCCCACCATCTCAACACCCCATCCTGCCCCCCCAATACTGTGCCCCTCCATACTACCCTGCAAATCCCCATTAGACTTCTAGATCCCCATTCAGAACCCCATTAGACTTCCAGACCCCCATTAGATTTGCACTGCATCTTATAAAGGGAAATATAAAGCACCACTGGCTTAGGGGCCCCGTCACAACTGCAACCGCTGCAACCCCTATAGATACGCCAGTGCCTGCACCTGCCCTAAATGGTCCAGGTTTCCGAAAGCAGGATCCGGCCCAGCAATCGTGTGCCTCCTTGCTGGCTTCTGCTGTTGCAATACAACTTATTCACCAGCATGCTAATTAATTGGATTCATAAGCCTGTCCAAGTACAAATCAAAGTGGCAGCCTCTAGATAATCAGTATGCCATCCCCCATGAAAATGTGCATAGACCGTACATTGCATGTGTCACAAAGAAGACCCTCAGCATCTAAGGATAACATCACAAAGGGCCCCAGCTGCTCACCTCAATGGTGGCAGCCATGACTACTTCATTTGTCACTCAGGTGTGCCACCTTGAACAAAAGCAGGTGGGGGCACATTTGTGTGTGTACGTCAGTCGAGGGTGTATGTTCATAGGGGAGGGGCATGGTCCAAAAAGATGCTGTTGTGCAGAGTGGCATATTATTGCAGAATATTTTGTCAAGCGTTCTCTGTTTATGATAGGATGGCCCTTTGGCATTGGAATGTGCATCGGTTCAGCTCCATTGCGTAACCACTTCCAGACCGGGCCATTTACTCTCTTCCTGACCAGGCCTAATTTAGCAAATCTGACCAGTGTCACTTTATGTGGTAATAACTTTGGAACGCTTTTACTTATCCAAGCCATTCAGAGATTGTCTCGTGACACATTGTACTTCATGTTAATGGTAAATTTGAGTCAATATGTTTTACCTTTCTTTTAAAAAAAAATCTAAAAGTTTACGAAAATTTGAAAAAATTCACAGTTTTCTAAATATGAATCTATCTTTGAAGACAGATAGTGGGGCCTCATAAAATATACATTAATTAATTGACCACTGAGGAAGGAAGAGCGAATCTACCCGAAACGCGTATGGTAAAACAAGTGATGTACCTGTATTGAGAAGCCTCCGATAAAACTGTATGGCCATACAGAGAAAGAAAAAATTCTTATAGTAGAGGAACAACTACTTTTATCGTCGAAAAGCTGTACCGAAGGAAATTGCGGAACAGAGTGTCAACTCCCGCGATCTTTGGAACCCCCGCGAAATTTGAACCAGCTTGCTGGAAGGAGCGATCAAATAAGCCGGCAGACATTTAAAGCTCCACTTAAGCAACAGGGAGACAGCAGACACCAGACGGTAAGCCAAATACCGATTTAAAGTTTACCTCGACTTTAAAAGGAAATACCATAAGAGACTTTTTATTCCAACATTATCAGGATTCCTGTGGATATTTTATGAATACATTGCGTTCCCAGGGGAAATACACCTACAATATTTAAAGTGACACTCATTTTCCCAATCTGGGATAGAGTCACAGAGGAAATACCTCCCCCTTCACAATAACAGCATATATAAGACCTGGACATGGTGTCATGAGGAAGGGCTGAAATTTGTCTTGGGTAGCCCGAAACACGTAGACAAGACAGCTATTTTTGTAACTAAAGGATGAGATTTTCTCGCAAGCAAAATACATTTATATTCCTTTATACAAGTGGAGCTGGATTCCTTCAAACCTTATCTGCATTCAGTCACCCGTTGCCTGACTCGGGTTATCCATGCTCACAGCTGGAGGAAGGGCAGATGAGAGCTGCTGAACTCTTTTTTCTCTATAAGACCTGGACAATACTTGAAGTTTTTGGTGTGTGATTTATATCATTGAATTTATCGATTATATATTATTGAATAGTATTGAATATTTTATCATTATTATCGATTATATCTACCATAGTTTATGTGATTGTAGTTTTTGTATGTTATTGCTATAATACACAGTTTTTATTATTTTCATTACTTTAATTTTATGGGGATTTAATAATAAATATTTTCTGCATATGTCAATTTGGTTGCCAAGTGTATCAGTGCCCACTCATTTTTCCATTGTTACATTCACTTTTTAACAGAGGGTGGGGTGATTCCCTCTATATGAGCTTGCAGCACCACCCTGTAACTACTAAGGAGTAAGCCACTACAACCCACTACTATTTTCTAAACCTCAATATTTATTACCCTAATTCTGCAGTTTGCAGAAACATCCCATATGTGGTCGTATACCGCTGTTTGGGCACACAACAGGGCACAGAAGGCAAGGAGCGCCATATGGTTTTTGGATGGCAGATTTTGATGGAATGGTCTTTGGGCACCATGTTGCATTTGAAGAGACCTTGAGGTTCCCCCAGTCAAAAAACCCAAAAAGTGACCACATTCTGTAAACTACACCACCCAAGGAATTTTTAAGGGGTGTAGCAAGCACTTCACTCAATTAAACTCAGTGTTTAATATAATTTTTAATACTTGGGTGTGAAAAAGAAAAATGAAAATATTTTATTTTACAAGAAAATGGTGCTTTAGGCCCAAACATTTTTTTCCACAAGCGATAACAGGAGAATAAGCCCCCCCCCCCCACACACACAATTTGCTACCCACTTTTTCCTGAATACAGTAACACCCCAACTGTGGTCGTAAACTGTTATTTGGGGATACACCAGGGCTCAGAAGGGAGGGAGCGGCATCTGGATTTTCTAACATGGAATTTTTAGGCCTCTTTCACACGGGCGTCAGTTTTTTTGCCCGGATAAGAGCCGGGTGCGTTGCGGGAAAATGCGCGATTTTCCCGCGCGAGTGCAAAACATTGTCATGCGTTGCACTCGCGTGAGAAAAATCGCGCATGTTTGGTACCCAAACCCGAACTTCTTCACAGAAGTTCGGGCTTGGGATTGATGTTCTGAAGATTGTATTATTTTCCCTTATAACATGGTTATAAGGGAAAATAATAGCATTCTTAATACAGAATGCATAGTAAAACAGCGCTAGAGGGGTTAAAAAAAATAATAATAATTTAACTCACCTTGGTCCACTTGATCGCGAAGCCAGCATCTCCTTGTGTCTCCTCTGCGCTGAACAGGACCTGGGGTGAGCTGCTCCATTAAATACCGGTTAAGGACCTTTGATGACATCACTCCGGTCATCACATGGTACGTCACATGATCTTTTACCATGGTGATTCACCTCTAGTGCTGTTTTACTATGCATTCTGTATTCAGAATGCTATTATTTTCCCTTATAACCATGTTAAAAGGGAAAATAATAATGATCGGGTCTCCATCCCGATCGTCTCTGAGCAACCGTGCGTGAAAATCGCACCGCATCCGTACTTGCTTGCGAATGCTATGCGATTTTCACGCACCCCATTCACTTCTATGGGGCCTGCGTCACGTCAAAATCGGACAATATAGAGCATGCTGCGATTTCCACTGAATGCACAAGTGATGCGTGAAAAACAACGCTCATGTGCACAGCCCCATAGAAATGAATGGGTCAGGATTTAGTGCGGGTGCTATACGTTCGCCGCACGGATCGCACCCGCACGGAAAACTCGCCCGTGTGAAAGGGGCCTTACGGGTTTTTAAGATTTGATAACTTTATTTTTATTTTTTGTAGAATGAGCTGCATGACGCCTTATTTTGTGCTGGACAAGCTGAAGTTTTTATTGGCACCATTTTGGGGTACATTTGGATTTCTGCTTGCTTTTTATCAAAAAATTTTGGGAGGTGAGGTCACAAAAAAACCTGTGTGGTGTCATTTAAAAAAAAAAATTTATACCGCTTACTTGATGGGGTAGATCATGGGATATTTTAATAGATTCGTTTATTATGGATGCAAAAATACCAAATATGTCTTTTTTTTAGCGTTTTTACACAATAAAAACATTTTTAGAAAAAAAATCATGTTTTTGTGTTTTTCTTCTGGCTATAGTCTCGTGTGAGGGTTTGTTTTTTGCGGGACAAGGTGACGTCATTATTGCTACCATTTTGGGGTACATTCAACTTTTTGATTGATATTATGTTTTTTATGAGGTGACAAAAAAAAGCTGTTTTGGCATAGTTTTTATTTGTTTTTTTCACACAGTTTTTTCCAGCTCGAGTGCAAAGCGTTTTAATGCGTTTTGCATGCGCGTGATAAAAAACTGAATGTTGGTACCCAGACCAGAACCCAGACTTCTTCATTGAAGTTCGGGTTTGGGTTCGGTGTTCTGTAGATTTTATAATTTTCCATTGTAACTTGGTTATAATGGAAAATAATAGCATTCTTAAATACAGAATGCTAAGTAAAATGTCCATTGAGGGTTAAAAAATAAAAAAATTACTCACCTAATCCACTTGATCGCGCAGCCGTTATTGTCTTCTTTCTTCTTCTTGCAGGACCTGCAAAAGGACCTGCACTGACCTTTAATCTTCATTCAGCAGGGCCTCTGCTGACGTCACCGCGCTCACCATGTCCTGCAAGAAGAAGAAAGAAGACGATAACGGCTGCACGATCAAGTGGATGAGGTGAGTAACCCTTAATGGACATTTTACTTAGCATTCTGTATAAAATAATGCTATTATTTTCCATTATAACCATGTTATAATGGAAAATAATAAAGTAAATGGACTTTAATGGGGTCCCGGGGCTCATCACTATTTATTAACATCATCTCCTTAGCAACCATCCATGAAAATCGCATTGCATCCGCACTTGCTTGCGGATGCAATGCGATTTTCACGCAGCCCCATTTCCTTCTATGGGGCCTGCGTTGCGTGGAAACGCACAAAGAGGAGCATGCTGCGATTTAAACGCAACGCACAAGTGATACGTGAAAAACATCGCTCATGTACACAGCCCCATTGAAATTAATGGGTTAGGATTCAGTGCGGGTCACGTCATGCATTGTACCCGCGTGGAAAACTCGCCCATGTGAAAGGGACCTTGTTTATTTTTTTTTACGTTTTACACAATAAGATGTAGATAGGCGCAAGGGGCCGTCATTGATGGAAGGTATGTGTCACCGAGATTCCTGACCTCGGTGAGGTAACAGCCAGTAGTTTTAAGTGTCAGCGGCAGCTAGTGCTGACTGACACCCAAGCCGGGTCTTTTTTAGCCTATATAAAACCCAGCCAGCAGTCTCAGTTGGGTGTGGTTTTTCCTCCATCTGACAGAGAAGCTGGGGAGTCTGTGTTTTGGGACCTGTGAATTTGTGCCGTGCTAAAGAGCTGAGAGCCGCATGCCGGGAAACAGGCCCCTAAAGCCTGCTGTGGACTACGGGTGGAAAACTGCTAACCAGGTGATTTTTGTTCTATGGACATTGCATGGTGTGAACAAACACCAAGACTGTGATCGGTCATTTTTTTTTTCCTTATGTGTGAATAAACACCAAACTGTTTAAGTTGAAGACTTTGTGATTGCCTCTATACTGTGTCCGCTAGCCTGTCTACCAAAGCAAAACCCCACAATTGGTGTCTGATGTGGGCAAACGCATGCCTAAAGGCCGAAAAGTTTTTTAGTTTTTCCCGGGCACAAGTGCATGTCCTACATTAAGCTGGCAAGGTTATGACCCGTGTCCCCTGACAAAATGGAGGCGGTCGTGAAAGCCCTCGTGGAAGCTAACTTGCGGCAGCGGGAGGCTAACAAGCAGCAGCAGGAAACTAACCAGCTGCTATTACAACATGTCATGGCGTTGCAAGCGTCCGGAGTGTCCCAGAACGTCCATGATGACCTGAAAGCTGTCCGTGCGGCGATCCCTAAGATGTCCCCCTCGGATGACGTCGAGACCTATATGGCGATGTTCGAAAAGGTGGCCGTGAGGGAGAAATTACCCCGACACCAGTGGGCTGAGGTCGTCGCTCCGTTCCTGGTGTCTGGACCCCAGCAAGTGTTTTTTTATCTTCCCGATGATCAAGCGGCCAACTACCAGACCGTAAAATGTGAGGTCCTGGCGAGACTGGGGGTGATTGTATTGGTCCGGGCTTAGCGGGTGCACCAGTGGGAATTTAACTCGGCTGAACCCGCCAGACCACAAATATTATCAACTGCTACACCAGTTGCAGAAATGGCTGCAGCCTGACATATTGACTCCCACTGCTATGCTGGACCGTCTGTTGGCGGATGTGTTTTGGAGGGCTTTGCCGTACCCTCTCCAGCACTGGATCGGCCAGGTGTCTCCTGGTCATGCCTTAGAGATGGTCGACCTGTTGGAGCGCTACGAGGCCACCAGAAATCTGCAGGTGGGTTCTTTTGGGAGGGGGCCCGTCAAACCCCGGAGATCTCCACCCCAGACCCAGCAGCCGGTGCCAGCCAAACCCACCAGGTTTCCAAAATCAAGATCTGGACCAGCGTTCTGGTGCAGCTGTAGACAATTGTGTGTGAAGACTATGGTGCCTCATTGCTGGAATTCCACTGTTGGAATCCAACTCATTCATCACAACACTAATTCATTGGATTCACATGCCTGTCCAAGGGCAAATCAAAAAGACAAGCTTTCGAAATTCAGTATGGCATCCCCTATGAAAATGTGCATAGACGAAAAATTGTGCATGTCACAATGAGGCATATCAGCATTCAGAGATGATGACATGACAATGGACACTGGCCATCTACCTCCCTGGCGGCAAACATGACGGTTTTGTTGCTCAGGTGTGCAACTGTGCTTATTAGCAGGTGAAGGCATGTTTGCGTGTGTGTCTCAGCTGATGGTGTGTGTCCATAAAGGGTGGGGTGTGGTCTGAAAAGGCGCTATTGCGCAGATTCGAATACTGTTGCAGCATATTTTGATAACCACAGAACAGACAAGTCACCTCACCTGTTTCTAAAAGGTCCTTAAAATTATCACTTTTTGGGGGGGTAGCAACAGGTTTGATGTTATTTTAAGAAAATATATATTGTCCTGGAAAGTGAAGAAGCAATGACTTTTTACAAAAGCCATAAAAAAAATTACCCCTTTTTTGGGAGAATTTTCAGGTTCATTATCCTGTGCAGGGTAGCGTTCCCAGTGGCAGCAGTACAGTATGGAACATAATGGATAAGGCAGTAGATATGTGGCTGTGTAGGGGTAGTAGTCAGTGGCGTACCGCCCATAGAGGCAGACCACGCCATTGCTATGGGGCCCGCGGCACTGGGGGGCCCGGAGCGCAGAGAAGGCCCCGCCCACACTATTTGGCCCCGCCCACTGACGTGCGGCTATAGCGCTATGCGGCTGCTTTTATTCTCAGCCTGCCCTGAGCCAACTATTCTTCCCCCCGGCTCCCAGGGCCCCCTCAAGCCAGGAGAAGTTAGAACGCAGCCGGCCAGCCGCAGCTGAATGACTAAAATAAGATTTACAGGGGGCGGAGCGGAGGCCGGCGAGAGGAGGGGCCCTGCGTGACGCGGCGAAGTGAGGAGGGGCCTGGGGAGCGGCTTCAGTTGAGGTGCGACGCAGGAATTTTAGTCACGTACCTCACTGTGACCTCCTGCGTCGGATCTCGCGAGATGACGCGGCGCGGGAAGGCACAGTGAGCGATCCTGTACCAGGATGCCACAAGCTGTCCTTAGAGAGGTAAGTAATAATTTTTTTTTTTTTTTTTTTTTATGTACCCTACGTTTTTTTTATGTACCCTTATTGCAGAGGCACTGGGGGCACGAGAGGAGGACCACTGACAGTACTCAGTCAGTGGACATCATAGTATTAATAAGAGTGGAGAGACGACCATTATATTAATAATAAAGAGGGGGCCATTATATTAATAATAATGTAATGCCCCCCTCTTTATTATTAATGTAATTTAATAATAAAGAGGGAGGCATTACATTATTATTAATATAATGGCCCCCTCTTTATTATTAATATAATGGCCCCCACTTTATTATTAATATAATGACCCCCACTTTATTATTAATATAATGGCCCCCTGGGCCCCTCTTTATTATTAATGTGATGGCCCCCTCTTTGTTATTAAAGAGGGGCCATTATATTAATAATAAAGAGGGGCCATTATATTAATAATAAAGTGGGGGCCCTTATATTAATAATAAAGTGGGGGCCATTATATTAATAATAAAGTGGGGGCCATTATATTAATAACAAAGAGGGGGCCATTATATTAATAATAAAGTGGGGGCCATTATATTAATAATAAAGTGGGGGCCATTATATTAATAATAAAGTGGGGGCCATTATATTAATAATAAAGTGGGGGCCATTATATTAATAATAAAGTGGGGGCCATTATATTAATAATAAAGTGGGGGCCATTATATTAATAATAAAGTGGGGGCCATTATATTAATAATAAAGTGGGGGCCATTATATTAATAACAAAGAGGGGGCCATTATATTATACAGGGGAAATAATATTATGGGGAATGGGGGACTATCTGTCTGGCTCTAGCACAATATTGGGGGGCAGCAGGAGGAGTTGTTGAGACACCAGGAAGGAGAGGTTTATAGTAAAGTGAGGAACCGAAATTTTTTTCTGTGAAACTCTGCAGAGACGAGAAGCGGCTGAAAGAAGGTATCATGGCGGTCCTATCTCCGAATGAAGACGTTGAGAAAAGTCTACATCACAGGAGACGTCACTGGATGTAACAGGTATGGTGCGGCATTCTCCTGTAATAATATTATCCATGCACATATCTGTATTTTCGGTAGGGTAAGGGGTATATAGAATTTGACCCACACTGCCTCAGCCCGGCCCCAGACTTCAGGTAACACTGTGTGTGTTCTGAATTCTGGGGCCTCACACCCATCTACAACATTATCTGTACTCAGAGTTATCACTGTGTTACATAGGACTGCTAGTGATCTACTACAGTATTTGTTAAAAGGGGCGTGCCCGGGGTAGGGGGGGGGAGTAGGAAGAAAGCACACTGTCCTGAGAATTTTAGGGGGGGCATTAGGGGTTGGGGGGGCTCATAGAGGACAGTGTGCTTTCCTCCTACACCTACTCCTTCCTAACAACCCCCCACCCCCCCACACAAACACATGCGTATATGTGCACACTCAGCAGCAAGGAGTTAAAGGGGTTTGGGGTAAGAGAAGTGATGACAAAATGGCGCAGGTAGCAAAGGGGTTAAGATGTGGGGGATGGCTTACGTCCGGCTTTAGCACAGTGGACAGAGGCAGGAGGAGTGATGTGTATGCGCTCCTGCCCTGCACTCACTCAGTTGTGTGGCATACATATTGCGCCCTGTGTCCACTCTGCTAAAGCCTGGCAAGTGACATGCCCATTGTATGAAAATATAAAAAATAAAAATGTTTATCCCTAACAGTTTCTGTAGGTCATGTATAAATTTATTTAATGGGGGTGTGGCATGGGAGGAGCCAGGTCAGGAAGTGGGAGGGGCCATTGTGGGTAGTGGGCGGGGTTAAGGGGCCCAATTCAGATTTTTGCTATGGGGCCCAGTGATTTCTATGTACGCCCCTGGTAGTAGTAGCAGCAGCAGTAGTAAAGTATGCAACATAATTGACAAGGCAGGGGATGTGAGGCTGTGTAGGGCTATTCCTAGTGGCAACAGCATGGAACATGATAGACAACAGTATGAAACATCATAAACAAGGCAGGCGATTGTGCTACAATGTAGGGGCAGTAGTAACAGTTGTAGAAGTAGCTGCGTCAGCATTGGAAGTACAGTATGGAACGTGATGGACAGGCAGAGAGCAACAGTGGCATCATTGGGCTAGTGGTAAATAGTCAGTTTCCACTGTTAACAGTGGCAGATCTTTTTAATTGGCATCAACCAGAGACGAGTGAAAATCCTCAGTTCCATGCCTGATTAATTTTCATGATTTTTACACATCTGGAAGACAATTATGTCCTCTTCGATCATCCTTGTGATGATGCCACCTGCTTCACAGGATACCGTATTTGACAGTACACTGAATGCTGGGAAAGACATGGTCAAAATGTATCACTATGACACACAAAAACAATATGTCAGACTGCAGGCATGCTCAGATGAAATTAAGCATTTTTATTTAAAATGATAGTGAGTGGGACTATGCTTTTTGATCAAATTGTATACCAATGCCTCATGTACAGCATGCAACATAGGGGTAGGTATACTATAAATTGCGCTGAGAAGCGATGTTAATAATGCTGAGAAGCAGTTATTAGATAAAAGCATAGTATTGAGGATGTGCGATCCAGTTTCACTCTTATATTTTACATTTATTTAAAATTATACCCAAATAACTAATACTCACAACCACATTCATGCAACTTTGCAGCAAACATTGATCATTAGCAAAAACTGGACACAAATTCTAATTTGCAACTAAAGCAGAGTAAAATAAAAAAAAATATATGTAAATAAAATATAGTCTGCAAAAAACTGCAAGGTGTGAGGAGTTTATACATACTACAGGAGTATTTAAATGGGTTGTCTCGCTTCAGCAAATGGCATTTATCATGTAGATAAAATTAATACAAGGCGCTTACTAATGTAATGTGATTGTCTATATTGCCTCCTTTGCTGGCTAGATACATTTTTCCATGGCATTATACATTTCTCGTTTCCATGGTCACGACCAGCCTGAAATTCAGCAGCGGTGGCTGTGCTTGCATTCTATAGGAAAAAATGCCATCCTAAGCGTACACTCATGACCTCGGCCACCAGAGAGGCTGGTGCTTTTTTATACGTTGCGCAAACGCGGCCACTGCTGCTGGGTTGCAGGGTGGTCATAACCATGGAAATGAGCAGTGTATAATGTGATGGGAAAATGAATCAAGCCAGCAAAGGAGGCAATATGGAAAATCAGAATACATTAGTAAGTGCCTTGTATTAACTTTGTCTACATGATAAATGCCAGTGCTGAAGTAAGACAACCTGCTTTAATGCTGCATGTGCTAAAGAAATGCAAAATGTGAAAACTGCAGGAATGAACCAATCAACTTTTGCAGTAGGTATTGGGAATTACGTAGTATATAATTTTCCATTATAATGCTAATTAACAATGATAAATTCCTACAATATAGTGCATTAACTAAGGCAGCTTTAGACAGACATAATATGGGTACTTTATTACTCCTGTAATATGGATCAAACACCTGAACCTCCTGCAGCTTATTAGAAAATAAGTTACAGTACCAAGCGCATTACATAAATATAGCAACGGAACTAAGCCCAGTACATATACAGTACAGACCAAAAGTTTGGACTCACCTTCTCATTCACAGAGTTTTCTTTATTTTCATGACTATGAAAATAGTAGATTCACACTGAAGGCATCAAAACTATGAATTAACACATGTGAAAATATATACATAACAAAAAAGTGTGAAACAACTGATAATATGTCATATTCTAGGTTCTTCAAAGTAGCCACCTTTTGCTTTGATTACTGCTTTGCACACTCTTGGCATTCTCTTGATGAGCTTCAAGAGGTAGTCACCTGAAATGGTTTTCACTTCACAGGTGTGCCCTGTCAGGTTTAATAAGTGGGATTTCTTGCCTTATAAATGGTGTTGGGACCATCAGTTGCGTTGTGGAGAAGTCAGGTGGATACACAGCTGATAGTCCTACTGAATAGACTGTTAGAATTTGTATTATGGCAAGAAAAAAGCAGCTAAGTAAAGAAAAACGAGTGGCCATCATTACTTTAGGAAATGAAGGTCAGTCAGTCCGAAAAATTGGGAAAACTTTGAAAGTGTCCCCAAGTGCAGTCACATAGTCAAAATAAAGAAAACTCTTTGAATGAGAAGGTGTGTCCAAACTTTTGGTCTGTACTGTATATGTATATATATATATATTATATATATATAGTACCAGAACTAAGCCCAGTATATATATATATATGTATATATATATTATATATATATATAGTACCAGAACTAAGCCCAGTACATATACAGGTGAAACTCGAAAAATTTGAATATCGTGCAAAGTCCATTTATTTCAGTAATGCAAATTAAAAGGGGAAACTAACATATGAGATAGACTCATTACATGCAAAGTGAGATATTTCAAGCCTTTATTTGTTATAATTTAGATGATTATGGCTTACAGCTTATGAAACCCCAAAGTCTCAATTTTGAGGTACCCTTTGCTCATGGGGTAAAGATTAATTTGCTGACTAGAGTGTGATACTTTGAGCCTAGAATATTGAACCTTTTCGCAAAATTCTAATTTTAAGCTGCATTAATGCAAATAACGTCTAAAACATGTACCCAAATGCCCGGGCTCCTCATATAGATTATACTTACCCCGCTCCCCAACACCCACATTGCTCTAGATCGCTGCACGGCTGCCCCTGCATTTCTCTGTTGCACGGATCAAAACATCCGGCAACCGAAGGAGCAGCCAGCAGCGGGCCGCGACGAGGACTAGCCTCCCTAGTGGCACCCGCAATGCTAGGGAGGCTTGTCCCTGTCACAGCCTGCTACTGGCTGCTACCCCTGTTGCTGGGTGTTTCGATCCGCATGACGGGGAGAGGCAGCAGCATCTGTGTGGGGATCAGGAGCGACGTGGGTGCTGGGGAGTGGGGCATGTTTTAGACATTGGATAACATCCTTTCAGAAGATTAAAAAATGTACAAAGGTGCAAAAATGCGATATTTCGACTAATACATAGTCTTTTTTACTATTTAATAATCGCGTTTTTTGCACCTTTGTACATTTTTGGATCTACTTAATAAAAGAAACCATTAAAGGATATGCTGACAGCGGATGTCTTTTCTGGAATTCTGATGAACATTGGATGTGGAACCATCAGTGGGACGGACTGTTGCATTCCTAAAGGGACGTTAGTGCAGCGTTTGAATTATTTTTAACAAATATACAGCAATGCAGCAATTTTCCCATCACATGTTCACACCACCTGAGAGGGAGGGGCTAAAATTATTTTACAACAATTAAAAAGAATTTCATTGGTATCACCACATCTGAAAATGCTTAAACTGTGGGAAAAAAAATCAAACCATCCAAATCAACGTTTTTGGTCGTTTTCTCTCTCCAAATATTGAATTAAAAAAGTGATTAAAAAGTTATATATACTCCTAAATCAATAAAAGTTGAAGTTTTACTGAATCTTTTCCCACTCAATCTGCTCAGCTCCTCCTGCTCTATAACTCTACTTCCTCCGGTCTGGAGGCAGCAGGTTATAGCAGGTTCTCTTTAAAGTAAAAATCTCACTGACTATGCACGGGAAAAGAGGCTGGATGTGCTCAGGTACCTGCGAATATATGAGCCGTTGTGGTGGAAGGCGTCTCCTGCTCCTGATTAATTGGACTGCATTCGGTCCATTATTTATTATGCATGTACTATATCAGCGAGGAGAGAATGTGATGAAGAGTTTGTGGTTCACGGTACCTCTAGCCGGTTAGTTAGTTTCCATGGTAACATTACTCATCCCATGCACCTGAAACATTGCCTACCAATTTAACCCCCAGACTGCTGCTCACATGTGCTCAGCACTGAAAGAATGCGGGAAGTCCTCTGGAAGCATTCCACGAGTTAAAGAGTAAGGCCCCTTGCAGATCAGCATGAGCAGATTAGGTCCGCTTAGGTCCGTCATGCTTTGCGGACGCGTTCAGTAAAAAATTAGCGATTTCGCAAGCAAGTTCATTCAGTTTTGTCTGCTATTGCTTTCAGTTTTTATTGCTCGGGTGCAATGCGATTTAATGCGTTTTTCACGCACGTGATAAAAAACTGAAGGTATACAAACAACATCTCTTAGCAACCATCTGTGTAAAACGCATCGTATCCGCACTTGCTTGCAGATGCAATGCGATTTTCACGCAGCCCCATTCACTTCTATGGTGCCAAAATACAGAATATACAACATGCTGCGATTTTCACGCAATGCACAAGTGATGCGTGAAAAACAACGCTCATCTACACAGACCCATTGAAATGAATGGGTCCGGATTCAGTACGGGGCGTCTGCAAGGGGCCTAAAATGTACTGCAAGCCATGTGTAAAACATCAAAATGGCAAAAATCCTATAAAACAAATGTAGAGCAATATTCTGAAACTTTCTTTCTTTGCAAAGTTTGCAACACAGTATGACATAAAGTATCATACTGTATTTACTTCTCTTTCCTGTAGGGCTCATGCACACAAACTTATTTTTTGTCCACCTCTGATCCCACAGCACTGCCAGCGTCTGGTTGTTAGGGGACTGGTTTGGCATCTAGGAGAGGGAACGCCAACCAGTCAGAGTCGAGGCTCGCTTGCTGGCCGTGTTTGACCCCTTCCATTTTAGACGTGTTCTCCTGGTTTTGATCTCTGGCTACCCCTGGTTGGCACCACTGGTTCTGATTTTGGTTTGGTTTGGACTCTTCTGATATTGACCACGGCTTGGTAAGTTTTTGGCTTTGTCTTTTGCCTCTGTGCCATTCTGTCACTAGCCATCTCTTACTTTGTCTTACTTAGTTCCCTTTCCTGATTCGGGCCCAGCACTTACGGTATTTAGGGAAAGTCGTCCAGTTGTTGGCCGTCATTTAGGGCGGATTGTGCAATTAGGTATGTACAGTGCTAGGCAGGAGTAAGGGGCTCACCGTTCCCTACCTAGCATGATGACACATCAGCGCCACACTCCGAAATTCCAGAACCCTGAAGTTGACGCGCCCGGGAGATGGAGCTAAACCAGGACTCTCTGCTAGCAAACTCAGGAATGCATACCCAAAACAGGAAAGCATACCAACATAGTATCACAGTCTCTACAGACCTATACAGACAGGGATATGATGGGAAGAAAAAACAAGACACAACAATACTGAGTACTTCCCAGGCCCCTCTACATATTTCTTATATGTCTTCCTCCATCAGGCTAGGAAAACACTTCCAGGACAGTGGTAGTGCTAGAATAGGTTTTCTATAGAACTGCAAGCAATTATTTTATTGAGATTTCCTGTCTAGAAAAGAGGAAATCGATTTATCTCATCATGCAGAGATTCTAAACCTTCGACATGGTGTCCCTGAAGCCGAGGATGCTCTCCCTGCTGCTTGATTGACAGCACCCGACATCTCGGCTGGCCCTGACAATCTTGCACATGTACTGCTGCTCTGAGTAGCGGCACAAGCACCGAGGTCGGCTTCCTCTTCTGGAGCAGTGACTATTCATGCTCTGCTACCCGGAAGTGTAGCGGAGCATGCACAGTCGCTGCTCCATTAGCGAAAGCAGAGCCTCTGCGCTTGCGCTACTACCCACTGCAGTGCCCCAGATGCTAGATTGCCAGGGCCGTCCATGTTAATCAAGTTTTGAGGACATTCTGCTTTGAGGACACCCTGTTGCAGGGAAGAACTCTGCTTGATGAGGCAATACGATTCTTAAGAATGAATTTGCTAATCCCTGTCCTGTCCTATCTTTCAGGAGTATAGCATCCTCATTGGTGCTGCTTTCAGACATCAAGGAAACCCATATTTTGTGAGGAAAAAAAAAAAAAATGTTCATGTTTTTAATCAGTTCAAGACCAGGCAATTTTCCTTCATGCATGACCAAATATATGTTAGTTTATAAGGTAACATGTTGACATATTATATATTTTTTTGATGATGCATGAAACTTTATTTTTATGTCATTTTTATAAACATCAGTGGTAGAGATGAGCGAATTTCATATTTTGAAATTCGTTTACACTTCGTTTGGTGGTAAAAGGTGAATTGTGTTATGGATTTAGTTACCACGGACCATAACGCAGTTCTATGATGGAATGCATAACGGAATGCCTTAAGGGGCATTCTGTCATAATAGAAGTCTATGGCCTGCATAATGGATCCGTCCGGTTTCCATCATAGAATTGCGGTATGGTCCGTGGTAACGGAATCCATAACGCAATTCACCTTTTAGCACCAAACAAAGTGTGAACGAATTTCACTCGTCTCTAATCGGCGGCATAGATTGAAACATGTGAAATCTCCTGGGTGTCACTAAAGATGATATTTTAAATTTGAATATTTTTGCCATACCGTAGCTCATAATGCAATGATGCTGTTATTTGAACTATGACCTAATTATTATTTTGTTTTATTACATGTATTTAGAGATGTGTTTATCATTGCCACTGCTAACTTTAGAAATGAAAATACTACATCCTCTGTGATAAAATGCTAAAAAACATTTAACAATAAAAAAATTGGTATTGTCTGTAGCAACCCCAACAATAAAGTCCATAGCTGATTTTTCTTCATACCGCCTACAAATAAAATAAATTAGAAATAAATTAAAATTGTATGCCCCCCAATACAAACTTCAGCTAATATCACAAAAACAAGGGGCAGAACTGACATAAAAATTGTATGGGCCTTTGAGTGAGGTGACACAGAAGCATATATTTTGTGTGTGCAAAAGTAACACAAAAGTAAATCGTATCGACCTGCATAGTAAGATACACTGTACTGCAAGATGGTGTCCCATAAAAAGCCAGTCCAGGCTGGGTTCACATCAGCTCTTTGATTCCAGTTGTTCTGCTCCGTTAAAGGAACAGAACAATGAAAATTATGAAAGTACTGGCGCCATCAAGTGATGGAAATGAATGGCGCCCAACGGACTTCCTTGATTACAATGGGATCTGTCAGGTTTCTGTTAGAAAACCCAGCTTTTTGCTGGACAAAATAGCACAGCATGTTATTTTTCATAATCGGATTCTCCAACACCAGATGTAAACAAAGCCTTAGTAGACTGAAAGCTAAAAAATAATCTTAGGATGAAAATAAAAATGAAAAATTGCTGCATTAAAGCTAAAACTGTCTACGGTGGTAAGGGGCTACACAGCCAGATATTATGAACAGTATGAGGCTGGGTTCAGACCTGAGCGTTTGGGATGGAGCGCTCTTTATGCGCGATTGTATGCGCGTTTACAATCGCGGCTCTGGAACAAGCGAACGCCCATTGTCGCGCGTTCCCGGAAGTCTCTGTACGGGAACGTGCGACAAAACGCCCCAAAGAAGCTCCTGTACTTCTTGGGGCGTCGGGCGTTTTACAGCGCGATCGTACGCGCTGTAAAACGCTCAGGTGAGAACCATTCCCATAGGAACGCGCTGTAAAGCGCTCAGGTCTGAACCCAGCCTTACAGTATGAATCCTAAATCACTGTAGAACCTAGGATGGATAAAGAACTGTAGGAATGTGCAGGGTCCAAGTGCTGCAGTCATATATGAACCTTAAACGGGTTAACTGCTGGGGTCAGGGTTTGGCTGCAGTGGTCTGTTATTATTTTCTGGATTTCCTGAAGTTACACAGTTTTTTTTGTTAAAACCAGACAACCCCTGTAACACAATGCCACCTTACAGCCTTCTAAAGTTGTCCTTTGGGTACGGCCACATGGTCAGGTCTCTGCATGCAGTTTTAGAAGCCAAAATCAGGAGTGGATCATAATGGAGTGAAAGTATAAAAGACAGGTACAGTTTCTCCTCTCTTTTTAATTCACACCTGATTTTGGCTTTCAAAACTGCCTGCAAAAATCTGACCATGTGGTCATACTCTTACTCCTAAAGAGTCACTGTACTTTCACACCATTTCATTTAATTTAATAAAGAATGGTGTAACTATCAAATTTCTAAATCACTTCATTTAAAATATCTGCCTGCATCCACCTGAAAAAAACTGTAAAGTCATGGCCACTAGGGGTCTCACTCCCACCTAATTTGCAATCCACTGCCTGTTGTCAGGCAAGATCTGTCCCTAGTACCAGAGACACGGAAGATGGAAGACAGCAGGTGGGAGAGTGTGTCAAAGCTAGCTGAGATCCTAAGCCACATAAAAGAACTGCTTCTGCACTGCTTCTGAAGATCGTATGTCCTGTCTCTCTGTAAGACCTCATGCACAGGACTGTATTTTTGTATTTTGCAGATCGCATACAGATCCATTCATTCCTATGGGTCCACTGGAAAAAAAAATGGACTGCACACAAATGTCATTCGTGTGCTGTCCGCATCCGTGTGGTCAGGCCACAAATTATAGAAACTGTCCTATTGTTATAGCTGTAAAGAATAAATCAAGGCAACTGGACGTACTGTAGATTTCTTGAAAACGTTTCACTCGTTCTTCCAACGAGCTTTCTCAATTCTGAGTGATTGTACAAAAATTCTGGGAATAAATATGTAACTGAATCCACATCTGGTAATTATACCCAGCATGGGGTCAGAGGTCATTATACCCAGCATGGGGTCAAAGGTGTTGATTCCATTATCCTAATTGGAGTCAGTAGGTGATTATGACCTCCCAGAAAAAGGTGTCAAGACAGCATTGTATGTGGCAGACAATAGATGTCTAACCCCCCCACCTCTATTTAAGCTTGGCTTCTCCATTTTTACGTAGATGGCCTCCTTCACGCCTCGTTTGTACCAATCGACCTCCTTATCCAAAACACGTACTTGACTGTCTTCAAAGGTGTGACCTGTCCCTTTTAGATGTAAGTACACGGCTGAATCTTGACCAGAGGTTTTGGCTCTTCTATGCTGAGCCATACGCTGATGTAGTTGTTGTTTTGTTTTGCCGATATACAGTTCTGAGCATTCCTCATTGCACTGGACTGCATACACAATGTTGTCCATCTTGTATTTAGGCGTTGGGTCTTTGGGGTGAACCAGTTGTTGCCTCAGTGTGTTGCTGGGTTTAAAGCAGACAGGGATGTGATGTTTATTAAAAATCCTTTTGAGTTTCTGAGATACCCCAGCTACATATGGGATAATCATATTCTTGCGTCTGTCACGCTTCTCGCCCTCACTGTCCTATTGTTGTCCATTTTGCAAACAAGAATAGGCTTTTTTACAGTGGGTCCAGTGAAAATTGTGGGATGCACATGGATCGCTTCCATATTTTGAGGATCCGCGATTTGCAGACTGCAAAACAGATAAGTTCATGTGCAAGAGTCCTTAGTGTACTCTCCCCCTCCTTATCTAATCTGTGAGCGGTGGAGATATAAACATAATGGGAAGTAAGGGAAAGGACGTCGCAGTAAAACAGTGCTGGCAGATTCTACAGAAGGAAGATGCCCCTTGCTTCTGAGAGAAATGCATCTAGCTGTGTAGCTGAAGAGGGGAATAATTAGTCTGAAAAAGACATAAGGGAAGTCCAAACATAACTGTTATAATTGTACAAAGAAGCACAGCCATTATGCTTACTTTTTTTGGAAACTCTGGTATGCTTTAAAAGAGAAGACCCTTTATTGTGCATGGATACTGTTTTTAACAACGTATTGAGTATATACTGCATCCTCCTTTTATATAGAATTGTTTCTATACCTGTCATTATTCCATGCCTATGTAAGGGCCGCTGTTAGGTCAGCGGTCCGTCCACACTGCTGCCCTGCCACTTATGATGTTGCTCTCCATCCTCTACAAGAGGCAGTCTCCATTGCTCCAGTCTCTGTTCCCTTGCAGGCTCTCTTTAAACACTTTTTATAAATGACATGAAACTAGAGGTAAATTCAGAAACAACTCATCTACACAGATTTGTCACCTACTGTCTATAAAGAATGGAAACAGCAGTCCTTGGAACTAGAATGATCTCATTTGCAGTAGACTAGTGAGTGAATCTAAATTACCAACTTTGCATCAAAACCTTACCTGCACCTCTGTACTGGTACCTTTAGCCAAAAGCAAGCCACTCGGGTGCACCCATGCCTCACCCAAATCTATTCTACACAATGCATGCATGCTAATTTTGTTGACAAATGAAAAAGCAAGAGTCATGGGACGGTATCAACCCCTGACGGGCATCCACAAGTTGATCTATTAAATACTTAGAACTGAGCAAATGCCCTCCAGTATTGGAGCATCCTGGAACCCTGTGAGTATGGTCTGGATGGGGTGGGAGCAGGCTCAGACTGGCCCACAGGGTAACAGGCGAATCGCCCGGTGGGCCCCTGAGCAACATGGGCCCCTAGTTTCCCAACTCTGCACAAGTGGCACATGGCAATGACTGCACTACATATAGATAAGCAGTGTACAGCACCTCACACAGCCTATGTTTATATAAAAAATTGGGTGGATTACTTAACAAAGTACTTAGTTTATTATTATAGATGTAATAATACAAAAACAAAAGACAGGTGCACTATGTGGTCTTACTAAGCCCTCAAACTGGTGTTAAAATTGAGAGATTAGCCAACATGTCCTACGTGAGGACATGTCTGAGCCCGAGCACCGCGCCAAGGTTTCTCAAATAGCTCAGGACCTAACGCTAAACCTACCTGGGCCGTATGGGCAATACCAGGAGCCAGTGGGCGAATTACAGGAGCGCAAGGTCCGACTCAAAGCAACCTCCCAGTAACCTCCAGCATGTGACCATGCATACAATAGGAGGAGGCAGAGAGCTCTGAGCCCCACACAAGACTGGCTGATATAGCCCGGGCCTCACATGTGCACCAGAATGCTGCCTGTAGATGGAAATAAAGGCACATTCAGACTAGGAGTTTCTACACCTCCAGAAAATTCTAAATTCAAAATTATTATAGATGTGTCTGGTGGAGTGGACTTTTAGGCACAGAGACAGGCCCGCAAGCATCTTCTTCCCCTGGGACCTGCCCTCTAAAAGTTACAATTATCATCTTGTTGCTGCCGCTGTGTCACCAGGTAATATTTGCATGCAGCTTTACAGTGGTCTCCAGAATGAATTTTACTGGTGGGGCCCAAGCACCCCAGTCCGACACTGGGTGGGAGACTGGTGGAGTCACACCTACATTGTCAGGCTTTGGTTGGGATACTAAGGGGGGATACTAAAACTTCTGTAGAATATATTTTGGGAGAAAATAAAGGATTGTCCCTCCTCCCTCTTCATCAAAAATAGGTTCTATAACATCTGTGGTTTGTATTATACAGTGTATATATTGGCACATCTGTTACTGAATTTATTAAAAGAGAAGGAGGAGTTTAATTGTCACCGCCAGTTCTGTGAGAAGGTCTTGCAGATGTTCTTCTCTACCTCTTGTATGATGTTCTTTGTTTTGGTTTCACTTTGTCCTCTCCTTTCCTTCTGCCAGGTGTTACTTATTTCGACTAATCGTCTTCCTTTATATTTCCGCCCATACTGCCTCACTTTGCAGTTTATACTACTTCCTGGATGAAGTGTTCACTGCTGGAGGCTGCTTCTGCTGTTTGTTCAGATAAGTCTTTTACTTTATTGCGTTTCCTTGCTGGCTTGATTCTAGGTGACCCTGACTCCGTCCGTATTAAGTGCAGGGAGCCGGTGGTCGTGTCCCCTCACTATTATAGGGTTTTCAGGTGTCACACAGTCTTAGGTACATGGGCATGCAATCATCTACCATACAGACCCGTGCATGTGCATAGCAGTCAGGGAGAGCTCTTAGGGTTTAAGAGCACCTATAAGCTCCTTTGTTTGGGATCAAGCCAGTCGCTCGTTTATTTATATGTTCCAGCTATCTGCAAACTTCATCCGTGACATTATAAACCGCCATAACCGTCTTAAGCATGGATCCGGTTTCAGCCTTGATTGACCGCATGCAAGGTCTTTCGCTGGAGGTAGCAGATCTCCGTAAAACTGTGTCTCAGTTTCAGGTGACCGGTTCTGCTGGCGTTCATGGAGTTTGTTCCGAGCCTAAGATCTCGCTCCCGGATACGTTCTCCGGGGGTAGTGAGAATTTTGTTCACTTTAGGGAGGCTTGCAAACTCCATTTTCGCCTACTTCCCCATTCCTCTGGTGATGAGGAGCAGAGGGTGGGGATCATCATCTCGCTTCTCAGGGATAACGCTCAGTCTTGGGCCTTGTTGCTGCCGGTGGGGGCACGGCCCCTCCAATCGGTGGATTAATTTTTTGTAGCCCTGGGGCAGATATATGATGACCCGGATCGTATTGCTCTGGCTGAATCTAAACTGCATCTTTTATGCCAGGGTAAACAGTCCACAGAGATATATTGTTCTGAATTTTGGAGATGGGCAGCTGATACTGGTTGGAATGATGCTGCACTTCGAAGTCAATTTTTCCATGGTCTTTCGGAAAGATTGAAAGATGCATTCGCTTTTCATGCGAGACCAGCGTCATTAGAGTCAGCCATGTCTCTAGCTGTTCGTATTGACAGGCGTCTTAGAGAGAGAGAATGGAGACTACTCTTTCCTGTCATATTCAACCCAAGGACAGTGGGGCTGTCTCATTCAGTGCGCAGGGGTCTCAGTCTGTCTCAATCCCCTCTGAGGAGGAGGCCATGCAGCTGGGTTTGCTTGCCTCTGATAGTAAAAGATTCAGCTCTCAGAAGAGGGTTTGTTTGTGTTGCTGGGGTATAAATCATTTGGCTAATGTTTGCCCCTCTAGGAGATTCATGGAGTTTTCTGAGGGTAATAAAAACAAAACAAAAAAAAAACTCTAAAAACTTTCCATTTGCTACTATTGGCAAGGTTGATGCAGAAATTGAAGGTTTGCCATTTGCTTGTAGTTCCCGTTTTCTCCTACCTGCCAGGGTGGCGCTAGACAGCAAGAACATTGTTTGTGAGATTTTTGTAGATAGTGGAGCAGCTATCAATTTCATTGATAATCAATTTGCAACAATGCATGGTTTCCAGGTATGCATTTTGGAAAAGGATATTCCTGTTTTTGCTATCGATTCCACTCCACTTTCTCAAAGATCCTTAAAGGGCATAGTTCACAATATCCGTTTGACTGTGGGTAATGCTCATGTTGAGGATATGTCATGTTTCGTCTTAAGTGGATTACCTACTCCTCTAGTGTTGGGGCTATCCTGGCTCACTAAACATAACCCCACCATTGATTGGCAAGCAAGGCAAATAAATGGTTGGAGTGAGGGTTTTGCAGAGAGAATTGCCTCACGGCGTCTCTTTCAGAGCTTTCTACCAAGACTGTGCCATCTTTTCTCTCTGAATTTTCAGATGTGTTTTCCGAGAGTGGTGTCCACTAACCTCCCTCCGAACACACGTGGGACGCTGACTGAGAAACAGCCGGGACGCCGGCAACCAGCGAACCCCGAACAACCTAAGTGACCGATGGCATCGAAGGAAGGTAAGCCCACAAAAGTGGGTAACTACTAGGCATACCGAAACTGCCAATTTTCAAGATATCTTTGTGTAAAAAAGAATTAATTACACTTGAAAACAACTACATCTGGAACATTGACTTTACCCTAGCGGACACTATTGTGCCTTGTTTTCTTTTACTAAGGACACGATCAAGGAGAATCTCCTTCTTATTTTCCTTACTTCCTTCTTTTCCTTACAGGAACCATCTGCAAATAGTTGCATTTTTTTGCAGCAATCACTAGATCAATATAAGGATCAATGTATGAGATAGGGTGTTGCAATATATGATCTATGACATCATGCTATATTAACTACAATTCTGTGTGAAACCTTTTTAACAGCAACCTAGTGATACCACTTATATCCAATTGTTTATAAATTAATTTTTTATTCTTTTACTGTTTTATGTATAAGTACAATAAACTGTGTTATTTACACTAATCCATATGGTCCCATGTGTTGAGTGTGCCAGTCTTCCAATATCATACATTATTCTTTAAGACCTTGTCTGGATTTCAGGGAGCTGAACCGTATCACGATTCGTGACCCATATCCGCTTCCTCTGATCCCGGACCTGTTTAACCAGATTGTTGGGGCTAAAGTTTTTTCTAAGTTGGATTTAAGAGGGGCATACAACCTGGTCAGGGTCAGAGAAGGGGACAAATAGAAGACGGCCTTCAATACCCCTGAGGGTCATTTCGAGAATTTGGTTATGCCCTTTGGTTTGATGAATGCTCCGGCCGTCTTCCAACATTTTATGAACAGCATTATTTATCATTTAACGGGGAAATTTGTACTGGTGTATCTAGATGACATTTAGATTTTTTCTCCTGATTTCAAGACTCATTGGGACCACCTATGTCAGGTCTTGCTGATTCTGCGGGAGAATAAATTATACACTAAACTGGAAAAATGTGTGTTTGCGGTTCCGGAGATTCAATTTCTTGGTTTTCTTCTCTCCGCTTCTGGTTTTCGGATGGACCCTGAGAAGGTCCGTGCTGTGTTTGATTGATTGGGAGCTTCCTGAGAATCAGAAGGCGCTGATGCGTTTTTGGGGTTTTGCCAATTATTACAGAAAGTTCATCTTGAATTATTCCTCTGCTGTTAAGCCACTCACTGATATGACTAAAAAAGGGGTAGATTTTTATTCGTGGTCGGTAGATGCGCTTAAAGCCTTTTCTACAAACCGGATTCCAAAAAAGTTGGGACACTAAACAAATTGTGAATAAAAACTGAATGCAATGATGTGGAGATGGCAAATGTCAATATTTTATTTGTAATAGAACGTAGATGACAGATCAAACGTTTAATCCGAGTAAATGTATCATTTTAAAAGAAAAATACGTTGATTCAAATTTTCACGGTGTCAACAAATCCCCAAAAAGTTGGGACAAGTAGCAATAAGAGGCTGGAAAAAGTAAATTTGAGCATAACGAAGAGCTGGAAGACCAATTAACACTAATTAGAGGTCAATTGGCAACATGATTGGGTATAAAAAGAGCTTCTCAGAGTGGCAGTGTCTCCCAGAAGCCAAGATGGGTAGAGGATCACCAATTCCCACAATGTTGCGCAGAAAGATAGTGGAGCAATATCAGAAAGGTGTTACCCAGCGAAAAATTGCAAAGACTTTGCATCTATCATCATCAACTGTGCATAACATCATCCGAAGATTCTGAGAATCTGGAACAATCTCTGTGCGTAAGGGTCAAGGCCGTAAAACCATACTGGATGCCCGTGATCTCCGGGCCCTTAAACGACACTGCACCACAAACAGGAATGCTACTGTAAAGGAAATCACAGAATGGGCTCAGGAATACTTCCAGAAACCATTGTCAGTGAACACAATCCACCGTGCCATCCACCGTTGCCAGCTGAAACTCTACAGTGCAAAGAAGAAGCCATTTCTAAGCAAGATCCACAAGCTCAGGCGTTTTCACTGGGCCAGGGATCATTTAAAATGGAGTGTGGCAAAATGGAAGACTGTTCTGTGGTCAGACGAGTCACGATTCAAAGTTCTTTTTGGAAATCTAGGACGCCATGTCATCCGGACCAAAGAGGACAAGGACAACCCAAGTTGTTATCAACGCTCATTCAGAAGCCTGCATCTCTGATGGTATGGGGTTGCATGAGTGCGTGTGGCATGGGCAGCTTGCATGTCTGGAAAGGCACCATCAATGCAGAAAAATATATTCAGGTTCTAGAACAACATATGCTCCCATCCAGACGTCATCTCTTTCAGGGAAGACCCTGCATTTTTCAACAAGATAATGCCAGACCACATTCTGCATCAATCACAACATCATGGTTGCGTAGGAGAAGGATCCGGGTACTGAAATGGCCAGTCTGCAGTCCAGATCTTTCACCTATAGAGAATATTTGGCGCATCATAAAGAGGAAGGTGCAACAAAGAAGGCCCAAGACGATTGAACAGTTAGAGGCCTGTATTAGACAAGAATGGGAGAGCATTCCTATTTCTAAACTTGAGAAACTGGTCTCCTCGGTCCCCAGACGTCTGTTGAGTGTTGTAAGAAGAAGGGGAGATGCCACACAGTGGTGAAAATGGCCTTGTCCCAACTTTTTGGGGATTTGTTGACACCATGAAATTCTGATTCAACATATTTTTCCCTTAAAATGGTACATTTTCTCAGTTTAAACTTTTGTTCCGTGATTTATGTTCTATTCTGAATAAAATATTAGAAGTTGGCACCTCCACATCATTGCATTCAGTTTTTATTCACAATTTGTATAGTGTCCCAACTTTTTGGGAATCCAGTTTGTAGTATCAAAGAGAGTTTTGCTTCCGCTCCCATTTTGGTACAACCTGATGTCTCTCTACCTTTTATTGTTGAGGTGGACGCTTCTGAGGTAGGTGTGGGTGCGGTCTTATCTCAGGGTCCCTCTCCTGCCAAATGGCAACCGTGTGCCTTTTTCTCAAGGAAACTATCCTCTGCAGAGAGAAATTACGATGTGGGAGATAGGGAGTTGTTGGCCATCAAATTAGCTTTTGAGGAATGGCGCCATTGGTTAGAGGGAGCCAGACACCCTATTACCGTGTTTTCCGACCATAAGAATCTGGCCTACTTGGAATCGGCCAAGCGTCTGAACCCGAGACAGGTCAGATGGTCTTTGTTCTTTTCTAGGTTTAATTTTGTTGTCACATTGTTTTCCGGGAGGGGGGAACTTTGAAGACCCGGGTCCCATTTTGGCTGAAGGGGTGGTCGTCTCCGCTCTTTATCCTGATTTGGAGGCAGAGTTTCAGGCAGCCCAGGCAGAGGCTCCTGATCTTTGTCCTATGAGATTGGTGGGAATCTGACTCCTAGCACCCCTGCAGATGAGATGTTTGATGAAGCTTTGGTGATCCCTGTGGCCTCCCAGCAACTTACCAAGCACAACACCATCCACTCGATAATGGCTGTGCTTAGTATCGGTGCTCAGATTCATTCACTTGAATAGGACTGAGCTGCGCATCATGAGTGACGCTATGGAGGCTCGTTCCCATCGCGGTCTACTATTGGCTGCTCCCCCTGTCACCGGATGTTTTTATCCGCCTGACGGGGAGATGCAGTGGCAGCCAGGTGGGCATCAGGAGCGACGCGGGTGCCAGGGAGCAGAACAGGGTAAGTATAATGTATATGAGGAGCCCGGGCATTGGGGGGGGGGTCATTATAGGGGTTAGATAACCTCTTTAAGGGCATTTTTCTGGGTAATTATTATGTTATTTTGCACATTGGGTGGAGATCTATCAAACTGGTGTAAAGGAAAAATAGATCAGTTATCCATAGCAATGGATCAGATTCCACCTTTTAATTTCCAAAGGAGCTCTGAAAAGTGGAATCTGATTGGTTGTTATGGGCGACTAAGCTAGTTTTTCTTTACAACAGTTTTAATAAATCTATCCCATTATGTCTGATGTGTACCACACTGTTGACAATGGTGCTCAAATGTGTGGGAATTTGGTGCTATACACAGATAGTTGATTTTCAAAAAAGTAGCGGCAGTAACATGCAATACCATCCAGTAAATGTTTCAGCAGATGTGAAATCTATAGTAGAACAATTAATTCATACACACGAAGAAAGAAAATAGACCAGTTATATTTTTTAGTGCGTAATTTGTATAAATGTGCAAAATAAATGATGCATCCTTCTTCATTGTATGTAGGTATTTGTGAATCTGACTATGCATATTTTATATAGAGATCATTGATCCCAATTGTCAGCCTTTATAGAAGCTCATTGTTTATTTATACAGTAATCAGATGGTGGCCATTCGCACATTCATCGGAAGGCTTTTATTTTATTCTCTCATTGCACAACTGCCCATAATAGTCAATTATGGGGTAAAATCTAACCGAAATGTAGCTCTTGCTTCAGCATTTCTCACCACCACACATGTAGTATGATAAGGAAGCTGGAGAAAGATCATACTGTAATAATATAATACAGTTTACTGTATAGCGAAATTGTGTAGTATTTCTATGGCTTGGAATTAGACATACCATACATGTCATTACATATCAGATATACTACTATGCCAGATTCTCACTACAAGGTTACTTTAACACTAGCGTTAATGTTAAAAAACGCTTCAGTTTTGTCCCCATTCATTTTAAATGGGGACAAAACGTAACTGAACAGAACGGAATTCTCCAAAATGCATTCCGTTCCGTTCTCATACCGGAGAGCAAACTGCAGCATGCTGCGGTTTACTTTCCGTCCTGAGATGCGGAGCAAGAGGTATCTGTCATGACCCACAATGCAAGTCAATGGGGACGGATCCGTTTTCTCTGACACAATAGAAAACGGATCCGTCCCCCATTGACTTTCAATAGAGTTCATGATGGATCCATCTTGGCTATGTTAAGTGTACAGCATGCAGTATGGGGGGGGGGGGCTGTACACTTTAATATAGCGCTGAGAAGCGAGTTAGATCAAAGCATAGCATTGTGGATGTGCGATCCAGTTCTGTTCTTCTCCCCCAGATAACTATTTGAATGTTTCTTCTTTATTACTGGTATCAGCACTCCTCCCATTCGGCACAGGTGGTTTTAATCACAGAAGTCTGCATATAAGTGGTCATTGACCTGTAGCTCCTGATAGCAATGGACATGTTGTGTTAGACAGCTGTTCACATGGTGCAGTACTGCGTGGTGGCCTTTGTTTTTGTGGTGCTGTGCTGGTGGGTTGGTGGGACCCAGTGCCATGGGTGGCATTGTCATACAGCAGAGGTGCTGTTTGACTCCTGGGTCCCACCGCCTACTAGGGCAGTGCCGCATTGTCGCTGAACCTTTTTGTCAGAGTAGGTCCCACTCAAAGAGGCGACCTTGGCGTAATGAGTGGGCTTATGCCTTTTGATCAAAATGTACACTAATGCCTCTTGTACAGCATGCAGTATGGGGGGCTGTACACTTTAATATAGCGCTGAGAAGCGAGTTAGATCAAAGCATAGCATGGTGGATATGCGATCCAGTTCTGTTCTTCTCCCCCAGATAACTATGTTAAAGATAATACAACCGAATCCGTTCATAACGGATGCAGATGGTTGTATTAGCAGTAACGGAAGTGTTTTTGCCTTAAACATAAAATATTTCATACATACAAGATTTGTTTTCTATAAAAAAAATATTATAACTTACTACTAAGAAGTGAATGTAATGTTACAGGGGAATTATCATATGATGCAGCTTCTCCTAACTTCTCTCTGAAAATAGGTTGTCTTCATGATACAACCTATTTATTACATTTTCATTTATTTATTTTCATTTATCGTATTTTTATATTTTCCCTGTGGTTTAATTAAGTGGAGGGTCCCTTCATTAAGAATTACAATAACAGTTATAAAAACATGCACCAATATATATACACAGATGCACATGCAGTCGTGGCCAAAAGTTTTGAGAATTACATAAATATTGGAAATTGGAAAAGTTGCTGCTTAAAGGGCTTCTGTCACCCCATTAAACTGTTTTTTTTTTTTTTTTCTTTACTAATAATCCCTACACTGCGATCTCATCATACATAAGCTAATTAATGATTTTCGTTCAGTAGAATTTGTTAAAAATCGATTTTTGAAATATGTAAATTACCTTGCTACCAGCAAGTAGGGCGGCTACTTGCTGGTAGCAGCCGCATCCTCCGATGGTAATGACGCCCCCTCTGCTTGTTGATTGACAGGGCCAGCGGACGGGATCTTTCTCTGCTGGCCCTGCCTGTTTTGATTCAATATCTGGCGCCTGCGCCGCAGCCGTACCTCTCTTCAATCTGCGCAGGCGCACTGAGAGGCGGCCACTCGCTCGGCCGCTCCATCCTCAATGCGCCTGCGCCGATGACGTCACATCTACACCCGGCGCAGGCGCATTGAGGAGCGAGTGGCCGCCTCTCAGTGCGCCTGCGCAGATTGAAGAGAGGTACGGCCGCGGCGCAGGCGCCAGATATTGAATCAAAACAGGCAGGGCCAGCAGAGAAAGATCCCGTCCGCTGGCCCTGTCAATCAACAAGCAGAGGGGGCGTCATTACCATCGGAGGATGCGGCTGCTACCAGCAAGTAGCCGCCCTCGAATTGCAGAGGTCCTGAAAAAGAAGGGCCAACACTTCAAATACTGACTCTTTGCATAAATGTCATGTAATTGTCGATAAAAGCCTTTGAAACATATGAAGTGCATGTAATTATATTTCACTACATCACAGAAACAACTGAAACAAAGATCTAAAAGCAGTTTAGCAGCAAACTTTGTGAAAACTAATATTTGTGTCATTCTCAAAACTTTTGGCCACGACTGTACATGCAAACACCATGGAACCACCCTTTGCTCTCTGGGTCACAGGTCAGGGGTGATTGAGCTCCTTTAAGAAAGCACAATGTAATAAAACATTTGAAGGGTGGATAGTATAATTAATATAAATAAAAAGAAGGAAAAAAAAGAATGAGAATAAAGATATAAGGAAAAACTGTCAAGGGGAGATCGCATTAACCCCTTTCCAACTGGCTTAGGTAAAAACAGCCAGTTAAAGGGCTGCTTTAACCACCAATATCTCTGTATTGGGAGCATTTATTAATAGAAATGCGCCTAAATTATGCATACTTCTGGCGCAGATTGTGGTACGACTTCTCTACGCTCACGTCAGATCTAAAAAAGTGGGTGTGGCGTGGGCGAGGAAGGGGACAGCAGGCCTTTTTACCATTTTTTACACTTGTTTAAGGTGTAGAAATTTGTATAAATGTAAGACAGCTAGGAAGCAGTCTTACATTTAGAAGCAGCGGTTGATCCAGCGAAATTATGTAGAGGCTAGTGTCTCTTCATAACTCAGATCCACCTCTAGGTATAAGGCTTATTAATAAATGTGTCCCATAATTCGAAAAACGTGATAAGAATCATAGCATTATCTTTATTACATTGGGAGCTATAGCTGTTAAAAATAAAGCCAGGAGTGAAACAGGGGAAACCTGCTTTCCCTTTCACTTGCTATCATTCCCAACCTGATCTTGTTGTAAAGCTTAGACTATCGGCTTTCAAACAAGTCCAGAAACATATTTCTAGCTGCCTCCAATCCATCAGATATCAGTAATTAAAGCAGTCCACCCCCTCTCACCCTGCTGCCGTCAGTGAGTGTTCTCTTCTGAAAGTGTCATAGTTGCCTAGACAACCTTGGTGCACTTCAATGACAGCAAGCTTTCAAGTTCTGAAATCGTGCTAAGGGGCCCTGCTAATGAATAAGACATGGGTTCAGTAACTGAACTATAAAACGCAGGCACATTTTAGCAAGATTTTGACACAAGATTGTTACGACCTAACGCTGACCCTGTGGTGCCTGGGGTCAGAAGGTCGCAGCGGGTGGCTACTCGCCCGATTTTAAGGGATTGCTCCATGACCTAGTTGTGGGAATGGATTCCGGACCAAGTTTTCCTGTTTTGGTTTACTATCCTTTTTGTCCTATCTAGGTATCGGTAGTTTTCCTTTCAGCTGTTCTGGGTCTGCCACTCCCAGCCACTATTTAGTCTCTCTTCCTACTTCCCTTGTTGCCAGATATAGACCTTCCTTTCAGGTTATCTATTCTGACCTCAGGTGGTGTTGTTGTGGGAGTTGCTGGAGCAGTTGGAACCAGTGCGTTTCGATCTCCGGTCCTCTTCAGTTTGTTGTATACTGTTTGTTGTCTCCCTTCGGGGTTATATGTGGTGTTTGTCCACTCCCTGTTGTTACCCTAGGTGTTAGCGGTGAGGACCAGTGCTCCCACCGCCCTACTCACTACATAGGGCTTCTTCCAGGGTAAGTCAGGGATGAGGCACGTGATAGGCGTATGGGTGAGCAACCCGTCTAGGAACGTCAGGGTAGCTAGGTGCCAATGCTAGGTCACCACTCCTTCCTCTCCCTCATGTTAGGGCACCTGGATTCCCTTCCCTCTGTGCCACACGTCTGGTACCTGCCATACCAGACATGATAGATTTCTACTTGCAAAAAAATTGCGTCTGAAAAATATGGTACTTATTTATATAGCACTGACATAATCCGTAGCGCTTTACAGACATTATCATCACTCGCTGTCCCTAGTGGGGCTCCCAATCTACAGTCCTTATCAGTATGTCTTTGGAATGTTGGAGGAAATCCGAGTACCCAGAGGAAAGCGGCTACTTAAAGCAGAGCTTCATCTTGGATCACCTTGTAAAACACAGCATAAAGCCTTGTGCACACAATAGCTTCCAATTTTAGATCCGTGAAAAAGGGATAGCTCTCATTCTGCTTTTCTCTCACTCCCATCAATAGAGAGGGCTACTGTCAAGGGCAAAAACAGATAAGAATAAGACCTGCAGTGAGTTGTAGATCTGGGATATGGATCCATGAAAAAAAACAACTGATGTGTTTATAGCCCTGTAGAAATTAATGGCTCCGTGTGCTACCTGTGAAATAAATGGATAGCACACTGAAATAAAATAATAGACATGAGCCCTTAAAGGGGTTGTGCAAGAATGAGACGGACCTGTTAACTGAAGCTTAGCTATTTCGCTGTGCCGCCGGACTGCCGCTCCGTCCCCATTGACTATAATGGAGATGGGGGGCGGAGCTCCGGCGCAGCATGGCGAGAGGCCGCTGGACTAAAAGTACTGCATGTCCGACTTTTTAGTCCGGCGGCCTCTTACAGCGCACTGCCATGCTGCGCCGAGCTATGCCCCCGTCCCCATTATAGTTAATGGGGACGGAGCGGCAGTCCGGCGGCACAGGCGAAATAGCGGCAGGACAGATCCGACAGGGTGAACAGCCTGTCGGATCCGTCCTGCTGCTAGTGTGAAAGTACCCTTAGTGATTGGCTATAGGCAGTGTCAAACAGGATGTTTTCATTGAGAAGCTCAGTGGAGCATTACAGGCTGGGAGGAGAAGGAGCGGGGAGCCAGTGCTGGGAAGCAGGTAAGTAAGCTTCTCTTTACAGGTCTGCCCAAGTGGGATGGTTTGTCAAAAATCCCCCTCCCCATTCTTGCACAGCCCCTTATATTTCAAGTATTTTTCATGCCATCTTTTGTAAGTGTTTTTGCTGGCATTCTTCATTTTGCACCATGCTATTTGTAAATTGCTGCACTTTTCAAGTCCTATAGAGAAATCTATTGGAAAGCACCAGTAAACAATTGCCATATCCAGAACATTCTGTAAAATATTGCATGCCACGTGCAGGATTTACTATATGCTATAGATACTTTTTGCACCTTGCTAGAAACTCTAAAAAGTATCTAAAAAGGGGGTATGGTTTACTCTAGTTAAAAATATGGCAGATTTATTAATGGAGTTTGCCAGCTTGGTGTAAAATTATGTTAAACACCAAAATATCAATACCTATAAATGGAATCATCCGTACAACTCCTATCAAGCTAAAAAAGCTACCACGCAAAGAATAGAGACTTTAATAATTTATTGGAAAATCCACATATATACACATAACATGTGTGACAACTATAATAAACTCCAGACATCAGGGACTAGTACAATTACACATAGCAGCATAATAACATAAGGCTCAATGTGGCAACCATGCGTCCATATAATGCAATTTACCGCCCAACACTGAGGATAGTGAGGGACGGAGACAAACATATGCATAGTCTAGAATAACACTGCTAGAGATAATAACAATAATAAGTACAGACCCAGCCTGGAGCGTACCCCCCGACGATCGTTTCGGGGCATGGAGACATAGCGAAATGATCGTCGGGGGGTACGCTCCAGGCTGGGTCAGTACTTTTTATTGTTATTATCTCTAGCAGTGTTATTCTAGACTATGCATATGTTTGTCTCCGTCCCTCACTATCCTCAGTGTTGGGCGGTAAATTGCATTATATGGACGCATGGTTGCCACATTGAGCCTTATGTTATTATGCTGCTATGTGTAATTGTACTAGTCCCTGATGTCTGCAGTTTATTATAGTTGTCACACTCCAGCTCTTTTCATGTTTGCTGCTATATGTATTTTATTATATATAGATTAATGTTATGTGTATATATGGGGATTTTCCAATAAATTATTAAAGTCTCTATTCTTTGCGTGGTAGCTTTTTTAGCTTGATAGGAGTTATAAAATAATGTTGTAAAGTAATTATAAGGAAAAATCTAACAAGCAGCCTGTGCCACTATGACCCATCTTCAGATAAGGCTCCTTTCACACCTGCGTTCAGGTGTCCGCTCGTGAGCTCTGTTTAAAGGGGCTCACAAGCGGCCCTGAACGCAGCCGTCTGGCCCTAATGCATTCTCAGTGTAGGCGGATCCGCTGAGAATGCATCCGTCTGCCAGCGCTCAGCCTCCGCTCCGCTCAGTGAGCGGACACCTGAACGCTGCAAGCAGCGTTCAGGTGTCCGCCTGGCCGTGCGGAGGCGAGCGGATCCGTTCCGACTTACAATGTAAGTCAATGGGGACGGATCCGCTTGAAGATGACACCATATTGCTCAATCTTCAAGCGGATCCGTCCCCCATTGACTTTCAATGTAAAGTCTGAACGGATCCGCTCAGGCTACTTTCACACTTAAAATTTTTTTCTAAGTTATAATGCAGACGGATCCGTTCTGAACGGAGCCACCGTCTGCATTAATATGAGCGGATCCGTTCAGAACGGATCCGATCGAACGCTAGTGTGAAAGTAGCCTTACCTGATCTAACTTTACACGGTCTAAATGTTAGCATTATTATATGGAGATGAGCAAATTTGAGATTGCCTGGAAAACTCCCTCTCTCACTCTCAAGCATAGAAACATAGGGGGTCATTTATCAAACTGGTGTAAAGTAGAACTGGCTTAGTTGCCCAGAGCAACCAATCAGATTCCACTTTTCATTTTTGACAGCTCCTTTGGAAAATGAAAGGAGGAATCTGAATTTGGTTGTTATGGGCAACTAAGCCAGTTCTACTTTAAACTAGTTTGATAAATGACCCCCATAGAATACTAATGACACAAAACGACCCCATCTAGTCTGCCCGTACATCCTTATATTTCATCTACTGTTGATTTCAAGTCCGTTCCAAGCATCTACTACTCTATCAGTAAAGTAATATTGTCCGACTTTGCTTCTGATTAGAGTTGAGCGAACACCTGGATGTTCGGGTTCGAGAAGTTCGGCCGAACATCCCGGAAATGTTCGGGTTCGGGATCCGAACCCGATCCGAACTTCGTCCCGAACCCGAACCCCATTGAAGTCAATGGGGACCCGAACTTTTCGGCACTAAAACGGCTGTAAAACAGCCCAGGAAAGGGCTAGAGGGCTGCAAAAGGCAGCAACATGTAGGTAAATCCCCTGCAAACAAATGTGGATAGGGAAATTAATTAAAATAAAAATTAAATAAATAAAAATTAACCAAAATCAATTGGAGAGAGGTTCCATAGCAGAGAATCTGGCTTCCCGTCACCCACCACTGGAACAGTCCATTCTCAGATATTTAGGCCCCGGCACCCAGGCAGAGGAGAGAGGTCCCGTAACAGAGAATCTGTCTTCATGTCAGCAGAGAATTAGTCTGCATGTCATAGCAGAGAATGAGGCTTCACGTCAGCCACCACTGCAACAGTCCATTGGCATATATTTAGGCCTAGCACACAGGCAGAGGAGAGAGGTCCCGTAACAGAGAATCTGGCTTCATGTCAGCAGAGAATCAGTCTGCATGTCATAGCAGAGAATGAGGCTTCACGTCAGCCACCACTGCAACAGTCCATTGGCATATATTTAGGCCCAGCACACACACAGGCAGAGGAGAGAGGTCCCGTAACAGAGAATCTGGCTTCATGTCAGCAGAGAATCAGTCTGCATGTCATAGCAGAGAATGAGGCTTCACGTCAGCCACCACTGCAACAGTCCATTGGCATATATTTAGGCCCAGCACACACACAGGCAGAGGAGAGAGGTCCCGTAACAGAGAATCTGGCTTCATGTCAGCAGAGAATCAGTCTGCATGTCATAGCAGAGAATGAGGCTTCACGTCAGCCACCACTGCAACAGTCCATTGGCATATATTTAGGCCCAGCACACACACAGGCAGAGGAGAGAGGTCCCGTAACAGAGAATCTGGCTTCATGTCAGCAGAGAATCAGTCTGCATGTCATAGCAGAGAATGAGGCTTCACGTCAGCCACCACTGCAACAGTCCATTGGCATATATTTAGGCCTAGCACACAGGCAGAGCAGAGAGGTCCCGTAACAGACAATCTGGCTTCATGACAGCAGAGAATCAGTCTGCATGTCATAGCAGAGAATGAGGCTTCACGTCACCCACCACTGCAACAGTCCATTGGCATATATTTAGGCCTAGCACACAGGCAGAGCAGAGAGGTCCCGTAACAGACAATCTGGCTTCATGTCAGCAGAGAATCAGTCTGCATGTCATAGCAGAGAATGAGGCTTCACGTCACCCACCACTGCAACAGTCCATTGGCATATATTTAGGCCTAGCACACAGGCAGAGCAGAGAGGTCCCGTAACAGACGATCTGGCTTCATGTCAGCAGAGAATCAGTCTGCATGTCATAGCAGAGAATCAGGCTTCACGTCAGCCACCACTGCAACAGTCCATTGTCATAAATTTAGGCCCAGCACCCAGGCAGAGGAGAGAGGTCCCGTAACAGACAATCTGGCTTCATGTCAGCAGAGAATTAGTCTGCATGTCATAGCAGAGAATCAGGCTTCATGTCAGCCACCACTGCAACAGTCCATTGGCATATATTTAGGCCTAGCACACAGGCAGAGGAGAGGTTCATTCAACTTTGGGTAGCATCGCAATATAATGGTAAAATGAAAATAAAAATAGGATTGAATGAGGAAGTGCCCTGGAGTCCAATAATATATGGTTATGGGGAGGTAGTTAATGTCTAATCTGGACAAGGGACGGACAGGTCCTGTGGGATCCATGCCTGGTTCATTTTTATGAACGTCAGCTTGTCCACATTGGCTGTAGACAGGCGGCTGCGTTTGTCTGTAATGACGCCCCCTGCCGTGCTGAATACACGTTCAGACAAAACGCTGGCTGCCGGGCAGGCCAGCACCTCCAAGGCATAAAAGGCTAGCTCTGGCCACGTGGACAATTTAGAGACCCAGAAGTTGAATGGGGCCGAACCATCAGTCAGTACGTGGAGGGGTGTGCACACGTACTGTTCCACCATGTTAGTGAAATGTTGCCTCCTGCTAACACGTTGCGTATCAGGTGGTGGTGCAGTTAGCTGTGGCGTGTTGACAAAAGTTTTCCACATCTCTGCCATGCTAACCCTGCCCTCAGAGGAGCTGGCCGTGACACAGCTGCCTTGGCGACCTCTTGCTCCTCCTCTGCCTTGGCCTTGGGCTTCCACTTGTTCCCCTGTGACATTTGGGAATGCTCTCAGTAGCGCGTCTACCAACGTGCGCTTGTACTCGCGCATCTTCCTATCACGCTCCAGTGCAGGAAGTAAGGTGGGCACATTGTCTTTGTAGCGTGGATCCAGCAGGGTGGCAACCCAGTAGTCCGCACAGGTTAAAATGTGGGCAACTCTGCTGTCGTTGCGCAGGCACTGCAGCATGTAGTCGCTCATGTGTGCCAGGCTGCCCAGGGATAAGGACAAGCTGTCCTCTGTGGGAGGCGTATCGTCATCGTCCTGCCTTTCCCCCCAGCCACGCACCAGTGATGGACCCGAGCTGCGTTGGGTGCCACCCCGCTGTGACCATGCTTCATCCTCATCCTCCTCCACCTCCTCCTCATCCTCGTCCTCCTCGTCCTCCAGTAGTGGGCCCTGGCTGGCCACATTTGTACCTGGCCTCTGCTGTTGCAAAAAACCTCCCTCTGAGTCACTTCGAAGAGACTGGCCTGAAAGTGCTAAAAATGACCCCTCTTCCTCATCCTCCTCCTCCTCCTCCTGGGCCACCTCCTGTTCCATCATCGCCCTAAGTGTTTTCTCAAGGAGACATAGAAGTGGTATTGTAACGCTGATAACGGTGTCATCGCCACTGGCCATGTTGGTGGAGTACTCGAAACAGCGCAACAGGGCACACAGGTCTCGCATGGAGGCCCAGTCATTGGTGGTGAAGTGGTGCTGTTCTGTAGTGCGACTGACCCGTGCGTGCTGCAGCTGAAACTCCACTATGGCCTGCTGCTGCTCGCACAGTCTGTCCAGCATGTGCAAGGTGGAGTTCCACCTGGTGGGCACGTCGCATATGAGGCGGTGAGCGGGAAGGCCGAAGTTACGCTGTAGCGCAGACAGGCGAGCAGCGGCAGGATGTGAACGCCGGAAGCGCGAACAGACGGCCCGCACTTTATGCAGCAGCTCTGACATGTCGGGGTAGTTGTGAATGAACTTCTGCACCACCAAATTCAGCACATGCGCCAAGCAAGGGATGTGCGTCAAATTGGCTAGTCCCAGAGCTGCAACGAGATTTCGCCCATTATCACACACCACCAGGCCGGGCTTGAGGCTCACCGGCAGCAACCACTCGTCGGTCTGTTGTTCAATACCCCGCCACAACTCCTGTGCGGTGTGGGGCCTGTCCCCCAAACATATGAGTTTCAGAATGGCCTGCTGACGTTTACCCCGGGCTGTGCTGAAGTTGGTGGTGAAGGTGTGTGGCTGACTGGATGAGCAGGTGGAAGAAGAGGAGGAGGAAGCCGAGAAGGAGGAGGTGGCAACAGGAGGCAAAGAATGTTGCCCTGCGATCCTTGGCGGCGGCAGGACGTGCGCCAAACAGCTCTCCGCCTGGGGCCCAGCTGCCACTACATTTACCCAGTGTGCAGTTAGGGAGATATAGCGTCCCTGGCCGTGCTTACTGGTCCACGTATCTGTGGTTAGGTGGACCTTGCTACAGATGGCGTTGCGCAGTGCACACTTGATTTTATCGGATACTTGGTTGTGCAGGGAAGGCACGGCTCTCTTGGAGAAGTAGTGCCGGCTGGGAACAACATACTGTGGGACAGCAAGCGACATGAGCTGTTTGAAGCTGTCTGTGTCCACCAGCCTAAATGACAGCATTTCATAGGCCAGTAGTTTAGAAATGCTGGCATTCAGGGCCAGGGATCGAGGGTGGCTAGGTGGGAATTTACGCTTTCTATCAAATGTTTGTGAGATGGAGAGCTGAACGCTGGCGTGTGACATGGTTGAGACGCTTGGTGACGGAGGTGGTGGTGGTGGTGTTGGTGGTACATCCCCTGTTTGCTGGGCGGCAGGTGCCAACGTTCCTCCAGAGGCGGAGGAAGAGGCCGAGGCGGCAGCAGCAGAATAGGCCGAGGCGGCAGCAGCAGAAGAGGTAGCAGGGGGAGCCTGAGTGACTTCCTTGGTTTTAAGGTGTTTACTCCACTGCAGTTCATGCTTTGCATGCAGGTGCCTGGTCATGCAGGTTGTGCTCAGGTTCAGAACGTTAATGCCTCGCTTCAGGCTCTGATGGCACAGCGTGCAAACCACTCGGGTCTTGTCGTCAGCACATTGTTTGAAGAAGTGCCATGCCAGGGAACTCCTTGAAGCTGCCTTTGGGGTGCTCGGTCCCAGATGGCGGCGGTCAGTAGCAGGCGGAGTCTCTTGGCGGCGGGTGTTCTGCTTTTGCCCACTGCTCCCTCTTTTGCTACGCTGTTGGCTCGGTCTCACCACTGCCTCTTCCTCCGAACTGTGAAAGTCAGTGGCACGACCTTCATTCCATGTGGGGTCTAGGACCTCATCGTCCCCTGCATCGTCTTCCACCCAGTCTTGATCCCTGACCTCCTGTTCAGTCTGCACACTGCAGAAAGACGCAGCAGTTGGCACCTGTGTTTCGTCATCATCAGAGACATGCTGAGGTGGTATTCCCATGTCCTCATCATCAGGAAACATAAGTGGTTGTGCGTCAGTGCATTCTATGTCTTTCACCGCTGGGGAAGGGCTAGGTGGATGCCCTTGGGAAACCCTGCCAGCGGAGTCTTCAAACAGCATAAGAGACTGCTGCATAACTTGAGGCTGAGACAGTTTCCCTGGTATGCATGGGGGTGATGTGACAGACTGATGGGGTTGGTTTTCAGGCGCCATCTGTGCGCTTTCTGCAGAAGACTGGGTGGGAGATAATGTGAACGTGCTGGATCCACTGTCGGCCACCCAATTGACTAATGCCTGTACCTGCTCAGGCCTTACCATCCTTAGAACGGCATTGGGCCCCACCATATATCGCTGTAAATTCTGGCGGCTACTGGGACCTGAGGTAGTTGGTACACTAGGACGTGTGGATGTGGCAGAACGGCCACGTCCTCTCCCAGCACCAGAGGGTCCACTAACACCACCACGACCATGTCCACGTCCGCGTCCCTTACTAGATGTTTTTCTCATTGTTATGGTTCACCACAACAACAAATATATTATTTGGCCCAATGTATTGTATTCAAATTCAGCGGGATATAAATTTGAGGCCTAGTATTTAGGCGCTGGGTGACCGGTATGGATTTAGTGACAGAATTAGACTTGGAAATGCACAGAAGCGTGTGTGTGAAGTTATTCTGAATGACCCAATGTGCACCTTGAATATTATATACCCTTTTTGGGATAGATTTCAAATAGCTCTGATATAGCAGGAACCACTAAATTATGAAATTGCTAAATTGGGAATTGTACTTCAACCCAGAACAAAAAATGTGCTTTGACGGGCACTAAATAACTTTCCCAGCTACAACAGTACAGCGGTAACGAGAGATTTAGAGGGATTTAAATTTGAGGCCTAGTATTTAGGCGCTGGGTGACAGGTATGGGTTTAGTGACAGAATTAGACTTGGAAATACACAGTAGCGGGTGTGTGTGAAGTTATTCTGAATGACCCAATGTGCACCTTCAATATTATATACCCTTTTTGGGATAGATTTCAAATAGCTCTGATATAGCAGGAACCACTAAATTATGAAATTGCTAAATTGGGAATTGTACTTCAACCCAGAACAAAAAATGTGCTTTGACGGACACTAAATATCTTGCCCAGCAACAACAGTACAGCGGTGGGTAACGAGAGATTTAGAGGGATTTAAATTTGAGGCCTAGTATTTAGGCGCTGGGTGACAGGTATGGGTTTAGTGACAGAATTAGACTTGGAAATACACAGTAGCGGGTGTGTGTGAAGTTATTCTGAATGACCCAATGTGCACCTTCAATATTATATACCCTTTTTGGGATAGATTTCAAATAGCTCTGATATAGCAGGAACCACTAAATTATGAAATTGCTAAATTGGGAATTGTACTTCAACCCAGAACAAAAAATGTGCTTTGACGGACACTAAATATCTTGCCCAGCAACAACAGTACAGTGGTGGGTAACGAGAGATTTAGAGGGATTTAAATTTGAGGCCTAGTATTTAGGCGCTGGGTCACCGGTATGGATTTAGTGACAGAATTAGACTTGGAAATGCACAGAAGCGTGTGTGTGAAGTTATTCTGAATGACCCTATGTGCACCTTCAATATTATATACCCTTTTAGGGATAGATTTCAAATAGCTCTGATATAGCAGAAACCACTAAATTATGAAATTGCTAAATTGGGAATTGTACTTCAACCCAGAACAAAAAATGTGCTTTGACGGACACTAAATATCTTGCCCAGCAACAACAGTACAGCGGTGGGTAACGAGAGATTTAGAGGGATTTAAATTTGAGGCCTAGTATTTAGGCGCTGGGTCACCGGTATGGATTTAGTGACAGAATTAGACTTGGAAATGCACAGAAGCGTGTGTGTGAAGTTATTCTGAATGACCCTATGTGCACCTTCAATATTATATACCCTTTTAGGGATAGATTTCAAATAGCTCTGATATAGCAGAAACCACTAAATTATGAAATTGCTAAATTGGGAATTGTACTTCAACCCAGAACAAAAAATGTGCTTTGACGGACACTAAATATCTTGCCCAGCAACAACAGTACAGCGGTGGGTAACGAGAGATTTAGAGGGATTTAAATTTGAGGCCTAGTATTTAGGCGCTGGGTCACCGGTATGGATTTAGTGACAGAATTAGACTTGGAAATGCACAGAAGCGTGTGTGTGAAGTTATTCTGAATGACCCTATGTGCACCTTCAATATTATATACCCTTTTAGGGATAGATTTCAAATAGCTCTGATATAGCAGAAACCACTAAATTATGAAATTGCTAAATTGGGAATTGTACTTCAACCCAGAACAAAAAATGTGCTTTGACGGACACTAAATATCTTGCCCAGCAACAACAGTACAGTGGTGGGTAACGAGAGATTTAGAGGGATTTAAATTTGAGGCCTAGTATTTAGGCGCTGGGTCACCGGTATGGATTTAGTGACAGAATTAGACTTGGAAATGCACAGAAGCGTGTGTGTGAAGTTATTCTGAATGACCCTATGTGCACCTTCAATATTATATACCCTTTTAGGGATAGATTTCAAATAGCTCTGATATAGCAGAAACCACTAAATTATGAAATTGCTAAATTGGGAATTGTACTTCAACCCAGAACAAAAAATGTGCTTTGACGGACACTAAATATCTTGCCCAGCAACAACAGTACAGCGGTGGGTAACGAGAGATTTAGAGGGATTTAAATTTGAGGCCTAGTATTTAGGCGCTGGGTGACAGGTATGGGTTTAGTGACAGAATTAGACTTGGAAATACACAGTAGCGGGTGTGTGTGAAGTTATTCTGAATGACCCAATGTGCACCTTCAATATTATATACCCTTTTTGGGATAGATTTCAAATAGCTCTGATATAGCAGGAACCACTAAATTATGAAATTGCTAAATTGGGAATTGTATTTCAACCCAGAACAAGAAATGTGCTTGAACGGACACTAAATAACTCGCCCAGCTACAGCACTAGGGACAGATTTAGCTGGATATAAATTTGAGGCCTAGTATTTAGGCGCTGGGTGACCGGTATGGATTTAGTGACAGAATTAGACTGGGATATGGCCAAAAAATGAACAGACTATTGCTGGTTAAATGCACTTGGTGTGACAGCTTCACCCTGATGTAGGCTTTAGCCAAAAAACAACCACACCATTGAGGGTTAAATGCACTTGGTGACAGGCGCAGCTTGCCCCTGATTTTGTATATGGCCAAAAAATGAACAGACTATTGCTGGTTAAATGCACTTGGTGTGACAGCTTCACCCTGATGTAGGCTTTAGCCAAAAAACAACCACACCATTGAGGGTTAAATGCACTTGGTGACAGGCGCAGCTTGCCCCTGATTTTGTATATGGCCAAAAAATGAACAGACTATTGCTGGTTAAATGCACTTGGTGTGACAGCTTCACCCTGATGTAGGCTTTAGCCAAAAAACAACCACACCATTGAGGGTTAAATGCACTTGGTGACAGGCGCAGCTTGCCCCTGATTTTGTATATGGCCAAAAAATGAACAGACTATTGCTGGTTAAATGCACTTGGTGTGACAGCTTCACCCTGATGTAGGCTTTAGCCAAAAAACAACCACACCATTGAGGGTTAAATGCACTTGGTCGCAGCTTGTGCTGGCGCACCACAAGACACAAAATGGCCGCCGATCACCCCAGAAAAATGAGACTGACAAACGGTCTGTGCAGCCTAAAAACAGTGAGCAATTGAGGATCAGCAGCTCAATGATCCACAGCTGCAGATCGATCAGTTAATCAAGTCCTTTGGAGGAGTTAATCTGCCTAATCTCGCCCTACTGTCGCAGCCGCAACCTCTCCCTACGCTAATCAGAGCAGAGTGACGGGCGGCGCTATGTGACTCCAGCTTAAATAGAGGCTGGGTCACATGGTGCTCTGGCCAATCACAGCCATGCCAATAGTAGGCATGGCTGTGATGGCCTCTTGGGGCAAGTAGTATGACGCTTGTTGATTGGCTGCTTTGCAGCCTTTCAAAAAGCGCCAAGAAAGCGTCACAAAAGCGCGAAGAAAGCGACGAACACCGAACCCGAACCCGGACTTTTACGAAAATGTCCGGGTTCGGGTCCGTGTCACGGACACCCCAAAATTCGGTACGAACCCGAACTATACAGTTCGAGTTCGCTCATCCCTACTTCTGATCTTTCCCCAACTAATTTTAGATAGTGTCCACTATCACAGATTCCAAGTAAAATAATTCCACACATATCCCACTTATTATTTTTTATGCGGTCTGATGTTGATGTGGGTTTTAGGCCTCCTATTGATTTCTATGGGAATCCATGCCAAAAATAACTATGTTGCTTTTGTCCCACTCATTATGACAGATTTCGCAATGGGATTCTGTGTGGATTTCAGTGTGGAATATACATCAAAATCCATGTGGAAAATCCACTGTATGAACACAGCTTTAGGGTACGGTCACATCGGGTAGGGATAAGTGTACCCCCTTAGTCTCCAATCCATCACTGTCCCTACCTACTTGGACAATCCGGCCTGAACAATGGCCCTCGACGTGCCCTACACTGCTAAGTGCTTGGGGCATGATAATGGACAAAGAAAGTAAGGCAGGTAAAAAACCATCAAAATCCAGACCAGAGAGAAAGGTCAGTACCAGAAACACAAGACAAACACAGAGTCAATACCGAGCAAGGTCAATACCAGGATATCATGTCAGAACACTGTTTGGCAGGCGAAGGAGTAATCAGACACAAAAACCAGGTCTAAGGTCCAGGAGGGGTATAGACCAGTTACAGGCAATTGTGACCAGCAGCTTGTCTGTTTAAATACCCCACCATTAAAAAGAAGATCAGCCGGGATGCTGATTGGTCCTATGTTCTACCAGACCCAGAAGTAGGGTTGCCACCTTTCCCACCAAAAAGTACCGGCCAAGTTAAGCCACAACCAAAGGGGGTGTGGTTCTGGGGGGGCGTGGCTTAACACGGGTGTTAGTCTCTGTCGTACTATGGCTCGCAATAAGGGTTCATGCCCACGACCGTGTGGCGGCCTGGACCATGCTGCGGACTGCGGACCGTGGGGCATGCTGCGGACCGTGGGGCAGCCACATGCGGATTGCAAACCCATTCACTTGACGATCCACACCGCAAAAAGTAGTGTGCATGCAGTGCAGAGGCACAGACAGAAACCCTGACCCGTGGCTCCGTTCCGCACTGCACTGGCTGTGAGTGGGTCCACATCTGTGATGGGGTGCCAGAACGGCCTGGGTCTGTATTTTGCGGACCAGCTGTTTACGGGCCGCAATACGGGCCCGGCCACCACACATATTGCTCTCATTAGTGCCCCCAGCAATAGTAGTGCCCCCATTAGCGCCCCTCAGAACTAATACTGCCCGCTTTAGAGCCCCCAGTAATATTAATGCCCCTGTTAGTTCTCCCCAGTAATAGTAATGCCCCCATTAGTGCACCCCAGAATCAAAAATTACCGGCACCGGCAAGGCCACTAGAATACCGGCCTTGCCGGTGAGATACCGGCCGGGTGGCAACCCTACCCAGAAGTGACATCAGCGCACACTGGACGCCGGCATCTATCCTGATTGGCCTGATGTTACTGACCATCATTAGACCAAACCGCCCTGCAGCTCAGCCTGTTTGTCCTGGGACGGTGGCAACGCTGCAAATTGAAGGGAGAACAGACAGGTAAGTAATGTGTTCGTTCAGTCTTTTTTTTGCGGAAGTTATTCCGTGTGCATTCTGTGTCCGTATGTCCTTTCCACAAAAAAAAACCAACATGTCCTATTATTGTCTGCATTACGGACAAGGATAGGACTGTTCTATTAGGGGCCAGCTGATCCGTTCTGCAAAAAACGAAATGCACACGGACATCATCCGTATTTTTTGCTGATCTGTTTTACGGACCGCAAAATACATACCGTCGTGTGCATGAGCCCTAAGTGATAGGTACAGCCGCAGCAGATCTGCCAGAACTCTGCAGCGGCAAGATCTGCCATAAATCATGCGTATTTTATTGCAGAAATCCTTGTGCACTTGTTCCGTTTTTGACGCAGATTTCCCTCGTTGAATTGCAATTTGAGGCAGAAATCTGAAACAGAAATGCTGCAGTTTTAACCCCTTGGGAGATTGTTTTCTCATCACATATTGTACTTCATGACAGTGGTAAATGAGTCAAAATATTTCATTTTTATTAATTAAAAATAACTAAATTTTCTCCAAAATTTGAAAAATTAGCAATTTTTATATTTCTCTGCTTTTAAAACAGATAGCGATTTCTCCTAAAATAGTTATTACTTTACATTTCCCATATGTCTACTTTATGTTTGGATCACTTTGTAAATGACATTTCCTTTTTTTGGGACGTTAGAAGGTTTAGAAGTTTAGAAGCAAATCTTGAAATTTTACCGAAAATTTCCAAAACCCACTTTTTAACCCCTTCCCGACCGCAATCTGTATATATATATGTGATAGCTGCACATGCCCCGTGCAGCTACCACGTGTATAGACGTCAAGTCAGCTCTTTAATCCAAGCTCTGCAAAGCGCTTGGATTAAAGCTTCTGCCCCTGCGCTGCTGCTGTCACAGACAGCATACAGTGCAGTAATGCCGGCAAGGGACCAATCAGAGTGGCCCTTGCTGGCAATCGATCCGATTGGTTAGTCTGTGCAGACTAACCAATCGGATCGCGAAAGTGTTAAAATGCCGGTTTCAGGCTCTGATCTGCGCTCTGCAGATCAGAGCCTGAAATCAGGTAATGTGTAATGAAGCCCCCCCATTTGTGCCCCCGACCTTTGCCCCCTTCCTGTGCGCCTCCAACCTCCCCACCCCTCCTGTGACGGCCTCCGATGCGATCCCCGCCCCCCATCCATTTTTTGTACCCCTTATGCGGTCCGCCTCCTCCCCCCCATGCATGCATGATCAGACCCCCAAATGTGCCCCCTCCTGCTGGCCAGCACTGCCCCCTATCTGTGCCTCCTGCCCCCAATGCGGTCCCCCTGCTTTATTTGATGTCGGCAGCTCCATTCCTGAGCCACCGACATCAGCAGCGAGTGTCAGCTGTATGCTGACACTCTGCTGTAACTCCTTAGATACCGCGGTAGCGGCATCCATGGGGTTATTAGAGGGAGGGGGCTCCCTCTCTCTCAACCATTGGGGCTGCTGCGCTGTGATTGCAGCGCCCGATGGTTGCCATGGCAACCGGACGCTTTGCAAAAGCGCCCGGTGTTGCCATCTACAGGACATTTGATAGTATTGTACTTTGCAATGCAAAAGCATTGCAAAGTATAGTACAGCCATCAGCCCCACTGGATCTTCAAGATCCAAGTGGGACTTGATAAAAAAAAAAGTGAAAATAATAAAAGTAAAATAAACTAAATAAATAAAAATGTAATTTAAAAAAATGAATTGCCTTTTCTTTTAAAAAATGAAAAAGAAAAAAAAATTGACATATTAGGTATCACCGCATCCGTAACGACAGTCTTTATAATATATCACATGATCGACCCCGTACGATAAACACCATAAAAAATAAAAAATAAAAACTGTCAAAAAAGCCATTTTTGTCACCTTACACCACAAAAAGTGCAACACCGAGCGATCAAAAAGGCGTATATCCCACAAAATTGTACCAATAAAACTGTCACCTCATCCTGCAAAAAATGAGAAAGTCGCTCAAAAAATAAAAAAAACTATAGCTCTCAGAACACGGAGACACTAAAACATCATTTTTTATTTCAAATATGCCATTATTGTGTTAAAGTGAAATAATAAAAAAAAAGTGTACATATTAGGTATTGGCGCGTCCGTAACAACATGCTCGATAAAAATATCACATGACCTAACCCCTCAGGTGCACACCATAAAAAAGAAAAAAGAAAAACAGTGCCAAAAAGCTATTTTTTTCACCTTACATCACAAAAAGTGCAACACCAAGCGATCAAAAAGGCATATGCCCCCAAAAATAGTACCAATAAATCTGGCACCTTATCCCCCAGTTTCTAAAATAGGGTCACTTTTTGGGAGTTTCTACTGGATGGGTGCATCAGGGGGGCTTTAAATGGGACATGGCATCTAAAAACCAGTCCAGCAAAATCTGCCTTCCAAAAACCTTACAGTGTTCCTTTTCTTCTGCACCCTGCCGTGTGCCCGTACAGCAGTTTACGATCACATGTGGGGTGTTTCTGTAAACCGCAGAATCAGGGTTTTAAATATTGAGTTTTGTTTGGCTGTTAACCCTCGATGAGTTAAAGAAAAAAATTTAATAAAATGGAAAATCTGCCAAAAAAGTGAAATTTATTCTCCATTTTCCTTTACTTCTTGTGGACTACCTAAAGGGTTAACAAAGTTTGTAAAATCAGTTTTGAGTAGCTTGAGGGGTGTAGTTTCTACAATGGGGTCGTTTATGGGGGTATCCACTATGTAAGCCCCACAAAGTGACTTCAGACCTGAACTGGGTCCTTAAAAAGTGGGTTTTAGAAATTTTCTTAAAAATTTTAAGAATTGCTTCTAAACGTCTAAGCCTTGTAACATCCCTAAAAAATAACATGACATTTCCAAATTGATGCCAACATAAAGTAGACATATGGGGAATGTTAAGTGATGAATATTTTATGAGGTAGCACTTTCTGTTTTAAAAGCAGAGAAATTGAAATGTTGAAAATTGCTAATTTTTTTGTTAATTTGGGATTTTTTCATAAATAAAGGTGAAATTTATGACTATCATGAAGTACAATGTGTCACGAGAAAACAATCTAAGAATGGCTTGGATAAATAAAAGTTTTCCAAAGTTATTACCACATAAAGTGACACATGTCAGTTTTATAAAATTTGACCTGGACACTGGGGCATCAATGACCCTTGGTCATGAAAGGGTTAAGGACCAGATCAGGTCTAAAGTCACTCTGTGAGGCTTACATAATAGAAACCACCTATAAATGGCCCCATTTTAGAAACTACACCCTCAAGGTATTCAAAACCGATTTTGCAAACTTTCTTAACCCTTCAGCATTGCTATCCCAAGCACTTCCCACGTCTCTCCCTATGCTTAGCTCACAGGACAATGGCGGAAACCACGTGGGATGAGGGTTTTATAGGGCTGTGTCATCACAGTGGATGGCTATCTGCAGATTGTCTCGCTGCTTGGCATTATAGGTGATCTTGCATTCCCAGGCTTGTCTCCTGTACACTTAGTTTTGCTTTTTAACACGTGCAGCCGCCATTTTCGGAAAACCTGATTCGTTACCACAAAGCGTGATAAAATTCTGATTTGTTTTGAATCAAAGTTTTCCTAAACTTCAGACTGAATTCTGCTCTGAATGCTCTGCTTCGCTCAGAACCAGCAGCTCTAAACAGAACAGGTACAGATCTTTCCCTTATACCTTTTCTCTGTGGAGACGCCACACCTGGTTTTGGCTCACAATCACTTATGAAAATAACTGACCAAAACACTGACTCGTGAATAAGGCATAAAGGGGTTATCTCATGGTTAATGTGAAAAATGAAAATCAAACATCATGACACTCTCTAAATAAAGCTACGGCCAGTCCTGTACCTCATATGGATCCAGACATCTCCCCGTTCTTTGCTCCAATTGCTCTGCTAAATTTATTTCAAGCTGGGAGCTCAGGAAGTGTATCCTTTCTCATGAGGTGTGTGCTTTCTGGTGCAGCTCTCTGCCTTCTAGCAGTCGATATGACTGGTGGCATTTGGAAGATGGAACTGAGCATGTGCGTCCACCTCAGAGAGATGAACAGAAGAATAACAAAAACAAACAGCAGGTGGCGCTATACAGATAGATTTTATTTTTGAAAAATGTAGAATCTTTTTTGAAGGCCAACCTCTTTAATATAAAGTGCAGGGAAGAGACTTATTCTCTCTGTCCACACAACAGGTACTGTGAAGTCTACCTTTATGGTTTATTATTACACAGTGCCTTATTTTAGTATAGTATGGTAGGGTGTTCTTGCAGACAGATTTTCAGCCTGGCTTTATTCAAGGTTCTGTGATTGACTGAGTACAACAAAATTTTCTGTGGAGAAAAATGGTCTCTGGTATCACAGAGATCACAGTTGTCCCATTTAGGTTTGTAGGACAGCCCTCGTGAACTGTAGATGCTTTAGGCAGGCTAGTAACAGAGTGTATGAATATGCGAGCAGCATATCCAGGTGGCTAGTTTCAATGAGAGTTTCCATGGAGACCCCTCTGGGTCGAGCCTTCAAAAAATAAATAAATAAAAAAACGACATCATTAGCTCAGGACTTAATTATTGCTTATTGGAGCAACAAATGAGGGTACAGCTGACAGTGAGGAGATTTTACTCTAACCCTGGGACAGGCAGTGGAAATCCCACAAGAGCACACGTCATCTTATGTCATCCCAAAACAGCTTGGCTTCTTTGTGCCTCCGCAGTGACTGGGATACTGTGTGACTTGCACTGTGAACGCAGCCAGACCTTCTCCTGTGCCATTACTAGAGGCTGATGTCATGTGGCAAAAGTCAATGTAGTTGCCATGATACCAAGATAACTTAGCAAGAGCAGTCTTTAGAAATGATAGGCACTGTTGTCAACGAAACTCTCATCTTTGTTCTCATTTCATTATGTGAACAACCTTAGGAAACTTAACCATGTGGCCGCACCCTGTCGTAGTTTTGGAAGCCAAATTCAGGAGTAGATCATAAAGCAGTGTCGGACTGAGCTTCTTGAGGCCCACCAGAGAAAATTATTCTTGAGGCTCAACCCCTATATGATAAAAAAAGCTTAACAAGTTTTAAATCAAAGAAATAGACCCTAGTAGCAGGTACCGCCTACAAAGGCAGCCATTATGGTATCACAGCCTGAGCCTACAAGAGAATCTTCTGGTACTCTGGTGGGCCAGCCTGACCCTGGAGGGATGTACCAGTGCACTTTCCAAGTCCAGAGGACCATCCCGTCAAAAACAAGTGAGGTGGCTTGTCTGTTCTGTGGGTGCCAAAATATGCTGCAACAGTATTCCAATCTGCTCAAAAAGCGCCTTTTTGGCCTACACCCCTCCTCTAAGGAAGCACAAACATGCCCTCACCTGCCGCCACAGAGGTAAGCAGCCAGGGCCCCTGTGAAGTTATAGTCCCTGGACACTGAGGCCGCCCCATTATGACATGCACCATGTTCCATCTATGCAAGTTTTCATGGGGGAAACCAAACTAATTTTCTAGAGATTGCCACTGTGGTTTGCACTTGGACATTCCTGACAATCCAGTGAATTAGCGCTGTGGTGAATGTGTCGGATTGCAAGAGTGGAAGCCAGCAAGGAGGCATCCTAGTCTCCAGACAAATTTGCTTACAGCTGCATCGGAGCACTGGATACTTCTTTCGGAAACCTGGACCAGGTAGGGTGGGTGCAGTGGCGCTGAAAAAGTGTTATACCACCACATCATGATGATCATACATACGGGCTCATTCTCCATCTCCTTGGCCCAAAAGCCATAGAACATATGGTAGCCCATGGCATGATGGGCGTCTTAAACACTAAACTGCAGCATCGTGGCCAAGGTGCAATAAACAGAAATGGCTCCCTACCACTGGTGGCCACTGTAGCTCACTCTTGACACAATTGGGGGTGGGTGCACCAATGTAAAGTCCAGAGGACCATCTCATCAGAAACGAGTGAGGTGGCTTGCCTGTTCTGTTTTTGCCCAAATATGTTGCAACAGTATTTCAATCTGCATACAAGTACCTGTCCCCCTGTGGATGCACACCCTTGGCTGATACACACACAAGCGCACCCTCACCTGGTGATGTGCACAGTTGAACACCTGACCAACCAATGAATCTGTCATGGCTGCCATCACAGAGGTAAACAACCAGGACCCATGGTGTCGTAATCGTCCCTGGATGTTGAGGGGCCCCGTTGTGGCACATGCAGTGTGCAGTCTATGTAAATTTTCATGGAGTGAGTTCAGTGTTGGCCTGGTGTTTCTGAGGCACACCAGAGGACATTATCCTATACCCTATACCACAGGGGTGACAAATCTTTTTTTGTCAGAGGACAGCATTGTCACATTGCACTTCAAGGGGCTGAAAAAAAAAAAAAAAAAGCTGATCACTACCACAGTCATTCCTCCCTTATTCAGTTCTATTGATTATAGGTTTCACACCCCTAATTACACAGAGAGATGTGCTGATGATTATAGTCCATCTTTCATCCTGATAAAATATGCAAATCAGCTGACAAACGATCAATTGCTCATTCATTGGCTGATCAGCTTCACAATTATACAGGCCAGTTATCAGGAATAAGTGTTCCTCTGAACACTTGTTCCCAGTAATCGGCTCAAATATCATGTAGTGTAATAGGAACTTTCTCAGTAAAAATGTTTTTGGTGTGTTTTTTTAACCTTTTTTAAGTTCCTGCAGCATGGCCCCTGAAACAGAAGATATACTTACCTGCTCCCCCCCGCTCCGTCCTCTGCACTGCCCCCGCTGTCTCCATCTTCCAATACATCTGGCTGGCTGTGGGTATAGTCACATGAACCACTCCAGCCAATAGCTGGCTTCAGCAAAAATGAGGGGACAGCTGCCAGTGAGGAGATTTAACGCTAACCCTGGGACAAGCAGTGGAAATCCCACTAGGTGCCCTGCAATAACCAGTAAGTACTTTCCCTTTCTGCGAAGAAAGTGCTTATTGGTTAAACTTTTAATGACCACACACTTTATTGTAACTTTTTTATTTGTTGGACTACGAAAATAATTTTTGTGACTTTTTATTATATTTTTTGTTTTATTTGGGGGAAAGTGTACAAAACTTCACTAACTGTCCTAGGTACGGTACTGTCAGCACCGAAGTTCACCACAACAAGTTACTCACGAGCATATCATCCAGCTCTCAGGCCCAGACTCTCTGCCTGGGTTCTCTTTATGCAACTGGTGCAGGTAATCAGGCAGCAGGCTAGATCTCTACCAGAAGTGGATGGATCGGGCTGGCACTCTGTATGTGTGGTAAGATATGGAGAAATAGGCTAAAATGCAGTAAAAGTGATCACACAATTTAATTCACAAGCTCAAAATACAATAAAATGCACACAAATAAATTAATGAAATATGTAATAAAACACTAAAAATTGATAGCAGCACTAATATGTATTATTCCATTTGTTATTCCTTAATATGAGATTAGTCACAAACAAATATCCTATAATATCGATATCCCAATAGTATTGGGTTCTGGTAGGTTCAAAAATATTCTTTCTGCGTATGATTCCGTGAGTAGGAAACCAAAAACAGATAGATAGGCAAACATATAGATAGGATGTCTAGGGCTGAATCACGTTTGATATTTGATTTTGGAAGCTTGATCCCGATGGGTCTGAATGCCGACCTAGAAATTTTCGGCTTTTTATAGATATGGGCTGCATGTCCGTTTTCTGACGGAGAGCCTCATGTCAGGCTGTCTATCAGCACTGAGTCTCTCCCTCGGAGCCGGACATGTATCCCCATTTAATCATCTTGCAATATTCATCTTGTATTTTTCTTCAGAACAACTGAGTACTGCAACAAACTTGTACATTTAGTAATATTATATGTATCAGCATCATGTTTTTAATTATTCCAATTTTTACATATATATTTTATAGATATATTTTATATATGCTTTTATTGAATGCAACACTTAATTGCCGATATTTTTCGTTTGTCTATATGCATATTTGTATTGCTGCTATTATAAGATGTCGTAACATTCATCATTCTCAAATCAAATACTATATTTTTTCAACAAAAACGCAAAATTTTTCACAATAACGCATTAAAACCGCACACAGAAGTCTCCATGGAAAATAGAACAAAAAACGTAATTTAAGATCCAAACCATCTTTTGGGTCTCTCTGTGTGGTCTATATAAAGTCAGTCTAAATTTTGGGAGATCAGCTGCCACTGAGGAAGGGGTAAGAGGTCCCCGAAACGCGTTTGGCATAACAAGCTGATATACTCCCATTTTGACCAAGGCCTGTTACAGATGATACAGATGATATAAACCCTGTGAACAATCTGTCTTAAAATCTGGAGCGCTCCAGTGAAAAATTCTCTCCATATAGGATTCGCTGAGCATAGATCTCGCATTGTTGTTTGCTATCAACCACAGATTAGAAGCATGCCAGTTCCCACGATACCTACGATAATATCGGACAAGAGGTACGTCATAGACTACGTGAGACGCGGCGCATTCCGTGATCAGGCAACCTGGTACAAACCAAGCCAGCAGTACGCCACAGACCGCGCCACCTTGGCGTTCAGCTTCACCATAGGAGTCAGACAAATGTGAGTCACCTTGATTTCAAACTACTATCCGGGTTAAGGTAAGACCCATTTCTCTCACCTCGGAGCATATAGCACTTTATCTATTAACTGAAATAAACTGCGACCGAAGACATTTTGGTCTGTGTTCAAACCGTGGACAGGACAAACAAACACAAAAGTTAGCGGTATTTTACCCTCATCATACAGATATTTTTGAAAGAAAGGACAATATTCTGTTTTTGGTTTCCTACTCACGGAATCATACGCAGAAAGAATATTTTTGAACCTACCAGAACCCAATACTATTGGGATATCGATATTATATATCGATATTTGTTTGTGACTAATCTCATATTAAGGAATACCAAATGGAATAATACATGTTAGTAGTGCTATCAATTTTTAGTGTTTTATTACATATTTCATTCATTTATTTGTGTGCATTTTATTGTATTTTGAGCTTGTGAATTAAATTGTGTGATCACTTTTACTGGATTTTAGCCTATTTCTCCATATCTTACCACACATACAGAGTGCCAGCCCGATCCAGCTACTTATTTTTAAGATTTGTCTGTATGGGTGATACAGTTTTCCTGGCCTAGAGCACCTGGTCCCTGTTTGCACAGGAGTGAGCTATTCCTATTACACTTTTCTCTACCAGAAGTGGACTGTGGAACCCGCCCAATGCTTTCCCAATCCAAAACTCCAGCCCTATACCGGCTTTTCTACAAAGCCACCTCAGGAAAGCTTAAGCTTTCCACTACAAACTGGGCATTTCCTGGAGCTTAAGCTGCATATGACAGGATTCTGGGGGAAAAATACCTGCCATCAATCACCCTTCCTGTTGTTGTCTCACATTATAGTTTCACCTGAATGGGATGATAATTGTGATTTTGGTTGGTGTGGGTGTTTTCTTCTTTTATGTAGTTTTTAATCTTTCTTTAACTTATTTTTTAAATATATTTCTGCTACAAAAAGACCTTTGGTAGACAATTTTTTTATTTTTGCACTATTTTCTTTTTTTCTTTTATTTCAATTTTCTTTTTGCATTTTTTATTTATAATTGCTGTATCACTTTTGTTATTTTTTTATATATATTTTTGCCACATAATATGTCCCCCAAAATGTCATAGAAAGACCGTTGGAGGTCAGTTAACACTTTTATTTTGCACTTTGTCCATTTACGTTATTTTTTATTTATTTTTAAAATAATTGTATTTTATTTTTGTAAACATATTTTTGCCCATAATATGCCCTCCAAGAGATACTTAAGAGACTTGTGGGGCGCACTGATGTTTTTTTTTTTTTTTGCACCTATTCTTTTTTTTTTATTTGTATTTATTTATTTTTTATTGTGTTTTATTTATTTTTTTATAACTTTAACTATATTCCCCTATTCTGAAGCATCCAAAGGAGCCCCAGTTACAAGGGAAACCAGCCTTCTGTGACCCTGCAGTTCTGCCCTGATCACATGATCGCCGGGTCCAAACTGCACAGCGCTCACCTATCTGAAGAGAAGACAGAAGTGCTGATAAACTTTTTCTGGCTTTCTCCTCCTGACCCGACCTGCAGAAACATGAATTGCAATCCCTCGCCTTGTGGCACTCTGGGCACAAACACAGCTGGTCACATGATCAGCTGTGTTTTTGCCCAGCAGCACAGGGGCTGCAAACCTTGGCTGTGGGGGGCCGCATCAGGCCCTTGACCTGCGGGTTGTGCACCCCTGCTATACCATCAATAAAATTTTACATAGTTAATATGAAAAAAGACATAAGTCTATCAAGTTCAACCAAGGGATAGGTGGAGACGCAAATGTTTTTAATCAAAGAAATAGGCCCTATTGGCAAGTGATTGGCGCCAAAAGCATATAATGTATTTTTTTTGTACTGGATCTTTGGGGCCTATTATGGCATCAGAGAATCCTCTGGTACTCTGTTGGGCCAGTCTGACCATTATAAAAAGGAGAGAAAGTATAAGGACAGACTACTTTGCCTTTTTTTTTACTTCACTCCTGGTTTTGGCTTCCGAAACTGCATCAGGAAAGTAGACAGTGTGGTCGTGCCCTAATAGAATTTGTCTGATTGGGCTGGACTATGGAAAGCTATGGACTCAGCACATCCTAAAATAAATTCTGACAGCACAATATAGGGCTCACATCCATTGTACCAGTGTTCCCCAACTCCAGTCCTCAGGGCCCACCTACCGGTCAGCATTTGTGAGTATCCCACAGAATTAATACCTGTGGTAATCCTGATGAATTGATACTAATTACAACCATGGCCGTGAATGTTGGCACCCCTGAAATTTTTCAAGAAAATAAAGTATTTCACATGGAAAAGTATTGCAGTAACACATGTTTTGCTATACACATGTTTATTCCTTTTGTGTGTATTGGAACAAAACCAAAAAAGGGAGTAAAAAAAGCAAAATGGACATAATGTCACACCAAACTCCAAAAATGGGCTGGACAAAATTATTGGCACCCTTCACTTAATATTTGGTTGTACACCCTTTGGGAAAAATAACTGGAATCAGTCTCTTCCTATAACCATCAATAAGACTGGAGTTGAGGAACATGTGCATTATGGTTAGCCTGTGTAAATTAATGTACATTCAAGAGGTTTAATGTTTGAAAAATATGGTAAATTTGAGAGGAAGACAAAAATGCAGTTTTGGTACAAAACGTAATTGCCTGCAACATCACCACATGCTCTGGGGCCTTAAAAGGGGCATGTCAAGAAGTTTTTCAAATTTTGTCCATTATAATCTTATCACCCCAGTGACATCATCGTCTCTCTGTAACCACTATATGATGTCATTACATACTGTAGATGCAGTAGGTGCAGTATAGGGAACCCACAAGCTCACATTCTTAACAACCTCTCTGATGATGTCAATGAGGTGGTGTCAGTAGTTCCTGTGATGTCAGAAAGTGATATGGCTCCAGCATGAACTGTTCCTATTCCTGCTCAGCGATCTAGGAGCTGTGGGGCACAGCGCTCAATTTAAAGAGTTGAAAGTCCTTATGACAAAACCCCCCTTTCCTACTATGAGAGACAACTCTACTGTACCTATTCTAGGGTCTTAAAGGAGATGTCTATTAGGTCATATGGAGGACAATGAGGGGATTGCTTTCTCTGCTGTACTTTAACACTACATTGTTAAAGTAAGGCAACATTTACACCAGGGGAAACGTATGGACATGTCAAAGCAACAAACCCATGGGGGATCAACTTACTGCCAAGCTTGCTTCAATTTAAATAGGACGTGTCAAGCAGTGTCACTAGAAGTGCTCATTATGATGCCATCGCACCTGTGAAGTCACCAGCCTTATTAAATCAACATCATTACTGAGACAGTAACACCGACACCCCAGCGTCATATCTTAGTCACCATCACCCACCATGAAGTAATGCCCTGACAACTCTTCAATAATGGCAGCAGGGCTGGACTGGGAATTTAAAGTGGCCTTGGAAAAAATACTAAAAGTTGCCCTGTTTTGTAGTCGGGTCCAAATTGATGGAAGGCACGGCCAGCAGTACCATATTGTGGCACATTATACCACCCCAACAGAGCCAAATACCACAGTCCATCACAAAATACTGCCAGCAGCACAAAATACTTCTTAAAAAATTCAAATTCTATGGCCAATCCGCCCCTGAATGGCAGGAACAATTAGCAATGAAGCCAAAAGTGACTGACTCTATGAAGGCTTTCAGGGAGCACACCATGCCCCATGTATAGGCAACATGAACTCCTGATGCAGCCACAACCTGTAATGACCGGCGTCACACACAGGGAGGAAAACAGGGAAAGCCCTGCCCAAGGGAGAGGGAAAGGTGGTGACCCCTAACTCACCTTGTGGCTGGCACCTGACTGCCCTGACGTCCCTAGACGGGTTCCTCACCCATGCGGCGATCACGTGCCTAAACCCTGGCTTTCCCTGAAATGAGCCCTAGATAGTGAACGGGCCGGTGGGATTGCTAGTCCGCACCACTGCACTAAGAGGGAAACACCAGGGAGAGGACAGACAAATACAAACAAACACAAACACCCAGGTGGGCGACCACAGCAGTCCACAAAGGTCCAACAGGGATCCGGAGGGTAGCGTTCTGAAACAACCATCCGAGAACGCAGCAACACAGCTCCAGTGGGTCAGAATAGATGTCCAGGCAGGAAGCTCTATCTCTGGCAACCAGAGAAGTGTGAGAGAGGAATATAAGGAGGTTTGGGAGTGCTGGACAAGGAACAGCTGAGGAGAAGGAGCTACGGATCCCTGAGTGAGCCAAAAGGGTTTGCAAAGCAAACCCAGAAAGCTACCATAAGGAAAACAGCCCTATCTTAAATAGAGCGTGCAGCCAACCGCTGCGACTTCCTGACCCCGGGTATAACGGAGTCAGGCGTGGTTCTCGATACCCTCGTGACAGTACCCCCCTCTCTACGAGGGGCCTCCGGACACTCAGGACGAGGTCTCTCAGGATGAGAGGCATGAAAAACCCGAACTAACCTGTCGGCGTTTACCTCAGACGCAGGAACCCACATTCTTTCCTCGGGACCGTAACCTCTCCAATGCACCAGATATTGAAGAGAGCGGCGGACCCGACGAGAATTAACAATTTTGGATATCTGAAATTCTAGATTACCATCCACGACAACAGGAGGGGGTGGCAGCGGTGATGGTTCTAGAGGTGGAACATATTTTTTAAATAACGACTTATGAAAAACATTATGAATTTTAAAAGTCTGAGGTAACTCCAGGCGAAAAGCCACGGGGTTGATGATGGCTACAATTTTGTAAGGGCCAATAAACCTAGGACCCAGTTTCCAAGAGGGAACCTTCAACTTAATATTCCTAGTAGACAACCACACATAGTCATTCACTCCTAGGTCCGGACCTGGCGACCGTCTCTTATCAGCCATGCATTTGTATTTACCTCCCATATTTTTCAAGTTAGCTTGCACCTTCTGCCATACCGATGAAAGAGATGACGAAAAACGTTCCTCTTCGGGAACCCCAGAAGACCACCCCTCTTTGAAAGTACAGAATTGGGGATGAAAACCATATGCACCGAGAAATGGTGACTTGCCAGTGGATTCCTGACGACGATTATTTATGGCAAACTCAGCTAACGGTAAATATGATGACCACAACTCTTGGTTTTCAGACACAAAACATCTTAGATATGTCTCAAGGTTTTGGTTGGTACGCTCAGTCTGTCCATTCGACTGAGGATGGAAAGCTGAGGAAAAGGACAAGTGTACCCCCAAACGGGAACAAAAAGCTTTCCAAAATTTAGAAATAAACTGGGTACCCCGATCCGAAACAACATCGGAGGGGACCCCGTGAAGCTTCACGATTTCACTGACGAATACCTGAGCAAGAGTCTTAGCATTAGGTAGTGCGGGTAACGCAATGAAGTGTACCATTTTGCTAAACCTGTCCACTACTACCAAAATAACTGTTTTACCCGCAGACAAAGGTAAGTCAGTGATAAAATCCATTGACAGATGTGTCCACGGTCTATTGGGAATGACGAGTGGTAATAGAGACCCTGCAGGACGTGTATGTGAAACTTTTGCGCGCGCACAGGTAGAACAAGAAGACACAAAATCTAATACATCCTGACGCAACCTTGGCCACCAAAAACGACAAGACAATAGCTCCAAGGTTGCTTTACTACCCGGGTGCCCAGCAAGTGCCGAATTATGATGTTCCTTTAATAATTCGAAACGTAGGTTCAACGGTACAAACAATTTCTCTGAGGGGCAAGAGACCGGGGCGTCCCCCTGGGCCTCTAGCACCTTCCCCTCCAAAACAGAGTGTACCGCAGAGACAACCACTCCTCTTTGTAGAATGGGCACCGGATCACTCACAGTACCCCCTCCAGGGAAACAACGAGATAGTGCATCAGCCTTGGTGTTCTTTGCCCCAGGACGATAGGTAATCACAAAGTTAAACCTGGTAAAAAATAGCGACCACCTAGCCTGTCTAGGGGTGAGACGCTTAGCTGATTCGAGGTACAGGAGATTTTTGTGGTCCGTAATCACAGTGACGGGGTGGACTGCCCCCTCTAAGAAGTGACGCCACTCCTCAAACGCAAGTTTAATAGCTAATAGTTCCCTATTGCCAATATCGTAGTTCTTTTCTGCTGCAGATAGTTTTTTAGAAAAGAAAGCACAAGGACGCCATTTGCCAGGAGACGGACCCTGAGACAGCACAGCCCCCACTCCCACCTCTGACGCATCGACTTCAACAATAAAAGGCTGAGAGACATCAGGTTGGACTAGTACAGGTGCTGAGGTAAACCTCTCTTTTAGAGAGGAAAAAGCAACTTTAGCGGCGTCAGACCATTTAGAAAAATCAGTCCCCTTCCTAGTCATATCAGTAAGCGGTTTTACAATAAGTGAATAATCTTTAATGAATTTCCTATAGAAATTCGCGAAGCCCAAGAACCGTTGTAGTGCTTTGAGGTTCTCAGGAAGATCCCAATCTAAAATTGCCTGGACCTTCCTAGGATCCATACGGAAACCTGACGCAGATAAAAAATAACCCAGGAATTGTATCTCCTGAACGGCGAAGACACATTTTTCAATCTTAGCATATAATTCATTCGTCCGTAGGACCTGCAGTACTTGTCTGACATGCACCTCATGTGTTTTCAGATCAGACGAATAAATTAAAATATCATCAAGGTATATTACCACAAACCTGCCGATTAGATGACTAAAAATGTCATTAACGAAATGTTGAAAGACGGCAGGAGCATTGGTCAGACCGAAAGGCATAACTAGATTTTCATAATGCCCCTCAGGGGTGTTAAACGCTGTCTTCCACTCATCCCCCTCCTTAATACGAATCAGATTGTAGGCCCCCCTAAGATCAAGTTTGGAGAACCACCTAGCACCCGCAATCTGATTAAACAGGTCAGGAATGAGAGGAAGAGGGTATGGGTCTCGGATGGTTATCTGATTTAATTCGCGAAAATCTAAGCAAGGACGCAGGCCCCCATCTTTCTTTTTAACGAAGAAAAACCCTGCAGCCACGGGTGAAGAAGAGGGTCTGATGTGTCCCTTAGCCAAGCTCTCGGAGATATAATCTTTCATGGCTTGTCTCTCTGGACCCAAAAGATTATATAACCTGGTCTTGGGTAATTTTGCGCCGGGAATAAGGTTAACCGGGCAATCATAAGGACGATGAGGTGGTAACTTCTGACAACCTTTTTCAGAAAAAACATCCTCAAAATCCGAAATAAATGTAGGTAGGGTAGTTATGGAGGCGACTAAGCAATTGCTATTTAAGCAATTTTCTCTGCACTGCTCACTCCACTCCAATATCTCCCTGGCCTGCCAAACCGCCACTGGATTGTGCGCTACCAACCAGGGAAGGCCCAGCACCACCGGAGTGGGAAGCCCCTCCAGAACATAACCTGAAAGCATCTCGTTATGGTGGTCCCCTACCCGAAGGTGTAAATTATGAACGATGTGGGTGAGGTTTCTCTGAGACAGGGGAGCAGAATCAATAGCGAATATGGGAATGGGTCTCTGTAACGTACAGAGAGACAAACCCAAAGAGCGGGCAAAATTGGCATCTATCAAATTTACCCCTGCTCCACTGTCTAGAAAGAAAGAAATAGTCTCCGTCTTATCACCAAAAATAATAACCACTGGCAACACAAATTGCGATGTACGTATGGAGGAGACGTATACCCCCCGGCTGACATCCTCCACACAGCCTGGGGTTAGTAGTTTTTCCGACGGTCTTTTGTTTCTGAGGAAAGAAGGACAGACATTAATGAAATGACCCCTCTCCCCACAAAAAAAACAAACCCCACGCCTACGGCGAGCCTCAGGAGGACGGACCTGACGAGTAGCTCCTCCTAGCTGCATAGGCTCGTCTAAGTCCGTACAGACTAACTGCTGCTTGGGAGGAGTTACCAATTTCTCCGGTTCTTTCAACCTGTCCCTAAGGCGTCTCTCTATACGGATAGAAAGGGACATAACCGCATCAAGGGAAACGGGGGTCTCATATAATGCAAGCGCATCCTTAACCCTTTCGGATAACCCAGAGCAGAACTGACTCCTGAGAGCCGGGTCGTTCCATTGGGTATCCGTAGCCCACCTACGGAATTCAGAGCAATAATCCTCTACCGGCCGCTCTCCTTGTAAGAGTCTCCGTAATCTTGATTCAGCCAGTGCTACTCGGTCAGGGTCGTCATATATGAGACCCAAGGCCCCGAAAAACTCATCCACTGACCGAAGAGCCTGGGAATCAGTAGGTAAAGAGAACGCCCAGGACTGTGGGTCCCCCTGCAGCAGGGAAATAACAACCCCCACCCGCTGATCTTCATTACCAGAGGAGTAAGGGCGCAGTTTAAAGTATAACTTACAGGCCTCACGGAACGTCAAAAACTTGTCCCTTCCCCCAGAAAATCTGTCAGGGAGAGGGACCTTGGGTTCCGCAACAACCTGGTTACCAGTAGCAACCGCTGGGCTTGCAGTCAGTTGTAATTGCTGCTGTTGCTGGAGGACCGACGCCTTCAATCCTACCACCTCCAAAGACAGGCCATGAAATTGTTTGGACAGAGCAGCAATTTGATCCATACTGGATTCTAAGTAGGTAAAAAATTATTATTATTATTTTTTTTTTTACCTACACTAAATAAGGGCCAGAGATAATGTAATGACCGACGTCACACACAGGGAGGAAAACAGGGAAGGCCCTGCCCAAGGGAGAGGGAAAGGTGGTGACCCCTAACTCACCTTGCGGCTGGCACCTGACTGCCCTGACGTCCCTAGACGGGTTCCTCACCCGTGCGGCGATCACGTGCCTAAACCCTGGCTTTCCCTGAAATGAGCCCTAGATAGTGAACGGGCCGGTGGGATTGCTAGTCCGCACCACTGCACTAAGAGGGAAACACCAGGGAGAGGACAGACAAATACAAACAAACACAAACACCCAGGTGGGCGACCACAGCAGTCCACAAAGGTCCAACAGGGATCCGGAGGGTAGCGTTCTGAAACAACCATCCGAGAACACAGCAACACAGCTCCAGTGGGTCAGAATAGATGTCCAGGCAGGAAGCTCTATCTCTGGCAACCAGAGAAGTGTGAGAGAGGAATATAAGGAGGTTTGGGAGTGCTGGACAAGGAACAGCTGAGGAGAAGGAGCTACGGATCCCTGAGTGAGCCAAAAGGGTTTGCAAAGCAAACCCAGAAAGCTACCATAAGGAAAACAGCCCTATCTTAAATAGAGCGTGCAGCCAACCGCTGCGACTTCCTGACCCCGGGTATAACGGAGTCAGGCGTGGTTCTCGATACCCTCGTGACACAACCGCAGCATAGTCTCAGCACTTGATTTATAGGACTGGAACCCCTTGTGACATTACTGTGGGTCACTTCTGAACTTGTAATGTCATCCCTTTCTTGGGTCTTAAAAGGCACATATTAAGCAATCTCACTGACATTAATCACTATTTCACCACACATGTGACATATTTATATACACTGCGTAGGACCCACAAACCCATGTCATTGACAACCTCCCTTGATGGGATCATTAGCAGTGATATCACTAAGAAAATGAAATCAACCCATGGTGTTATCACCTGCTATGGAGCCTTAAAATGGCACACCCCATCACTCTGGCCAAGACAACCCCATCTGGATAACAGCTGTTGGCCCCAGTATTTAATTCTAGGGCTTATGAGTAGGGTTGAGCGAACCCGAACTGTACCGAACTTTACAATTTTTTGACCCCAGACTCGAACCCGAACATTTCAGTAAAAGTTTGGGTTCGAGTTTAGTGTTCGGCGATTTAATGGAGCTTTTTGAAAGGCTACAGCGATTAAAAAAATAAAATAAATTCTGGGTGCAATGCAACAATTTTGTACCCTGCCCTGAGCCCATTGACACATAAAAATAAGTTTTATCCGTCTGTTAGTTAGGTGGGCGTCGGCGGCCATTTTGTGCAAGTGCAGTGCACGAGCACTGCATATGTGCCAGGGACATTCCCCAGAGGAAGGCATTTTAGCCGAAATGCGCGCCGGGCTACCTGGCTCTCCTGAGGTGGACACTGCTGGTTTATGGGTATGTTACTCCATGGTGTGAGGCTTTTGTATGAGTGGTTGGTGCCTGCATATGCTATATGTTTTTAGTACACCTGGCCATTTGCTATATGTGATAGAGGGATTACTTGTTGCATTTACTTGTTGCAATCCCTTTTTTTATAGAGTTTGTGTTCACTAACAGTGGACACGGCCATTTAAGTGACTAACATATGTATGTATACATCTCTGCTTACGGCCTAATTTTAGGGTATTGATGGTTTTTTCCTTCATGTTTACAGAGATATGCACTTGCACTTGCATTTTTTGTACACATCAGTGTACCTAGTGTGTATTTCAGCCAATTGTGGTTGTTCTTTATTGTCCTCCATCTACTGGTCTATTGTGTTAAGTCCCCTCAGGTGTAGTCTACTTTTTTATCCGATGTATCACATCTAATATTTTATGACAATTATTCAATAAACTATATCTATATTTTGCTACAAAAACCTGTTTAGTCTCAGTTTATCTTTGGCTCGTATATGTGCCAGGGACAATAATTTAATCCTGTTCTTTTAGTTCAGTGGGCAACATATACCCATTTTTTAAGTGCACCTGCATTGCATATGTGCCAGGGGAAGATAAAATAATATAGGTAATCCATCTGTGAGTTAAGGGACCAAGGGGGTGACATATTCACATTTTTTTCTGTAAAGTACCGTGCTGCATATGTGAGAGTAATCAATTCAGTAAATCTATCTGTTATATTCTGGGGGGAATTTTTTTTAATTTTTTTCCTAAAAAGTACCGTATTTATCGGCGTATAACACGCACTTTTTCCCCCTGAAAATAGGGGGCAAATGATGTATGCGTGTTATACGCCGATATAATGTTAAGAAGCCATGTTTTTACATACCGGAGGTATAACATTAAGACGGCGCAGCGCCTGCCGCAGCTCCCTCCTCATGCGCCGCCTGTCCCAGCTCCCTCTGTCATGCGGCGCCTGCCCCAGCTCACTCTGTCATGCGCCGCCTGCCTGTTCATTCATAAAGTGAGATAAGCAGGCAGGCGACGCATGAGGAGGGAGCTGGGGCAGGCGGCGCATGAGGAGGGAGCTGGGGCAGGCAGCGCATCAGGAGGGAGCTGAGACAGGCGGCGCATGACCGAGGGAGATGCCGGTCTGCGCCGTCTTAATGTTATACCTCCGGTACTACAGTAAGTACCGTACAATTAGATATAGAGTCAGATTGAATGTTTAACAGTTGCGGGGCCCGGAGTATTAGAGTAGAGTCACTGCACCGGGCCCCGCCATGAGTGTCCCCGCCTCCTCTCTCCACACTTATCCATCTGATGGGGGATCTGTAGATGACACTTATGGGGATCTGTGGATGACATAAGTGTCATCCACAGAGCCCCATAAGTGTCATCCTTTTACATTATTTACCTTATAAGTGGTATTAATATTAATAAAAAAAAGTTCTGAGCTACCCTTTTTTTCCTGAAATTTCCCTCTTAAACTGAAGGTGCGTGTTATACGCCTGTGCATGTTATACGCCGATAAATACGGTACATTTGCGCCCTGCACTGCATTTGTGATAGTGAAGAAAATCAGTTAAATCCATCTGTTACTGTGAAAAAAATATAATTTTTTTCCCATTAAGTACCTTTGCGGCCTGCACTGCAAATCTGTGAGTGAAATAAAATCAGTAAATCGATCTGTTTCACTTTTTTCCTGCGCTGCATTTCTGACATTCCACTAAAACCGATAAATACTGCTGTTATATTGTCAGTTGAAAAAAACTAACTTTTTGTGCTAGATAGTACATTTGCTGCCTGCACTGCATTTCTGACAGTCCAATAAAACCGTTAAATACTGCTGTTATATTGTTGTTTGAAAAAAAACACCCTTTTTGTTCTAGATAGTACATTTGCGGCCTGCGCTGCATTTCTGACAGTCCAATAAAACCAGTCAATACTGCTGTTACATTGTTGGTTGACAAATTAAAAAATGTTGTGACCGTGAAGTAATTGTATTAAATTCCTTTGTCACACTGTTTGTATGACCTCAAGAATTTTTTTCTCTTTAAGACACCGACACAGCCTTACTGTCAGTGAACTTAATTGTTGACTATTGGCGGTTACATTGTCGCCTGACAAACCATCTTTTAGTTTGGTGGGTGAACGCAAAGAATGAGGAGAGCGTCAAATAAGGAACGTGGCCCTGGTCGTGGTGCTGCTGGTGTTGGTGGAGCGCCTGTTGCAGGGAGAGGACGTGGTCGATTTGTGCCAGCTACACACACAAGTGAAACACCTTCCTCAGGTGCGAGTAGGCGACAGAACCTTCAGTGTTATTTGGTAGGCCCGAATGCCGCTCTACGAATGGTGAGGCCAGAACAAGTACAGGCGATAGTAGATTGGGTGGCTGACAGTGCCTCCAGTTCCTTCACATTTTCTCCCACCCAGTCCCCTGCTAAGAGATCAGAGTTGGCACCTGCAGTCCATGGCCATCAGTCTTTCACCTTACCCCCTTGCAAATCAGCCAAGCAGTCTGAGCCCCAAGTTATGCAGCAGTCTCTTCTGTTTTTTGATGACTCTGCTAGCAGGGTTTCCCAGGGTCATCCACATAGCCCTGCCCCAGAAGTGAAAGAGATTGAGTGCACCAATACCCAACCACTTATGTTTCAGGATGAGTACATGGGAGGACCACCGCAGCACGTCTCGGATGATGGCGAAATACAGGTGCCAACTGCTGTGGCTTTCTGTACATTTAGAAAAATCAGGGTGTACCTGGTCTTTAGGTTGCCTTGCCTTAGGAGACTTGACAGAGAGGACCTTCTTAGGACACTGGTTGATCCAATGGTCAGGATCTCCACAGTAAAAGCATTCTCCACGTCTGCGGCAAAGATTCCCTCGGGTCATGCCAACCTGCATGGGTTCCTCGGTGGAGACCTCAGCGGTGTCTCTGGGATAGGCCTCTGGCTGGACCACCATCTGGGAAGAGAACTGTCGTTCCTGTCGTCTCTCTCTAACCCGTCGGTCAAGTCGGACAACTAGGATAATCATCTCCTCTAAGGTCTCTGACCAGAAGATCCTTTAAATTATCAGACAGACCTGACCTGAACTGACTCTTAAGGGCTGGTTCGTTCCATCCTGAGGGGACACACCACCTTCTGAATTGGGTGCAATAATCCTCCGCAGGTAGATTGCCCTGAACCAGTGCCTTTAGAGCCGTCTCTGCTACCAGAGCCCTGTCTGGTTCATCATGGAGGGTACCAAGGGCCTGAAAGAACCCCTCCACAGAAGTTAAACAACTGGCGCCAGCAGGTAAAGAGAACGCCCAGTCCTGGGGATCACCCTGTAGTTGGGAAATGATAATGCCCACGCGTTGACTCTCGGGGCCAGAGGACACACGGCGCAAACGGAAGTAAAGTCTGCAACTCTCCTTAAAAGAGAAACTTCTTCCGGTCTCCAGAAAAGGGTTCTGGGAGCTTAATCTGGGGCTCAAAATGCGGACTGGAGGCCTGATGAGTGTAAGAACCTTGCCCTAACTCAAAAGAACTGAGTTTTTCCCCTAGCTCCTGCACCATCTGCATCAGATTAGAGACATGGTCAGTCAGGGTCACCAGCAGTGTTCCCTCTAAGCTGCGCGGGTGAGCGGCCGCACAGCAATTATTGTGCCCCCGCTCACAAGTTTAATAAGTCCGCTCAGCAGAACCCGCTCGCAAAATGCCCACACTTGCCCACACTATTTATGAGTTCTTCAACACTTCCTCCTTCCGTGAGCGGCTCAGCGGGGTGCCGCCTACCACATGTTCCCGCGCTACTGCTGCCTCCTCCTTTTCTAACTGAAGAGGAGGACTGAGCGCAGCAGTGCACAGCACAGGCAGAGGTAATGTGGCGGTCTGATGGAGAGAAGGGCTCCGCTGCTAATGTCCCCCGGCTCCATAAATCTCACTGCTGTGCAGGTGGAAGAAGGAGACAGAGCAGTCCCTTTTCATGAAATCCTAATGTATTCCTCACGTCCCGCCCCAAAGCAGTCACCCTGACACCACCACAGTAATAAGGGGGGGCCGCTAATATTTATTAAACCGGACACACTCCTTGACAAGAGGCATTCTGGGGCGGTAAGATCTGTTCCCCACAAGGAAAAGTCACTTTGTGGGGTTTGCTACGTATGGAGACCAGGATACCGGTCCTATATGTGGATGGGATGCATGCAGCAGAGCTGAGCTTCTTAGAGTAGCAGAGCAGAGCTTGTTAAATGCAGCAGGGCTAAGCTTGTTAGATGCAGCAGGGCAGAGCTTGTTAGATGCAGCAGGGCAGAGCTTGTTAGATGCAGCAGGGCAGAGCTTGTTAGATGCAGCAGAGCTGATCTTGTTAGGTGCAGCAGGGCAGGTGCTTACTGTGTATGTTGGGGTACAACTTGTTGTGAAATCCTACTGTGTCCTGACTCCTTACATTGGACTGTAGCCGCATGTACCGACTGTTCACAGCACAGACACTGCGGCCTCAGTCCATTTACAAACCAAGCTCTGCTACATCTGTTCACAAATCTCTGTGTGCCTATACTGGTATACTGCAATAATATTTATTTTCTTTAGTTCTATCCGCTTCTAGAAAAGCTGGGTGAAAGCCAATATTGCTGCCATCCCGACCTTCACCCAGCTTTCCCAGACCGCAGAACAACAAACCCTGAGGAGCAAACGTCGGGTGCACCTCTGCCGGTATGTGCATTCCACCGAGGCCTTCTCCACACAGCTGAGGGGTGGCAGATATAGGTATAGGCTGGATATAGGTATAGACCGTATATAGGTATAGACTGTATATAGGTATAGACTGTATATATGTACATAGGTATAGGCTGTGTATAGGTATATCTATCTATCTATTATCTATCCCACAGGGGTTATATTGTCTGGCATGGTGTAACCTCCATACATTTGCTGTACAGTATACATTATAATCCATACACAATGCCATACAATATATAGTATAACGGCATGGTGTATGGATTATAATGTATACTGTACAGCATGGTGCAGGGGTTATAATGTATATTATACGGCATGGTGCAGGGGTTATAATGTATATTATACGGCATGGTGCAGGGATTATAATGTATATTATACGGCATGGTGCAGGGATTATAATGTATATTATACGGCATGGTGCAGGGATTATAATGTATTCTGTACAGCATGGTGCAGGGATTATGCTGTATATTACACAGCATGGTGCAGGGGTTACATTGTATGCTCTTTAATGTGACAATTATTTTAGGTTTTCCTATCGCCACCTTTGATGGCGCTGTGTCCAGCTCTGAGCCGACCCCGCTCAGCAGCTGCCAAGGCTTAGAAGGAACACTGGTCACCAGAGGATTCATTATACAGTGGTTATTGGTCCTGTTAATCTGTAACGGTCATGTACACACACACACACACAGGGGGGAGGATAGTGACCACTGCGCCCCACCCTCACCCCTGGCCCTGACTAGTTGCCTCACGAGTCCTGATGACAGGGGACAACTGGACGGCAGTCCCTAACTTAGGATACGCGCGGGAAGGACAGACAAGACAAATAACGGATAGTGAATGGACCGGGTCAAAACCAAGAGGACAACGCAGTACAGAGGGATAAGCAAAGAATGGTCAGGTGAAGCCAGGGTCATAAATACCAGAAGAGTCGAAGTACCAAAGGAGTCTCCAAAGAATAGTCAGGTGGAAGCCGAGGTCAAAATACCAGGAGGGATGCGCAGTACAGGAGGAGCAGGCAAAGGATCGTCAGGGAACAGGATTAGGTAAGTATACAGGTATCCGACAAATGCCAGGAACCTAAATTAACAGGTAACCTGTGGCCAGCTGGCTGCCTGTATTTATAGTGGGTAGTGAGGGTCATGTGACGTGGCCAGCGTCACATGACCGACAGACCGACCAGTCGAGCACCGAGTGATCGGCGCTCAAGGCAGACCTAGGAGCAGGGAGCCTCTAGCAAAGCTGCCATGGAAACGAGGTCAAACACAGATCCTCGCTCCCGAAGCTAAGCAACAGGTCTGTGGCTGATGGGAGGCTGAATAGGCCTTCGGCACCCCGTTACAGCCGTGACTTTAAAGTACAGTCTGCATTTAGTCTTAAGTCTTTAGTCTTAATAAGTGAAATCTCCTAATGGCTTATTAATGTAGCTTTATTTAGCTTACAGAGAAGCATAAAACAGAGCCCAGCAGCATTGCTATGTAGCAGCCGTAAAAATGTGACATGTTTAATGTCAGACATATTTGACTGGTGGGCAGAGGAGGTTACAGCACCAGTGTATGCCACTTCCTATATACAGCTGTAACGGACCGTTTCAGCAGACAAGGGGTTAAAATCTGTTTAGGCGATATGCCCCTTTCTGAGAGACAGGCACAGCTACTGCAGAACACCAAACTCCCGACCTGGATACAAAATAGCACTCCAAACTGGAACCTCGCGAATAGCTGCCAGCAGACGAACAGGAAAAGCATACAGTCAGCTTACACCCCTGGCAATCAGTCTCTAACAGCATACAGGGAATCCCCCCAATAACAAGACAAGGCTCCGTGTTCAGGGTCAAGCAGTGGTCTGACTGTACTTCAGATACAGCCTCTTTTATTCATAAAAAACAAACATAGTACTGCCCACAGGGTTTTGAAATCCAACCAATCAATATCTTACAACACACACAATGCAAGTACAGCAACCAATCATTCACGCCCCCTATAGGACCAGAAGGGAGACTGCGACACAGGACAGATACAACACATCCCCACAATGCATCATGGTTTCCTCCTCTCTGTCCCGGAGACAACCGAGGGCAATCCAATTATCTCTCAGGACAAAGGGGAGATCGCCAATACACATGTGGAGACAACAGGACAGACATCACCATTTAAACACACAATGGGACAATGGGACAATGGGACAATAGAAACACACCCAGCATATTCCTCCCAAGCTGACAAGTTACACTTATTATAAATTGTTACAACTTTGTGAGGTTACATTGTCCATACATATAACTTACATCAATTTAAACAGTATAACTTGGGGACAAACCTATCCAAAATTCACTTGAATAGGTTCAGGGGTTTAAAAGTTAGCAAAAGTATCTCAAAGAGCCGTAATCCTGGGGCAGGAGGCTGGCAAACAGCCCCCTCCAAAACACTGTGGCGAGGTTGGTTTCACCACACATTCCCCCCCCCCCCAGGGAAGACTAACCAGATACCTGACCTCACGCCGGTCGGTACCTGAGTTAGTCTGGCAGCCCACCCACAACCCAATACTGGACCTGTTGAATTTTGGGGCCTGGCTCTGTTCTGTAGGTCCCCAGCTGTTGAGTGTGCATCTGCTACTCCTTGCTTTGTGGTTCTCCAGATTGGAGCTGTAGGTACTTGGTGGGCAGAGGCCGACTGCGCTCTGCCCAGATGCCAGCTCTTCCGCTGGGGTGAGGGGGGTACAAGCCAGTCCTGTAACAAGGGGGCCGGTGGAGCAGAGGCTAGCGGCTCTCTGCCCTGATGCCAGCTCTTCCACTGGGAAGGGATCAGTGGGTATTGCAGGCTCATCCCCTGCCCCCAGAACTCGGTTGGGAAGTAGCTGGGAAGGGGAGGGCTCGCTTGCCTCCTCCTCCTGGTATCCCTGCGGAGATGGCTGGAGATCTGGTTGTTTGAGGGGGAGACCGACTGTCTCCTCTTTGGCTAAACAGCCCTGTTGCTGGGGGACAGGACCGACTGTCCCTACCCCCTGTGCTGTGAGTGCAGAGACCACGGTCCCATCTGCACAGTTGTGGGGCTTACTGTCTCCCCCTGGTGCGTTAAGCTGCCGCTGGGGAATGGAGACTAGGCTCCCAGTTCCCAACAAATCCTTCTGTTGCTGGGGGACAGGACCGACTGTCTCTGCCCCCTGTAACTCAGACTGCCGCTGGGGAGGGAGGACGCTGCTCTCCTCTCCCTGCATTTCACACTGCCTTCCCGGCATATCACTCTGCTGCTGAGGGGAAGGAACAACTACCTCTGCCCCCTGTAACTCAGCCTGCCGCTGGGGAGAGAGGACGCTGCTCTCCTCTCCCTGCACTTCACACTGCCGCTGGGGAATGGAGACTGGGCTCCCTCTGTCCCGCAACTGTAACTTCCGATGGAGGTCCACCCAACGTGGCAGCTGACCGTCACCTTCTGCCCGGTATAGTAGGGTCTTGAACACTAGACTCCTCACGATTTTCACGTATTTCTCAGCTGGATTGGGTCCGAAGAAGTTCAGCCGCAACCACATCATACGGTCAAATTCCTCAACAGAGTATCTGTACTCCACTGCTGGTTCCATCCTGGTGCTTTTAGGGTCGCTGTACTGAGACATGCGTTGCCCTTAAGTTGTAAAATCCAAAGAAATGGTGTCTCCTGTAGCTGTCCTTCTGGCTGTAGGAACGATCCCGCTGCTTGCCACCAATTGTAACGGACCGTTTCAGCAGACAAGGGGTTAAAATCCATTTAGGCGATATGCCCCTTTCTGAGAGACAGGCACAGCTACTGCAGAACACCAAACTCCTGACCTGGATACAAAATAGCACTCCAAACTGGAACCTTGCGAATAGCTGCCAGCAGACGAACAGGAAAAGCATACAGTCAGCTTACACCCCTGGCAATCAGTCTCTAACAGCATACAGGGAATCCCCCCAATAACAAGACAAGGCTCCGTGTTCAGGGTCAAGCAGTGGTCTGACTGTACTTCAGATACAGCCTCTTTTATTCATAAAAAACAAACATAGTACTGCCCACAGGGTTTTGAAATCCAACCAATCAATATCTTACAACACACACAATGCAAGTACAGCAACCAATCGTTCACGCCCCCTATAGGACCAGAAGGGAGACTGCGACACAGGACAGATACAACACATCCCCACAATGCATCATGGTTTCCTCCTCTCTGTCCCGGAGACAACCGAGGGCAATCCAATTATCTCTCAGGACAAAGGGGAGATCGCCAATACACATGTGGAGACAACAGGACAGACATCACCATTTAAACACACAATGGGACAATGGGACAATAGAAACACACCCAGCATATTCCTCCCAAGCTGACAAGTTACACTTATTATAAATTGTTACAACTTTGTGAGGTTACATTGTCCATACATATAACTTACATCAATTTAAACAGTATAACTTGGGGACAAACCTATCCAAAATTCACTTAAATAGGTTCAGGGGTTTAAAAGTTAGCAAAAGTATCTCAAAGGGCCGTAATCCTGGGGCAGGAGGCTGGCAAACAGCCCCCTCCAAAACACAGTGGCGAGGTTGGTTTCGCCACAACAGCCTTGTGCAGGGACTAGAGTTCTGTATGGTATGTAGCAGGCCAGCACAGCTTAAGTGACTCCCCAGAATCAGAGTTGCCAACCAAAATTTTTATTTTTTCAGGACAATTTAATAAAAAATCACGAACAGTCAACATCTTTTATGGACAAATTGGAAAAATATAATGATTTACAACGATTATAAGTAATACATGTCTGTTAGAGATGAGCGAATCGAAGTCGACGAAGTGGAAACCGATCCCAATTTCAGGAAAAATTAGATTCACACCGAATACGAATTTCCACGTGTTTCGTTGTAACAAATGGCTGCTGCACATGTGAGGACATGGAGCAAATAACTCTGGGAAGGATGGATCACCCACAATGCCATGCATGCAGCCAATCAGCAGCCAGTCAGCCCCTGTGATGTCAGCCCTATAAATAGCCTTAGCCATTTTGGATTCTGCCATTTTCCAGTGTGCTTAGTGCAGGGAGAGACGTCAGCTGGCACTATGGACAGTGCTAGGAAAGACTTAATTGTGTTGAAAAAACTATTTACAAGTTCAGGGAAAGATTAGTCAAGGTGTAGGGAAGGGATAGGGAGGCATCATCTACACTATAAAAGGAGAACAGGGTGCAATAGGAGAGTGTACAGCCTTGGTGATAGAAGCGATTCTATTACACCTTGCTGCACTAATTGGGGATCCAGCACTAATTGGGGATCCAAATTGCAGTTATAATGCTGCTTTTAGGTTGTTTGCACTATATCATACATTACTAATTCCAGCAAACCTTGATTGTTATTGGGGTGCAAGTTCTGTGTGATATATCCATTTACAATGTGTTGTTTTTTTTTCATTTAAGTATCCTTATTAATATATAAAAGAAATACACAAAGAAAAAATTTGAGTACACACTCAATATAGTTAATACCTTTTTTCCCTCTCTGCACTTGTGCCATGCAGGACATCAGGAAAGCTGAGTCACATTACATAATAGCACCCAGCTTTCCTCCTGTTCTGAATGGCATATGTGCAGAGGAATAGCCTGGCAAAGCTGAGTGACACACACACACCTCTGCACTGTCCTCACCTACAAGTGGTCACTTACTTCATTACTGGTGGGGTAGTGGCAATCCAGAGGAAATAGGAATCAGGCATACTGGAGCTAACAGGCGGGAGGCGGAGCTAGCCGACGGGAGGCGGAGCTAGGAGGTGGGGCTAGCAGACGGGAGACAGGAAGATAGATGGGGGCGGGGACTCTCCTCCACTGCGGGCCCCCCTTCCTCACGGGCCCCATAGCAGCTGCGTGGTCTGCCTATATGGTAGGTACGCCACAGATCCAATCATCCAAACTGAATAGTGCCGACCACAACTGAAAATGCCTAAACCAAGAGAGGTTGTCTACATTATGTAATAACTCCGTGAACGACTTAATCTCTCCATACTACTTGTGAAATATAAAAAATCCTATTCTTTTGCCAAAATGTATCCGTTCTAAAATCTGCAGATGAACGTTATGCCAGAGAGGCGTGAATACAAGTGAACCCTTTACCCTCAACTATATTCTAGTAGTAGCCCACATTTTAGAAAGTCATTTTGTAGTCTATTTATAACTCCGCTCTTGTCTAATCAATAGTCCAGATTCCAAAAGAGTAAATATGTTATTATATGAATACCTCCCTACTAGGCTCCTTTAAAAGTGCACTATTTTTCCATTCATAACACATCAGTAACTGAGCGGCAATAAAGTAACCTTTGAAGTAAGGGAGGTTTATACCCCCACATTCCAATGGTTTGTATAGATATTCCAATTTTAACCTAACTCGTTTTCTTCCCCACACTAAATCATTAATTATTCTTTCCATGAGTTTAAAATATTTATCTTCTATCCAGGTAGGTGTATTCCTGATCACATACAGGAATTGTGGTAGAATCACCATTTTGACCAGTGAAACTCGATCAGCTCTAGATAGAGGGAGTTTCAACCAAATCCCTATTTTTGCTCTGGTTTTCGTTATTAATGGGATCAGGTTGAGTTGGACAAAATTTTCAACCCTGGATGATATCATCAAGCCCAAGTATTGAAGAGTACTAACAACATCCAACTGGGTTATCAAGACCTCCTTGTGGGATAACTGGTCTATTGTCATCAAACTGTTCTTAGACAAATTTATGTGAAGACCAGATACCTCACCAAATAGTTTAACCATTCAGATGATTCTTGGGAGCGTTATTTCCGTGTGATCTATTAAAAAAAGGACATCATCCGCATATAGGGAGATACGATCTTCCACTCCTAATGTTCCAAATCCTTTAATTTGATCATCCTGCCTAATGGCCAGAGCTAGGGGCTCGATGTAAATAGCAAATAAAAATAGAGATAGTGGACAGCCCTGACGAGTACCTCTATTTAGATCAAAACTAGTAGTCACGATCCCATTAAGACTCAGTTTCACTGTAGGGGATCTATACAGTAATTTAAGGGTATTTATGAATCTTTCCCCAAAGCCCATCCTGGTCAGAACCCTCGAGAGGAAGCTCCACTCCACCCTGTCAAAGGCCTTAGAGGCATCCAATGTGTCACGACCATGGTTATGGTCGTGACTCTTTGGTCGCATGCGGTTGTCAGCAGTTTGTTTTATGTTGTCAGCCACAGTTGCCTCACGTGTGGTTGCCGCTGGCAACATATGGTGCTTGGCAGTGTAGCAGCTGGAGATGGTTGCTGGGCTGCTCACTGTCTATGCATGCGGTTGCCTATGGCAACGAGTCTTTCTATGTGTGCTCTTTGTCATTTGATGTGCACAGGGTTTATTCTGTGTGTGCACTGTGACATTTTCCTGTCACCTGCGGTTGTCTGCGGCAACGTGTTCTTTGTGTACATGTGGTAGTGTCTCGAACTTCCGGCTGGCTCCCAGGACATGGTTGCCATGCATGTCGTTGCTGGCGCTAACAGCTGCAGTCTTATAGTTGTTTGTACACTTCCCTTTTAGTGGCTGTCTCCCCTTGCCTGGTGTAGGAGGGGTTAACTCCCTTCTTAGTGTGTGAACACTCGGTGTGTGTGTGTGTGTGTGTGTGTGGCTACTTGGGCCTATATAGCTTCTGCTGTGATCAGAAGTCTGAGGGGTACTTTAGCTATGGTAAGCTGGAGTCATCCTCCTGGTTATATACCATCTGCCAGTGAGGGCCACCCTCGTGGTCATAAATGTTATATGTGATGTTTAGTTGATGTTGCTTTTCTTTCTATGTTTTATGCAGCTATGGATCTGGGTTCCTGTGTGTATATGTGTGTGTGCTGTGTCCATTTATGTTTGGTGTGGACATCAGCTTGTGTGCACGGGATCCAGTCAGCAAGGCTGTGGCAGGTAGGTTTGGAACTAGTGTAGTTCACCTGCCATATCCATATGTCTGTTTGTGTTCCCCTTTTCCTTGCAGCTTTGCCAGTGAGATTCCTGTTCCTCCGTGCCTAGGAGGAACAGGTCGTCTTACCCTGCTCCTTGTTCCAGGGCAATCCTGAGGGCTAGCAGGGACTATAGGTTCCGGTGTATGAGCCCTCCCACCATCAGGGTTGGCTCATATGGTTAGGAGTCAGGGTCAGATTAGGGACGCGATAGGAGGTGACCTGCTCCCTAATTCTGTCGTCCTGGCCGAGCAGCCACTAACATCTTCTGGCATCGCACGGCTGAGGGTTTCCCCCATCCTCAGCCGTGACACAATGACAGAATGGAGCGGGCGCCCCCCCCCCCCCCAGGGGCCTGTATATTGGCAAAGAGCCGCTGGAGAATGTGATGAGTGACCTTGTTTTGAATAAAGCCATTCTGATCCGGATGGACAATGGAGGAAATGACCCTAGAGAGCCTTGTGGCCAAAATCCTTGCGAGGAGCTTTACATCTGCATTAAGCAGTGAAATCGGTCTATACGATTCCAGATCTGTGGGGTCCTTGCCTTTTTTTGAAATTAATGTTATTACAGCTTCCATCATTGAGTCTGGAAGTTTCCCATCCTGCACCGATTCAGCAAAGACCCCCAACAATCTAGGGAGAATAATCTCCTTATACTTACTATAAAATTCATATGGAAGTCCGTCTGAACCGGGGGTGGAATTACCCGAACATAATTTAATTGCCCCATCAAGTTCCTGAATTGAGAAGTCTACCTCAAGTGCTTTCTTTTGGGCCACAGTAATAGTTGGGAAAACAATACCATCGAGATAAGAATCCATAATTTTATCTGTAATCTTAGATTCAGCTTTATAGAGATCTGAAAAATAATCCAAAAAAGCTTTCTCTACAGAACTTTTTCCACTAACCATCCTACCATTGGCCAGTCAGACATTGTCTATATATTTTTTGGATTCCTATCTCGAAATCACTCTAGATATAAGTTTCCCAGGTCGCCCTGAGTCTGTGAAGTATTTTTATGTGAAGACCAGATACCTCACCAAATAGTTTGCCCCTTAAAAAAATGAACTTTGTTGGGCCTTGTCCAACAAAAAGTTAGAATATGCTTTTGTAGTCTTCTGCATATTTTCCCTATTCTCCTCCGTCTTATTTATATAGAAGGATTGTGTAGCTGAGGACGCTAGTTCTTCTAAGTTTTTCAGTTTTTTCCCATGCTCCTTTCTCAGGTTCGCAATGTTACTGACCATTATTCCCCTTATATAGGCCTTAAAGGTAACCCATACCACCTGGATTTTTGCTGGGCCATAGTTAATGTCCCAAAATCGGTTAATTTACTTTTGTATTATTTCATGTCTCTTTATTACTGATAACCAATAAGGGTTTAATCTGAATAGGGGCCTCTCTATATATTTCTCATGGTTCAGACAAAGTTCAAGGGGGGTAGATGGTCCAAGAATGACCTTGTCTCATACTTCATTCGTTTTACCAATCTCACATATTTTCTATTCAATGTGTATTAATAGGAAAGATACGTATGTCCTATTAGCAATTCTGCGCTGATTTTACATTGTATTTTTTTGTTTTGTTTTTTTTTGGGGGGGAAGGTTTATTAATAGGAGAAAAAGGGGAAAAATATATGTCATAATTGTCGTTCAGTGGTGAAGCTACATTGTACTACAGCCATTTACGGGGTGTATTAACGTCCTATTAGCTGTCCTGCATTGATTTTACATAGTTTTTTTTTATTTTTATGTATTAATAGGGGGGAAAAAAAAAGGAAAAACTATATGTCATAAGTGGCCTTCGGCAGTGAAGTTACATTGTACTGCAGCCATTTACATGGTGTATTAAAAGGAAATATATACGTACGTCCCATTAGCCGTTCTGCTGTGAATTGTGATTGTTATATTTCTTATTTTGGGGTGTAGAAATAGGAAAAAGAATACGTCTTAATTGCCATTCTGCAGTGAATTGTGATAATATTTTTTTGGGGGGGGGTTTATTAATCAGAAAAAATATATGTCTTAATTGCCATTCAGGTGACAAAGTAACATTGTACTACAGCCATTTACGTGGTGTAAAAAAAGGAAATATACATACAGTCCATTATATTTCTTTGTTTTGGGGTGTAGAAGCAGGAAAAAAATATTAAAAATATATGTCACAATTGGCATTCAGCGGTGAAGTTACATTGTACTACAGCCATTTACATGACGCAGAAAAAGGAAATATACATATGTCCCATTATGTGTTAAAGTTGAAGAGCAGCACACAAATCAAAGATGGTGCAATTCCTTGAAGCAGACCACGGACCCGGTCCTGTTAGATATATATGCAAAAAAGGCCAAGGCAGCCCTCCGTGAAAAAAAGGGGTATTTTATTCACCCATGTGGTAACAGCAACATTTCAGCTCACTCCATGGAGCCTTTGTCAAGCTATAATACATAGTGCAAAATCAAGTGCTTATATAGCATACATAATTAACAAAGTGATTACATCAATATCTATAAAAACAGTGTTAAAACGATATACAGCAGGATGTGCATAATTATATCTCACTAAAAACAGACAATGAGTCATAAAGTGCTATGTGCCAATGATGTGTTCATAAATTCATATGATTACAGTGCATAACATCATTACTCAATATCGCAACTCAGGTGTACATGATCGTGTTAATTAAAACAAATAATTCATTCAATCAAAGGTTCTCACATGTAGCTTGAGACGGCAGGACCTGGTCGGCGTCCGAGATTGCGTAGTACACAGGCGTTAAATGCTTCTCATCCCGCGAGACTATTCTATCACATAGAAGACATATGCGCCCACAACCAAGATGGCGACCTCACGATGAGCATCAACTGAGCATGCTCCTTCTCAAAGTAAGGTGGAAGCAGTCTGTCGATCACTTGATGGAGTCACATGACCGCTATTCATACCAGAGGACAATCTATACTATACCATTTCTATAGTGATTACTCAAAAGGTGGGAGTCAAACAATACAAATTGGGCTAGTGGCATCCCGCCATTGTCACCCTTACAAATATACTCCCATACCATCATGTATCAATAGTTGTATATCTAATGGTCCACCTGTCATAGGCAGTCACACTTTCTCTCAGGGGGCAGGAGTCACCCGTTCGGGGGCAGCATGCCCAAATGGGATCCAAGGACGCAGCCGTCACCGTGAAGCGACTCTGCATCCCGGTCCGCATCCTGAAATGCCATCCAATCATATGCAGACTGTATAATACCCTAGGGATCCAATACGCACAGATACACAACCTCCAACAAGTGTCAATCTGCACTGTGCCAAATGTCCCATATTGTTGGAAGGATTGATGCAAGGTCAAATCTTGTCTGTGTCTCAATGTGATTACATGCATACAACATTGTACACAAAATATAAATACTTTTTTTTTTTCACATAGCCATAACCGCCAGTATGGCCCTGCTGTCTTGCCTCTTCCAAGGAGGTAATTCATTGTTGAAAAGGTTTGTATATCCATCTATATAAAAAATAATAAATAAAATATGAATCAATTAATGGAATAATTCCAATGGTTGCACATGTATAAAACCTGTACGAGAGAGGAAAGCAGAGTTCATCAGAACCATGGAAGAGAAAGGAGAGAGAAAGAAACAGGAATGAGGGAGAAGGAAAAAGGAAAAAGCAAAACAGGAAAAAACAGCAACGGTGAGGGATATTCATATGACCCTGAATTCCACATTTAGGCCTCTGGGCTTGAGAGTTTGTAACTCAAAGATCCAGTAGAGCTCTCTTCTTTTTAAACGTATAGTCCTATCTCCACCCCTTCTGGACAAAGGCACTTGCTCAAGTACTCTAAATTTTAAATCGCTCTTACAGTGTCCTGCATCCTTAAAATGTTTGGGCACGGGTAAATCCAGCCTCTGTTTTCTTATGGTATACCTATGTTAGTTTAGGCATGTTTTAACGTCCCAAGTTGTTTGGCCAACATACCACAGGTTGCACGGACATGATAATAAGTAAATCACATATGTAGAATCACACGTGAGATATTGTTGGATTCTGACTGTTTTGCCAGAGGCTGGATTTACGAAAGAATCACCCCTAATCATATTGGGGCAATTGACACAGTTGCAACACGGATAACAGCCCTTGCGTATAGAGCCAAAATAGGTGCTGCAATCGATTCTAGAGGACCCAACATTAGACTTGACTAATTTTTCGCCTAAGTTACGACTCCTACGAAAGGAGCACAATGGGGGAACCCTGAACTCCTCTATATTGTCAAACCCACTGGCCAAAACCGACCAGTGTTTCCTGACAATGGATGAAACCTGAGGACTATTGATGCTATAGTCAGTGACGAATGGAATCCTGGGCATCGCAGTCTTGGGCCTCCTTGGATCTCCATTCATCATTCTAGTTTTAGTTTTACAGATACTGTCGGAAATAAGACTCTTGGGGTATCCTCTAGTCTGGAATTTAGTAGCCATCTCTGTTAATCTAAGGTCCCTGACAGGGCCCTCATCAACTATCCTAGCTACCCGTAACATTTAGCTAATGGGAAGAGACTTGATCATCGGTCGTGGGTGATGACTTTCAAACCTTAAAAGGGTACTTTTGACAGTAGGCTTCACGTATAGATCAGTGACCAACTCGTGTCCCCTAATCGAAACTTCGGTGTCAAACAGTAGCTTATCTTGTGAGTGTACCAAAGTAAATTTGACACTTAGATCAATGTCGTTCAAAAATGAGTGGAAAGCCATGAGGTCCTCTGTTGCGCCAACCCATACAAAAAAAATGGCATCTATATAGCACCCCAGCACTTGGCTGAAGTGGCTGCACCCATAGACATAAGATTTCTCGAGGTGAGTCATATATATGTTTGCATAGGTGGGCGCCACCTTAGCTGGACATAATACTCATCTTGGAATAAAAAAGAATTCCTAGATAAAATGAATGTCAGCAATGTAAGCAAAAATTCCCTGCAATTCCTCTGTGTAATCAGTACACCGTAAACATTGTTGAACAGCCAGGAGGCCCAAATCATGCTCAATTGACGTGTATAAACTACACACGCCAAAAGAAGCCAGAGTGGCGCCCCCAGTACCCTCAAATCCTTGATTTTAAACAAATCACTAGTGTCCCTTATATAGGACCTGGCGAACACAGCAAATGGCCGCAAGATCCTATACAGGAAGACAGCTGAGTTACAAAATAAAGAACCCCTGCCAGACACAATAGGCCGGCCAGGGGGAGCAAACAGATTTTTATGTATTTTGGGGAGGGTATATAGTATAGGCGTTGGTTTTTTACAAAGTAAATAGGTAAACAATTTCTCATCTATGATGCCGCCAGATTTGGCTTGCATCAACAAATCTGAGTTCTTTCAACAGTCCAAACTTAGGGTCATTTTGGACTCGCTGATAAATGTTCACATCTGCCAGCTGTGACCTAATTTCCTGCACGTAGTAATCTGTGTCCATGACCACAACCCCACCACCCTTGTCAGCAGACTTGATGGTGAGGCTGTGGTCCGAAGCAGGGGCGGACACAGACAGCAGAGGGCCCCTGTGCAAAGAATGTGCCTGGGCCCCCCCCCCCCCCCCCCCCCTCCTCTCAAGCCAAATTCTCAACCTAACCTATTCCGTCTTAAGATTACTTATAGCAATACAAAACATACAGGTTAAGGCTACTTTCACACCTGCAGCACTACGCTCCGGCCACCTGATCCGGCAGAGAATGCAAGGAATTGGCCGGACACAAACTCAGGCATGCAGCAGTTTGTGTCCCCCTGATTCTCTGCATTTTTGCCGGATTGTGGCCAATCTCTGCCAGACCCCATTATAGTTAATGTGGCCGGCGAACACTATGTCTGCATTCAGCAGTGCTGGAGCATTCCGGCAGGCTGTTCTCTGCTGGAAGAGCCTGCCAGCATCACTAACTCAGATGTGAAGGTAGCCTAATACAGGTCCACATACCTCTTACATCCAGGGACGTCTTCGTTGATGTAGATGTTCTCTGTCCTCATCTTAGTTTCCTAGTTTTCCATCATCCTCCCACATAATACTGTGCCTGCTGTGCTCCCTATACAAGTTACGCACAGATAGTTCCCCTTAAATAATTATTGGCACACATTGTCCTAAAAAATAACTGTGCCCAGGAAACAGTGTCCCTGACACTAATAGTGTAAACATAATGTTCCCCAAAAATAATTGTACTAAGCCGATACTGTGCCAGGTTGCCCACCAAAGTAACAGTGCTACCCAAAATCCCACCAATAGAAATAATTATCTAGCAGACAACATGTAGTAGTAATAGTGCCCCTACAGTAATAATGACCCCACTGTGTCCCAGAAGTAATAATGCTCTTATAGTGCTCAAACTAGTATTCAAGTTCATCATAGTCCCTCAACTGTAATAAAGCCCACCATAGTGTTCCCAGTGGTAATAATTCTCTTTATAATGTGTAACAGTAGAAAAATAACCCCTTATAATGTGCGCCAGTACATAAAAGTGCCCTGTTGTGTAGCAGTATAAAAAAAACATCGTCTTAGTGCCCCCTGTAGAGTCAATGTCCCCATAGTACCCTCATAATGTGTTCCAATGCCCCTTACTGTTTGCCCAAAAAACCCTCTTAGTGCCCCACGTTAAGCCAAGGTCCCCATAGTGCCCTATAATTTGTGCCAGTATAAAATACTCCTATATCGTGCGCCTCCCCTTGTCCCCATGGTGCCTGACAATGTGCCAGTATAAAATGCCCCATATTGTGTGCAAGTATATAAAATAGGGTCACCAGTAGATGCCCCCATACTGCTCCCCCCTTCTCCATAGTGCCCATGTGTGCTAGCATATAAGATAGGGCCCCTATAGTGCTACTACCTCTCCATAGTGCCCCCCCATGTCTGCCAATATATATAAGATAGAGCCCCAGAAGATGCTCCCATAGTGCTCCTCTCCCCCCTTCTCCATAGTGCCCCCCATGTGTGCCAGTATATAACATAAGGTCCCCATAGTGCTCCTCCCCCTCCATAGTACCCCCTATGTGTGCGAGTAACTAAGATAGGGCCCCCATAGTGCTCCTCCCCCTCCATAGTGCCTCCCATGTGTGCCAGTATATAAAATAGGGCCCCAATAGTACTCCCCCCTCCATAGTGCCCCCATGTGTGTGATTATTTAGAATAGGGCCCCCATAGTGCTCCTCCCCCTCCATAGTGCCCCCCTTGTGTGCAGTATATAAAATAGGGCCCCAATAGTACTCCCCCCTCCATAGTCCCCCCATGTGTGTCACTATTTAAAATAGTGCCCCCCATAGTTCTCCTCCCCCTCCATAGTGCCCCCCATGTGTGCCAGTATATAAAATAGGGCCCCAATCATACTCCCCCCTCCACAGTGCCCCTCCATGTGTGTTAGTATTTAAAATAGGGCCCCCATAGTGCTCCTCCTCCTCCATAGTGCCACCCATGTGTGCCATTACATAAGATAGGGCCCCCAGTAGATGCCCCCATGAGTGCCATATAGGGCCCCTAGTAAAGTGTAGATAAACTCACATACTTACCTCCTTGCCGCTTTCAGCGATGCGATGCAGGCCTCTTCCGGCCTGTGTCCCACGCTGTATGGCTCAGGAGGCATGATGACGTAATCGCGCCGCCTGCGCCGTTCTCTGATAGGTTGCAGGCCTAGTGCCTGTAGCCTGAGAGAACTAGGGAAGGGAGACGCCTCTCCCCTGCCCCATCGCAGCATCCATCCGTATCGCCGTCCTAAGGACAGCGATACAGATGAATAGAGATGAGCGCTTCCACAATGGAAGCGCTCATCTGCCCCTGCTGCTGGTAGGAAGGGGCCCCCTCCTGCTCTGGGCCCCTGTGCAGCCGCACCGGCTGCACATGCGGTATGTCCGCCCCTGGTCCGAAGCCAGATCACTAACGGCCCTCATATCCTCTGTAGTCATATTAGCATATTCCATGGGTCTAAGTGTCACATCCTGTCTCAATTTCTCTATATCTCTCCCTACAGCTAAAGTGAAAGCTTCAACAGCAGGATGATGTATCACAGGGTTAAAGTCACTCTTGAGAAATAATCCAGTGCCATGCAAACTTAATTCACTCAACCCCATTGTCTCAGTCAAGGGTCTGTCCTGTTGCCCAACAGCCCTTTTGAGTAATCACTATAGAAATGGTATAGGATGGATTGTCCGCCGGTATGAATGGCGGTAATGTGACTCCGTCATGTGATCGACAGACTGTTTCCACCTTACTTTGGGAAGGAGCATGCTCAGTTGATGCTCAGCGCGAGGTCGCCATCTTGGTTGTGGGCTCCTATGTCTTCTATGTGATAGAATAGTCTCGCGGGGTGAGAAGCATTTAACGCCTGTGCACTACGCAATCTCGGACGCCGACCATGTCCTGCCGTCTCAAGCTACATGTGAGAACCTTCGATTGAATGAATTATTTGTTTTTAATTAACACGATCATGTACAACTGAGTTGCGATATTGAGTAATGATGTTATGCACTGTAATCATATGAATTTATGGACACATCATTGGCACATAGCACTTTATGACTCATTGTCTGTTTTTAGTGAGATATAATTATGCACATCCTGCTGTATATTGTTTTAACACTGTTTTTATAGATATTGATGTACAATCATGTAATCACTTTGTTAATTATGTATGCTATATAAGCACTTGACTTTGCACTATGTATTATGGCTTGACAAAGGCTCCATGGAGTGAGCCGAAACGTTGCTGTTACCACATGGGTGAATAAAATACCCCTTTTTTTCACGGATATTTGAGTGCTGCCTTGACCTTTTTTGCATATGTCCCATTAACCGTTTGGCGGTGAATTGTGATTGTTATATTTCTTTTTTTGGGGTGTAGAAATAGGAAAAAGTATACGTCTTAATGGACCTTCTGTGATGAATTGTGATTATTATTTTTTTTGGGGGGGGGGAGAGTTTATTAATCAGAAAAAAACCATATATATATATATATATATATATATATATATATAGATATGTCTTAATTGCCGTTCAGCGGTGAAGTAACAATGTACAACAGCCATTTACAGGGTGTATTAATAGGAAAGATATGTACGTCCCATTAGCCCTTCTGCGTTGAATTGTGATTGTTATATAATTTTTTTGGGGGTGTAGTTATAGGAAAAATAATATGTCTTAATTGACCTTAATTGCGGTGAATTGTTATATATTTTTTTTGGGTGGAGGGTTTATTAATCGGGAAAAAAAATATATAATAATAATAATAATAAAATATATATACAGGTCCTTCTAAAAAAATTAGCATATTGTGATGAAGTTCATTATTTTCTGTAATGTACTGATAAACATTAGACTTTCATATATTTTAGATTCATTACACACAACTGAAGTAGTTCAAACCTTTTATTGTTTTAATATTGATGATTTTGGCATACAGCTCATGAAAACCCCAAATTCCTATCTCAAAAAATTAGGAAAAGGTTCTCTAAACGAGCTATTAACCTAATCATCTGAATCAACTAATTAACTCTAAACACCTGCAAAAGATTCCTGAGGCTTTTAAAAACTCCCAGCCTGGTTCATTACTCAAAACCGCAATCATGGGTAAGACTGCCAACCTGACTGCTGTCCAGAAGGCCATCATTGACACCCTCAAGCAAGAGGGTAAGACACAGAAAGAAATTTCTGAACGAATAGGCTGTTCCCAGAGTGCTGTATCAAGGCACCTCAGTGGGAAGTCTGTGGGAAGGAAAAAGTGTGGCAGAAAACGCTGCACAACGAGAAGAGGTCACTGGACCCTGAGGAAGATTGTGGAGAAGGACCGATTCCAGACCTTGGGGGACCTGCGGAAGCAGTGGACTGAGTCTGGAGTAGAACCACCGTGTACAGGCGTGTGCAGGAAATGGGCTACAGGTGCCGCATTCCCCAGGTCAAGCCACTTTTGAACCAGAAACAGCGGCAGAAGCGCCTGACCTGGGCTACAGCTGCTGGTGTTGGTCCACTGTGTTTTATCAAGGGCAGGGTCAATGCAGCTAGCTATCAGGAGATTTTGGAGCACTTCATGCTTCCATCTGCTGAAAAGCTTTATGGAGATGAAGATTTCATTTTTCAGCATGACCTGGCACCTGCTCACAGTGCCAACACCACTGGTAAATGGTTTACTGACCATAGTATTACTGTGCTCAATTGGCCTGCCAACTCTCCTGACCTGAACCCCATAGAGAATCTGTGGGATATTGGGAAGAGAAAGTTGAGAGACGCAAGACCCAACACTCTGGATGAGCTTAAGGCCGCTATCGAAGCATCCTGGGCCTCCATAACACCTCAGCAGTGCCACAGGCTGATTGCCTCCATGCCACGCCGCATTGAAGCAGTCATTTCTGCAAAAGGATTCCCGACCAAGTATTGAGTGCATAACTGAACATAATTATTTGAAGGTTGACTTTTTTGTATTAAAAACACTTTTCTTTTATTGGTCGGATGAAATATGCTAATTTTTTTAGATAGGAAATTTGGGTTTTCATGAGCTATATGCCAAAATCAGCAATATTAAAACAATAAAAGGCTTGAACTACTTCAGTTGGTGTGTAATGAATCTAAAATATATGAAAGTCTAATGTTTATCAGTACATTACAGAAAATAATGAACTTTATCACAATATGCTAATTTTTTTAGAAGGACCTGTATATATATATATATATATATATATATACACAAAATTGGATCCTGGCTTTCTCTTCGACAACTCGGAACCATGGTGACCGACAATGGGAAGAACGTGTTCAATCTGGTTGTAAAGTTCCTGAAGTCTTCGCCCCATCTGCAAGACATCCTGAAAATGGCCAGAAAACTTTGCCTGCACTTCAGCCACTTGTACACTGCAAAGCACACCCTCCTTGAGCTGCAGCTACAGAAAGGCGTTTCCACCCATTGGAATTCCACCCTCCATATGTTGGACCAATTATATGAACAAAGGACATAAATGATTTCTTGATGATACAGGCGGACAGAGGTACTTCCCTGTGTAACTTCGATGTTAGCCAGTGGCAGCTCATGCGTGACACCTGCCGTTTGCTTGGGCCCTTTGAGGAGGCTATTTTATTTGTCGCCAGGACTACCGGATGAACAACATCATTCCACTGATTCACTGATTCACTGATTATTGAAAAATACATTATTGTTTATCGGAAAACACTGACACAACCTCCCATGGTGTTCCGTCCACTTCTGAAATCAAATATATACAGTTGCAAGAAAAAGTATGTGAACCCTTTGGAATGATATGGATTTCTGCACAAATTGGTCATAAAATTGGATCTGATCTTCATCTAAGTCACAACAATAGACAATCACAGTCTGCTTAAACTAATAACACAAAGAATTAAATGTTACCATGTTTTTATTGAACACACCATGTAAACATTCACAGTGCAGGTGGAAAAAGTATGTGAACCCTTGGATTTATTAACTGGTCAGGACTCTGACTGGGCCACTCCAGAAGGCGTATTTTCTTCTGTTTAAGCCATTCTGTTGTTGATTTACTTCTATGCTTTGGGTCGTTGTCCTGTTGCAACACCCATCTTCTGTTGAGCTTCAGCTGGTGGACAGATGGCCTTAAGTTCTCCTACAAAATGTCTTGATAAACTTGGGAATTTATTTTTCCTTTGATGATAGCAATCCGTCCAAGCCCTGATGCAGCAAAGCAGCCCCAAACCATGATGCCCCCACCACTATACTTCACAGGGATGAGGTTTTGATGTTGGTGTGCTGTGCCTCTTTTTCTCCACAAATAGTGCTGTGTGTTTCTTCCAAACAACTCAACTTTGGTTTCATCTGTCCACAGAATATTTTGCCAGTACTGCTGTGGAACATCCAGGTGCTTTTGTGCAAACTGTAAACGTTCAGCAATGTTTTATTTTGACAGCAGTGGCTTCCTCTGTCATAGCCTCCCATGAAATCCATTCCTGTTTAGTGTTTTACGTATCATAGATTCGTAGGGATGTTAGCATATGACAGAGACTTTTGTAAGTCTTTAGCTGACACTCTAGGATTCTTCTTCACCTCATTGAGCAGTCTGCGCTCTTGCAGTCATCTTTACAGGACAGCTACTCCTAGGGAGAGTAGCAGCAGTGCTGAACTTTCTCCATTTATAGACAATTTGTCTTACCGTGGACTGATGAACAGCAAGGCTTTTGGAGATACTTTTATAACCCTTTCCAGCTTTATGCAAGTCAACAATTCTTAATCATAGGTCTTCTGAGAGTTCTTTTGTGTGAGGCATCATTGACATCAGGCAATGCTTCTTGTGAAAAGCAAACCCAGAACTGGTGTATGTTTTTTATAGGGCAGAGCAGCTGTAACCAACAACTCCAATCTCATCTCATTGACTGGACTCCAGTTGGCTGACACCTCACTCCAATTAGCTCTTGGAGATGTAATTTTCATTAGTCTAGGGGTTCACATACTTTTTCCACCTGCACTGTTACTGAACTTAGGCCCAGTTCTTGTTTATATCCCCTACATTACAAGGGTAATTTTATTGAGACTTTTTATTATCTAGTTATGGAGGAAACCGATTTTAACTCATAACCTTAACGCTCAAGAAAAACTAGCAGTCAGACGCCTACAGGATAAGGGTCCATTCATACGTCCGTGTGTGTTTTGCGAATCCACGGATCCGTGGATCCGCAAACACGGGCACCGCACATCGCCGGCACTTAATAGAAAATGCCTATTCTTGTCCGCAATTGCGGACAAGAATAGGACATGTTCTATTTTTTTTTTTTCGGGATCGGAAGTGCGGATCCGCAATTCTGGATCTGGGCAGCACAGCGTGCTGCCCCATAGAAATGAATGGGTCTGCAATTCCATTCCGCAAAATGCAGAACGAAATTGCGGACATGTGAATGGACCCTAATACAGATTTAGTCATCCAGAATGCTGATAAAGGAGGTGGGGTTGTCATCCAAAATAGGAGAGATTATGTAAAAGAGGCTCTTCAAATACTCTCTGATACTGATTATTATCAACTCCTCACTGAGAATCTGATGACAGAACATAAAGCAGCCTTTAAGACCCTTATCGATTCCGCTTCTCATATATTGAATAAAAAAATAACAAGAATATATTCTAATCACTAACCCAGTAATGGCTACTTTTTACCATCTGCCAAAAATTCATAAAGATACCAACAATCCACCGGGTAGACCTATCATTGCAGGGATTTCTTCCCTTACTTGCAATCTGTCGCACTGTGGATATTTTCTTACAAAAACATGTTATCCAGTTACCATCTTACATCAAAGATTCCACCTCTTGGATACAGTTATTGAAGGATGTCAAATGGCAGGACAGCTACCAATGGCTGACGTTAAACGTGACTGCTTTATACTTAAACATTCAACATGACCTGGGAAGTGAGTGTACGAAATGTTTCTTGGACAAAGATTCCCTGATGCCGGAAGAACAAAAGAGGTTTATCTTAGAGGGGATTAGATTTATCTTGACAGTGGAAGAATAGTCACTCGAACCTTCTTTAAGAAGGTAAACTGTAATATTTATTTAGATTTTTCCAGTGAACATCATAAAAAGTCGAAAACTAATATTCCTCTTAGTTAATTTAAGTGAGTAAGGCATAATTGCACTTTAGACAGTGAATTTATCTCCCAAAACGAAACTATCTGCACTAGATTCCTGCAGTAAAAGGGTACCCACCCGGGATCATAGAGGCTGCTTTTATAACTACATACACTTGTAACTATAAGGCCATTAGGGACGTTCTCTCTAAACATTGGTATATTTTAAACAGAGACCCCTTTTTGAATAGAATTCTGCCTACTAGACCTCCACTTACATTCAGGCGAGCTCAAACCTTGAAGAACATCCTCACACCAAGCAAATTAAGACCACAATTAGAGAAATGGACCAGACCTGGCAACAGAGCCTCACCTCTGAAATACCAGGGAGTTTTAAGGTCAATCAACCTAAATGTCTCTGTTGCACATCTATGCGCATAACGGGCTCCTTCTGTAGTTCTAATGGGGAGTCTTTCCGGATTAAAAGACACCTTAACTATAGATCTACTAATATCATCTATCTCCTTGAGTGTCCATGCGGCCTTCAGTATATAGGACACACTATTCTTACCCTCCACAACAGATTGAATAAGCATAGATTTTATTTAAAATAGAAATTCCTGCAGCATAATGTCCCTAGACACGCCACTGAGCACCACCAAGGCTCCTTTTTTGGCTTTTCTATCATGCCCATTGAACAGATAAATTCAGATGATTACAATATTATCCAGACCCTGAGAAGACGCAAAATGTTCTGGATTTATAAATTGAATTGTCTGAATCCACATGGCCTCAACAAAGCATTTGAAATAAACTTCTAATTGTTTTTTTAGCCTTCACACATTTTTCAGAACTTGTTTTTTTCTCTGCATTTTTTCTGGGTTTCCATATTTATAGAATTTTTATAATCTACATCCAATTTATCAATTATTTATATATCTTATGTTTATGTAGATGGTATTCATATGTGTATGTGTATATATATATATATATATATATATATATGTGTGTATACAATTGCAAGAAAAAGTATGTGAACCCTTTGGAATGATATGGATTTCTGCACAAATTGGTCATAAAATATGATCTGATCTTCATCTAAGTCACAACAATAGACAATCACAGTCTGCTTAAACTAACAACACACAAAGAATTAAATGTTACCATGTTCTTATTGAACAACCATGTAAACATTCACAGTGCAGGTGGAAAAAGTATGTGAACCCTTGGATTTAATAACTGGTTGAACCTCCTTTGGCAGCAATAACTTCAACCAAATGTTTCCTGCAGATCAGACATGCACAACAGTCAGGAGTAATTCTTGACCATTGCTCTTTACAGAACTGTTTCATGGCAATACATGGCATATTACGCCTACCCTCCAACCTATATAAACCATAATATTAAAATATATAAACATTAATAAAATCACTGACTAAAGAGTGGAGGTAAAACGGCCAAGGCCCGATTTATTTAAACCAACCATTAACAACCTTACAGAACCATTTATGAGTCTAGTCATAAACTCAGACTCCATTAACCATAAATATATCAATCAGAGTCCATCCCATCATGGGATGACTATCCTTACATCACCCTTCACCAGGCCGTGACCAACCATGACCCTCAAAAAGGGGGGTGGGCGGGAGGGGCACAAAGAATCTGGCTCCACAGGCAGGTGCAGATCAAAGGCAAGCCCAGCCCGTGGAGCTCGGACACTTATAGCCCGAAACCTCCCACATCCACCAATCGATCAGTCACTGTTACCAGGGCTCAGGTAACCTTACCCGAGACCCTGGGACATCATAGGCCACCTGCCCAGCCAATTGTGGGCAAATCACCAAGCAGAATTAAACTTCTGCCCAGTGATCCCACAAAGAGCGGGAAACCTTTTCCCTCCAAAACCTAGCACCTAAAATACCCATTCTATCACCGGGCAGAAAATGATCCTAACCCCAGGGACAAGACAGCTATCAGGCAATGCCAGTATTGCCATGCGTACCCCTCCATAATGTACGGGGTACTTTCATGGCAATACATGGCATATTATGCCTACCCTCCAACCCATATAAACTATAATATTAAAATATATAAACATTAATAAAAACACAGACTAAAGAGTGGAGGTAAAACGGCCAAGGCCTATACTTAGTGTATGTTTGTAACTTTGTTTCTAGTTATCCCTGAACACTTTTGTGAAGTCCCCTGATGAGGTCTGAAAAGCAAGACTGAAACATGGCATGTAGGGCTCTGTAATTTAGGGTTAAGTGCAGTACTAGGCCCATACTGAGGGAAAGGTTCGGTATGGGGTCGCCCCTGTCCGGGCGGGTGCTCCATGTGTGCTAGGCAGGTGTTCAGAACAGCCCCTAGCCCTCTTATAGGTAGGAAAGCCATAATAGGGTCTAATAGGAGTGCCAACACTGCCAGCAGACACCAGAACCTTGGTCACGCAGGTTCCGGTTACCACCAACTACCAGGACCGCCCTCCACAGTCTGTGGAACCCACAAACGTGGTAAGATCCACTCATTTATTCACCTAATGTGACTTATAATAGTGGAGGTACATGTAATTTGTTGTCTCTCACCCAGTGGTACCTATTATAACATCTGAACATTGGATGGCTCGCTCCGCAAAACCCACATTCATGCTTGTACTTACAACTGGCAGGCCATTTGCACTGCGACTGCAAAGCAGAGACCCCTTTTCATGGCACCCCCAGCAGGAGACACCCTCTGACTGGCAACTGGCAGCTTTTGGGGGACCAAGAGATTCAGCCACAAGCCCACAACTTGGTGCCCCATTGTAACTGCGGATAAACCACAAATTTCTGCCTGAAATTCTCGTCATACTGAAACCAAAGTAAACCTCCAAAACTCTTATGAGCTTCTAACACTATATCCACATGCTAAAACAGTCTAGAGCATTTCTCAGGACATCTTTCACCTAAAACACCCGCAAAAATGCAGAATGCTTGCAACCAGTTATTAAAAGAGAGAGGAATCGGACGGCGCCTATCCTCCTCCAATCTCTCGTCCTTGCGCTCCAATTTGGAAACAAATTCCTTAGAGGCCAGGAGGAAAGGTAAGGCTACTTTCACACTTGCGGCAGGACGGATCCGACAGGCTGTTCACCCTGTCGGATCCGTCCTTCCACTGTTTCGCCGTGCCGCCGGACCACCGATCCATCCCCATTGACTATAATGGGGACGGGGGCAGCGCTCCGGCGCAGTACAGCAGTGCACGGCAAAAGGCCGCCGGACTAAAAGTCCTGCATGTCCGACTTTTTAGTCCAGCAGCCTCTGACCGGGAACTGCCGTACTGCGCCGGAGCGCCGCCCCTTCCCCATTATAGTCAATCCGTCCTGCCGCAAGTGTGAAAGTACCCTAAGATATCCACATAATCACCATTCCAGATTTTTTCTTTGACAGCTGTAGATAAGTGAAAACCTAACGGAGACACGGAACAAGGTGAGACTTCCTTAAAACAGTTCTCAGCAATACCCTTAGCTTTTTCTAAAACTGGTGAACATTGTACAGCTAAAGGCTCAATAATACTGTCAGCCTCCCCACCCCCTCAGCTGTGAGCCAAGAAGAAGCAACATTATGTAAAACAGGTTTAGAAGCAGAGGCCTGAGGATGGGGGGGGGGGGGGGGGTAGCTGAGGACTAAGGGATTAGCAGCTCAAGGGAGAACAGAACTCTAGACAGAGAAGACATGACAGGGGCAAGCTGTGCAGCAGACCACTCACCCGACATAGGACCCGGTCCAGGCTGAGGCGCTGCAGCAGCTGCTGAAGAGGCTCTATCCCGCGATCCAGCCGAGACTCCCTGATGTCCCTGAAGACTGCTCCTTTCATGTCCAGCTGGTCGCCCCAAGCCCTGCGACCCAAAACCAAAGGTCCGCGGGGAGAGGTCAGAAACCGGCGCTCTCCTAGTACTGATGCCCATGTCAGCTGATGAACCTTGACCCGACGCTTCCAACATAATCTTGCGACGTCCTCTCGCAAGACCAGCTCCCGGCACTTTTTCTCTCTTGTTGACGCGGACACGCATGCTCAGAGGGAGACGGGGAGAACCTCTTCTGGTTCCTCTGCGGCTCTTCTCGCGGGATCCCGGCATCACCACTTCCTTACGAAGCTCCAGCTGCTGCTCCAGACCTCCTCCAAGCACCGCTCCGACTGGAACACCGCCAACATTTTCTCCAATAACATACACTGACCCGGCTGCTGCGGCAGAAGGATCTTCTGCCGGATGAAAAAGGGGACCACGAAGCTGAAGCAGACATTCCTGGATCCAAGCCGGGGCACCAACTTCAGAGGCTCGGGAGGAGAGTTCATCCATCAGGACATCCATCACCAGGTAACGGCAGGGAATCCAGGTGATGCGGGCACAAAGAATCTGGCTCCACAGGCAGGTGCAGATCAAAGGCAAGCCCAGCCCACGGAGCTCGGACACTTATAGCCTGAAACCTCCTACATCCACCAATTAGTCACTGTTACCAGGGCTCAGGTAACCTTACCCGAGACCCTGGGACATCATAGGCCACCTGCCCGGCCCGTTGTGGGCAAATCACCGGGCAGAATTTAACTTCTGCCCAGTGATCCCACAAAGAGTGGGAAACCTTTTCCCTCCAAAACCCAGCACCTAAAATACCCATTCTATCACCAGGCAGTAAATTATCCTAACCCCAGGGACAAGACAGCTATCAGGCAATGCCAGTATGGCCATGCATACCCCTCCATAATGTACGGGGTACTTTCAGATCAGCAATATTCTTGGGATGTCTGGTGTGAATTGCTTTCTTGAGGTCATGCCACAGCATCTCAATCGGGTTGAGGTCAGGACTCTGACTGGGCCACTCCAGAAGGCGTATTTTCTTCTGTTTAAGCCATTCTGTTGTTGATTTACTTCTATGCTTTGGGTCGTTGTCCTGTTGCAACACCCATCTTCTGTTGAGCTTCAGCTGGTGGACAGATGGCCTTAAGTTCTCCTGCAAAATGTCTTGATAAACTTGGGAATTAATTTTTCCCTTCGATGATAGCAATCCGTCCAGGCCCTGAGGCAGCAAAGCAGCCCCAAACCATGATGCCCCCACCACTATACTTCACAGTTGGGATGAGGTTTTCATGTTGGTGTGCTGTGCTCTTTTTCTCCACACATAGTGTTGTGTATTTCTTACAAACAACTCAACTTTGGTTTCATCTGTCCACAGAATATTTTGCCAGTACTGCTGTGGAACATCCAGGTGCTCTTCTGCAAACTGTGCAGCAATGTTTTTTTGGGACAGCAGTGGCTTCCTCTGTGGTATCCTTACATGAAATCCATTCTTGTTTAGTGTTTTACGTATCATAGAATCGCTAACAGGGATGTTAGCATATGCCACTTTTGTAAGTCTTTAGCTGACACTTGCAGCAGACTGCAAGCCCAGCGGTTGCTATGGGTAACCAGGTTGCTGCGGAACCCAAGGTTGTTCTTCCTGACAGATTTTCTGGGGGAAGGGACAAATTTGTGACGTTCTGTGAGGCCTGTAAGTTATATTTTAAGCTGCGCCCTTACTCCTCTGGTAATGAAGAACAGCGGGTGGGGATTGTTACTTCCCTGCTTCAGGGGGACCCGCAATCCTGGGCGTTCTCTTTACCCACTGATTCCCAGGCTCTCCGGTCAGTGGATGAATTTTTGGGGGCCTTGGGTCTCATATATGATGACCCTGAACGAGTCGCCATGGCTGAGTCGAAATTACAGCGACTCCTACAGGGAGAGTGGCCAGCAGAGGAGTATTGCTCAGAGTTTTGTAGGTGGGCTACGGATACTCAGTGGAACGACCCGGCTCTCAGGAGTCAGTTCTGCTCTGGGTTATCCGAAAGGGTTAAGGATGCGCTTGCGCTGTATGAGACCCCACTTTCCCTTGATGCTGTTATGTCCCTTTCTATCAGAATAGATAGACATCTTAGGGACAGATTGAAAAATCCTGAGCAATTGTTAACCCCTCCGAAGCAGCAGTTAGTCTGTACGGACCTAGAAGAGCCTATGCAGCTAGAAGGAACTATTCGTCAGGTCCGTCCTCCTGAGGCTCGCCGTAGGCGTGGGGTTTGTTTTTTCTGCGGGGGGAGGGGCCATTTCATTAATGTCTGTCCTTCCTTTCTCAAAAACAAAAGACCGTCGGAACCACTAAACCCAGGCTGTGTGGAGGATGTCAGCCGGGGGTGTTGTCAGCGGTTAATTTGTGTTGCCAGTGGTTATTGTTGTTGGTATTAAGACGGAGACTATTTCTTTCTTTCTAGACAGTGGAGCAGGGGTAAATTTGATAGATGCCCAATTTGCCTGCACTATGGGTTTGTCTCTCTGTACGCTACAGAGACCTATTCCCATATTTGCTATTGATTCTGCTCCTCTGTCTCAGAGAAACCTCACTCACATTGTCCATAACTTACACCTTCGGGTAGGGGACCACCATAACGAGTCTCTTTCATGTTACATTCTAGAGGGCCTTCCCTCTCCTGTGGTATTGGATCTTCCCTGGTTGGTAGCGCACAATCCAGTGGTGGATTGGCAGGCCAGGGAGATATTGGAGTGGAGTGAGCATTGCAGAGAAAATTGCTTGAATACAATGGGATGCGAAAGTTTGGGCAACCTTGTTAATCGTCATGATTTTCCTGTATAAATCGTTGGTTGTTACGATAAAAAATGTCAGTTAAATATATCATATAGGAAACACACACAGTGATATTTGAGAAGTGAAATGAAGTTTATTGGATTTACAGAAAGTGTGCTATAATTGTTTAAACAAAATTAGGCAGGTGCATAAATTTGGGCACTGTTGTCATTTTATTGATTCCAAAACCTTTAGAACTAATTATTAGAACTCAAATTGGCTTGGTAAGCTCAGTGACCCCTGACCTACATACACAGGTGAATCCAATTATGAAAAACAGTATTTAAGGGGGTAAATTGTAAGTTTCCCTCCTCTTTTAATTTTCTCTGAAGAGTAGCAACATGGGGGTCTCAAAACAGCTCTCAAATGACCTGAAGACAAAGATTGTTCACCATCATGGTTTAGGGGAAGGATAGAGAAAGCTGTCTCAGAGATTTCAGCTGTCTGTTAGGAACATATTGAGCAAATGGAAGACCACAGGCTCAGTTTAAGTTAAGGCTCGAAGTGGCAGACCAAGAAAAATCTTGGATAGACAGAAGCGACGAATGGTGAGAACAGTCAGAGTAAACCCACAGACCAGCACCAAAGACATACAACATCATCTTGCTGCAGATGGAGTTACTGTGCATCGTTCAACCATTCGAAGCACTTTACACAAGGAGATGCTGTATGTGAGAGTGATGCAGAGGAAGCCTTTTCTCCGCCCACAGCACAAAAAGTGCCGCTTGAGGTGGGCTAAAGCACATTTGGACAAGCCAGCTTCATTTTGGAATAAGGTGCTGTGGACTGATGAAACTAAAATTGAGTTATTTGGCCATAACAAGTGGAGTTATGCATGGAGGAAAAAGAACACAGCATTCCAAGAAAAGCACCTGCTACCTACAGTAAAATATGGTGGTGGTTCCTCATGCTGTGGGGCTGTGTGGCCAGTGCAGGGACTGGGAATCTTGTCAAAGTTGAGGAACGCATGGATTCCACCCAGTATCAGCAGATTCTGGAGACCAATGTCCAGGAATCAGTGACAAAGCTGAAGCTGCGTCGGGGCTGGATCTTTCAACAAGACAACGACCCTAAACACTGCTCAAAATCCACTAAGGCATTTATGCAGAGGAACAAGTACAACGTTCTGGAATGGCCATCTCAGTCCCCAGACCTGAATATAATTGAAAATCTGTGGTGTGACTTAAAGAGAGCTGTCCATGCTCGAAAGCCATCAAACCTGAATGAACTAAAGATGTTTTGTAAAGAGGAATGGTCCAAAATACCTTCAACCAGAATCCAGACTCTCATTAGAACCTACAGGAAGCGTTTAGATGCTGTAATTTCTGCAAAAGGAGGATCTATTAAATATTAATTTCATTTCTTTTTTGTGGTGCCCAAATTTATGCACCTGCCTAATTTTGTTTAAACAATTATAGCACACTTTCTGTAAATCCAATAAACTTAATTTCACTTCTCAAATATCACTGTGTGTCTCTTATATGATATATTTAACTGACATTTTTTATCGTAACCTACGATTTATACAGGAAAATCATGACGATTAACAAGGTTGCCCAAACTTTCGCATCCCACTGTAGCAATTGCTTAGTTGCCTCCATAGCTACTCTACCTACATTTGTTTCGGACTTTGAGGACGTTTTTTCTGAAAAGGGTTGTCAGAAGTTACCACCTCACCGTCCTTATGATTGCCCGGTTAACCTGATTCCCGGTGCAAAATTACCCAAGACCAGGTTATATAATCTTTCGGGTCCCGAGAGACAAGCTATGAAAGATTATATCTCCGAGAGTCTAGCTAAGGGACACATCAGACCCTCTTCATCACCCGTGGCTGCAGGGTTTTTCTTTGTTAAAAAGAAAGATGGGGGCCTGCGTCCTTGCCTAGATTTCCGCAAACTAAACCGGATAACCATCCGAGACCCATACCCTCTTCCACTCATTCCTGACCTGTTTAATCAGATTGCGAGTGCTAAGTGGTTCTCCAAACTTGATCTTAGGGGGGCCTACAATCTGATTCGTATCAAGGAAGGGGATGAGTGGAAGACAGCTTTTAACACCCCTGAGGGGCATTATGAAAATCTAGTCATGCCTTTCTGTCTGACCAATGCTCCTGCTGTCTTCCAACATTTCGTTAATGATATTTTTAGTCATCTTATCGGCAGGTTTGTGGTGATATACCTAGATGATATCTTAATTTATTCGTCTGATCTGAAAACACATGAGGTACATGTCAGACAGGTACTGCAGGTCCTACGGACGAATAAATTATATGCGAAAATTGAAAAGTGTGTCTTCGCCGTTCAGGAAATACAGTTCCTGGGATATCTATTATCTGCTTCAGGTTTCCGTATGGATCCTAGGAAGGTCCAGGCAATTTTAGATTGGGATCTTCCTGAGAACCTTAAAGCACTGCAACGGTTCTTGGGTTTTGCAAATTTCTATAGAAAGTTCATTAAAAATTATTCTGTGATTGTTAAACCCCTTACTGACATGACTAGGAAGGGGACTGATTTTTCTAAATGGTCTGACGCCGCTAAAATTGCATTTTCCTATCTAAAAGAGAGGATTACCTCGGCACCTGTACTAATTCAACCTGATGTCTCCCAGCCTTTTATTGTTGAAAATATAACCTACACAGAAAATGCCAGACCGCTTATACTAATTATATCCTTTATTACAAAACTCACAGTATATTACATAATTAAAACATTGGACAATTACCCATGCTGTGTCTCCTCCAGGATGGCGCCAACCCCAACGCGCGTTTCGGCGTACCTTCGTCTGGGGGTAGCGTCATCACTGGAGGACCCAGATTAAATACAACTGCTAACCAATCAGTACATACCATCTATTACTAGTTCAACACATCATCGCGATCGCGCCGGAAATGACCTCCGATGTTAGACGCCGGCGTCTAGAAGACCATGTGATCCCAACCGGTCACATGACCTTCATGCGGTCACGTGGTGAGGACGACGTCACATAACCGTGCACAGGACTGTCGCGGCCCTGTGACGTCATCCCGACTCTTTGTGCATAATTCAAAATAGCAACAGAGTGATCACATAGCTATACTCATATATAAGACGGTCTAAATGTACAGAAAGTGTAACAATTTTCAGAAGTATAAGGGCAAGAGGAGATAGAGAGGCGGCCACCTTCATTAGACATAGAGAGAATCGGAAATTCAAAACATTGGGCATAAGATAGATCACATCATGACCATCTGAGCATGTCATGTATATTTCGCAATGATTAATACATATAAACTATGTGAAAACGTGAAAAAAATATATTGCTAATTGTGAACATTATTAATGTAATATAAAATACATAATATATAATGTATAATTGGATATACCCCAATTCTATGATGTTTAAATCAATAAACTGGTTACATACTCCTTATCCTTGGCCAAACGATGATATCTTATAAAGTGCATAAGTGCATTAAGGGACAAACCCATAAATAACCAAAAACAAAGTGAATCCATAACACTAATGCCTTCAATTGTGCTATCTAGAATGTTGGTATCACAAGTGATAGTCTCAACTATAGACATGAAAATACATATGTGACACACGTTATGAAGTGAAAGAAAAATTAGAATTAAATAATAACAAATCATTACAAAATTGTCATCTATCCCATGCCGGATTAGAATGGGGCCTCTATATCCAATTATGAAAAAGGAAGAAGACAGAACGACAACTGCCCTCTATTGGTATTGGCCCACCCAAAAGCCATATAACTGTCTAATTTCTTAATGCACACTATCCCGTACTATACTCCCAGTATATGGTCCTATCGCTCAAGACATATGCTGTGGAGAGATAACAATATTAGGTCGATCAGCGATGACCCTAAAAGGTCAGGGTTAGACATATTTAAAACATAACATTAAAACTGAAAAAAAAAACTTTTGGGTGTGGAGACCCGTGAACCCCATAATTACAAAAATGAGGAGAAGCCAGTAGATTCATTGAGACCGCTTGGATGCAGTGTATTTAACTTCCAAATCCACTTACATTCGAGTTGCCCCAATCTTTTAGTTATATTACCACCCCTGATGTTTTTCATAACACAGTCTATCGCCCGCACTTTCAGATGTACCGGACTGCAGTCGTGATATGCCTTGAAATGCCTTGCCACAGGTTTTAGATTAGACGGATCTTCTTCACTGGCCGCTGCCCTTATGTCCCTAACGTGTTCTCGTACTCTCACTTTTAGTTCTCTCGTGGTCAAACCCACATACATTTTTGGGCAGGGGCATTTCGTGTAATACACGACTGCTGTACTGGTGCAGAGAGACACTGGGTTATTTTGAAGGTTTTCGTATTAGTCGAATCATCAAAAGAGGTCGCTCTTTCCATATTTGGACATGCTATACACTTTCCACATGGCACAAAAGCCCATTTGGGTTTATCAATTCCTGGAAACAGTGGTTGATTTTCCTTTACAAATAAACTGCGTACAAGGTGATCTTTCAAATTTTTAGATCGTCTGGCTGTTACCATAGGATAAGGCGCAAGATATTTCGTCAAAATAGGGTCAGTTAACAACACAGGCCACGATCTTCTCAGGACATCTTTCATCTCCATCCACCTTCCATGATACCCTGTGATGAAACGTGTCCTGTTATCACTGATCCTTTGGTTCTCAGAGAAGAGAAGATTTTGTCTAGAGCATGTCTTTGCTCTCCTGTAGGCCTTCTTAATCACACGTTGAATGTACCCATGATTGGTAAACCTCTCCTTTAATTGATCAGCTTGTTGTTCGAATATTTCATCTGTCGAGCATATTCTCCGGGCCCGAAGAAATTGCCCCGTCGGAATCAAATTAATCATCTGTGGAGGGTGTGATGAAGATGCATGTAAATATGAATTCACTGCCGTCGGTTTTCTAAATATCTTTGTTACTATACATCCATCAATACCCCTTTCCAATTGCACATCCAAAAATCAATAGATTTCCCCATTCTAATCCGGCATGGGATAGATGACAATTTTGTAATGATTTGTTATTATTTAATTCTAATTTTTCTTTCACTTCATAACGTGTGTCACATATGTATTTTCATGTCTATAGTTGAGACTATCACTTGTGATACCAACATTCTAGATAGCACAATTGAAGGCATTAGTGTTATGGATTCACTTTGTTTTTGGTTATTTATGGTTTTGTCCCTTAATGCACTTATGCACTTTTTTAAGATATCATCGTTTGGCCAAGGATAAGGAGTATGTAACCAGTTTATTGATTTAAACACCATAGAATTGGGGTATATCCAATTATACATTATATATTATGTATTTTATATTACATTAATAATGTTCACAATTAGCAATATATTTTTTTCACGTTTTCACATAGTTTATATGTATCAATCATTGCGAAATATAAATGACCTGCTCAGATGGTCATAATGTGATCTATCTTATGCCCAATGTTTTGAATTTCCGATTCTCTCTATGTCTAATGAAGGTGGCCACCTCTCTATCTCCTCTTGCTCTTATACTTCTGAAAATTGTTACACTTTCTGTACATTTAGACCGTCTTATATATGAGTATAGCTATGTGATCATTCTGTTGTTATTTTGAATTGTGCACAAAGAGTCGGGATGACGGTTATGTGACCGCATGAAGGTCATGTGACCGGTTGGGATCACATGGTCTTCTAGACGCCGGCGTCTAACATCGGAGGTCATTTCCGGCGCGATCGCGATGATGTGTTGAACTAGTAATAGATGGTATGTACTGATTGGTTAGCAGCCCCCAGACGAAGGTACGCCGAAACGCGCGTTGGGGTTGGCGCCATCCTAGAGGAGACACAGCATGGGTAATTGTCCAATGTTCATTATATTTATTAGCTTTTTGCACATGCACTTTAATGAATGAGAATCATATTGAATACCAATGGACTTGCATCCGCTGTATATCTCCTCCAGTGATGTCGTTTTTTATCTCCTGCACTATTGTTTTTAATCATGTCTGTATTTAATTATGTAATATACTGTGAGTTTTGTAATAAAGGATATAATTAGTATAAGCGGTCTGGCATTTTCTGTGTAGGTTATATATATATATGATGGCTGCCATAGGCTTAATCAATTACTTGGACAAGTAATCATCCCTTGGTTGGGGTAAATATCGGATGTTGTTTTCTTTTATTGTTGAAGTAGATGCATCAGAGGTGGGAGTGGGGGCTGTACTGTCTCAGGGTCAGTCTCCTTGCAAATGGCGTCCTTGTGCTTTCTTTTCAAAAAAACTATCTGCAGCAGAAAAGAACTATGATATTGGCAATAGGGAACTATTAGCTATTAAACTAGCGTTTGAAGAATGGCGTCACTTCTTAGAGGGGCAATCCACCCCGTCACGGTGATTACGGACCACAAAAACCTTCTGTACTTCGAATCAGCTAAGCGTCTCACCCCTAGACAAGCTAGGTGGTCGCTATTTTTTACCAGGTTTAACTTTTTCATCACCTATTATTAACTTTTCCATCATCATTATCCCTGGAGGGGGGATTGTTGGTGATCCGGTACCCATTTTACAAAGAGGAGTGGTTGTCTCTGCTGTACACTCTGTTCTGGAGGGAAAGGTGTTAGAGGCCCAGGGGGACGCCCCAGTCTCTTGCCCCTCAGAGAAATTGTTTGTACTGTTAAACCCGTGTCTCGAATTATTGAAGGAACATCATAATTCTGCCCTTGCTGGGCACCCGGGTAGTAAAGCAACCTTGAAGCTATTGTCTGGTCGTTTTTGGTGGTCAAGGTTGCATCAGGATGTAATGGATTTTGTGTCTACTTGTTCTACTTGTGCACGCGCGAAAGTCTCTTATACACGTCCAGCAGGGTCTTTATTGCCACTTGTCATTCCCAATAGGCCATGGACACATCTATCAATGGATTTCATCACTGACTTACCTTTGTCTGCGGGTAAAACAGTTATCTTGGTAGTAGTAGACAGGTTTAGCAAAATGGTGCATTTTATTGCTTTACCCGCACTATCTAATGCTAAGACTCTTGTTCAGGTATTCATCTGTGAAATCGTGAAGCTTCACGGGGTCCCTTCCGATGTTGTTTCGGATCGGGGAACCCAGTTTATTTCAAAGTTTTGGAAAGCTTTTTGTTCCCGTTTGGGGGTACACTTGTCCTTTTCCTCAGCTTTCCATCCTCAGTCAAATGGACAGACTGAGCGTACCAACCAAAACCTTGAGACATACCTAAGGTGTTTTGTGTCTGAAAACCAAGAGGCGTGGTCATCATATTTACCGTTAGCTGAGTTTGCTATAAATAATCGCCGTCAGGAATCCACTGGCAAGTCACCATTTCTCGGTGCATATGGTTTTCATCCCCAATTCTGTACTTTTAAAGAAGGGGGGTCATCAGGGGTTCCCAAAGAGGAACGGTTTTCGTCATCTCTTTCATCTGTATGGCAGAAGGTGCAAGCTAACTTGAGAAATATGGGAGGTAAATATAAATGCATGGCTGATAAGAAACGGTCACCAGGTCTGGACCTAGGAGTGAATGACTATGTGTGGTTATCTACTAGGAATATTAAGTTGAAGGTTCCCTCTTGGAAACTGGGTCCTAGGTTCATTGGTCCTTACAAAATAGTAGCCATCATTAACCTTGTGGCTTTTCGCCTGGAGCTACCTCAGACTTTTAAAATCTATAACGTCTTCCATAAGTCGTTATTCAAAAAGTATGTTCCACCTCTAGAACCGTCACCGCTGCCACCCCCTCCTGTTATTGTTGATGGTAATCTGGAGTTTCAAATATCCAAAATTGTTGATTCTCTTCGGGTCCGCCGCTCTCTTCAATATCTGGTGCATTGGAGGGGTTACGGTCCCGAGGAAAGAATGTGGGTTCCAGCGTCAGAGGTAAACGCCGACAGGTTAGTTCGGGCTTTCCATGCCTCTCATCCTGAGAGACCTGGTCCTGAGTGTCCGGAGGCCCCTCGTGGAAAGGGGGGTACTGTCACGAGGGTGTCAAGAGCCACGTCTGACTCCGTTATACCCGGGGTCAGGAAGTCGCAGCGGGTGGCTGCGCGCTCTATGTCTAAAGATCATGCTGCTTCTTAATCATAGCTTTCTGTGTTTGCCTTGCAATCCTTTTTGTCTCACTCAGGGATCCGTAGCTTCTTCTCCTCAGCTGTTTCTTGTTTGTCACTCCCAACCTCCTTATATTCCCCTCTCCCACTTCTCTAGTTGCCAGATATAGAGCTTCCTGCCTGGACTTCTATACTGACCCACTGGAGCTGTGTAGCTGTGTTTCCTGGTTGTTGTTCCAGAGCGTTACCCTCCGGATCCCTGTTGGGCTTTTGTTGTCCACTGTTGTCGCCCACCTGGGATTATATGTTTTGTCTGTATTGTCTGTCCTCCCCTTGGTGTTTTCCTTTAGTGTTAGTGGTGTGGACTAGTGTTACCACCGCCCTGTTCACTACCTAGGGCTCATCTCAGGGAAAGCCAGGGTTTTAGGCACGTGATCGGCGTACGGGTGAGAAACCCGTCTAGGGACGTCAGGGCAGTCAGGTGCCAGCCTCAAGGTGAGTCAGGGGTCACCACCTTTCCCTCTCCCTTGGACAGGGCATTCCCTTTTCCCTCCCTTTGCGTCACGTATGTGATCGGCACGCCAGTCATGATACATGGTGTGTTAAATAAAAACATGGTAACATTTAATTATTTGTGTGTTATTAGTTTAAGCAGACTGTGATTGTCTATTGTTGTGACTTAGATGAAGATCAGATCAAATTTATGACCAATTTGTGCAGAAATCCATATCATTCCAAAGGGTTCATTTTCTTGCAACTGTATATACAGTATATATATATATATATATATATATATTGTGGGGATGTGCTCGTGGTAGGCTACGGTAGCGGCGGCAGTATTGAGGCAATCAGACAGTCTTTGTGATACACTGTGACTTTATTCACACCAACGGCATAATAGGCAATGTGCAGACCACACAGGTGCATATCCACATAGTGCATAGAACAAAAGTCCTTCCATAGAAAATAAACAGCAGGTTTGAGTCACCTTGTTTTGGACAGACCACAGCAGTTCTGCAGGCTTCTAGGCTATCTGCCTTTGTCTCTCTCAGGCCAGAGCCCCTTCGGCTCGTAGCACCACAGGTCCCAGGGCTATCCTTCAATGTGTGCTGCGCCCAGACTCTCCTTCACCAGCACTCACTCTGTCTGTGGAAATCTCCAGCACAGCAAGACACACCCCACCCCCATCATCAGCAGGCTGGGTTCTTTAAAGGCCCAGCTCCACCAAAAACCTGAGCTGGCCATGGGGAACAGGCACCCCCCCCCCACTCTTTACCTGTTCCCAGTAAGAACCGGCCCGGACACGCTGCGCCAGCAGCATTCGCCGCTGTAACCGCAATTATCCGGTTCTTACTCCACCGAGGCCAGGACCTCTGGTGGCACGTATCGTCCGTCCATTATTATTCCGGGGACTCTCCTACATATCCCCCCCCTTTGTTCACCCCTGAGGGCTTGAACATACTGTTCAAGCCTGAGGGGGTGAACACACGCACAGCAGTGTACCCGGGACAGGGCATCTGCGTTCCCCTGTAAGCGGCCGGCCCTGTGCTCAACAGTGAACTTAAAGTTCTGGAGGGACAAGAACCACCTGGTAACCCGAGCGCTCCCCTCCTTAGCCCGACTCATCCACTGGAGAGGGGAGTGGTCGGTCACCAGACGGAACCTTCTCCCCAGAAGGTAATATCTGAGAGACTCGAGTGCCCACTTGATGGCGAGGCACTCTCTCTCCACAATGCTATACCGGGTTTCTGCTGGGGTAAGCTTGCGGCTTAGAAAAACCACGGGGTGCTCTTCCCCGTTGAGCTCTTGGGAAAGCACAGCCCCTAGTCCTACTCCCGAGGCATCTGTTTGAACTACAAACTCCCGCTTGAAGTCGGGCGTCACCAGAACTGGGGACTCACATAGGGCCGACTTCAAACGGGAGAACGCCTCCTCCTCCTTCTCCCCCCAGCGAACCATCACCGACTTTCTACCCTTCAAGAGGCCGGTTAACGGGGCTGCCAAGGTGGCAAAATGGGGAATGAACCTCATGTAGTACCCAATCAGGCCCAAAAATGACCGTACTTGCTTGGACGTACGAGGCCTGGGCCAATTCCGGATTGCTTCAACTTTATTCACTTGGGGCCTAATGACTCCGCGTCCAATCACATACCCCAAATAGCGAGCTTCCTCTAGTCCCACCGAGCATTTTTTTGGGTTGGCAGTTAACCCCGCCTTCCTTAGAGAATCTATCACTGCCTGAAGTTTTGACAAATGACCCTCCCAGTCTGGGCTAAACACGACTATATCATCCAGATACGCGGAGGTATACTGGTGATGGGGCTTGAGGACGACATCCATCAGACGCTGGAACGTAGCTGGAGCGCCATGCAACCCAAAAGGCAACACCCTATACTGAAAAAGCCCCTCCGGGGTGACAAAGGCCGTCTTCTCCTTTGCCGCCTCCGTCAGAGGTACCTGCCAGTAGCCCTTCGTGAGATCTAGGATCGAAAAATACCGGGCTTTTCCCAGCCGCTCTATCAACTCGTCTACCCGAGGCAAGGGATAGGCGTCAAATTTTGATACCTCATTCAATTTCCTAAAATCATTACAGAACCGTAATGAACCATCCGGTTTGGGAATAAGGACAATCGGGCTAGCCCACTCGCTCTTTGACTCTTCTATGACCCCTAGACGTAGCATCGATCTTACCTCCTGCGAAATGGCCTGTCGCCGAGCCTCCGGTACTCGGTATGGTCTTAGGCGGACTTTCACCCGGGGCTCGGTGACAATGTCATGCTCGATCAAGGTGGTACGTCCAGGAGTCCGTCCCCTATCGTCACCCCAGCGGCACTCTCCGGAACACCTGGTGACCCCGGGTCACTCCCTGACGTCCCGACAGAGGGCGGGCTGTCTGCAAACAAATTCTCTCTGTCTCTCCAAGGTTTTAGTAGATTCACATGATATACCTGTTCGGGCTTCCGCCTCCCTGGCTGGTATATCCTGTAATCAACTGGGCCCACCTTCTCCTTAACTTCATAGGGTCCTTGCCACCGGGCCAAGAATTTACTCTCGACCGTGGGCACGAGTACAAGAACTCGGTCCCCCGGGTGAAATGTCCTTACCCGGGCGGTTCGGTTATATCCCCGACTCTGGGCCAGTTGTGCCGCTTCCATGTGCTCACGGACGATCGGCAACACGACCCCTATTCGGTCCTGCATTTTTCCTATGTGCTCTATCACACTTTTATGAGGCGTAGGCTGTTGCTCCCATGCTTCTTTAGCGATATCCAGTAGCCCACGGGGATGTCGCCCATATAACAACTCAAAGGGCGAGAACCCCGTGGACGCCTGGGGCACTTCCCGTACCGCAAACAAAACATAGGGCAACAGTAAGTCCCAATCTCTCCCGTCCTTAGCCACGACTCTTTTTAGCATGGACTTCAGGGTCTTATTAAACCGTTCTACTAACCCATCGGTTTGGGGATGGTAGACGGACGTGTGCAGATGTTTAATATTTAATAGCTTACACAATTCCTTTGTTATTTTGGACATAAAGGGTGTCCCCTGGTCCGTCAGAATCTCCTTTGGTATCCCCACCCGGGCAAACATACTCATGAGCTCTTTAGCTATTACCTTGGCCGACGTATGGCGCAATGGGACCGCCTCCGGATAGCGAGTGGCATAGTCTAACACTACCAGGATGTGTTGGTGACCTCGGGCTGACTTAATAATGGGGCCTACCAGATCCATGGCGATCCTTTCGAAGGGCACCTCTATAATGGGCATAGGTACCAGTGGACTGCGATACTGAGGTTGGGGGCTAGTCAGCTGACACACTGGACAGGACTGACAGAACCTCCGGACTTCCTCATATATCCCAGGCCAATAGAACCGTTGTAGAATTCGCTCCAGCGTTTTCTTAACCCCCAGATGACCACCCAACACATGCGCATGCACTAAATCCAAGACCATTCGCCGGTAAGGCTGGGGCACCACCAGTTGTTCCACCACCTCCTGCCTCACCTTGTCTACCCTATATAACAAGTCCTGGTTATAGGCCAGGTGAGGAAATACGGTATCGGCGCCGGGACGCTGGGCAACACCATTAACCACCGACACACCTTCTCTAGCCCGCAATAACGTCGAATCCTGGAGCTGTGCGGTCCCGAAGGTTTCTCGGGGTACCTCCAGATCCAGGATGGACGAACTTTCTACTGTCTCACCCGCCAATACTTCTAGGGGAAACCGGTCAGGGTTACACTCTACCTCCTCTACGGTGACCCCTACAGCTGGGGCCCCTGCCTCGGGGTCCTCGGGCTCGGGACCTGGACATTTTCCTTCCCCATAGGTAGGCAACCCGTTCCTCCACAAAGTCCAGAACAGGGGAAAGTCCCTCCCCAATATTGCGGCATAAGGGAGCCGTCTCCCCACCCCGACGACATGTGGTACCTCCTTTCCACACACTGCCAGGGTAACCTTAGTGGTGGGATACTCCCTGCGATCCCCATGTATACAGACAATGGTAAGGGTTCGCCTTTCTGGGAGTTTTTCCGTTACCAGCGACTCATGGACCAGAGTTACCAGGCTCCCAGAGTCCAGCAGGGCCTGCACGGAGTGTCCATTAACAACGACATCACACACCGGAGGGTTGTCCGCCGCCAGCAGGGGGTCAGCTATATACACCGGTTGGGCATAAAAAGAGGACCGGCGAGCGAACCCGCAGTCCATGGGTTCGGACGCCCTAGGGCAGTTGGATGCCACATGTCTCCAGTCCTGACAATGCCAACATCTGATCCTCGCAGCCTCCCTCCTCCCCAGGGTATTCCTCCCACGGACTGGAGATCCACTCCCCTCCTTATGTGGTGGGATCCCTTTTTCAGGATCCCGGGTCGGCAACGGGGGCTGACGTGACTTCGGTAGTACCGCTGAGTCCCGCACCAAATCCTAAGTGGCCATATACCTCTCCACGCAAAAAAAATAAAACACCCAAAAAGCCACGTGTATTCCGTATTTTATGGAACGTCTGGTCCATAATCGAACAGTCCTATCCTATTTTATGGGGGGGAAAGTTAACAAAAAAAAAGTCAAATTGTGTGGTTTTTATTTATTTATTCTTTCTGTTACGGCACTCACCGCATAGGAGATATTTTTGCTATTTTAATAGTTTGGACTTTTCAGACGTGGCGATATGTAATATGTTTATTTATTATTTATACAAACCGGATTACAAAAAAGTTAGGACACTATACAAATTGTGAATAAAACCTGAATGCAATGATGTGGAGATGGCAAATGTCAATATTTTATTTGTAATAGAACGCAGATGACAGATCAAACGTTTAATCCGAGTAAATGTATCATTTTAAAGGAAAAATACGTTGATTCAAATTTTCACTGTGTCAACAAATCCCCAAAAAGTTGGGACAAGTAGCAATAAGAGGCCGGAAAAAGTAAATTTGAGCATAACGAAGAGCTGGAAGACCAATTAACACTAATTAGGTCAATTGGCAACATGATTGGGTATAAAAAGAGCTTCTCAGAGTGGCAGTGTCTCTCAGAAGCCAAGATGGGTAGAGGATCACCAATTCCCACAATGTTGCGCAGAAAGATAGTGGAGCAATATCAGAAAGGTGTTACCCAGCGAAAAATTGCAAAGACTTTGCATCTATCATCATCAACTGTGCATAACATCATCCGAAGATTCAGAGAATCTGGATCAATCTCTGTGTGTAAGGGTCAAGGCCGTAAAACCATACTGGATGCCCGTGATCTCCGGGCATCACCAGCTCAGGGGCACCGCGATGGGCAGTTCTTGCGCACCGTCCTACGCAAATTTGCTCCTGGGCTGGTGGGAGGAGACCGTGGTATTTGGTGACATACCCAACTGGTATACCGAGTACATCGTCCTCTGGGCCCGCTACATAGATGATATATTCGTCTTGTGGAGCGGGCCAGTGGACGAGTTCAAGAGACTGGTGAATGAACTCAATATTAATACCATAAATCTCAGATTCACATCAGAGATTGTACACAATCATTTACCCTTCTTAGACATTTGCATCTCAAGAGATACTCAAGGGAGCCTACAGACCACCATCTTTCGTAAGGAGACATCCACCAATTCACTCCTTCGGTGGGACAGCTGCCATCCCGTCCCATTAAAACGTGGTATTCCAGTGGGCCAATACCTCAGATTGAGACGCAATTGCTCGGAACCACGCGAATTTACTAAACAGGCACATGAGCTAAGAGAGCGCTTCCGCGCACGGGGGTACCCGGACAACACACTAAGAAAGGCCTATCAAAGGGCCCGACAGGAGCCACGGACCACACTTCTACATCCCACTGGGGGCCCGAAAATTGATCCACAACAACAAAAAAAGTTACGGATCATTGGCACATTTGATTCTGCGGCTAGACAGGTTAAAGAGATCTTAGCACGCAATTGGGACACCCTCCTGATGGATCCGGACCTGACAGATGTTGTGAGTCCCTATCCATCAGTAACCTTCAGGAGAGGAACCAACTTGAGGGATCAATTTGTGCACAGCCACTATAACCCCCCTAAAAAGAAGACGTGGCTGGACAAACCTTTGGATGGCTGTTTCAAATGTGGGCGGTGCAGTTTCTGTAAGTATGTCACCCAGGGAAAAACGGTTGCGGTCGGTCCTACGGATCCCGCTCACCATATACGAGATTTTATCAACTGCCGCGCCGCAGGAGTTGTTTACTTACTCACCTGTGAATGCGGCATTAGATATGTCGGCAAAACCCGTAGGGAACTACGGGTACGTATAGGTGAGCACCTGGGTGACATACGCAACAATAGGGATACCCCAGTAGCTAGACACATCCAATCTGTGCACGATGGAAGGTCGTCAGGTGTCACGTTTGTAGGGTTGGAAGCAATTAGAAAGCCACCACGTGGAGGAGACTGGGACAAGAAGATTCTCCAAAGGGAGTGTTGGTGGATATTCAAGTTGAATACCACCAACCCCAATGGATTGAATGACCAGCTACAATTTGGGTGCTTCTTGTGACCATCCCCAGTCTCCTACACATATATGTATGTGCACGCTATTGTCTGTTAAATAGCAGGGGTTTCCTCACTGCATCATCAGGATAACATATGTCTGACGGTCCCTCGAGTGCACTGACTACGCATCAAGCACTCAATAGTGCCACCAATATCATTATGTCTCCTAAATCATTCACTTTATTTAGAGCGTGTGTACGCTCATTCGTTCTAAACATGATCATTACACCTTGGTTGATTATATTTTTTATGACGACACCTTTCCAGGGTGCCGGTCATTTTGTCCCAACTGTCTTTAGGCTTCGGGTGGCCACTGGACCCTGTCTGGGTCCTAGTGGGTACGCCTGTTACTTAATGTTCCCTCTTCCTTAGGTCCCATTTGTAAGTGATTTGCTTTATCACCACCAATATTTATAGGTGTAGTAGTAGGAGTCGCTCGTATTATATGGTCACTCCTCCCACCTCTTTTCATGATACAGCCGACGCCGCGCCCGAGCTGGTAGGACCTCCCTGACGGTGACGCCTACCATTACGTCACAGCAGCTGCGGCATCCGAGCTGCACATCGCATATGCGCGCATGCGCTGGTTAGGAGGCGGATCGCGACATCAGCTGACATATGCCTTAGTCACATGACGGCGGCCGCACTCCTCGCGCAGGCGCACCACATACCCCCTTCCATTTAAACTTACTGGCGCATTTATTAGCGCAGACAGACGCCGATACTACATGCGGGCGTCAAACCACACTCCCGCTTCTCATGGCACCAGCCACGCGGCTTCCATGACCTCAATAGTAAGTACACCTCCTTATCTTTATGCCACAAATACATCAGCTTTTGGTGGGTTCAATATCTGAATGGGTTTTGTTTTGTTATTACACCACAGGTATCCGGACTGATTTGGGACCACACTGGTCTAGTCAGGTCTGCGCAATCCTTTTTGGCTTACCCTTTCCCATTATCTATCACAATAGGATAAGGGTATAGACCTAATCCTCCACCCATGACCTCTGTCCCCTGATGAGTCGGGGGGTCTTCATTCTATCTTTATGAAGTGGAGGTACTTTTTGTAGTTTTGATTTATTCTCCATTAGATGAAACGCGTAGGGACGCAGAATAAATCTATCAGAACTTAGATCATTTTTCACCCTACTAGCTATCATCACCCTTGGGGCCAATCCATGCTGTCCCTATAGGGTCAATTAGGGTTCACTTATTAGGGTTAGGTTCCGCACGAGGCCACCCCTTGCAGGGAAAGGTGTTAGGAGGCACCTAGGGATTTACAGGCCAAGTAGGGCAAAAACAGGGATAGTTTCTCCCTGCAGCCCCTGGCACCAGGTGAAATTGAAAAGAGGACGCGTTTTTCGGACCCGAGAAGCCCCTCATCCTCCAGGGTTTTGGACTACAAGGTCCCAACTGGCACCACCGGTAAGATCCACCCTTTTATTTGCCTCTGGCATCTTTATTAGTCTGCGGCACCCTACCAAAAGACTGCATATGGTGCTTCTTTTTTGTTCGGCTCCGCAGTTCTGTAATATTACCAGCGGATTCGTACAATGGTGACTCATTAATGTGGGTCCCACACTGTTAATTGTCGTTTGTCTTGTTTGTCTGGTAGGGGCTTTTTCTTAAAACAGTCCTAATTAAACTTTAAGTTTTAAAACGTTACTGCCCCTCACTCGTTCTATACATTCCTTGTTACAGAGCAGTACACCTTGGGAGAGTGCTTTAACACTATCTCCCTCTAGGGACCACCCTTTTCTTTTTCCGTGATCTCCGGGCCCTTAAACGACACTGCACCACAAACAGGAATGCTACTGTAAAGGAAATCACAGAATGGGCTCAGGAATACTTCCAGAAACCATTGTCAGTGAACACAATCCACCGTGCCATCCGCCGTTGCCAGCTGAAACTCTACAGTGCAAAGTAGAAGCCATTTCTAAGCAAGATCCACAGGCGTTTTCACTGGGCCAGGGATCATTTAAAATGGAGTGTGGCAAAATGGAAGACTGTTCTGTGGTCAGACGATTCGAAGTTTTTTTTGGAAATCTGGGACGCCATGTCATCCGGACCAAAGAGGACAAGGACAACCCAAGTTGTTATCAACGCTCAGTTCAGAAGCCTGCATCTCTGATGGTATGGGGTTGCATGAGTGTGTGTGGCATGGGCAGCTTGCATGTCTGGAAAGGCACCATCAATGCAGAAAAAATATATTCAGGTTCTAGAACAACATATGCTCCCATTCAGACGTCATCTCTTTCAGGGAAGACCCTGCATTTTTCAACAAGATAATGCCAGACCACATTCTGCGTAGGATCCGGGTACTGAAATGGCCAGTCTGCAGTCCAGATCTTTCACCTATAGAGAACATTTGGCGCATCATAAAGAGGAAGGTGCAACAAAGAAGGTCCAAGACGATTGAACAGTTAGAGGCCTGTATTAGACAAGAATGGGAGAGCATTCCTGTTTCTAAACTTGAGAAACTGGTCTCCTCGGTCCCCAGACGTCTGTTGAGTGTTGTAAGAAGAAGGGGAGATGCCACACAGTGGTGAAAATGGCCTTGTCCCAACTTTTTTGGGATTTGTTGACACCAGGAAATTCTGAATTAACATATTTTTGCCTTAAAATGGTACATTTTCACAGTTTAAACTTTTGTTCCGTGATTTATGTTCTATTCTGAATAAAATATTACAAGTTGGCACCTCCACATCATTGCATTCAGTTTTTATTCACGATTTGTATAGTGTCCCAACTTTTTTGGAATCCGGTTTGTATATTTTATATGTAAAATTGGGAAAGGGGGTGAATTATACTTAATATTTTTATTTTATTTTTTTTAAACTTTTTATTTAATAACTATTTTCCCCCTTAGGGGCTAGAACCTGGGATCTTTACAGCCCTTGTCCTATTCACCCTAATAGAGCTCTATTAGGGTAAATAGGACTTCACACTCTCCCTGCTGCCCTGTGCATAGTACACACAGCAGCAGGAAGATTACCATGGCAGCCAGGGCTTCAGTAGCGTCCTGGTTGCCATGTTAACCGATCGGAGCACCAGGGCTCTGATTAGAAGTAGCCACTGCCACCAATGTTTTTAATACTTGGGTGTTGGGGAGGGTGCACTGCGCCACCAATGATAATTAACCTTTAATACAGATACAGGTGTGGCAGAATCACATAGCCAGCACCGGACCTCTGACAGGGAGATGTGATCAGTGGCAGTTAACCGATACTAATACTAAACATATTACAAGCGTTTACTGTGAAGTCTAAAATGCTGAGAATTACAATCAAAGTGATCTGCTCAAGTACCACCAACCTAAAAAAAAATTACGGACACACCTAATTTTTTTCACGGACATAGGAAAAAAGTCCTCTATTTTTATGGACTGTCCAGGAATTTCTGGACGGTTGACCAGAATGTGTTTTTTTGTCTCATTGATTTTTCTTCTATCATAAACCAGTGCTACACTTTATTATAAGTAATGTTTAATTGGTACATTATTATCTTTGACCATTTTTTGTCTGTTTTCTTCACAATTATCAGTATAAAGAAAAAAAAAAGCATGCATTTGGGAAAAAAAATGCATAGTCAATGCGCGCAAAAAGGAGCTGAGATCACAGTCAGAAAAGAAAGACTTCTTAAGAACTTGACTGTGGCTTAGTTATTGTGAATGATAAAGATGAAACCATTAAACCAGCCGACTCAACCATGAAATGAACATACAGAATGTAGCCTATCATATGGTGGCTGCTGAATATGCTACTAGTTTGCGGTGGAGCACTGGCCTGCAAAACTACTGTATCTTCTGCTGCTGTGGAATGTGAACTGCGAGGATGTCTACTCATCTTACCGTGCCTTGAATCTGGCAATTAAAAAGATGGAAAATAATCATCTCCATAGTTACATCCTGGTACTTTTATGAGTTACAGAGAACACATATTTCCATATAACAGGGTCTGCTAGTTTTTATGAAGTAATTGCAATTCTGCCACCATCTCCGGCACAAACCAGACGCAGGGAAAGATAAAAGTGATAGTGTTTCATTTGGAATTCAAACAGCATCATAGAGTTACTGTGTAAAGGAGTGGAAAGGACAGCCCTGATGAGACTGAACATGCAATAAATCTCTGTTTAATGGGGTCCCCCCCTCTGTCTAATATATTAGCAGAAAATTGCAGCTCATTATTTTCAACTTTTTGTGCAGTTCTTGCAGATACAAGATCCTTAGGTTACATGCACATGACAGTGAAAAACAGACACGTGATGGACGATGGTCGTCTATGAGGTTATTCACATGGCAGTTTTTTTGACGGCCAGTGAATAACGGATGTCAAAAAATAGAACATGCTCTATCTTGTCCGTTTTTCACTGACCGACTGCCCCCGTACAATTGAATGGGTCTGTTTTTAACGGCCATTTCTCAGAAAGGCATCTGTGAAAAAAAACGTCAGTTTAGCAGACATTTTTTCACTGTCATTTGCATGTAGTCTAAGGCTGCAAGTATAATAAAGTATAAGTATAATAAATAATAAAAAAGAAATATATCACAAAACAGAAAAGTTGTCCCTTTTTAAAGTGATTCTCCAAGGTTCTCTCCCAAAATGTGCAGCAATTACGTGGTGTTCAGCTGTTATCCTTACTAGTGGTTTAGTAGTCTGTACTACTAAAAAACGAGAAAAAAAAATCGTGCCTGAAGTAAAGTGGGAAGCAACTCTCCATGCACCGACTTCCTGGTGAGCCTGTGTTTATACACAGCAGCCCATCAGAGGAGGCAGAGGAGAAGAAGATGGCAGCAGCTGGAACCAATGATGAGACAGGTTTGTCTCAGACTACCTCTGACTCACTGTAGGCACGGTAGCTAAATTGTAGTCATAGCTGAGCTAACAAGCAGCCAAGGATGAAGGAGTGATGAGGATGCATAGCAGGTAAGTATCATTTAGAGGTAATGACTAACATATAATTTTGGAGGTCAAGAGTTCACTTTTTTATTTTTCTATTTATATTATATGAGGGCTTATTTTTTGTGGGACAAGATGCATTTTATAATGCCACCATTTAATTTACCATATCTCGTATTGGAAAACGGGGAAAAAAAAATTGTGTGGCAAAATTGAAAAAACAACAACAGAATTACGCCTGAGCAAGAACTGCAATTCATCGCCGTTAGGCACTCCGGACCCAAAAAAAGCTGATTGCATGATGCTCTGGTGAATGCTGTGGCCTCTTCATTTTTTATTGGTACCATTTTTGTGGTATGTATGTCTTTTTAATCACTGTTATTAAATTTTTTGGGGGACAAAATGACAAAAATTGGCAAATTGAGCGTTTTTTCAGTTACAGCGTTCAACACGTTTCTTTTATTTTATCTTTTAATAGTCCAGACATTTTCGGATACCTAATATGTTTATTTTTTTATTGTTTATGTGTTAGGCAAATTTATTTGCCGTGTTTGTAAGAGGTGAGGCTGGTGAACGGCGCTATTTAGGGCCGCCCTCGGGCCCTATGAGACGTCAGCATGCCGGCTTCTCACTTTCGGGTCGGCGTGCGGGCGGTCTTGGCAGATTTCGCGGCATCGCACACCAGCGGCAGTTCAAGCGCGCGGCAAGAGGGGAGCGTTTTTTCCGGCGGTAGAAACCTACGGCTGACTCGGTAGGATCGGGGTTGGGGGGTGGGTGAGGGAGCTTATGTGTATAACGCTAGCGCTGGGGGCGAAATATTGTTGGTGGTGGTCCCGGCATGGTGCAGCGACGTCCGTGGTCTGTGCTTGGGGATGTCTTGGCCTCCCCGGAGCAGTGCCTTCCGTGGTGCCCTGCTCTGTGTTTCCCAGTGGTGGGGATTGGCAGGGCAGGTGTCACATGTCACATCGTATTTTTAAAAAAAATCTGACGTAGATGTTTTAGTAAATACAGTCTAATGAGCCGGACCAGGTGTTCTTGCATTTGCATAGGAAAGCCACACATAAAATAACATGAAAAAGGAAGAGTTGGTGGTCAGCTCAGGGGGTGGTAGATATGCATGTACTGGTGAAATGCAACATCTGGCAGTCATATTGCCTTCGAGATTTCAAAGCTCTGCATCTTGGTGGATGCCACGTGCAAGGAGGCACATGATTCACACGAGTTAATCCATGCAGGATACTTACCTTCTGAGCACAAAAACATTCGATGTTCAGCTCCAGCAATAGGTACTGGGGTTAACGGCTGGGTTACTTTGTTCTTGTGGCCGAAATGCATGACAAAATCAATGGTAGAAATGAAGGGTAGACTCGGTACGGGCAGAGTATTGCCACAATAAGATACCCCATCACCATAGACAAGACAGCTTAGAGCGCACATATAAAGTGAAATAAATGTTTAGACAATATGTGCATGTTAAAATATATATATATATATATATATATACAGGTCCTTCTAAAAAAATTTGCATATTGTGATAAAGTTCATTATTTTCTGTAATGTACTGATAAACATTAGACTTTCATATATTTTAGATTCATTACACACAACTGAAGTAGTTCAAGCCTTTTATTGTTTTAATATTGATGATTTTGGCATACAGCTCATGAAAACCCAAAATTCCTATCTAAAGAAAATTAGCATATTTCAGAAAAGAAAAGTGTTTTTAATACAAAAAAAGTCAACCTTCAAATAATTATGTTCAGTTATGCACTCAATACTTGGTCGGGAATCCTTTTGCAGAAATGACTGCTTCAATGCGGCGTGGCATGGAGGCAATCAGCCTGTGGCACTGCTGAGGTGTTATGGAGGCCCAGGATGCTTCGATAGCGGCCTTAAGCTCATCCAGAGTGTTGGGTCTTGCGTCTCTCAACTTTCTCTATGGGGTTCAGGTCAGGAGAGTTGGCAGGCCAATTGAGCACAGTAATACCATGGTCAGTAAACCATTTACCAGTGGTTTTGGCACTGTGAGCAGGTGCCAGGTCGTGCTGAAAAATGAAATCTTCATCTCCATAAAGGTTTTCAGCAGATGGAAGCATGAAGTGCTCCAAAATCTCCTGATAGCTAGCTGCATTGACCCTGCCCCTTGATAATACACAGTGGACCAACACCAGCAGCTGACATGGCACCCCAGACCATCACTGACTGTGGGTACTTGACACTGGACTTCAGGCATTTTGGCATTTCCCTCTCCCCAGTCTTCCTCCAGACTCTGGCACCTTAAATTTTCGAATGACATGCAAAATTTGCTTTCATCCGAAAAAAGTACTTTGGACCACTGAGCAACAGTCCAGTGCTGCTTCTCTGTAGCCCAGGTCAGGCGCTTCTGCCGCTGTTTCTGGTTCAAAAGTGGCTTGACCTGGGGAATGCGGCACCTGTAGCCCATTTCCTGCACACGCCTGTACACGGTGGCTATGGATGTTTCTACTCCAGACTCAGTCCACTGCTTCCGCAGGTCCCCCAAGGTCTGGAATCGGTCCTTCTCCACAATCTTCCTCAGGGTCCGGTCACCTCTTCTCGTTGTGCAGCGTTTTCTGCCACACTTTTTCCTTCCCACAGACTTCCCACTGAGGTGCCTTGATACAGCACTCTGGGAACAGCCTATTCGTTCAGAAATTTCTTTCTGTGTCTTACCCTCTTGCTTGAAGGTGTCAATGATGGCCTTCTGGACAGCAGTCAGGTCGGCAGTCTTACCCATGATTGCGGTTTTGAGTAATAAACCAGGCTGGGAGTTTTTAAAAGCCTCTGGAATCTTTTGCAGGTGTTTAGAGTTAATTAGTTGATTCAGATGATTAGGTTAATAGCTCGTTTAGAGAACCTTTTCATGATATGCTAATTTTTTTAGATAGGAATTTGGGGTTTTCATGAGCTGTATGCCAAAATCATCAATATTAAAACAATAAAAGGTTTGAACTACTTCAGTTGTGTGTAATGAATCTAAAATATATGAAAGTCTAATGTTTATCAGTACATTACAGAAAATAATGAACTTTATCACAATATGCAATTTTTTTTAGAAGGACCTGTACAGTACAGACCAAAAGTTTAGACACACCTTCTCATTCAAAGAGTTTTCTTTATTTTCATGACTATGAAAATTGTATATTTACACTGAAGGCATTAAAACTATGAATTAACACATGTGGAATTATATACATAACAAAAAAGTGTGAAACAACTGAAAATATGTCATATTCTAGGTTCTTCAAAGTAGCCACCTTTTGCTTTGATTACTGCTTTGCACACTCTTAGCATTCTCTTGATGAGCTTCAAGAGGTAGTCACCTGAAATGGTTTTCACTTCACAGGTGTGCCCTGTCAGGTTTAATAAGTGGTATTTCTTGCCTTATAAATGGGGTTGGGACCATCAGTTGCGTTGTGGAGAAGTCAGGTGGATACACAGCTAATAGTCCTACTGAATAGACTGTTAGAATTTGTATTATGGCAAGAAAAAAGCAGCTAAGTAAAGAAAAACGAGTGGCCATCATTACTTTAAGAAATGAAGGTCAGTCAGTCCGAAAAATTGGGAAAACTTTGAAAGTAAGGGCTATTTGACAATGAAGGAGAGTGATGGGGTGCTGCGCCAGATGACCTGGCCTCCACAGTCACCGGACCTGAACCCAATCAAGATGGTTTACGGTGAGCTGGACCGCAAAGTGAAGGCAAAAGGGCTAACAAGTGCTAAGCATCTCTGGGAACTCCTTCAAGACTGTTAGAAGACCATTTCAGGTGACTACCTCTTGAAGCTCATCAAGAGAATGCCAAGAGTGTGCAAAGCAGTATTTAAAGCAAAAGGTGGCTACTTTGAAGAACCTAGAATATGACATACTTTCAGTTGTTTCACACTTTTTTTGTTATGTATATAATTCCACATGTGTTAATTCATAATTTTGATGCCTTCATAGTCATGACAATAAAGAAAAATCTTTAAATGAGAAGGTGTGTCCAAACTTTTGGTCTGTACTGTACATATATATATTGTGAGACAGTGACAGGTCTCACGCAGCTTAGAGGAAAGGAAGGGGTGGATAGTGCGGTCCACACCCCTATTCCACCACAGGTGAGGCAAGCTGGAGATAATAAGGGCTGGCATAAAGCACCTCCCAGGGTGTCAGCAAGGGGGAAGTGTTGTCTTGGGACAGAGACTGTGACAGAGGCCTGGAGGCTCTGTGAGTGTGGTCTCAGCCAGGCAAGGCTGAGGGGCCACGAGGCTGGGTGGTAGCCTGGAGTTGGGGGACATTGGCTGACAAAGCCGCATGAGTTCGCAGGGTGTGAACTCTGACCTAGGTGAGTCAGGAAACTTTGTGTTTAGTTAGAGCCTGGACGGGCGAGTGTTTATTATTTTGTCATCTTGTTGTTGCTGGTGTTGCACAATAAATGCAATGTTTGGACATTATATACGTGTCTGGTGAAGTAACCTGTGAGAATGACCCCCGGAGAAGAGCTAAACCCCCACAATTGGTGGAGGATGCGGGCAGGTGTCCCTGCTGAGAAGTAAAAGTGCTGGAAGCCTGCTAGTTTGCAGGAGCAGCGGCTGCTGGAGAACGGCTGGTGTTAATCTGGACATTTTTTTTTCTGTGGTGCAAAGTGTGCAGGATTTAAAGGGCCAGAAGCCAGTGAGAGAGATTGACCTGTGGAAGTTTTTTTTATGGCGACCTGGATGAAAGATGGTCCGGTTTGGCGGAAAGTTAGCATAACGGAGGTGATGTCCTCTGGGGGAAGTGGACCGGTTTGGCGGAAAACCGAGGCCACCTGAGAAAGTAATGAAGCAGCTGGTGCAGGAAACAAATGCCTTGTTGAGGAAGCCGAGTGCTGCACTTGGAGAGACTGCTCTGAACTTGCCTGAGAGTGGAGTGCTGGAGGAAAATATGTATGCCGTTGCCAAGGGCAACCGACGGGAAGAAAACAAGATGGAGAGCGGTGCGACTCTCAGGAGTTCCTATATTCCATGTCAGTCTGTACAGAGTCCTGGAGAGGAGGTGAAAAGTGGTCCGGTCTGGTGGAAAACCAGTGCCACGGAGGAAACCATGAGGCAGCTGGTACAGAGATCGGATCGTTTGTTGGTGGAGCGGAGTGCTGCCCTTGGGAGCGCCAAACCCGTGACGGCTGTGGGTAAGGGCGTTCCAGTTGTTACTTATGCAGCAATTAAAGTGACAGGCAGCAGGGCTCTGGAGGTTGGGCATGTTGCTGACCAGTGCCCTAACGCCTCAGAAGCCCTGTGCTGTGGTATGAGCCGGCAGCAGTTGCTATCTGCCGAGCCAGTGGGTGTAAAAACACCAGGACTAGAGACTGCTACACAAATGTGTGACCTTGTGGAGAAGGGCAGTCCAGTCCAGGCGTTGTTGGATGCAGAGAGCCAGGTGATCCTGGTGCCTGCCAGCCAGGTGGCTGAGAACTATGTGCGGGACTTTCATGGAGTTAGCATGAACTGTCCGATGGTTCTCCCTGAGTGTGAGACTATGGTGACAGAAGGGACTAAAGTGACACCTAGAACCAATGGTGCCAAGTTATCTGCATTGCCTAATGAAAATGTGAAGTTATGCAAATTAAGTGATAATGATAACACCCTTTTTCCCTTACAGGCTGTGATCAGGAAAAGAGGTAACCCTGCTGGCTTAATTGTATATGTGGCAGGGATGTTGATTGAAAGTGAGGCAATGCTAGAAGGTGTTCCACATGTACTAGGTGCAGATAAGCCGTCTCCACAGTGTTCTATGGTTAGTGAGCCTGAGCAAGTGCAGGTGGTTCTCACTGAGGGGGATATTGTGTCGTTGTTATGGGGTAAGGTAGACACTTCTGCAGATAGTGAGGAAACTCCTGCAGAACCTGTACTTGTCCCTTTAAGTGAAGGTCTAAGCGAGCTGCACTTTGACCTGCATGGGGAAAGAATATTGACCAGTGAAAACAATGGTGCTGGTAAAGTGAAAAGTGATGGTGACAAAAGTGCGGAAATGCATAAGGAAAATATGTCATATGAAATATGTGGTGACAGTGATATACCTTTTCCGTTGCAGGTTGTGGTCAGGGGAGAAGCGCCCCCTGGTGGTAAAAATGTAAATGATGATGAAACCTTATTTTCTGCATCTGCTATGTTTCATGAAGCGCTATATGACTTAATCAAAAGGTTTGAAGACATGCATATAAGTAGTGTGGAGCAAAGCCCAGCTCCAGCCCAGTGTTTGAAAGTGCAGGAAAATGTGATGGGGTTGGAGGGTGTACCACATGTACCAGAGGTGGAAGTGCAGTCTCCACAATGTTGGTTGGTTACTAGGGAAGTGTCCCAGGTGGGGATTAGCTCATCGGTGCCCCTAGAGGTCAGGATTAATAATGACACGAGCGGTATAGGTGACGTATGTGCTGTGACCGATAGCAACCCAGAGAGTGAAGCTACCATGTCAAGATCCTGCGAAACAAAGGTGGTTACTAGTAGCAACCAGACAGTTATATCTGACAAGATGGGAGTTAAGTCGGGTGACGTCAGCCTAGTGTCTGAGGCCCATGTCCAGGCAGTTATAGATGACCTGACACGACAGTACAGCTGCAAACAGGAGAAGTTTGACTGGCTCCTAGCTGAAGTGAAATACATCTCGGCTCGATATGGTGAAAAACGTGACCAAACAGAGACGGATGCTTGGAAAAAGGAGACCAAGGCCCTCTCCTTGGCTAGAGCCCTGGAAGAAGCGCTTGATGAGCGTGCTGAATTGGAGAGGCTGAACAAGCAACTCAGAGCAGAGACGGAAAATCTCATGAGCTTAAAAGATGAGTTGGAGAAATCGAAGGGTGCTCTCGAGCAGCAGGTGGAAGGTGGGAAACCTGAAGAGGAGAGTTCTCTGCAAGACGTCATGAAGCCAGATCCTGTTAAAAATGGGACTGGAGATGGTGGCACTGTGGTGCTGGCTGTGGCAGAGAAGATGGAAGATGCTTCTGCTGAACCAGTTGATGGGGCTGATGTGGATGCCGAAGACCACAGACCCGTGGTAGCGTGTAGCCCAGGCCTGGAAGACGTCCCCTCTGCCTACAAGGCCTTCCAAATAGCCAGCAGCCTGCTGGGGAAGAAGTACGAGGAGGTGAACAATCAGTTTTTGGATCCGGGCTACTACGATGGGCTGTATCTCCTGACTCCTCCCCAAAAGGAGAACAATATCCTGGGTGAGCCTCTGGAGAAAATGACAGAAGACGAGGAGTCTGCTGAAGACCCTGGTGCCTCCTGCCTCAGTGAGAAAGAGGGGGAGGAATTAACAGGGCAAGTGTATGGTGCCATGTCCGAGAAGGGTGAGAAGGCGGTCAAAGAGACTGGAGACTTGGAGAAGACAAAGGCTGAAAAAGTTAAGGCCGATGTGTTGGTTGACGTGAAGTCCCCAGGTGCTGCAGAGACCAAAGTTAAACCAAAGGGAGCCGCTGCCAAAGTGGAAAAAGCCACTAAAGGAGCAGAGGTCTCTGAAACTGCCATCGTAGCTGGGGTAACTACTGCTGGAAAGAAGGAAGAAGTGACCCAGATGCACGTAAAAGAAGCGAGTAGGTGCAAGCATGCTCTGCTGAAGGAGCCCTGCAAAGCAAAGGAGAAAGTGTCGGGACATGACCATGACTGGGAACAGTTCAGTCAAGAGGTGCAGCAGTCCAAGAAAAGACATGAGGCGCATGTGCAGGAGCCAGAGGATCAAAAAAGAGAGAGGGATCAAAGAGTGCATCATTATCACCCGGGAAAGAGGAAAAAAGAGTATCTGGCCATGAGATGGGCACTTGAGGCCGTTAGGCAGATTAGATTGGGCAAGAGGCTAGTTTGGGTGATAAACCAAGCTCTGCTGGCGTGGGTCTGGCAGAACAAGGGGAAGGTACGTGTCACCGAGGGTCCTGGCCTCGGTGAAATAAGAACCGGTAATTTTCTGTGTCAGCAGCAGCTAGTGCTCGCTGACACTGTGTTACTTAGTGTGGCTGTAAAGCCAATCTGGGCCGGTTCTTATTGGGAGCAGCCAAAGAGCAGGGTGGGTGGCTGTTCCCCACGTCCAGGCCAGGTGGATGCCCTCTCACCAGCCTCCCTTGGTTATGCAGGTGTTCACCCTCACTGGCTTGAACAAAGGGAGGGGGTATGTGAGACAGTGACAGGTCTCACGCAGCTTAGAGGAAAGGAAGGGGTGGATAGTGCGGTCCACACCCCTATTCCACCACAGGTGAGGCAAGCTGGAGATAATAAGGGCTGGCATAAAGCACCTCCCAGGGTGTCAGCAAGGGGGAAGTGTTGTCTTGGGACAGAGACTGTGACAGAGGCCTGGAGGCTCTGTGAGTGTGGTCTCAGCCAGGCAAGGCTGAGGGGCCACGAGGCTGGGTGGTAGCCTGGAGTTGGGGGACATTGGCTGACAAAGCCGCATGAGTTCGCAGGGTGTGAACTCTGACCTAGGTGAGTCAGGAAACTTTGTGTTTAGTTAGAGCCTAGCCGGGCGAGTGTTTATTATTTTGTCATCTTGTTGTTGCTGGTGTTGCACAATAAATGCAATGTTTGGACATTATATACGTGTCTGGTGAAGTAACCTGTGAGAATGACCCCCGGAGACGAGCTAAACCCCCACAATATATATATATATATAAACCGTGTTTTTCAAACGGCACTACTCCCTACGATATTGAACTGGGCGTCTCATCACCAGTCTTATTCCTTAAAACAGCACAGCCTCTCCATAACCGTAGCAATCCTACAGACATTACTCACCAATTACGTTGGAACTACCTAGCACTAGCGCTCCGCACTTTCTCTATGTCGCTTATTTCTTTACCAGTTAGCCCACTCCACTCAAGGGCAATACTATAAGCAGGCTGTATCAATTAAGAAATCATGCCATTTATTGTGATATTTGTGGCCATTAGTGATGGCCAGTTCGCAGTGTTCGCCAACGAACACATACGGGCTTCCATCTTTAGTAAGCTTAGACTCACCTGTCCGGCAATGCACAGGTAAGCCCTTACCTGTGCCTGTGCCGGGTGCCGGTCTGAAATCAAATGCGGTCACCGGGAGCAGGCAGTTGTGAGAACAGCCGCCGGGGGCCTTCATCGGGCTGTTCTCGGAATTGCTTGCTCCCGGTGACCGCACCTTACTAAAGATGGCAGCCCGCATGTGTTTGCTGGCGAACACTGCGAACTGGCCATCACTAGTGTCCATAAAAAATAAAAAAAAGATAGAGGGAGGAGAAAAATAAATAAATAAAATAAATGCAATTAAAAACTCCTCAGACAGCTTGGGGCAAAGGTGTTTGCTGGGAAATTCGGGTGGAAAAGGGACAGTAGCATTGGCACCGGTATATTTTTTGTTTCTCTTTTCAGAACGAAGAAGCGACATTCAGAAGGTAGCAAATTAGGTCCGTGGGTGTCATCTAGGGTCAAGTTGGTGTCAATTCGGTGCTACTGCTTACCAGAGGGTAGGTATGCTCGGTAAGATCGAGTCACCGTATGGGTGCACTAGTCGTTACTTAGGTTCTCTGTGGTGGTTGGTTTAGGTAGATCTCACATAGTAGAGCTTACTGCTTAGGGTGGTTGAGATGGGTAAGGCCGGCACAAGTCGGATGGTCACGTTTATAGACAATCATACGCAAGACCTGTCATGATTACAGCCACGATATTACGAAGTCTGTCATGACTACAGACATCAGGTTACGACTCCTGTCACGACTACAGGCACGATATTACGAAGTCTGTCACGACTACAGGCATGATCATAAGTCCTGTCACGACTACAGGCATGATATTACAAAGTCTGTCACAACTACAGGCATCATCATAAGTCCTGTCACAGCTACAGGCACGATATTACGAAGTCTGTCACGACTACAGAGATGAGGTTATGAGTCCTGTCAAGACTACAGGCACAATATTACGAAGTCTGTCACGACTACAGGCATGATCATAAGTCCTGTCACGACTACAGGCATGATCATAAGTCCTGTCACGACTACAGGCATGATATTACAAAGTCTGTCACAACTACAGGCATCATCATAAGTCCTGTCACAGCTACAGGCACGATATTACGAAGTCTGTCACGACTACAGAGATGAGGTTATGAGTCCTGTCAAGACTACAGGCACAATATTACGAAGTCTGTCACGACTACAGGCATGATATTACGAAGTCTGTCACGACTACAGGCATGATCATAAGTCCTGTCACGACTATAGGCACGATATTACGAAGTCTGTCACGACTACAGACACAAGGTTTTTGAGTCCTGTCACGACTACAGGCACGATATTACAAAGTCTGTCACCACTACAGACACTAGGTTATGAGTCTTGTCACGACTACAGGCATGATATTACGAAGTCTGTCACAACTACAGACACAAGGTTATGAGTCCTGTCACGACTACAGGCGCGATATTACGAAGCCTGTTACTATGACAAGTACAAGGCTAGTAAGCCGGTAATGGCCACAGGCATTGTGGTCTCAACAGTTCGATCACGATTACAACACACAACGCAAGAGCAATGTTAGTCCTGACAGAACTATAGCCATGTAGTTAGTAGTTGATTGGTGGAGGGTATAGGCACAGTTTGCGATATCCACGTCACGGCTACTGGCACGGTTACGATACCTGGTCACGTTACAGGCATTAGGTAGCACGGAAACATTAAAGAGGTCACGAGTAGGCTCTGGTTAAGGTCGGTTATTTCTCATTTAATGTTGTTTATTTTGTTTTAGTTACCTAATGTCATATGCCTCCGACATCAAGGGAACATCTTCGTTACATGGAAGTGTTGATCTCCAATCTGAACAGGGCGCTGTTCCTTCAATGAGGTATTTTACTATTCCTGTTGACGGCGGAGTTGTTGAAGAGGGGGATACCTTCCCCAGCAATAGCTAGGAATCACAACTTTTCCGCCTCCTACGCTTAAAGGTTACAGGTCCCAGTCAGGAGATGATGTCCATGAACACTATACAGACTTCTCTTACCCAACTTCATGCAGTGTTCAAGTCAATGGCCACATCCAGTTCAGACATCCAGACTAAGCTGGAGACGGTGGACAATAGGGATGTTTAGTCTAGTTTAGTGGTACAGAGACTTCAAGTGGCCTCAACATCACAAGCTAAGGTTGCTGGTGGGTCAGTCAATTTTTCAACATAGCACCGTCACATTGTATTCTAGATAACATTCGTCAGGACACTCTTGAGGGTAGGGATGTTAATTTAGCTTCACTACTGGTAGCAGCGTATGAGGTCCCTGACAATAAGATCATAGCCTGTGGGGAAGTTCCATTATTCTCAAATCCAAAAATGTAAGACTTAATAGGAAGTTAAATGAGTCGTTCTAGCATTTAGTCTATTTTGCGACGTTATCTGTTCAGTCAGTCACATAAGAGGGAAGAGTTGGTCCGGTATTTATATAAGGTGGTGAATTCAGGTCATAAATACGGGGGTACGCATTTTTATGACTACTACCGTTCATTTCAGCTAAAGCAGCGGCTGTTCTCACTCAGTTCCAGCATGTTCCTGGTTGGTCTTATATCAACACAGAATTGTTTTGTTGCCACATCGCGGGTCTTAAAGGGAGTCTGTCACCACATTTGAGCATATTAGACTGATCAAATAGCGTTATATGTGCCACGAGAACTTAAAAACGGTACCTTTGTTGTATCTAATGGAGTTTTCTTTCAGCCAAAAATGAACTTTTAAGATTCTGTTAATGCGCCCTCTCAAGTGCCCAGGGAGGCGTCTCAATCGTCCGAGCCCCAGGCAGCACCTCCTCAACGGCTCATAACCCCGCCCTCCGTGTGCCTCCGCTCGCCCGTTTACTCTCCTCCTCTCTCCTTTTCCACTGCGCCCCCTACGAATTTGACCGCGCAGCCGCAGTGGAAAAGGAGAGAGGAGGAGAGTAAACGGGCGGGCAGACGCACACGCAGGGTGGGGTTATGAGCCGTTGAGGAGGTGCTGCCTGGGGCTCGGACGATTGAGACGCCTCCCTGGGCACTTGAGAGGGCGCATTAACAGAATCTTAAAAGTTCATTTTTGGCTGAAAGAAAACTCCATTAGATACAACAAAGGTACCGTTTTTAAGTTCTCGGTGGCACATATAACGCTATTTGATCAATCTAATATGCTCAAATGTGGTGACAGACTCCCTTTAAGGCCCGGCTTGTACAATGTGTAATTCTTTCTCGCATACAGCTGAATGGTGTTCCACTCCTAATTTACTGTCAAGAAGCGACACAGACTAGGAACATTGCCGGTCCATCACCTAGCCTAGCAATAGTAGGGTCGGTTCAGCGGTTGATAAATTGGGCCGGCCGATTTAGTATCTCGGTAGGTCACAAGTTTGTAATAGATTTTAATCATACAGCATGTTACTATAGTCAGTGTAGGTTGTTCCATACGTTTTAGGGCCTATCCCCGTTTCGCTTATCCACGGAAGAACAACCACACAGCATAACTAAGCATGGTAGACACTCTACTTAAGGCTTGTTTGAGGGACCATCCTGAGCCTGGCTGGGTTCAGGATGTACTTGACGGTGTAGGAAATGGTTTCCACACGAGTTGGGTTGCGTTACCTCAGTCATGTGATGAGTGTAGGTACCTTCTGTCGGCCTTAAAAATCCAGGGTCAGTCTCGGAGCTGATTCAGACGATGTTAGATAAGGGATATCTGCTAGGACTATTGAGTCAGCCTCCTTTTGACTGTAGGAGGGTGAGCCCTGTCGAGCTGGTAACCAAAAATAAATAAAAGGGGGGCTGTTATACGATTTGTCAGCCCAACGTTCTTTGGTTATCCCTAGATGTACTCCTTGATACCATCAGAGGAGTTATCTATGAAGTGTTCTTCTGTTTATGAGGCCATTCAGTTGATAGTCCTTTAGGTAAAGGTGCATGGTTGTCAAAAGCGGACGATACAGACGCTTAAGTTACTCCCGTTGCTACCTGAGTTATGGCAGTGGCACGATATCAGGTGGGAAGGCCGATATTATTTTCCAATAGTCTTGTTTTGACAGATAATACTGTTACCGCAGACATCCTCATGAAGGTGAGAGTTAAGGTTCGATAGAAATCATGTCGTTGTTAGAAGGGTCGTGGCTTGCACTACAGCATGGGTTTCATTTCGGGTGTACACTCATTAGTAGTGATAAGAATGTTGCAGCAGACGCTCTTTCCCGGCTTAACTTTCAGCTCCTCTTCCAGGTATTCCCATAAGCAGACTCCTTTCCGACACCAACGCCTCATCACAGTTTACTAGTGCATAGTGTTATTAAGGCATTCCTAGCCGACATATAGCAGTACTACTGGGTTCAACACCCCGATCAGCCGTCCCCTTTTTTTTTCAGCGCATCCCATCAAAGTGTTGTTAAGAGGAATTCAGGGACCGACGGTCAAAAGTCAATCTACGCGTCAGCCGGTGTCAGGGCAGATGTTAGGTCATTAGCTTACAGTACTTGTCGCAAAACGAACCCTTCGGTCGTATAATTAGTTTGTTGATTGAAACAGCTATGTATTTGAGGTTCTACGGGTTACTTAAGCTGAGTATATTTACCCGTTCAGTATCGCTTTCTTACGGAAAGGTCAGCTTGTAGGATGATACTCATGTTATATTTAACCTCGGATTCGTTAATAATATCTCAGCCTGGGGAATTAGCAGAGGTAACATACTTGGCCGCAAGTAACAATTGGTGCCCGGTCAGGGTCTTTATGAGTGGCCAGAGTTAGGGTGAATAGGATTTTTACAGTCTCCATTCTGAGCTATGCATCGTGCATAGCTCAGTATGGAGATTGTCATGGCAGGCCTGGATCGTTTCAGTAGCATCCAGGCTGCCAAGGCAACCGATCGATGCCCCACAATTTCACTGTGGAGGGCTCGGATCGGACGGCAGAGGGAGCCGCATCCCTCTGCCTTCACTCACAGGTGCCGCGATCAGCATAGATAGGGATTAAATGACAGGGGCAGCGCAATCACCGCCTTCTGTTAGTGTGGGCGGGTGCCAGCTATATGCTACAGCTGGCACCCGCCGCATATGGAGCAGGCTCGCTCCATACATCATCTGAGGCATTATGACTTAACTGTACATCATAATGCGCGAAGGGGTTAAAGAAGAAAAAACATTTAAAGGGGTTTTCTGAGATTTTTTTTTACTGATGACCTATCCTCTGAAGCCGGCTTACATTTAGAAGCGGCGCTGGAGTTATGGACAGACCTACTGCCTAAAACGCTGGTCTTAATAAATGGCCCCTTCATGTCCGTAAAATGCAGACCACAGATCCACTCAAAACAATGGTCCACAAATAAAATGCGGACAGCACACAGACTACATCAGTATTTTGCAGATCCATGATTTGCAGACCGCAAAATAGATACAGTCATGTGCATGTTGTATGTGTTTAATAAGTAATGCCACCTTCCATATAGCAATTATATGTTACTTCTACATGGACGCTTGTTGAAATCAGTATGGACTTTTACAGAAAATCAAGAAGAGCATTCAGTGGTGAAAGGAGTGTTTCCTATCATGTTACACCTTCCTTCACTGATTTCCCCTTTTTCTGCTGATGTCCATTTCATGTATGTTGTGTCTTATGATAGTAAGGCACAAAGACCATGTATCAATGCATATCATTTCCTCTTTGATGAGGACCCTGGCTATAGTAAAAGTATCCCCAAATCCCATTACTGTACTATTCTTTCTACTAGTCAGGTGAGCATTTTCCAAGCTATAGGCCTGTGATGGCTATCCTCTGGTACTCCAACTGTGGTACAACTACAACTCCATAGAAATGAAAGGAGCATGCTGGGAGTCGTAGTTTCACAACAGCTTGAGTGCCGGAGGTTTGTCATGACTGCAATAAGGAGTCTACATGAACAGCTTGGATAAAAAAACATATAGGTGCATTACAGGACATGTATATATATTTTTGGCAGTTATGACTGCACACCTACCTCATCCATCGCTAGGATATGCCCCCATTATCTGATAGGTGCAGGTCCCACCGCCGGTGACCTGCACATACATCAAGAACAGTGCCCTGAAAGTGGTGGAGGGCACACTGCAGATGCGCACCGCCCTCGATTCATCTCTATGGGGCCGCCGAAAATAGCCATGCTCGGCTATTTCCGTCAGGCCCATAGAAGTGAATGGGAGCAGTAGCTGGTCATGTGTGGTGTGCTCCCTTTCACTTCTATGGGGAGAGTGCTTGGTGGTGGCCGGACCAGAGTCCTCCTGCCACCACTTTGCAGGGCTCCGTATAGGAGATAGGTGTGGAACCCGCACCTATCTGACAATGGGGTCATATCCTAGCAATATGCCCCTATTGTCTGAGATTTAATGTAAAAAAATGAAAATCAGACATAATATAGCGCATGACAGTCTCTTCCTAACAAAGCTAGAACCAGCCCTGTACCTCAGTCAGGTATTGACCAATATGGTTTCCCTCTATATCACAGAGGTGCAGAATGAGCAGTCTGTCATTTATAAGTTAGCCGTTAGTGTTGAGCGAAGTCGCTTTGTTCAAAACTTCGGAATAATACTGTACAGAGATACGTCTCCAAACAGTATTAGAATGTATGGGCCCCGATGAGCCGAAGTAAGTTATTCGCGAAGTTGCGCGTGACTTTGTTGAATTCGGTAGTTGATTTTTAAAGTGGAAAACGACTTTACAACTTGAAACGGAACTCGGCTTTGGTTCCGACTAGTACCTCAGAATTACATCTGGTACCTCAGAAATACATCCAGTTCTCACTGCTCTTACCGTAAAGAATCCTTTTCTATGTTTCTATAGAAACCTCCTTTCCTCTAGATGCAGATGATGTCCGCTCATCACAGTATAAATAGTTTGCTATCCACTAAAATTCCTTTTCCATGTCAGTGATTTACCATTTAGTATGTACGGGTGACTTGCATTATTCCTTCCCATGTGCATAACCTTACATTTGTCAGTGTTAATCTGTAACTTATCTGCCCAAGCCTCCAATCTATCCAGATCCCTCTGTAGCTGTATATTGTCCTTTTCTCTGTCAATTACTTGACACACAGTTTAGTGTCATCTGCAAAAAAAAAAACTATTTTACTGTGCAAGCCTTCTACAAAATCATTAATAAATATATTGAAGAGAATAGGCCCAATACTGACCCCTGAGGTACCCCACTAGTGACAGTGACCCAATCTGAGTGTGTACCATTAATAACCACCCTCTGTTTTCTATCACTCAGCCAGTTACTTACCCACATACAGATGTTTTCGCCCAGTCCAAGCATTCTCATTTTATATACTAACCTTTTATGTGGTACAGTGTCAAATGCTTTGAAAAAGTCCAGATATACGACATCCATTGACTCACTTCGGTCAAGTCTGAAACTTACCTCCTCATAGAAACTGATTAAAGGGGTTATCCGAGTTAATTTTTTGTTCTTTCTATGCTCTTTACTAAGCAAATGTAACAGCTTTCCAATTCACTCACTTTATCTCCAGTGGCTGGTTTCTCAGATTTCACTGAGGGTCACATGACCTGTGATGTCAGCTTCTCTCCCTGCTCTGATAAAGGTAAACGAGATGTCACTGTGCTGTCCACGCCCCCCTTCACTGCCGTCTGCTTTCTCTCTCTCTCCCAAGATTCTTAACCCCTTCAGCTGCACAGACTGGGTAGCTCTGCAGGCAGTGAGGAGACAATTCTGGGCTCTGGAGCTGACATTCTAGAGAGAGCATTGCACAAGAAGGTAGGGGGAAGATCCTGTGTGTATTAGCAGTGTCATTATACAGCTGGGACTTGTAGTCCTACACATACAACATGATGCAGAGTCTCCCAGCAGGCAGACATGTCACTCAGGGCAGCACTTGTATCCACTCCCTTAGCAGAGCAGGGGGAGGGGCAGATATTGTTTTTATTGCATTTAAAAAAGGGCCAGAAAAGAACCAGGGAAATGAGGAAATATATATATATATTTTCTTTTTGCATAAAACTTGCTTAGCTTAGTTATATATTGCTGCCCATCAGATTTTCAGTGCTATATATTTTTTTTTCATAACTCGGACAACCCCTTTAAATTAGTTTGACATGACCGATCCCTCATGAAGCCATGCTGATATGGCATTATTTGCTTATTTTCATTGAGGTACTCCAAGATAGCATCTTTTCTGGTGTAAAAGAGGACTGAACTCTAGGTCAATTCAGAACTGCCATAGATTTCAATCTAGGTGCTCAACTGTCTGAAGAGGTGCCTAATTTATAATGAGGCACACACCTGCTCATAAATTAGGTGCCTCCTCCAGCAGCACTGGGCCAATCATAGAGCAGAGTAATATGCCAGTGTATGCTCGAATCCTCCTTTAGACTTTTTAGATTATTAAGTAATTTGGTACCTTAGATATGTATTGATATCGACTTCAGGAGGTCCAGTCAATGAACAGATATAAATCAGTAGTAAGACTCAATTATTAGGGGTACAGATAGGGCAATGTCACAAAGACCAGGATCGTCGAATGGTGTGTTGTCTTCCTGGCGCTCGAGTTCCCCTTCGGGGAAGGGGCAACTGTGTTGGGGGAGAAGACGGCTAGAAGGTTGGAGGAGTGTTTAAACTAGGGACTGGGGGGAGGATAATTACGTTATAGGAGGGGAAGATAGTGCAGATAGAGACCAGGGGCAAGGTAATGGGACTGGGGGAGGAATGGAGGGACTAGAACAAAGAAAGGTGTAGGGTAAAAAATATATATAAACCTCTTAAATTTATGTATACTAATGCCATAATAAATCTGGGGAACTGGAATTAGTGATGTGTGAGGAGGACTATGACATAGTGGGATTAACTGAGAAATGGCTGGATGATGGCTATGACAGTGGGAAGCACCGAGACATTTCTGAATGATAGCTATGACTGGGCAGGTAATATACAGGGTTACAGTCTGTTTAGAAAGAATCGTCAAAACCGGAGAGGGGGAAGGACTGCCTTTATGTAAAGTCCTGTCTAAACCCCACAGTCCGAGAAGATATAAGTGAGGGACATGAACATGTGGAGTCACTGTGGGGAGAAATACATGGAGGCAAAAACAATAAAAAAATTAATAGGGGTTTATTATAAACCATCTAATATACCAGAGTCAACAGAAAATCTACTACTAAACTAGATAGACAAGGCGGCAAATCATAATGAGATGGTTATTATGGGGGACTTTAACTACCCAGATATAGACTGGGAAACTGAAACTTGTACATCTCATAAAGGAAACAGGTTCTTGGCAATAACCAAAGACAATTAGCTTTCCAAACTGGTTCAGGACCCGACTAGAGGGACGGCCATACTGGAATTAACCAATAGACCTGACAGAACAACAGATGTGCAGGTTGCGGGACACCTAGGAAATAGTGACCATAAAGTCATAACCTTCCAATTATCATTCAAAAGAGTGGTTCTTCAGGGAGGAACAAAAATATCAAACTTCAAAAAATCTAAATTTAGCCAACTAATAGAGGCCATAGGCCTAACTAACTGGGACAAAGTCCTCAAAAATAAAAATACAGCCACAAAATGGGATATTTTTAAAAGCATCCTAAAATATAATTGTGAGAGGTACATACCTTATGGGAATAAAAGGTTAAAGGGGTTGTCCCATTTTGCTTTTTCAATCTTACCAGCAGTAGATGTCCTGATAACTTCCTGGTTTGGCTCCGGCAGTTTAGTGAAGGCCGGCCACGCCTCCTCATGACTCACCCTGAGAGCTCAGTCCTTGTGTGCTCGTTCATGTGGATGAGTCATCCTTCTGGAGCCGACAATGTATGTGAGGCCCCCCCCCAGTATAATAAACATTGAGTGCGGCCCCCCCCAGTATAATAAACATTGAGTGCGGCCCCCCCCAGTATAATAAACATTGAGTGCGCCCCCCCCAGTATAATAAACATTGAGTGCGGCCCCCCCCAGTATAATATACATTGAGTGCGCCCCCCCAGTATAATAAACATTGAGTGCGGCCCCCCCAGTATAATAAACATTGAGTGCCACCCCCCCAGTATAATATACATTGAGTGCACCCCCCAGTATAATAAACATTGAGTGCGGCCCCCCCCAGTATAATAAACATTGAGTGCGGCCCCCCCAGTATAATATACATTGAGTGTGGCCCCCCCAGTATAATAAACATTGAGTGCGGCCCAACCCCAGTATAATAAACATTGGTGGCGCAGTGGGAAGTGCCAATGAGGGTTAAAAAAATAAATAAAAAATTAACTCACCTCCACCAATTGATCGCGCAGCTGCCGGTCTCCTGTTCTTTCTTTAGGACCTGTCAAAGGACCTGTGGTGACATCACTGTGGTCATCACATGGTACATCATATGATCCATCACCATGGTAATGGACCATGTGATTAGCTCAGTGACGTCACCACAGGTCCTGAAGCAAGAACAGGAGACCGGCAGCTGCGCGATCAATTGGTGGAGGTGAGTTAATTTTTTATTTATTTTTTTAACCCTCATTGGCACTTCCCACTGCGCTACCAATGTTTATTATACTGGGGGGGGGGCCGCACTCAATGTTTATTATACTGAGGGGGGCCACACTCAATGTATATTATACTGGGGGGGGGCCGCACTCAATGTTTATTATACTGGGGGGGGCCGCACTCAATGTTTATTATACTGGGGGGGGGCCTCACTCAATGTATATTATACTGGGGGGGGCCTCACTCAATGTATATTATACTGGGGGGGGGCCGCACTCAATCAATGTTTACAGTGTATCACTGTATTCCGGCGGCAGGAGGGAGCGCACGGCGTCCTCGGTTGCTATGACGCCGTGCGCTCCCTCCTGCTGCAAGAAAACAGTAATACATTGATATGATCGGGCCCCCCCCAGTATAATATACATTGAGTGCGGCCCCCCCAGTATAATAAACATTGAGTGCGGCCCCCCCCCCCAGTATAATAAACATTGGTGGCGCAGTGGGAAGTGCCAATGAGGGTTAAAAAAATAAATAAAAAATTAACTCACCTCCACCAATTGATCGCGCAGCTGCCGGTCTCCTGTTCTTTCTTTAGGACCTGTCAAAGGACCTGTGGTGACATCACTGTGGTCATCACATGGTACATCATATGATCCATCACCATGGTAATGGACCATGTGATTAGCTCAGTGACGTCACCACAGGTCCTGAAGCAAGAACAGGAGACCGGCAGCTGCGCGATCAATTGGTGGAGGTGAGTTAATTTTTTATTTATTAAAATTTACTGGGGGGGGGGCCGCACTCAATCAATGTTTACAGTGTATCACTGTATTCCGGCGGCAGGAGGGAGCGCATGGCGTCCTCGGTTGCTATGACGCCGTGCGCTCCATCCTGCTGCCGGAAAACAGTAATACACTGCTATGATCTATAAGAGAGTATCACTGTATTCCGGCGGCAGGAGGGAGCGCACGGCGTCCTCGGTTGCTATGACGCCGTGCGCTCCCTCCTGCTACAAGAAAACAGTAATACATTGATATGATCGGGCGCCCGCACATGCGCAGAACTATGCGACGTGCGCGCTCACAGTGTGAGTGAGAGGCCGGCTGTAGGATCGCAATAGTTACCAGTGCGCAGGTGCGGCATGGATGCGGCCGGCGAGATGCGGCCGTATCCATGGGATACCAGCACAAACAAAGGGGAGTGAAAGGAGCGTTTTTAGGCTGAATGCTATGTTTTTTTAATGACATGTATTAGAAGAAATGTTCAGTGGGGGGCAATCATTTAATGTAACCCTATTTAATGAAGTGGGACAACCCCTTTAAGGAACAAGAAGAAACCAATGTGGATAAATAGAACTGTAAAGAAGGCAATAAATGACAAAAAGAAAGCATTTAAATCACTAAAACATGAAGGTAGCACAGAAGCACTCAAAAACTATAAGGAAAAAAAAATAGAAGATGTAAAAAAACTAATAAAAGCGGCCAAACTAGAGACCGAGAGATTAATTGCCAAAGAGAGTAAAACTAACCCTAAAATGTTCTTCAATTATATAAATGGTAAAAAGTATAAATCTGAAGGTGTCGGCCCTTTAAAGCGTAATGAGGGGGGGAAGTCGCAGAGAGCGATGAGGAGAAAGCAGAGCTATTAAATATTTTTCTCCACTGAAGAAAAAATGCAGATGAAATGCAAAATGCAAAAGTAAATTCCCCAATAAAAGTGCCCTGTCTGACACAGGAAGAAGTCTTAAAAAGATTAAAATAGACAAATCCCCAGGACCGGATGGCACCCCCCCCCCCCCCCGTATCCTTATTTAAGTAATGTCCTAGCCAGACCCTTATTTCTGATATTTACGGGCTCTATACTGACAGGGAATGTCCCACAGGATTGGCGCATAGTAAATATGGTGCCAATATTTAAAAAGGGTCCAAAAACAGAGCCCGTAAACTATAGGCCGGTTTAACATCTGTCATGGGTAAACTGTAGGTTTTCTACGGATGCTATCTTGGAGTACGTCAATAAAAAAAAGCAAATGACGCCATATCAGCATGACTTCATGAGGGATGGGTCATGTCAAACTAATTTAATCATTTTCTATGAGGAGGTAAGTTCCAGACTTGACCGAAGTGAGTCAATGGATGTCGTATATCTGGACTTCTCCAAAGCATTTCACACTGTACCACATAAAATAAGAATGCTTGGACTGGGAGAAAACGTCTGTAAGTGGGTAAGTAACTGGCTCAGTGATAGAAAACAGAGGGTGGTTCTTAATGGTACACACTCAGATTGGGTCACTGTCACTAGTGGGGTACCTCAGGGGTCAGTATTGGGCCTATTCTCTTCAATATATTTATTAATGATCTTGTAGGAGGCTTGCACAGTAAAATAAAAATTTTTGCAGATGACACTAAACTGTGTAAAGTAATTTACACTGAAGAGGACAGTATACTACTACAGAGGGATCTGGATAGATTGGAGGCTTGGGCAGATAAGTGGCAGATTAACACTGACAAATGTAAGGTTATGCACGTGGGAATTAATAATGCAAGTCACCCGTACATACTAAATGGTAAAACACTGGTAAAACACTGACATGAAAAAGGACCTAGGAATTTTAGTGAACAGCAAACTAACCTGTAAAAAACAGTTTCAGGCAGCTGCTGCCAAGGCCAATAAGATAATGGGTTGCATCAAAAGGGACATAGATGCCTGTGATAAGAACATAGTTCTGCCACTTTACAAATCATTAGTCAGACCACACATGGAGTACTGTGTACAGTTCTGGGCTCCTGTGAACAAAGCAGACATAGCAGAGCTGGAGAAGGTCCAGAGGAGGGCAACTAAAGTAATAACTGGAATGGGGCAACTACAGTACCCTGAAAGATTATCAAAATTAGGGTTATTCACTTTAGAAAAAAGATGACTGAGGGGGGATTTAATTACTATGTATAAATATATCAGGGGTCAGTACAGAGAGCTCTCCCATCATCTATTTATCCCCAGGACTGTGACAAAGGGACATCCTCTGCGCCTTGAGGAAAGAAGGTTTGCACAGTTAATAGTTACATGTATAAAAACTATAGGAAGCTCAGGAAATCTAGACTCTGATCACATATAATCCAACATAGAGGATTCTTTACGGTAAGAGCAGTGAGACTATGGAGCTTTCTGCCTGAGGAGGTGGTGATGGTGAATTCACTAAAAGAGTTCAAGAGGGGCCTGGATGTATTTCTGGAGTGTAATAATATTACAGGTTATAGTTACTAGAGGGGGGGTCGTTGATCCAGGGAGTTATTCTGATTGCCTGATTGGAGTCGGGAAGGAATTTTTTTTTCTCCTAAAGTGGGGAAAATTGGCTTCTACCTCACAGTTTTTTTTTGTACCTTCTTCTGAATCAACTTGCAGGATAACACGCTGAACTGGATGGACAAATGTAGTTTTTTGGCCTTATATACTATGTTACTATGTTTCTGTATAATCAATTTGTAATATATTGCATCAGTGAGAAATATCTAGTTCTCACGTTAGCAGCTGTTTACCTCTCCCTCACTTGTTTATTGCTTTTCACGTTGAAATGTCTTAATCCCATCCAAAGTGGACCACGGGAGGATCATATTAAACATGTCAGTGCAAGTCTATGGACGGGGAAGGGGGTGGAGTAAGCAAGAGCACACAAAGACAAGCAGACTGCTGGAGATGGGCTGAGATAAAAACTTGTACTTTACTCCCAATTATACAGGTCAGTACCTCTCTATAATGTCCTCAATGATCCTGGGGCTGGAGTGTATAAGAGAAGGTTAAGGCTGGGTTCAGACCTGAGCGTTTTACAGCGCGTTCCTACGCGCTGTAAAACGCTCAACAGGCAAGAACCAATGATTCCCTATGGGAATGGTTCTCACCTGGGCGTTTTACAGCGCGGACGATCGCGCGGTAAAACGCCCGACGCTCAAACAAGTGCTTGAGCTTTTTTTGGGGCGTTTGTCGCGCGTTCCCGCACATAGATATTCGGGAACGCGCGACAATGTGTGCACGCCTGTCTCTGTATGCGCGATTGTAAACGCCCGTACAATCGCGCATACAGAGCGCTCGTTTCAGAACGCTCAGGTCTGAACCCAGCGTAAGGATTCTCTTCTACCTTCTGTGTGCAGTGGATGGCAGCTAGTCTAAACCTACCATGTCTGAGAGAACTGCAAACTAGAAATTCAGCATGCACAAATTAAAACTGCTAAAAAGGCAAGAAACAAGTAATATAGTGAGCAGAAATAGTGTTATACTTTATGTAAACACACTGTATGTGAAACGTTACACTTTAGCGGCTCATTCAGACGTCCGTATGCTGTGTGCAAAAATGCGGATCCGTTTTTTTGTGGATTAGATGCTGCCCTACTTCTATGAGGCCTTTTCTTCCATTGCACGGCTCCGCAAAACAAATGAAACATGTCCTATACTTGTCAGTGAAAATCAGGACATGGCCCCATTGAAGTCTATGGGTCAGCAAAAAAACGGAATGCAATGTTTTTTTTACAGACATGCTGAATTGTCCGCAATAAAAACGGAGACGCATTTTTGCGGACAGCATACGGCCATCTGAATGAGCCCTAATGCTACACCTAAGGGTGTTATCTAAGTGCTCCCTTGTTTTTCCCCCTTTTACCCCTATACTGGGATCTGGAATCTGCAGCAGGAGAACCACCAGGCCGCTACCTCCTAGAGTAGTCTCTGTTCAGTGACAGCTGACTCTGCCGTGTCGATAGAACGGTGTGAGACACCAAGGGGACAGGTAAGATCCTGGTCAATGTAAAAGCCAAGTTCAGAGCAGGCAGAGTTTGTTCAATCTGGAATACAGGTAATGGGTCAGAGTCGGCGGCACAGTTTGAGTGCGTTCAACAGGCAGAGATCAGAGCAGGCGGGACAGATTTAACATAGTAGACAGGCATAGGTCAGGCACAAGGGTTTAGACAACAGAATACACCTTCACAAGGTCTAGACTAGCTAGACACCTTTTCGTTCAGTGACCTTCCTATGAGTGAAGGTGCCTTAAAGGGTTTCTACCATCAGATGTTGCCATATGTAGCTGACTGAGACTAGTGATGTGCTAGTGTCAGCAGTACCTTGTCTGCAGCCGTTCACCTAAAAAACGTACTTTTATCCATATGCTAATGAGCCTCTAGGTGCTATGTTGGCTACGACTACGTTACAGTGAGGAAGCCGGCACCAGGAGCGCGGCATTCACTCACTGTGCCGAATACAGAAGCGCACGGCACAGGCACGGGATTCAGACAGATGCAGGCAAATCGGACGTCAATCAAGAGTTGCGGGGCGGGCTAGACGAACTACATGGACGGCGAAAATGGTCAGTAGACGGAGCCTCTAGGTGCTGAATTGACACCTAGAGGCTCATTAGCATATGGATAAAAGTACGTTTTTTTGGTGAACGGCCGCAGACAGAAGTGAACAAAGAAGACTTAATACGTATAAGGTAATGGATACAAGGCGGCACTGCCTTCACTGATATAGCCTTCAATAATAGGAAACCGATAATGTGGTTAATCGTACTCCGCTACGTGGTGCTCAGCGACACAGAAGTTAGATCAATAGTTCATGATGTGGAAGCGCGATCCCGCGCGCGAAACGGCCTTCGCCGCTTGCTACAGTGTGTCCGCCCCAGGATCCTCTATGCACTATCTTCTAAGGAAGTTTTTCAATAAAGCAGCAACATTATTTCTACTCCGGTGAGTGCCGCGATCTTCTTTATTGTTTCTCTCCACATCATGAACAAAGAAGACTGTTATGTACTGCGGATACTGGCACATCGCTAGTGTCAGTCAGCTACATACGGCAACATCTGATGGTAGAAACCCTAAATACCACAGGGACAGCAGGCATTAGCTCAGGACACAGCCACACACACTGCCCTTTAAGAGCCGAAGAGCACCCGCTCACCCTAAGGGACAGGGCATAGCAGGCAGAAGGTGGAGAGGCCAGAAGAGGCTACAGAGGGGCAGAACTCTGGTGGCTGTGCCTGCTTGGAAGAGAGAGGTGCCGTCAGGTATGGACCTTCGCCATGCCAGTCAGGAGGAGGGAGATGCCAGCAGGCATGAACCCTTTGCCTTACAGCTTAGAATGAAGCGTCTGGACTGCTAGTCCCCCTGCCCTTTTGCATCTATTTGCACAGTACTGCCCCTGACCAGGCATTATGTTGGAACGCTACGCCACCTCAGTTCCTTTCACTTCAATGCAGATCTGTCCTGGTTCTCTTCACAGTGTCTCGTCAGGGTCTCAACTGTCAAGCGGCCACTAAGGGTACTTTCACACTTGCGGCAGAGGATTCTGGCCGGATCTGTCAAAACGCTTGCAAACTGATGGCATCCTGATGATGACAAATGCATTGAAATGCCGGATCCGTCCCTCCAGTGTCATCCGGAAAAATGGATCCGGCATTTATTTTTTTCCAATTTTTTTTCCCAAATTTCCAGTCGGACCATTTTGCTGGAACACTCATTGCCGGATCCGGCATTAATGCATGTCAATTGGAAAAAATGCCGGATCCTGCATTCCGGCAAGTGTTCCGGAATTTTGGACGGAGATAAAACCGCAGCATGCTGCGGTATTATCTCTGTCCTCAAAATTCAAAAAGACTGACCTGAAGACATCCTGATGTATCCTGAATGTTATGCTCTCTATTCAGAATGCATGGGGATATAACTGATATTTAATAACAGTTATTTTCCGGTATTGAGCCCCTAGGACGGAACTCAATACCGGAAAAAAATTACGCTAGTGTGAAAGTACCCTAATGAGATATCCGACTGATAGAAAAAGAGATGCATGACACATGAAGATTATTACTTTTTTGTATGACACAGAAGGAAGAGTGGACCCATAGGAATGAATGGGTCCATGCGAAATCTGTAAAAAACGCAAAACGCATACAGATGCAAAATACGGTCGTGGGCATGAGGCCTTAAGATGCCTGCACACAGGGTGGGTTTTCCACAGATCCACAGCAAATCTTGATATGGATTACATCTGTGGCAGATTTTAATGCATATTCTACCGCTCACATTGAAATGAGTGAATTTAGCAATTTAGCATTTTTAGTGAAAATCTGTGAAATAAATTGATAGGTTGCAGAATATAAAATCCACACTGCGTGTCAGTTTCTGCATGGATGATTTCCGCAGCATGTAGATGAGGTTTGCTACAGTCTCATTTATATTGCTCGTAGTGTTACACGGCAGTTTCTCCATCTGTAAATCCACATGTAATACGCTACATGTTCTAGTGCGCTGCGTCTCTTTCCCGTGTCTCTTCCAATCCAGGCCACTGAAAGTATTACACTACTGTCACTTTCCATTGACTTCTGTGGTCCCACTGAAATTAAAGGGGCATTCCCATCAACAGTATTCATACTTACCTGCGGCGAGCGCGACGTTCACTTCCTGGATTCGGCTGGGCGGACTCAGTCAGCTTGATTGACGTCTTTTCCTGGCCGGGCCACGCGCTGTCTTCAACGCGCACGCCGCCGCGCATGCGCCATGGTGACTTATTCCTACCCTATATAGTACAGAGCCGGCGTGTGCGTTCGCGGCTCTGTACTATACTGGCCAGCAAGAAGTCATCATGGCGCATGCGCGGCGGCGTGCGCGTTCAAGACATTGCGCGGCCCGGCCGGGAGAAAATCTTCTGCGCAAGCGCGGCCATGGGATTCGACAGGCGAGAGGTGGCCCTAACCAGGGGAGACGAAAGACAACAATCAGGTAAGAGGGGACTTATTTTCTCAAAAAGGGTGGGAATTGGGTAATAAAATGTATTTACAAAAATGATCACTGTCAGATCATTAAGAGATTTAACAGTGATCATTGTGATGGGATAACCCCTTTAATTGGGTCCGCATCCAATCTGCAAATAAAATGCGTATCAGATGTGAACTGAAAATACAGTCATGTGAATGGGGTTTAAGAGTGGCTTATAGGCACCCGACTGTTGGGGCTCACCTTCCCACAGCCCCCTCCACTCCTGGTTTGTCTAGCAGGTTTAAACTACTTTCACATTTGCGTTTTGGGCGGATCCGTCATGGATTTGCAAAAACTGATCCGTTACAATAATACAACCGCATGCATCTGTCATGAACGGATCCGTTTGTATTATCTTTAACATAGCCAAGACGGATCCGTCATGAACTCCATTGAAAGTCCATGGAGGACTGATCTGTTTTCTATTGTGCCAGATTGTGTCAGAGAAAACGGATCCATCCCCTTTGACTTACATTGTGTGCCAGGATGGATCCGCTTCGTCAGACAGACACCAATACGCTGCAGGCAGCGTTTTGGTGTTCGCCTCCAGAGTGGAATGGAGACTGATCGGAGGCAAACTGATGCATTCTGAGCGGATCCTTTTCCATTCAGAATGCATTAGGGTAAAACTGACCCGTTTTGGACCGCTTGTGAGAGCCCTGAACGGATCTCACAAAATGAAAGCCAAAACGCGAGTGTGAAAGTAGCCTTAGCTGGGAAACAGAAGTTGCCATCTTAGAGCTAGTCCTAAGATGAATTCACGTCCCTTTAGAAAAAAAAAAAAAAACTTAGATGGGGGCGAATCTTTATCCATATATGTCCTAGTAATCTGCAAATCCTGAAATAACGGTTACTCTGGACCTTTATTGGAAACTGTTAGTAACTCATTTATAACTTCTAGCAGGAATAATAAAGGAATGGAAGACCATAGAGCCATAGGAATAGATGCTCCAGAATTGTTATTACATGGGGAATACATGAAGCTAACCAGACCCGGCAGGAGCGGTGACAGGTCCTCTTTAAGTGCATGGTGGGGTGTAGTATAATATACAGAATATACATACAAGGTACCTCCATACAGATTAGACTAGTTTCAAACTAGCGTTAAAGCAGGTGAGCAGGCCCTACCGTATGTCGTTTCATAAAAGAAACCATTATAAATTGTCCTGTTTAAAAAGTCCCAATAAAGGTATAAATAATGTGATATTTTAATAAATATTCCACAGATATCACCCAGATTCACTGGCTTTTATATTACGCCAGACCTTGCCCTGTGGCAGTACTGACTAAGGGTCCTTTCACACATCCGCAAAATAGGTCCGCAGCCGTTCCGCAATTTGGCGAAACAGGTGCAGACCCATTCATTTTCAATAGGGCCGGAATGTGCTGTCCGCATCCGCACTTCCGTTCCGCAAAAAAACAGAACATGTCCTATTCTTGTCCGCAATTGCGGACAAGATTAGGCATTTTCTATTAGAGTGCCGTCACATTGCCGGTGTCCGTGTTTTGCGGATCTGCAAAAAATCACATACGGACGTGTGAATGGACCCTAAGGCTACTGTCACATTAGCGTTCAGAGCTCCAGCTCTCCGGATCTGCCTGAATGCCCTGTAATAGGGACCAGCAGAGATCCGGCCACAACTCACCATACATGCTGAGGATCGCCCAGACTTAAACAGCTGCGCATAGAGGTATTTGTCTGTCCATCTCTTGGTATGTTTGAGGTTAATGGGGCTGGCGGGCATTCAGGCATCCACGGGGCAAGGTCTGGCATAATATAAAAGCCAATGAATCGAGGTGATATCTGTGGAATATTTAATAAAATATCACATTATTTATGATAAATACATTTTTGAGACTTTTTAACCAGGACAATTTGTAGTGGTTTCTGTCATGGCCTGTTCGTCGGCCTTAGGCCTCATGCACACGGCTGTTCTGCAGTCTGCAAATTGCTGATCCACAAAAAAACAATACCGGCGGTGTGCGTTCTGCATTCTGCGGAACGGAACATCTGGCCCATAATAGAACCGTCCTAACCTTGTCTGTAATGTATAGGACATGTTCTATATTTTTGTGGATGCCACGGAACGGACATACAGATCTTTTGCAGACCCTCTGAAGTGAATTATTACACGTTCAACCCCCCCCCCCCCCAACCCCAAAATGTGGATTGGATGAGGACCAAAAATACTTTGTGAGCATGAGCCCTTAGGCTGGTTCCACACTTAGACCCAGATGTCTTATACAGGAGACCCCCAGGTCCCATACCCCGCAGTAGGCTGCCCTTATTGTAAGCAGGGGGTGCAGAGGTAACACTGGAACTAGGGCCCCACATATAGTGAGTGGGGGCCACTGTTATGGATTGTGAAGGAGCTTCAAATTACCCCATTGCTTTTAAGACAACATTCACTCAAGTGTCTTAGGCTACTTTCACACCTGCGGCAGAGTGATCCGGCAAGCAGTTCCGTCTCCGGAACTGCCTGCGGGATCCGTCAAAACTTATGCCAACTGATGGCATTAGTAAGACTGATTAGGATCCTGATCCGTCTTACAAATGCATTGAAATGCCGGATCCGTCTTTCCGGTGTCATCCGGAAAAACTGACCCGGCATTTATTTTTTTCCCTTTTTTTTTTCGGTCTGCGCGGATCCGGCATTGCAGTATTTTGAATGCCAGATCCGACACTAATACATTCCTACGGGGGGGAAAAATGCCGGATCCAGCATGTGTTAAGGATTTTTGGCTGGAGATAAAACTGTAGCATGCTGCAGTATTAGGGTACTTTCACACTAGCGTTTTTCTTTTCTGGCACTCAGTTCCATCAAAAGGATCAATTCCAAAAAAGAACTGATCAGTTCCATCCCCATGCATTCTGAATGGAGAGTAATCCGTCCAGGATGCATCAGGATGTCCTCAGTTCAGTTATTTTGACTGATCAGGCAAAAGAGAAAACTGCAGCATGCTACGCTTTTATCTCCGGCCAAAAACACTGAAGACTTGCCTGAACGCCGGCATTTTTTTCCATAGGAATGTATTAGTGCCGGTTCAGGCATTCCAAATACTGGAATGCTGAATTCGTCCTTTCGGTCTGCGCAGACAGAAAAAAAGGGGAAAAAAATAAATGCTGGATCCATTTTGCCGGATGACACTGGAAAGACGGATCCGGCTTTTTAATGCATTTTTTCTGACTGATCAGGATGCTGATCAGTCTTAGGGCTCTTTCACACTTGCGTTCTTTTCTTCCGGCATAGAGTTCCGTCGTCGGGGCTCTATGCCGGAAGAATCCTGATCAGTTTTATCCTAATGCATTCTGAATGGAGTGAAATCCGTTCAGGATGCATCAGGATGTCTTCAGTTCCGGACCGGAACGTTTTTTGGCCAGAGAAAATACTGCAGCATGCTGCGCTTTTTGCTCCTGCCAAAAATCCTGAACACTTGCCGCAAGGCCGGATCCGGAATTAATGCCCATTGAAAGGCATTGATCCGGATCCGGCCTTAAGCTAAACGTCGTTTCGGCGCATTGCTGAATACGACGTTTAGCTTTTTCTGAATGGTTACCATGGCTGCCGGGACGCTAAAGTCCTGGCAGCCATGGTAAAGTGTAGTGGGGAGCGGGGGAGCAGCATACTTACCGTCCGTGCGGCTCCCGGGGCGCTCCAGAGTGACATCAGGGCGCCCCAGGCGCATGGATGACGTGATCGCATGGCACGTCATTCATGCGCATGGGGCGCTCTGACGTCATTCTGGAGCGCCCCGGGAGCCGCACGGACTGTAAGTATACTGCTCCCCCGCTCCTACTATGGCAACCAGGACTTTAATAGCGCGTACAAAAAATAGTGGTAGGTTGTGGTGACCACTGAGGAAGGGAGAGTGAATCTACCCGTAACGCGTATGGTGAAACAAGTGATGTACCTGCATTGAAAAGCCTCCGATAATACTGTATGGCCATACAGAAGAAAATTTCTACAGTAAAGGATTAACTATTCTTATCGTCGAAAGCTGCACCAAAGGAAATTGCGGAACAGAGTGGTAACTCCGGCAATCTTTGGAACTCCCGCGAAATTTAAACCAGCTTGCTGTATGGAGCGACTGAATGAGCCGGCAAATATTTAAAGCTCCATTGAAGCAATAGGGAGACAGCAGACGCTAGACGGTAAGCCAAATATCGATTTCAAGTTTTCTTCAATTCAAAGCTCATATCGACTTTAAAAGGATATGCTATAAGAGACTTTTCACATTATCAGGATTCCTGTGGACACTTTATGAACATGTTGCGCTCCCAGTGAATACACCTACAACATTTTCAGTGACATTCAGTTTTCCAAATTGGGATAGAGCGCTAGAAGATAATACCCCCTCTTCCCAAATCACAGCATATACTTGAAGTTTTTTGGTGTGATATATATTATTGAATTTATTGACACTATTGAGTCATATGAATATAGTGTCGATCATATCTACCATAATATATGTGACTGTAATGTTGTATATTATTGCTACATTGTCCTTATACATTTTATGACTTGTATTTTATGGGGATTTAATAAATATTTTATGCACATGTCAATCTGGTTGCCAAGTGTATGAGTGCTCGCTCATTACTCTATTACTACAGGACTTTAATAGCGTCCTGGCTGCCATAGTAACACTGAACGCATTTTGAAGACGGATCCGTCTTCAAATGCTTTCAGTACACTTGCGTTTTTCCGGATCCAACGTGTAATTCCGGCAAGTGGAGTACACGCCGGATCCGGACAACGCAAGTGTGAAAGAGGCCTTAGGGTACTTTCACACTAGCGTTTTTATTTTCCGGCACTGAGTTCCGTCAAAAGGGCTCAATGCCGGAAAAGAACTGATCAGTTTTATCCCCATGCATTCTGGATGGAGAGTAATCCGTTCAGTTTGCATCAGGATGTCTTCAGTTCAGTCATTTTGACTGATCAGGCAAAAGAGAAAACCACAGCATGCTACGGTTTTATCTCCGGCGGAAAAAACTAAAGACCTGGCTGAATGCCAGATCCGGCATTTTTTCACATAGGAATGTATTAGTGCCGGATCCGTCATTCAAAATACCGGAATGCCAGATCCGCATCCGGATTCGTCTCACAAATGCTTTTAGTCAGCGGATCCGACGACTGCCCGCCGGATCACACTGCCGCAAGTGTGAAAGTAGCCTAAATCTCTGTCCTGAACAGTCAAAAAGACTGAACTGAGGACATCCTGATGCATCCTGAACGGATTGCTCTCCATTCAGAATGCATGGGGATATGCCTGATCAGTTCTTTTCCAGTATTGAGCCCCTAGGACGGAACTCTATGCCGGAAAAGAATAACACTAGTGGGAAAGTACCTTACTACTTAAAAAACTGTCACACATGTGGAGTGAGTCAGGATGAAGGCCACTTTTGCCCCAGTTTTGCAGATGCGACATTCCCATCGATCATCCCGCCCGGCATGTGGGGCAGAGCATTCGATGCAGGCGCAGTGCGCTCAGCGTCCAGTAGGTGGCAGCAGCACACCTGCAAACCAGCCAGCAGCCATTTAAAGAAGGCAAGGAGAAGTGCGAGCTGTCAGTCCCGGGCCGGCTCCAGCAGCCGCTACAGCTTCCTGTAAAGCACCGAGCGGGCACCGGGGACAGGAGGCATTAGCCATTCTGCCAGGGACCGGCTCCTTCCATAGGCTCTAAGCACTGGTGGTCTCCCGCGGGGACCCAGGAGACGGAGGCGGAGAGGTCTCGCCTGCCCCTCATCCCATTCATCAGAGGAGCAGCATCCCACCATTGCACGGCGGCTCCCAGGCTGCAGCAGACAATAGTCCCAGGCTCTGACGGGATCCATGCCCGCTCCTCGGTGGGGTCCGGTGCACTGTCCTGTCCTCTGAAGAGACGGGGGCAGGGGGTTACACTAGCGCGGGGGGCATATGACGAGAGGATGATGCCCGACACAAGTTGCCCGGCTCGGGGAATACGGGAAGTTTTCTAGATGCCAGCATCCTCCACCGGGTGCGGGACAAGGCGGTAGGAGCCGGAGTTGTCGCCCCCTCCATGGAGCAGGTATAGCGCCTGGTCCTGCCCTCTGGGGGTAGCATTGGGATAGCCCAGCCTGCTGAGCACGTAGGAGGACAACAAAAACATCGGAGACTTGTGCCCCCTCCCCCCACACACCCAGCCAGCACGTCCATTGCATCCCCCCTGCTCCGGGACCCTGTCATTGTGCCAGCACCATGGACAGCGACCGGGACATGTACCGCCACTTCCAGGACTGGTGCCTCAGGACTTATGGGGACTCGGGGAAGACCAAGACCGTCACCCGCAAGAAATACGAGCGGATCGTGCAGCTGCTCAACGGCTCCGAGTCCAGCTCCACGGATAACGCCAAATTTAAATTTTGGGTGAAATCGAAGGGCTTTCAGCTGGGCGCCGCGGAGGAGGGCAGCCTGGGGGCCAAGCAGGTGCTGTACGTGCCCGTCAAGACCACGGTAAGTGCCCGCCGGGCTTTGTACTGCACCTCTCTTTGTTTTCCCCTTGCCCTGTGCCATTGGCCGCCGTGGCATACTGCAATGTGTCACACTGGCAGATTGCAGTCACAATATGTCATGACATGAGCCCCCCCCGTCCATGGACTTCCCCTGGCATCACCTGACGTGAGCCCCCGAGCTGGAGCAGGGTGGCCGGAGCCTGGCGCCGTGCCAGCTGTGCCGCTGGCCCTTTTATTGGGGGGCTTTCCCAGAGCTCATTGTCAGACAGCAGCCAGGTACACACTGGCACACAACAGTGATGATGGTGGTGGTGGTGGGTGAGGAGGATGGGAGGGATGAGCCTGAACCACCAGTACTGAGAAGCAGCTCTCTTAGAATAAGTCAGCCAGGCTGTAGCATCAGAAGACATGTATGTGCCCCTCTGCCACCCTGGACACAGCTCTGCCAGCGCCCGGTGCCACAGGAGCACAGCTGGGAGCCACAAGTAGGTCTTACATTCACTTCTCTAGTATGTCTATTGCTTGTGGGGCCTGCAAACATCTGGGGGAAGTGGCATCTAAGTAACTGGGTGCAGCTGATGAGAGGATAGATAGTGGTAGGTAGGAGGGGTGGTAGACTGGTAGAGGGTAGTCCGTGCCCAGATATATACTCCAGAGATAGATATATAGTGGAGGGGTGGTAGACTGGTAGATGGTAGTCCGTGCCCAGATATATACTCCACAGATAGATAGATAGTGGAGGGGTGGTAGACTGGTAGAGGGTAGTCCGTGCCCAGATATATACTCCACAGATAGATAGATAGTGGAGGGGTGGTAGACTGGTAGAGGGTAGTCCGTGCCCAGATATATACTCCACAGATAGATAGATAGTGGAGGGGTGGTAGACTGGTAGAGGGTAGTCCGTGCCCAGATATATACTCCAGAGATAGATATATAGTGGAGGGGTGGTAGACTGGTAGATGGTAGTCCGTGCCCAGATATATACTCCACAGATAGATAGATAGTGGAGGGGTGGTAGACTGGTAGAGGGTAGTCCGTGCCCAGATATATACTCCACAGATAGATAGATAGTGGAGGGGTGGTAGACTGGTAGAGGGTAGTCCGTGCCCAGATATATACTCCACAGATAGATAGATAGTGGAGGGGTGGTAGACTGGTAGAGGGTAGTCCGTGCCCAGATATATACTCCACAGATAGATAGATAGTGGAGGGGTGGTAGACTGGTAGAGGGTAGTCCGTGCCCAGATATATACTCCACAGATAGATAGATAGTGGAGGGGTGGTAGACTGGTAGAGGGTAGTCCGTGCCCAGATATATACTTCAGAGATAGATAGATAGGGGGTATATATTAGATCGATACATAACGGTGTATAATTAATAATAGATAGATATTAGATATTCAATGAATAAATGTTAGATAGATAGTTGATAGGTATTAGATAAATACATTGATGGATGGATGGATAGATAGATAATAGATAGATGATAGATAGATAATAGATAGATAATAGATAGATGATAGATAATAGATAGATGATAGATAATAGATAGATGATATATAGATAGATAGATAATAGATAGATGATAGATAGATAATAGATAGATAGATAATAGATAGATGATAGATAGATAAATATATAGATACTGGTAGATAGATAGCCAGTCAATGGATAGGTAGATATTAGATAGATGTATATTAGATACATGGAGGGATAGATGGTCAATAGACTGAAAGGTAGATAGCTAGTACCTAGACATGAGATAGGTGGGCAGTGGATAGATATTTATTAGATATAGTCCATGGATGGATATTAACTAATGACTATTCTGTACTTTCTCTGTGGACAGCTTTACCCTGGTGCAGTATGTGTATTATGTGTATTATATGTAGTATGTGTATTATGTGTAGTATGTATATTATCTGTATTATGTGTATTTTATGTATTATGTGTATTTTACATATCGGTGTTGCAGTAATTAGTTGTATAAATCCACGGTTCTGTCTTTACAATACTAGAACTACACATATTGAATTGAAAAGTGTCAATGAGGTTTCCTGAAGAGATGGAACTCTAGGGATCACCTTTAGTTTGACGTTCTCCGCTCCTGTGTTTGGAGCAGGTGACTGTGTCCAGGACTGGACGTGTGTTGTACCATCCGCTCCCATGTTCTACTGCACATATTGGACGCTGAGGGGCAGACGCTCTCGCTGGAGGTTACTGGGGACTTCAGTGTTGCTGATTACTAATCATTGCCATTGACCTGTTTGTAGACAGGACTTAGTCTTTCCCTCATATACATACTTGTCCACGTGTGATGGGATGTTCATGGTGGAGCTGCTCATGGTCTGTATGTTACTTTATGTATCCAGTTCTACATACATTTCAGGAAGTAGTCGTTGTCAAGAGCTCAGTGCCAGCGGCCAATAAGAGACTGGCACATCATCACAGGGTGACATGGGTGTCTGCTCATTCCCGCTGATGGCTGTATTCTGATCATGTCTGTTTTCTGGAACCAACATTGACTTGATATGACAGCTGGGGGAGGTGCAACTGTACACATATTTATATAAGTCACCTCCCTTTCTTAATCCAAAAATCTGTATTTAGGAATCAAATGGGGAGGGAAGGGGGGGTGTTACCAGATAAGTAGGCAGAGTTGCCACATAGGAACTTGGGAAAGATTTGTGACAACTCCTGAGGGAAACCAGAATAATAATCAGCCAAAATGAGAAACGGCTGAAGGACAAGAGGACAAGACCAGGAGATGTTTTATATTTTGGAGTGAAATGATCTTTAATAGTTACATGTCTAAAAACTATAGGAAGCTCGTGAAATCTAGACTCTGATCATATTTCATTGAATATAGAAGAGGATTCTTTACGGTAAGAGCAGTGAGACTATGGACTCTCTGCCTGAGGAGGTGGTGATGGTGAGTACAATAAAGGAATTCAAGAGGGGCCTGGATGTATTTCTGGAGTGTAATAATATTACAGGCTATAGTTACTAGAGAGGGGTCGTTGATCCAGGGAGTTATTCTGATTGCCTGATTGGAGTCGGGAAGGAATTTCCCCCCCTAAAATTAGGAAAATTGGCTTCTATCTCATTATGGTTTTTTGCCTTCCTCTGGACCAACTTTGAAGGATACCAGCCTGAACTGGACGGATGTCCTTTTTCAGCCTTACAAACTATTGGGGTCATTTATTTAAGACCAGTGTTTTAGACGCCGGTCTTAACCCTGCGCTGGCGCTTGATACGCCTAAATTATGTAGAGGCACCGGCTCGGGGAATACGGCCTCTACATAACTTACACCGCCGGTGTACAACAGCCTTGCTGGTGTAGATTTAGATCATTCTCTATGCCAAAAACTGGTGTGGAAAATGATAAATGAGATGGGCCTGCCCGACCTTTTTTAGAACTGGCCAACGTGGCGTGGAAGGGGAAGAAGTCGCAGATTCTGCCGCAAATGACCTTTGCGTCAAAATATGTGCCAAATATAGGCCAAAAGTGACATATATTTGGTCCTAAATGACGCCCTATGTTACTATTTTATTGACTTGCATTTAAAGGTGGGTATTACTTTTCTTCGGGTGTTGTGTTGTTGGCCGAATGCTGGAATCCAGCTCCCCTTCCTGTGATTTCCCCGCTGCCATCAGTGCATGACCTTTTGTTCTAAAGCTTCACTTTCTCAGTAACAACTTCCAGGTGGAAATATACGACATTATTGGAAAGTGTTATATTCTGCCTCCCATTCACTCTTGCTTGCTGCAAATAACACCAATTTGAGCTGCCTACTAGAAGGCTATATCTAGCATGCGGCACTTCAGCAAATGGGAATCTCGGTATTGAATGGAAAAAGAACACAAATAAGTACAGAGAGTTTTATTGCTGTGTTCTCTATGCAGCTATTTATATACCTTTAAGAAAATGATATTTTTATTTTCCATGTCTCGCCGCTAAGTTGGGTTACCTAGATAACGGGCAGTGCTATCCCACCTGAATCGGTAGAAGGCCTAGACCCCAGATTGCATGATACCACATTCCTTTTGCCTTAATACCTTTATACCAGCCAAATGCAGAAAATTAAATTACGTTCCTATGGGATGGGATGGCAAAGTGAATCTAGTCCAGTGAGGGGTAAGAGTAGATATGCACTGAAATGATAAAGCTTCTCATCTTCTGCTCTCCGATAGGGCCTTTGGCTTAGATTGAAAATAAGTCTGGAATCCAGGAAGAAAGCAGTCAATAGCAAAAGCCCTCAATTTTTTTTTATTTCAGTTGTTATTAGTTATACAATTTTTTTTCCTTATTGTTTTATCAAACACAGCAACTGCTAATGGCCGTCATTCCAATTCTCACAAGAGGTGTCATCCTGCTGCCTCGGGCCCACTCCATTATCACTGACTCACTAAGCAGATTTGCCATTCAGGCGTTAGGGAAAGCTGGATCAAGTCTTCAAGCTTGGGCCACCACTGAGCTCCAGTATGGAAGTGCTTTATTGAGGTCTTAGACCTCTTTGGTACTGTTCATAGATTACATCTGATTTCAAATAGCAGAAATCTCTAAGCAGTTCCAAAGTGACCTTTCACATAAACTGAGGAATGAACACTTAAATGGTGACCTCCTTTTCATTCCTTCAGCTGCAAATCCAAAGATTCCTGCCCTCTTATGTTATCCAAGATGGCCTCTTCTCCGACTACTTGATGAATAATGTGCATTTCGTAGTCCAAGATACATCCTTCTTGCCTGGTCCTGCTCTTAGGTTGCCCTGGACTGTTCACGTACTGGCCAATCTGAGGGTAGCAGGAGGTGTCTTGGACTACCAAATGCCCAGTATGAATCAGATAGTTTGAGAATCGATGCAACCATCTTAGATGGCAGATAAGGAGCCCAGGATTCGGCAGATATGCAGCTGAGAAGGAGGGCACCATGTAGGTGTTCTTTACTTTAAAGGCGTGTTTCCATCACATACAATGGAGGCATATCTCTAGGATATGCCCCCATTGTCTGATAGGTGCGGGTCCCACTGATGGGACCCGCACCTACAACGAGAACGAAGTGGGGAGCGCTGTACCTGGAGGACTCCGGATTTCCAGGGGTCCGTCCACCATAGGGTTGTTGCGGGTATCGAAATTTCGATACCCAATCGATACTTTTGTCCCGGTATCGATACGATACCGGGATTTCCGTTTTTTCGATACTGGGCTGCGCTTCTGCGCAGTCTAGTATCTCTGAACATGAGCGCGCTGCTATCGGCGCGCTCATGTTCTCTCAGCAGCACGGGGAGAAGGAAGCTGTCCTCCCTCCCCCCTGTGCTGCTGCCGCTGCCACCAATGAGAAGAGAGGGGCGGAGGAGGGGCGGCAATGAGAAGAGAGGGGCGGAGGAGGGGCGGCACCACGGAGGAGGGGCGGCAATGAGAAGAGAGGGGCGGAGGAGGGGCGGCACCACGGAGGAGGGGCGGAGGAGGGGCGGGCGCACTGCGCCACCAATGATAGGTTTATTTCCACACAGAGCGGTGCCCAGCGATGTCTCTGCACTCACCATTAGTCCTGGGCGCCGCTCCGTTCGCCCGCAGTGCCCCATTACTGTCTCCTCTCCTGCTCCACATGCTGCTGATTACTATCGGAGCGATGGGAGGAGACATCAGCTTCACTAGTGGGCGTTCCTTTTCCCTGCGCTGCGATTGGACAGCGCTACAGCCAGGGAGAAGGAACGCCCACTAGTGAAGCTGATGTCTCCTCCCATCGCTCCGATAGTAATCAGCAGCATGTGGAGCAGGAGAGGAGACAGTAATGGAGCACTGCAGGCGAACGGAGCGGCGCCCAGGACTAATGGTGAGTGCTGAGACATCGCTGGGCGCCGCTCTGTGTGGCCTGATAGTGAAAGTCTGGAGTCCCATATAGTAGTCAGTCTTTAACACATACAGGAGGCGGGTGCTGGCAGCAGAATCGCATTGCCGGCACCCTGCCCCTGACAGGGAGCTGCGATCAGCGGCAGTTACCCGCCTCCTGTATAAAGGGGTAATTATCATTGGTGGTGCAGTGTGCCCCCCAACCCATTAAAATCATTGGTGGCACAGTGCGCCGGCCCATCTCAACCCCCCAGTATTAAAATCAGGGACCTCTCCCTTCCCCTCATTGGTGGTGCAGTGGCAGCTTCTGATCGGAGCCCCAGCTGTGTAAGCCTGGGGCTCCGATCGGTTACCATGGCAGCCAGGACGCTACAGAAGCCCTGGTTGCCATGGTAACATCCCTGATGCTGTGTGCACAAAGCACAGAGCAGCAGGGACAGTGTGAAGTCCTATTCACCCTGATAGAGATCTATCAGGCTGAATAGGAAAAGGGATGAAAGATCCCAGGTTCTAGCCCCTAAGGGGGGGAAATAGTTATTAAATAAAAAGTGTAAAAAAAAAAAAAAACACTAAAATATGAAGTATAAATCACCCCCTTTTCCCAATTTCACATATAAAATATATAAATAATAAACATATTACGTCGCCACGTCAGAAAAGTCCAAACTATTAAAATATAAAAAAAAATCTAGGTGGTGAATGCCGGAACAGAAAAAATAAAATAAAAACTGCGTGATTCGCCATTTTTAAAAATGAGGAATGCACGTGGCTTTTTTTGTTTATTTTTTTTGCGTGGTATCGAATGGTATCGAGTATCGCAATACTTTTTCATGGTATCGAAACCGAATCAAAAATTTGGTATCGCAACAACTCTAGTCCACCACCAAGCACTGCTCCCATGGAAGTGAATGGGAGCGCACTGCGCATGCGCGGCCCATGCTCTCAATTATTTCTATGGGGCAGACGGCAATAGCTGAGCCAGCGCTTGGCTATTTTCCATTCATTTCCAGGCTCCGTACTCATTGTAGGTTCGGGTCCCAGCGGTGGGACCTGCACCTATCAGACAATGGGGTCATATCCTAGCGATATGCATCCATTGTCTGAGATGGGAAAACCCCTATAAGTATTGAATAGGGGTGTTTTCAGTCTGAAAAAAAAATGGTAGCCCACAGGCTCCACCAGTGTCTCCTTCTCTCATTTATCAGTGTCATCAAAAGATTATTTTGACTGGATACCGCCTTTCAATATGTCTGATACAAGGCAGAGAAATGTGTCTGTCTAGTGAGTTGTGCCAAATATATTAAACCACGGGTGCCCATTTGGCACGTTGAACAATTTTCAGCTGCAGCACGTTCATTATCCTCCTCATAGTTTTTAACTATAAAGTACACTAGAAGTTCTGCTCATAGAAGGCAGGGCATTATATTACCATCTGTGGTATAATGCATAGGCAGATCATGAGTAGGTTGAGTCTCGTTTCACCTTTGTAATTCAACCCGTAATTCCGACTAGAAGTTTAGCCAGACTGTGCAGAAACACTTCCAGCTGGTAACACGAAGTTGGCTATTCATTCATAAACTTCTAGTAGGAATTGTAGAGGAGTGGCACAATATAGAGTCATAAGAATGGATGCTCCAGAAGGGTTATTTAACAAAGAATACAATTACTATAATATATGTCAGGACTGGTGACAGGTCCTCTTTAGAAGAAAGGCGAAAGGAAGCTACAATTTTGTTTGGGGCCTTCTACAATAATTCTTTGTCTTCCTAGAAAAGGTAATGAGGGAGCACCAAATTATAAAAAATAGGTCAAGATTAAATATCCATACCACCTAACATGTTAATTATTGGACCCATATTATGCTAGGGAGATATAGAGCACGGGCGCTATAGGAAGTCACAAGGATCTCCTTACAGGAGGCTTATATAAGCTGAAATATTAGTGGTAGATCTTTCTTAGTCATGGCCCAGCTCTGCTCAGTCCTTGAACGGGTTCTTGGCCATCATTCCGACTTTAAAAGACTGAACAGTAGAGTTTGGGTTGGTATGGTTGGACTTCACCGCTATGTTTTATGTTACTAACTTGTGACATTGTATATTTTAATTAACATGGTAGGATTGGTGGAACAAGCCCCCTACTAAGTGCCATAATGTCAGATATTCGGTATAGGGGGTATAGCCATAAAAGAGGTATCCGCTTATACGGCGTAAGTACTTTTGTATCATTATTACTATCATCATCATTATCTCCCACTGGCTATATTACAGCGTGGAAACATTTTAGAGCTGCAATTGAGTAAATAGCTTTCATAAAGCGAACGTGTATTAATAACATTGGTTGATATTCTGCTTATTGAAATTATTGAGATGTTGTATCTCGTATCACCAGGCATTTCTACTGACCGAAAAACAACATTTAGAATCTCTTATCTGATCGGGCCTATGAAATGGGTCAGCACAGCCACACGGTCAGGTTTTTTAATGCAGTTTTTGAAGCCAAAACCAGGAGTGGATTAAAAAATTAGAAGTCATATATGTCCTATATACTTTCCTTTTATGATCCACTCCTGATTTTAGCTTCAAAGACTGCTTCAAAAAACCTGAATGTATGGCCTTTAGTTATCCTAATAACATTTAATTAAAAGATGTAATGCCACCCACTAAATGCGCCCATACACCCTGTAGTTCCAAATCAAGGCTAGAATGAAGGTTTAGTCTTAGTTTGATGTGAACCCTCTCGGTTCCTGAATTGAACTTCCATTCCTGGTGACAGATATGATATTAAACATTCATATATCTTTTAGAACTTGGCCACCGAGAGAACCTGCCGGTACTGTAGACTATATCTAGGGCCAGCTGAAAAACATGGAGTTCTGGACCAGATTTACTATGTGTTAGATGGGGTGGACATATAGGTAGGAGTCTTATCTTAGACAGTCTCAGGTAGCACTTTGTTTTCTTGTGTTCTTTCAGATGTCTACACCAGAGATTTTGGTACATCTTAGGCCAAATCTTAGGCCATGAACCTTTCTAGTCAAGCCACCCCCCTTATCAAGTGAGTCAAAGAAACAATAGATGCAACTTTTTGTGCCAAAATAGAGTCCCAAACAATAGTAAAATTAGGCCACTGTCTATAAAAACAACTGACCACTGCTGGGTTCACTTACCATAAGATCTCATGCACATGAAACGTAAGGGTTCCATGCCTGTGCTACGGACCGCAAATAGCCACCCATGTGCACACAGTGTTGTGGATTCGGACCCATTGACTTGAATGGGTCACGATCCGCAAGATACACCAACAGATAGGACATGTCTTACCTTTTGCGGTGCAGAGGCACGAACCAGAAATCCCAACAGAGCACTTTGTAGTGTTTCTATGGCCTTTCGAACCCTGCCTCCACTCCGCAAAAGATAGGACATACCTGCATGCCTTATCCGCAGCATGAAGTGCACACGGCCAGTGCCTGTATTTTGCAGACCTGCCATTTACGGTCCGCAATACGGGCGCGGAGCCCTTACGTTTGTGAGCCCTAAGGAGGTAGCTTCACTGTTGAAGAAATTTGCTGAACAAGCAAGACTACAAATTGCCACTTTCTAACCATGTACAGTTAAATTTAGGCGCAGTGGCATTTAAAAAGTCGCCGTTTACACCAGTAAACTGTAGTAGGGAGACAAGCAATGACCCCCCATTGTTTTATTATAGCTTTATATGTTATGCATCAGTCACTGTTCTGAATAGGGATGACAAGAGACTTTTCCTTTCTCAGGCACAAACATAGACAGGGCCGGTATCCTACAAAGCAAGCTGACCTGGAGTGTGGGTGGAAAAAAGAGTACCTGTATGTAGGAAACACATTCACATGGGCAGAACATATAATCCGACTCAGATAATTCCCTAGGTTAGGTGTAAATGCAGGGCCATTGCTACGAGGCAACAGTGCCAACCACTCTGCCACCAAGGTGCCCCCAATAAAACTGTAAACATTGACGTGAGATTGACCATTGCATTAAGGTTGGGTTGCACTTCTGCAAACCTCCATTAGATTAAAGGGGTTGTCCTATCATAGAAAAGTATGGCATAACACTAGGTCCCAGCAGTTGGACAGCTACCGATCCTGAGAATGAAAAGGCTGCAGCGCTGGATTAGGACTGTAACCCCATCACGGTTTTTCAACTGCAACACATCTCTATTGAGGTGATCAGAAAGTGGTGACCTGGTGACATTGTGTCTGTATGCCACCGCTGTCTGTCATGGGAATACCTAGCAATTCATAAGTTAAAGGGGTTATCCGAGAAAAATATCCCCCATATGCCGGGCTCCTCACCCTGAATCTACTTACCTGGCTCCCTGCGCCGCTCCTGGTCCCCGCACTGCCACTGCTGCTTTTCCATGTGCGTGGATGAAAACATACAGTGTCTCGGGGAGGGGGGGAGCAGCCAATGGCAGATGGGGACGAGCCTCCCTAGCTTCACCCACGATGCTCATTCCCGTCACCGCCTGCCATTGACTGCTCCCTCCCAACACCGGATGTTTTCATCCACGCACAGGGAAAAGCAGCAGTGGCGGTGCGGGGACCAGGTAAGTAGATTCAGTGTGAGGGGCCCGGCGTACGGGGGACATTTTTTAGTCTTGGATAACCTCATTAAGACACAATAGCTGTCACTATTTTAACACGTAATAAACAGTATTTCTTTCCTTCCGGGACGCAGATCCCGGATGACTAAGATGACCAGGAAACTGGTACAGATGTGTTTTAATTAGGGGTGCTAATTTCAGGTGTGCCTCACATGCCTATCCATCAGTGGCGGGGTTGTGCAAGGGGAAGACTTTGAGGGGGTGTGGCTTCAGAAAGTGAGAAAACGGCTCAGAACTTCTGAAGACCAGATATTAGTGTGGTGGCTATGTCCTCTTTACCCAGTCTTCCATACGGATTACATATTACTTCACTCCACTGATGAAATATATGTTCTAAGGTTAGACAGACAATATTTAAAGGGTTTGTCCGTGATAATTAAAAGTGTTATCAATGCTCCTGAATGCTATGTAAAAATAATAATAATGATAATTACATAGTCACCTCTGGTGCCATTCCCTGAACCGCAGGTCCAGTTTTTCTCCTGCTGTTTGTTACAGACTGCAGTGATGATGTGCTTCTGAGGACAGTGATTGGCTGCAGCAGTCGCATGGCACATACCTACATGTTACCACTGCAGTCTGTATGTAATATTTTTTGTTTATTAATGTTCAGGGGCAGAGGTAACATTTCTAATTATCTTAGACAACCCATTTAAGTCCTGGAATACCCCTTTAAATGTTTAATTTATATTTATTAGCTATTTTATTGAACAGGAGGCGCACTGGTCTGAATGTCACGTAGCGCTATATTTGGTTTTTCTTATATTTAATCTATTTTGATCTATTGTTATCTCTGATACTTTCATTATCTATTGTCGTGGGATCTATACCATGTTAATTGCGTTTGCACTAAGCACTTTATATTTACCTTAACTAGTTATATTTACTTTGATGATGATGGATTTGTAGGCCATATCTGACCTTGTTAGCCCCTCTGCCATATGTCATGTCAACACTGGACCCCTGTTTCCTCCTTATTCCTATATGTATTTGCCGTTGCTGTGACTGATTTTTAATATTTATTATTCTGACATTAAATTGATAAAGATATTGTTACTCAGTATCTGGTTATATATTTGTGTGTGGGTGACCTAAACATCCCGGCACAGACTAGTGACTGGAGGGCCAGTAATAATCATCTGCTGCAGAACATCTTCTAAAGACCATCTGTCAGTTATCACTGCGTCCTAGACCGCAGAATGACAAGCTGGAGGTGCTGTACAGGCTGTGACTTCCTATTTGAGGAGAAGTGGCATCCCATGGTGACCCAGCTCATTAAAATCCTACCAGCCTGAGAGGCATGACAGAGCTCCCCCACCACCTGCTTTTCAGGCTGGAGGGAGGTAGGAGAGGGACCAAACCTGAGGCGGGAGGGGGAGGGGCAGCTGAATGGAAATCAGCATCAAGGTTGAGGAGTGTGAGGAAGGTGGAGAATGGACGAGATGTGTGGATGGGAGATAAAACCCCGGGCAAAAATACAGCAGTGGGAAAAAAGCAGAAAGCTGGTGGGAATCTGCCCAGTGCGACCTCTGATACCATGGGACGTGTGGCCAAGGCTTCTGTGTGTGGTTCCTATTTGTGAAGTGCTAATCAGCACACCTTCACCACTACTATACCGGTCTATAGTATATCTACTATAATATGTCTCATATACTACTATACTATCATATACCATCTCTAATATACTAGAATATGCCACATCTAATATACTAGTATGTCTACTATGATATATTTTAATATACTACTATACTATAATACACCATATCTAATATACGTGTATATCTACTGTAATGTACCATATCTAAAAACTACTATACTATAATATACCATCTCTAATATACTACTATACTATAATATACCATCTCTAATATACTAGAATATACCACATCTAATATACTAGTATGTCTACTATGAAAAATTGAATATACTACTATACTATAATACACCATATCTAATATACGTGTATATCTACTATAATGTACCATATCTAATATACTAGTATGTCTACTATAATATACCACATCTAATATACTAGTATGTCTACTATAATATATTCTAATATACTACTATACTATAATACACCACATCTAATATACTCCTATATCTATTATAATATATATACCATATCTATTATATTAGTATATCTACTATACTGTACCATATTTAATATACTGCTATATCTACTATAATATACCTTATCTAATATTCTAGTATATCTACTATACTCAGGGGCGTAACGATCGCGGTCGCAGAGAGTGCGACTGCGACCGGGCCCGGCGGGAGGGAGGGCCCGCTGCAGGCCGCAAGTGCTTGCGGCGGCGGCGGGTGGCCGGGCCCTGTGACTGTGTTAAGTAACTAATCTGTTGATCACCGACACCTGCTGCTGTTCGCAGGTGACAAATCATCGCATCCGCATCGCAAGTCTGAGAGAGAGAGGGAGGGACCCCACTTAGCTGCTGCCGCTCCTCTGCCGGGCCCTCCCTCAAGCTACACACACGCCCACAAATACGCCTCTCGCCTCACCACATGATCAGGCACTCAGGCAGGTAGCTAGGACACGCACGCCGCGGCCCTCTCTCCTCATACGTACCGCTGGTCTGGAACTTGAAGCGGACTCGTCAGGTGACCCGACCCTCCCTGCGCCCCCGCGATATGAGTCTGCTCTCTGACGTCACCACGAGAGTAGACTCTAGGCGCGCAAGAGCCCGCCACATCTGAGACTTGAAAGCGCGGCAAGCGCCCCACGGCCCCAGTGTCAGCCAGCGCGCACTCACCTGAGAGTCTGAGACTGAATGAGAGAGAGACCGGCCGGCCGGCTGACCAACCGACCAAGTAGTCACCCTCACCACTCCAGACTGTCCAGACACGAACCATCAAGGCCAGGGAGAGCGCTGGGCGTTGCAGCAGTCAGAAGTACCATCTGCCTGGACTGGTCTGGTCTATAGACTGGTAGGTGGTACTACTAGGTAGTATTAGTAACTAATGTAAATGATTCATCCATCCATCCATCTGCCCCAGGCCCCCACCCACACCCTGATTTCAGACATCATTATCGACGGTCCACTGATCATCCATCTATCCGCCCCACCCCCTGAATTCAGACATTATTATTGTCTGAAATCAGGGCCGGGGTGGATGGATGGATAGTGGACGGATGGTAATAATAATGTCTGAAATTAGGGCCTGGGTGGGGCGGATGGATGGATCATCAGTGGATGGTAATAAATTATTGCTGTGACAGGTCCATCCATCCATCTGCCCCACCCGCACCCTGATTTCAGACATTATTATTACCAGACCGAACGACCGACCAAGTCACCAGACACGAACCATCAAGGGCGAGCGCCGGTCATTGCAGCAGAAGTACTCCAGCAGGACCATCTTCCTGGACTGGTCTATAGACTGGTAGGTAGTATTAGTAATGTAATGATTCATCCATCCTACTGCCCCACCCACACCCTGACTTCAGACATCATTACCGTCCACTGATCATCCATCCATCCGCCCTACCCCCTGAATTCAGACATTATTATGGTCTGAAATCAGGGCCGGGGCGGATGGATGGATGGATAGTGGACGGGTGGAGTCGTGGGGTGGGCGGAGTCTTGGGGTGGGGGGCCCCGATTCAAAGTTTGCCCTGGGGCCCATAGAACTCTAGTTACGCCACTGACTATACTGTACCATATCTAATATATTTACTATACTATATCTAATATACACCTATATCTACTATACTGTACCATATCTACTATACTGTACTATATCTACTTTACTGTACTATATCTACTATACTGTACTATATCTACTTTACTGTACTATATCTACTATACTGTACCATATCTACTATACTGTACTATATCTACTTTACTGTACTATATCTACTATACTGTACCATATCTACTATACTGTACTATATCTACTTTACTGTACTATATCTACTATACTGTACCATATCTACTATACTGTACTATATCTACTATACTGTACCATATCTACTATACTGTACTATATCTAATATATCTACTATACTGTACTATATCTACTATACTGTACCATATCTACTATACTGTACTATATCTAATATATCTACTATACTGTATTATATCTACTATACTGTACCATATCTACTATACTGTAGTGTATCTAATATATCTACTATACTGTACCATATCTATTATACTGTACTATATCTAATATATCTACTATACTGTGCTATATCTACTATACTGTACCATATCTACTATACTGTACCATATCTACTATACTGTACTGTATCTAATATATCTACTATACTGTACCATATCTATTATACTGTACTATATCTAATATATCTACTATACTGTGCTATATCTACTATACTGTACCATATCTACTATACTGTACTATATCTACTTTACTGTACTATATCTACTATACTGTACCATATATACTATACTGTACTATATCTACTATACTGTACTATATCTAATATATCTACTATACTGTACTATATCTACTATACTGTACTATATCTAATATATCTACTATACTGTACTATATCTACTATACTGTACTATATCTAATATATCTACTATACTGTACTATATCTACTATACTGTACTATATCTACTATACTGTACTATATCTAATATATCTACTATACTGTACTATATCGTATCATATCTACTATACTGTACCATATCTACTATACTGTACTATATCTAATATATCTACTATACTGTACCATATCTAGTATACCAGTATATCTGCTATGACCCTGAGGTCAGCGATGATACGGTGGTCATGGTTTCCTCTGCTGTACATGTAACATCTGGTAGACCTGCTATATACCGTAGCTATAACATAGGCACCAGATGAGCACAGACGCTGAATGTGGTTTGCACTGCCGCTGCTGGGTTTCCTGACTACATGACTTTTTTCTCTGTCGTCTCGGCTGTTCCTGTGTTTGTACGCCACGTTCTTTGTTCTAACATACGATAAAACGCTTCTGTTCTTTTTGTGTTGTATCGAGAGAAAAGACTTGTGTCTTGTCCCAGGGCAGAGAGTACTCCTCTGACAAATTATAATGTACATCACTGAGGAGCAGAGAAAAATGTAAAAAAAAATAAAAAATCGTGTGCATAAGGCAGTGACGGGAGCGGCACCACTTACAGCCCCCTTTTAAAAGGGATAAACCTGTGCCAGCCTATGGGAGTGGCACTATTCAATGCACTATATAGGATATGGCGGCACAGTTATCTGCATTATTAGTAAGGTACTGGTGAACATGTTCCATTATGAACAGAACACGTGATGTAATGACGCATGGCGACAGTGCCGTTAACGTCCTCATTGTGAGAGGGCTAATGCCTTCCCGCTCATGTAACTAACTAGGTATGTGCTGCTCTTACTGTACATCGCCATAATGCTTAAACATCTAAAAATGCCGCATTGTTGTCTGTAGCTGTGATCTGCAACCTGGCATTCCACAGCTGCTGTGAAACTACAACCCCCAGCATGGCAGGTGCCAGGGCATGCTAGTGTTTGTAGTCTCCTAGCAGGAGAGACATATGTTTTAGATCAGTGTTTTATAGCAGGTGTGATCTCAGAGCAGGCATGCTCAACCTGCGGCCCTCCAGCTGTTGTAAAACTACAACTCCCACAATGCCCTGCGGTAGGCTGATAGCTGTAGGCTGTTCGGGCATGCTGGGAGTTGTAGTTTTGCAACAGCTGGAGGGCCACAGGTTGAACATGCCTGTCTTAGAGCATACAAAAGCCTGGTCCGATGGTACAGAGTGCCAATGGTAAGTGCCTTGTGAGGCATTGCATTCACCCCCTTAGAAGCCATGCTTCCAAAATTTGGTATGTGTTGAACTCTATATGAATCTATGAGAAAAAAAAAATCTGTGTGCCTTTGTATAAGGTTTGAGGTACAGGTGCGGTATTACATATAGTTACATATAGGTGCCGTATTACATGCAGGACTTTAATATGGCCTTGTGCATGGGTCTTAAAGAGGACCTTTCACTACTCTACAAACTAAAAACTAACTATACCTGTGGGCAGAGCGGCGCCCAGGGGTCCTCCTGCACTTACTAGTAAGTCTGGGCGCCGCTCCGTTCGCCCGGTATAGGCTCCGGTGTCTGCGCTCCCTCTGACTGATTTCTTGTAGGAGGCGTGTCCCTTGCTGCACTGCTGGCCAATCGCAGCGCACAGCTCATAGCCTGGCTTTGAGCTGTGCGCTGCGATTGGCCAGCAGTGCAGCAAGGGACACGCCTCCTACAAGAAATGAGTCAGAGGGAGCGCAGACACCAGAGCCTATACCGGGCGAACGGAGCGGCGCCCAGACTTACTAGTAAGTGCAGGGGGACCCCTGGGCGCCGCTCTGCCCACAGGTATAGTTAGTTTTTAGTTTGTAGAGTAGTGAAAGGTCCTCTTTAAAGAGGACCTCTCCCCTCTCCTGACATGTTTTAGTAGCTACTTGCATTCCCCATGTAATAACAACTGTAGAACATCTATTCTTATGACTCTACATTGTGCCATTCTATCATTCCTACTAGAACTTATGAATGAATTGCCAGCAGTTTGCAAGGCAGGTCCAGATGGGTGTTACCAGTTGGGGTGTGTCCCCGCATATTCCGACACTGTCAGCACTGATTGGCTAATGTCAGACTGTGCAGGGACACACCTCCAACTGGGAACACCTACCTGGACCCCTGCTGGGAATGTATTTATAACTTCTAGCAGGAATAATGGTGGAATGGTACAACATAGGGTTATATGAAAAAGATGCTCCAGTCATGTCAGGACAGGGGACAGGTCTTTTTTTGACAGTTGCATAGCCAGTTTTCTTTATACCTTACGTAAGGACGGCTTACTTTCATACCATTTTGTAATAAGGAATTATACTGAGTGCTGTAGCATTTATAAATCCATGGAAGGAGTCCTCTCTCTGGCATAATTCGAGGCAGTGTTCCACTAAATTGAATCTTAGTCTCCATCATGACATTGGCAGCTGTGCTCAGGAGGAGGATAAAACTTGTGTAGCACTTTGATTTTCTTCAACCAAGAAGCCAAACCACATTGTTTCCTGACAATTATGTGTGCACGCCGAGGTAATTACTTGTGACTCATCATTTCCCAGTTTGCACCAGTGATAGATAGCATTATATGGATGAAGGAGAGTGAGGAGTCTCATGTGCGTCCATGGGTGGCACCATTGGAACCGCCTTTCCAGTTTATTTCCCGGCTTTTAGTATAAAAAACATTCGCCAAGGCCTCTACAATGAGAATGCCTTCTTAAAAATGGTAATGCCCAAGATGCCACACATTGAAAAGTGCTTATATGAGCTGAACTGTATGCCGCCAACCGTCGCTTTCCATGGTACCTTGGTGCAGTAATGGACTCTGCATGGTAAGATGGTTCGTTATTTAAAGGGGTTGTCTCACTTCAGCAAATCATGTAGAGAAAGTTAATACAAGACACTTACTAATGTATTGTGATTATCCATGTTGCTTCCTTTACTTATCACATTATACACTGCTTTTTTCCATAGTTACGACCACCCTGCAATCCAGAAGGGGGGGTCATGCTTGCACACTATAGGAAAAAGAAGCGGCCTATGCGCACTCCCGTGTTCCCGGCCACCAGAGAGGCCGGCACTTTTTCCTATAGTAAGAGAGCACGGCCACCACTGATGGATTACAGGGTGGTCATAAAAAAGAGCAGTGTATGATGTTATTGGAAAATGAATCAAACCAGCAAAGAAGGCAATATGGACAATCACAATCCATGTGTCTACACGATAAATGCCAGAGACACCCCCTTTTAATGAAGCCTCCTGGCCCAGGGCTGGAGTCTTTTTGAAATCTCGTCCAAACTCCTCTGCTTCTGCGTCTAGTTGGTGCTCATATTGCAGTAGGCACCTCATTCAGGGCAGCAGGTGATATTAAGCAAAAGCACACCAACTGATAGGACACGGATAAAAAGAGTAGGATCTTGATTTATAGCAATGCAAACGTAATTTAATAAAGTCTGCATGTAAAGGCTGTGTACACCTTCTGGGGCGTTTTTTTATGGTTGCATTTCACAAATTTATTGCTAAAAATAATTTTTTACAAATGCCCTTTATTAAAAAGATTCATCTACTTCTTAGGGTACTTTCACACTAGCGTTTCTCTTTTCCAGTATTGAGTTCCGTCATAGGGGGAAAGAACTGATCAGTTTTATCCTAATGCATTCTGAATGGAGAGCAATCCGTTCAGTATACAGCATTATTTTACATTGAAATGCATTAATGCCGGATCTGGCCCTAAGTGTTCTGGAAAAACAGATCCGGTTTTGCGGATAGTACTGTTCTATTAGGGGCCAGCTGCTCCGTTCCTCAAAATACGGAATGCACACGGACGTCATCCATATTTTTTGCGGACCGTGTGCATACGGTCGTGTGCAAGAGACCTAAGAGTGTTGTTTGAACTAGCCCTAAGGGTACAGCCATGTGGTCAGGTTTCTGCATGCCAGGTCACTCCTGGTTTTGCCTTCTAAAACTGCACGCAGAAACCTGACCGTGTGGTCGTACCCTAAGAGAACCAGCTGAAGCGTCTCTGCACACTTTATATTGCTACACTTTGCCATGGGACCCCTAGGGTCGGCGAGCAACTTCTATCTGGCCACTCCGCAGCATTCATTTCAGAATTCCCCTAGCAGGGCTTGCTAGAATGAATGAGTGATGACATTAATTATCGTGACTTGGCTAAAGTCAACATTAACATATATAATAAATAAAGCTAATGGCTTCTTCCGAGGTACTACGAGCCAATATCTCCACAGTCCCCAGAGCTTAATATCGTTAGACTGAGTTAAAATAAAATTCATAGTCATATAGGTAACATAAAAATATGCGCTTAAGACTGATGGCGTCTCTGCTCCATTATGACAAGCGGAGGAAAATGAGAACAGGTTCTGCAGGAAGAGTAGATGTCTGTGGAGCACTTACGTCAAGTAATACATGACTTCATATTTTATTATATCTTTGAAATACACGTTTATTGACGGGTAAACATTATGCCCTATAGTGCCAGTGCCTCTCATCAGCTGTGATTATTTCAGTGGCGACTATCAGGTAGATGTTAACGCAATATATATATATATTGTAGGAAGGTACAAGGAATCATCATGGAAGATAGGTACGTGGCACCGAGGTTCCTAGCCTCGCTGGAGTAAGAGCCGGTTTGCAGTTGCTGTTTGACACTTTGGTACTTAGCATAGGCTGCAATAGCTGATTCGGATGGCTCTTACTGGGAGTAGTCAAAGTGCTGGGTGGGTGACTACTCCCGACGTTCCAGGCCAGGTCTTGGTTTTTGGCTATAAAACACAGGCAGCACTGTCAGGTGTTGGATTACTCCTCTCTGAAAGTGGAGCTCTGTCAATCTCTGTGTTGGGACCTGGGGGTTTGGGCCTGGATTAAGGCCTGCTACCTTGTTGGTGTGAAAGCAGGTGGATTCTGCTTTGTCCAAGGACTTCTTCTTTGCTGCATGGTGTGAACGAACACCAGAATCACAAAGTGACTGTTTTCCTTTAAACAGACTTTTTGTTTTGTTATTTACTTAATGTGTGAGTAAACACTGAACTGTTTAATTCAAAGACTTTGTTGTTGCCTCTGTACTGCGTCCGTTAACCTGCCTATCAGAGCGAATCCCCACAATTGGTGGAGGATGCGTGCATAAACAGTGAGGCTGGCGTGAACGCCAAAATATATTTTGGTTTGCATTTTTGGGCATGGTTGTATGTCATACATTAAACCAGCGGTGTTACAACCTGTGCGCAAGGACAAAATGGAGGCTGTTGTGAAGGCCCTCATGGAGGCTAATATGCAGCAGCGAGAGACAAACCTGCAACAACGGGAGGTTAACAAGCAGCAGCAAGAGACCAACCAGTTGCTGCTACAACATGTGATGGCTTTGCAGACAGCAGGAGCAACCCCGAGCATCCACGATGCCCGGAGAGCAGTCCGTGCGGCGATTCCTAAGATGACACCCGCAGACAACATCGAAAAATATAAAACATAGAAACATAGAATGTGTCGGCAGATAAGAACCATTTGACCCATCTAGTCTGCCCAAACCTACCTGGCGATGTACGAGAAAGTGGCCACAAGGGAGAATCTACCCTGAGACCAGTGGGCTGAGGTCGTCACTCCGTTCCTGGCATCCGATTCCTAGCGGGTGTATTTTGACTTGCCAGACGATCAAGCGGCCAACTACCAAAAAGTAAAGGGTGAGATTTTGGCAAAACTGGGAGTGTCTAACAACGGCGGCCGGCAGGTGGACTCACGAAGTAGCAGTTGCCACAAACTTACACTACGAACTTATAATGGGGAGAGACTTCCCGAGTTTCCCGGCACTGTGGCCTGCTACAAAAGTGACTGATACCCATGAGACAGGGGTAACCCCAGCAGAGTGGCCTTGCTCCGGGGGAAGGCCAGAACCCTGGGAACCCAAGACGAAAGGGCCAGCGGTAGGGGTGACCGCCACTTTGGTGGAAGAGGGGGAGAAAACCCCACTGAGTGTAATGGTGGGAGATGTGAAGGAGTCGGTGTTCCCCCGTTTTGTGGTTCATCAGGATATGTTGTATCGGATAAACCAGTTGCGGGGTGGTAAACCCATTGAACAGTTGGTGGTGCCCCAGGCTTATCGCAAACTCGTGTTAGAGTTAGCTCACCAACATGTTCTCGGGGGTCATCTGGGAATGCAGAAAACACAAGACCGGATACTACATCGGTTTTACTGGCCCAGTGTGTTTAGGGGGGTGGACGAATTCTGTAAGTCTTGCCCAACCTGCCAGGCAACTAGCCCCGAGCACCTTTTCCGCAGTCCCTCGGTACCTCTCCCGATCATCGAGGTACCATTTGAGCGAATCGCTATGGACCTCGTAGGCCCAGTACCGAAGTCCGCTAGAGGACACCAACGCATCTTGGTCGTCCTAGACTACACCACTTGGTACCCGGAGGCGGTGCCACTGCGACATACATCGGCTAAACTTATAGCTAAGGAGCTAATGGAAATGTTTTCCCGAGTGGGGTTACCTAAAGAGGGTCTGAGGGGACCCCTTTTATGTCCAAGGTCATGAGGGAACTCTGTAAGTTGCTGCATATCAAACAGTTACGGACGTCCGTGTACCATCCGCAAACGAACGGTCTGGTTGAAAGATTTAACAAAACATTGAAAACCATGTTAAAAAGGGTGGTGTCTAAAGATGGGAAGGACTGGGACCTTCTTCTGCCCTATCTCATGTTCGCTGTGCGAGAGGTACCCCAGGCCTCTACTGGGTTGTCACCCTTCGAATTGCTATATGGCAGGCATCCTTGTGGTTTGTTGTACGTAGCCAAAGAGGCGTGGGAACAGCAACCCACTCCACATAAAAATGTCCTTGAGTATGTTACCAAGATGCAACAGTGGATAGAGACCGTTTTACCTCTTGTCAGGGAGCATATGGAGGCCGCTCAGCGAGCCCAGAGTCAGATCTATAATCGTCAGACTCGGTTCCGGATCTTTAACCCGGGTGATTGGGTTTTGGTGGATAATAACTTCCTGGTCAGGTGGCAGGGGCCCTACGAGGTACTTGAGAAAATTGGAGAGGTAAATTACAAGGTACATCAGCCAGGGAGGTGAAAGCCAGAGCAGGTTTAACATGTTAATTTACTCAAACCGTGGAAAGATAGGGAAACCTGTACTGAAGACAGCCCACGGCCAGGTTTTCTAGGGGAAGAGGTTTTGGCCCCTCTGTCTGTAGCAAGGGAAGCGGCTGCCACAGTAAGAATTGCTGACAGCCTCTCCTTTGGAGTTTATTAGCTGGAACACGGATGTGTTCTCCGACCTCCCTGGATGCACTTCCACAATTCGGCATGACATTGTCACTGAGCCTTAGGCGAAAGTCCGGCTAAAACCATACCGGGTACCCGAGGCTCGGTGACAAGCCATCTCGGAGGAAGTGCAGTTAAGGCTACTTTCACACTAGCGTTCGGGCGGATCCGTTCTGAACGGATCCGCTCATAATAATGCAGACGGAGGCTCCGTTCAGAACGGATCCGTCTGCATTATATTAGCAAAAAAAAGCTAAGTGTGAAAATAGCCTGGGACGGATCCGTCCAGACTTTCAATGTAAAGTCAATGGGGGACGGATCCGCTTGAAGATTGAGCCACATTGTGGCATCTTCAAACGGATCCGTCCCCATTGACTTACATTGAAAGTCTGGACGGATCCGCACGGATCCGCACGCCTCCGAACGGCCAGGCGGACACCCGAACGCGGCAAGCAGCGTTCAGCTGTCCGCCTGTCCGTGCGGAGGCGAGCGGAGCGGAGGCTGAACGCCGCCAGACTGATGCAGTCTGAGCGGATCCGCCTCCATTCAGACTGCATCAGGGCTGGACGGCTGCGTTCGGGTCCGCTCGTGAGCTCCTTCAAACGGAGCTCACGAACGGAAACCCGAACTCTAGTGTGAAAGTAGCCTAATGCTGCAACTAGATGTCATTGAGGAGTCTAAAAGTGAGTGGGCCAGTCCTATATACCCAAGCCAGACGGGACGTTATGGTTCTGTAAAGATTTTCGTAAACTGAACGAGATTTCCAAATACGATGCGTATCCCATGCCCCGGGTGGATGAGCTTATCGAGAGGTTAGGACAAGCACAGTATTTTTCTGTTTTGGACCTCCCAAAAGGGTACTGGCAGGTGCTCTTAACGGGGGCTGCCAAAGAGAAAACTGCCTTCATCACACCTGAAAGGCTGTATCAGTACAAGGTGCTACCGTTTGGTCTGCATGGTGCTCCCGCCACTTTTCAACGGCTTATGGACATTGTGCTGCATCCACATCGTCGGTATGCGTCAGCTTACCTGTACGATATTGTCATCCACAGTACCAACTGGGAAAGTCACCTACCCAAAGTGCAGGCTGTAGTAGACTCCCTTCGGAAGGCGGGACTAACCGCTAACCCAAAAAAATGTGCGACAGGGTTAGAGGAGACTAAGTACCTGGGGTATGTCATTGGGCGCGGAGTCATCAAACCCCAAGTGAACAAAATAGAGGCAATACGAATTTGACCCTGATTTGTCACCACTAGGCAAGTAAAGTAATTTCTGGGAATGGTGGGCTATTACATGAGGTTTGTCCCCCACTTTGCTACGGTGGCCGCGCCACTGTTAGGGCTCTTTAAGGGACACGTCAGTGATGGTTCGCTGGGATGATAGGGCAGAAGAGGCTTTCTCCGCTTTGAAGTCGGCCCTGAGCGGTTCCCCAGTTTTGGTAACGCCCGACTTCAAAAGGGAGTTTATAGTACAGACCGATGCCTCCGAAGTAGGCCTCAGTGCTGTATTGTTTCAGGAAGTCAACTGGGAGGAGCATCCCATTGTCTTCCTCAGCCGTAAGCTCACCCCAGCCGAGACCCGGTATAGTATAGTGGAGAGAGAGTACCTGATTATCAAGTGGGCACCTGAGTCTCTCCGGTATTATTTGTTGGGGAGAGCATTCCGTCTGGTGACCGACTACTCCCCTCTCAAGTGGATGAGCCAGGCCAAAGAGAGAAATGCCCGAGGTGGTTCCTGTCCTTACAAAACTTTGAGTTAACACAGGGCAGGCTGGTTGTAGGGAAACACGGATGCCCTGTCCCGAGTATACTGTATGGCATGTGTTCACCCCCTCTGGGCTGAACAAAAGGGCAAGGTATTTAAGAAGGTACAAGGAATCATCGTGGATGATAGGATACGTGTCACTGAGGTTCCTGGCCTCGGTGGAGTAAGAACCGTTTTTTATGTGTCAGCAGCAGTTGCTGTTTGACATCTTGGTACTTAGCATAGGCTGTAATAGCTGATCTGGGACGGCTCTTACTGGGAGTAGTCAAAGTGCTGGGTGGGTGACTACTCCCCACGTTCCAGGCCGGATTTTGCCAGGCATAAAAACTAGCCAGCACTGCCAGGTGGGAAGGATTACCTCCGTCTGACAGTGGAGCTCAGGAGGCCTGTGTTCTGGGATCTGGGACCTGTGCTGGGCTGAAGAGTGGAGACCCATGTGTAAGGGGAACAGGCCACCTAAAGCCTGTATTTGAACTTTCTGAGGCAGAACTGCCACCAAGGTGACTTTTGTTTCATTAACTTGCCATTGGGTGTGAAGTAACACCAACACTGCAAAAGTGATGTTTTGTTTTTGGTATCATGTGTGAATAAACACTGAAGTTTGAATTACGAACTTGTATTTTGCCTCTGTACTGCGCCCGCCTATCCTAACTACCAGAGCGAATCCCCACTATATATATATATATATATATATATATTTTTTTTTTTTTTTTTTTGTAGAACAGAAGTTTTCTGTTAAGGAATTTTAGTTATTGATGCCAGTTAGGAAACTGTCAGAAAAGAAAGCGATCACACAGATTGCTGTCTTTTAAGTGATCTGTCTCAAAGCGTGTGTCAGTTGCGGTGCGGAGAAGCTAGCCAGCATGGGAGAAAATCCTGCAGATGAAGAGGAACAAGTCACCGCACCTCAGTAAAGCGTCTTTGTGCCGTGAACAGCCCCCTGTATTAATCACAGACAAATACTCCTCCTGGAAACTTCGGGTCACAACTCTTTTTGGTGTTCAATGTACGTATATCGTGTATTGAGTTACTTTTTAGCATTTTTCAGCTTTAGGAGACATATAATACATGTGATAGGGTCACACTTCATTATGGGCAAACAGAATGCAATTAAAGTGTTGGTCCTATTTTCTCGGTGAAAGCCAAGTAGCAATCCTACACCTCATGCACACGGCCATGTCCGTATTTCGGTCCACAAGCAACGCAGCCGTAAAATACGGATATCTTCCATGTGAATTCTGTATAGACCGGGACTTGTTATATAATTTGAGAAACGGCCACATGGATCCACAAAATACAGATACCTTCTGTGCGCATTTTTCTTGCTCCCACCAATGGAAATGTCTCTTCTCGTTGCAATACAGACCAGAATAGGAAATGTTCTATCATTTGCCGAAACGCTACATGAATCTGCAAGAAATATGGATGTGCGCCTAGCCCCATAGAAATGAATGGGTCAGGGTGTTTTCTGCAAAAATTGTGGATAGTGCGCTATGAAAAATACAGTCGTGTGCATGAGGCCTTACAGTCTAGTCTGTCAAAGTCAAAGCTGTCAAATTGAATGTAGTGTTTGAGCTGCAGGCAGCATGTTATAGAGCAGGAGGAGCTGAGCAGATTGAAATATTGTTTTGTGATAAAATATTCATTGAAACGTGTATTTTATTCATTTGTATCCCTCCCATCGTAGTCAAGTGGGTGGTCCTACTGATTGACAACCTTTCCTATATGAGCCTGAATAGAGATAGTTGTCAGTTACTACGTAGTCCCACCTACTGGACTCCCACAATCACCTGCTCAGCTCCTCTAGCTCTATGACATGCTCCCAGCAGGCAGGACTGCACGTACATCCGGAGTCATGTGGGAGGTGGATTCAGAATGTTGTTTGACCTTTATTATTATTCATTTTTGGATGTCCTACCATCCGCTATATACTGCACATACTCATACACACAGCAGGCGGTATTCCGCTTACTACGTGATGTACAGACCACATTTCCCTTCTCGTTTACTCGCCTCTCTCAGCTCCCTGTATTCTCTGCTGTCCAGTTCGCTTCAGTCCCTGGTGATATTGTTTTGAGGCTCCACACAAAGACCAAAAGTTGTTAGAAGATGGCAGACAGTCCCTAGAAGTGAATGGAGTCAGACGCCGGATAAGACACTTATTCATCATCTTGGGAGCCGTGTATAGGTGTTCTTCACGCTTCCCTTCAAGGCAGCCTGCACTTTACCATTTATATCCGTTGCTACATAAGGGGCTGCAGGCCCTAAAACCGACTCGGTATTAAGAAGCGGACATTCACTAGTATCCCCGGTGATTACAAGGGTCTTTTCATCTCAGCTCTTCATGGTTAAGATCATTGTATGCGGTGGTCAGAGGTGAGCGAGCAGGCTGTGCTACCTATAGATCTACCTCATAGAGAAGTGAATGGGGGCTATGCAACCAAAGAAGCACAGCCTCTGGCGGCCATATATGATGCCTATTCCGATCTCAGCCATCAATGGCTGAAATGAGAATACCCCTTTAAAGTTTAATGACCGTCTTATTCTCCTGGTAGATTAATGGCTTACAGTTTATAATTACTTTGCCCTTGCTGTAATGAAAACCAGCTGTCCGTACTCTGATGTGGTGCGCAGCCAATCTGAACAAGCAGAGCTGCAGTGTAAAGCATGGAGACGGAGCAGTGCAGCAACCGGAACCTCTGAAGAGGCAGGAAGTGAATTCCAGATTACTTTTGATAGCTATTAAGCAACGTAGATAGGCGAAAGTCACTGTTCATAGCTGTTTGTGAACGGTGGAGAAGAGAAATGGCAGGAAAGCATTAGAGAACGGCACTGACCACAATTAACGTCTGATTCGATTATTATGCCTAATAAAATACAGGGAAAAACATTCTCAATAAGGAGGTGCACATAGAGAAATGTGCTACAGTAGTAATGACAGCCATTGCCTCTGTTTAGAGATTAGCGAATTTCGTAAAATTTGATTTGGGTCTGATTCGGCCGAATCAGCTATATGATTTGATTTGAAAAAGCTCTCCCCCTTTCTCTATCTTCCCTCCCATCTCCCTTTTTTAGGCCTCATGCACATGGCCATTGCCGATTTGTGGTCCACAAACTGCAAAATACCTGCCCTGTGCATCCCGCACCTTCCGCAGTCTTTTTTTTACAGAATAGCCCATTCTTTTCTGCAAAATGGACAAAGATAGGACATGTTCTATTATTTGCAAAAATGACTGCATGGATGCAGACGGCTCGTGGTTGACACTCGTGTGCTGTCTGCATTTTTTGTGGACCCATGGAAATGAATGGGTCTTTGTGCCATCCGCCAAAAATGCAGCCGTGTGCATGAGGCCTGACCCTGATTCTGCCAAATTCGGATTCCTTAGAATCAGAACTTTTTGAAAAATTTGGGTAAAATTTCTGGATTCTAGGATCTATTTGCTCCTCTCTAGGCATGTTCCTTTACGACGCTCTGCTCTACTCCCTTCTATGTCCGTGGGATACGCTGTGATTTTCCGTGTTCACTGCATTTGGCATTTTCATATTTCTCTCTACTAATCCAGGGACAGCTGCCATCTTCTCAGCAGTTTGACAGATGTTAGTGAAGAGGCCTCGTATAATACTGCAAGCCTGGCGAAATCCACTCACAGACTCTTTTAAAAATGCATCTGTCAAGGCTGCACCGATTGCATCAAAATTGCGCTGATATTCACGGTGTTGAAGTGCGTGTGCTCTCCTTGTTGATCAGTAGCTCCCAGTACAGACCTGAAGGATTTAATGAGCAGCTCAGTTTTTTCTTTGTAAAGAACGAATGGCCTTCTCCTTCTTTCCTTCGGGGCTGTCCTGCCTTGGCCGTGCCGCGGGGCTGGGGTCCGGCCGCTCTAATATTACATCAAGCAGTATGGATGCGTTTAAATATTTGAAGAAAATCTGATTTCTGTCTAGACTCGGAGCCGGTATTTCTGCTGTAGGATTCAGAGCTTGTTCCTTGAGATTTGCTCCTGATGGTTGTGCAATCCAGTGCTTCTGGTAATTAGACCTCATTACTGCTATGTTCATGGGAGAGGGAGAGGGGAAGAGGACAGACTGGGTCTAATTAACTACTTGATTCTAATGAAAGAAGGACTGGCTGATAGCAACTGGGGGAGTGCACCGGAACAGGAGAGGATGCTCAGCAGAAACCCTGCTGGAGACGAGAAATTAAGGATGCCTGGTTTGTCGTAATGTATATACCATGCTGACAGTCCCATGCAGAAAATATCGTATTAATTCATATCTAAATTATTGTCATCAAAAGTGGGAAAACGGTGCACTTCTGTGCTAAAGCTAGAAGATATAGAAATGGTATTATTTATTTTGTGTGCTCTAATGGTGATTGGGGATTACATGGTTATCCCGCTATATACGTTTATAGCATACCCAGGGGTGCACCTAGCCTTTCTACTGCCTGAGGCGAAAACTGAAACGGCACCCCACCCATGCCAATTTCTTCACCTAACCCCTTTGCCACAATGAAGCGCTCATTGCCCATGGCCCTTCCTCTGTCCCCCTCTTGCCCCTAACTGGTGCTGCCTGAGGCGACCGCCTCACCTGGCCTCATTGGTGGTGCTGCACTCCTGGGCATATCCACAGAATATGTCATAAATGCGTGACAGGCCGAGAGGAGAGCTGTTCGAGGCACAAAGGAGTATATGGAAGGAGTGCTGTAGAGGAGGCTACAGAGAAGGAGGTTTCAGTAGTCTACGCGGGAGATGATGGGGGCATGTATGAGCATTTTATTCACCTGAAGATGAGGAAAGAGCGGATTTGAGGAATGCTTCTGAGGTGAAGGCAGCAGAATGGAGTAACATCTTGGAAATGTGGTTTGAAGGACAGGGTGGAATCAAAGGTTACCAGGAGGCAACAGACTTGAGAGAGCGGGGGCCAATACCTGTGGGAGAAAGATATTCAGATTTATTCAGTTATACATACTGTATATATATATGAGCAATGGGCTAAAAAACAGCATTGCCATAAAACAATCTGTTTTGTGATGTCAAAAGATCTTATGTTTCCTCTAGCTTTTCAGTATGAACTTGTATTCTCAAGGTGCAGTATACATGCCCTCTGTATTAGAGATTTCCGCTTGTGTTCTCTTGGGAGGATATTTAATTCTCCTCATCCTTGACTTTGTAAGTGTGGTTGTTTGTCGCGTTACACTGTAGTATCCATTTGTGACATACTCTCTGTTACGGTATATGTTGAAGTACAGATATAGTAGAGCTGAACTGTCCATCAGTTAATCAGAGGCTCTGTTCCCAAGTTAGCATACTTTTTCCTAATATACAAATTAGGTGTTTGGTGCACCATTGCTCTTTTTGCACCCAAGCGCTGCTCCTTTCTGGGGTCAGCCTCTCCCTGACTGCTTTGTCCCTGCCTGGCCCTGTGGGTCAAAGCAATGGGGAAGGGCTGGCCACAGAAAGGAGCAGAGCTTGGATGCAACTGTGAGGCCCTTATTGCACCAAACACCTCATCTGCATATTAGGGGAAAGTATCATAACTTGGGAACAGAACCTCAGATAATCAAAAGAAAAACTGTTTTGATCAGGCGAACTACAGATATGTGTCTATTCAAAAAGTGTGATAGGGAGGTCGCTGGTGACAGATTTTGGCATTAATGGCTCACAGGATAGGTCATCAATATTTAAATGGAAAGGGTCTGATTCCCTGAAACCTTGTGCTGTTCTGGAAGTAGACGCCAGAACTATACAGGCCCGTCCATTGTGTAGTGGATGTAGCTGGTTACTGCAGCGCTGCTCCTACTGAAGTGAATGAGAGCAGCTCTGCAATAACCAGCGCTGTAAGGCCAGAGCTATGTAGCACCCACTCCACTCTGGAACAGCTGCTTGGCAGGGTGCAGGGTGCTAGGCACCCACTGATCACATATTGATGGCTAATTTTAGGGATGGGTCATCAATATAAAAATGCTGGACAACCCCTTTAAAGAGGTTGTGGAAAAATGGTAGGGTTTTTCCCCATCGTGCGGGACCTGCAAAGGGAAGCTTACTTACCTGCTTTCCAGCACCGTCTCCCCTCTCCTTCTCCTCCCGGCCTGTGATGCTCCCCTGGGCTACAGCGATGTCAACATCTGGTTTGACATCGCTGCAGCCAATCACAGGAGGCGGTGCAGGCTCCCCTTGCATCTTGACAAATGATCAAAGGGACTCTGACACTGCATTCACCTGTGATTGGCGGCAGCGATGTCAAACCGGATGCTGACATCGCTGTAGCCCAGAGGAGCATCGCAGGCTGGAAGAAGAAGATGATGGGAGCCAGCGCTGGGAAGCAGGTAAGTAAGCTTCCCTTTCCAGGTCCTGCAGAATGGGGGGTTTGCACAATCTCTTTAAGGGCAATTTAGACCCTGGTGAAAGAGTAAAAATACATTTGCTGCTTACAGGCTCTCTGACAAACAACTTCTTTATTAGATAATAGGGGCATAACTAAAGACGAGAGGACATCACTGCGACATTCAAATCTTTGGAAACACCTTTGCTTCTCAGTATTACTCTATATGGGTATGAAAGCCAGGTAATCTGAAGCAGCCTAATGTTTAGAATAAAGATGATGTCTTATCACAGTAGGGTCTCTCTGGCATACCTGGAAAACCGGATTTTTCCAGGGGAGGCTGTGACCAGCCAGACATACCTGCAGTGGACGCTCTGTGGTGTTCCATATGACCTAACAGCACGTATGGTCAAGGGTTATCTTTATGAAACAACCCATTTAAAGCATGCTAAATGCAGCAGCAATGTCTGCCTCTGGAGAAAAATACCAAAGCAAATAAAATTTTGATAAATTCAGAAACTTTACAGTAATATTAATGACAATATAAGGCATACATTAGTGATAATATAATGTGTACATTAGTGATTGACTAGGACTATGTTCCTGGATAGTCATCTTGCGAGGCCCTGTTAATCAAGAAGGAGAGGGAGGGAGCAGGAGGGGGAAGAGATGCGCAGAGTGGTCTGGGCCTGTCCTTGGTGCACTTCTCTTCTTATTTGCATATGGATTAAAAGTACTGAAAGAAACCATGGAGCGCTAAGTGAAAGGTATCATCAGTATCTGATCAGTGGGGTCTGACTCTGAGCACCGCCGGCGATCAGCTGTTTGAAGACCCTCAGTGCACTCAACTGCTCACTTGCATATGCAGTAAATTAAAAGTATTTTTTCTCCAAAATGACGCAGTGAATCACTATCAATACATTAAGCTGAGCAAGCCCTACAAGGTATTGTGCCTGGTTAGACAATAATTTCCTGGAGACAGACTCCATTCAAACATACAAGTCTGTAAGTAATGGTCCTTGTAATAGTCAAGGAAATTGAGGCTCTTTTATAACATACAGTTGGCTAAATCAACTTTAATTGGCTTGTATAATTTCTGCACCCGTTTATATTGAGGACTTTGATATGTTTCTCCTGGACCTTTCGGGCCCATTATGATATCAGCCTCTGGGCCCACTAGACAATCCACTGGTAGTCTCTGGTGCACCAGTCCAGCCTTGTACACTTTAAAGCCCTTCTACTTTGAGGACCTGTTAGACCTTATGCACACAACTATATGTATTTTGCTGTCCGCAAAACACATCTGCAAAATATCGATGACATCCATGTTGCATCCGTTTGTTTTTTTTGTGGACCCATTGACTTTTAGTGGGTACATGGACTGCAGTTTGCAGCCAAATATAGGACATATCCTGTTTTTTTGTGAAATGGACATAGGGATGCGGAAAGCCTCATGTACACAACTATATATTCCATCTGTGTCTGATCCGCATATCGTACAAATTGCATGTGGACCCATTCATTTCTATGGGTCCTCAAGAAAAACCCGACAGCACACGGATGTCATCTGTGTGTTGTCCACATCTGTATGTCTGTTCCACAAACTATAGATCATGTCCTATTCTGGTCCATATTGTGGACGAGAATAGCCATTTCTATTTATAGAAGCGAGAAAAATGTGAAAAGCGCACAGAAGGTATCCGTATTTTGTGTATCCCTGGTTTGCAGACCGAAATACAGATACGGTTGTGTGCATCAGGCCTAAGGCCAATTTCAGAGGAGCATAAAACCGGGCCTTTTACAGTTATATACAAATTGTGAAATCGCAACTAATACCCCTTAAATTTTACCTACTAATTAAAATATAACAGTTATTAGTCAAATTAAATTACTAAATTGACCTTAATAGTGTTATGAGAGCCTGTAACCAGGAAATTCACAGGTAAGCCAGACGTAATGCCGTGTAGGGCTAGTTCAGCTGAATGTAATGATACCTTTCACATGGCAACCTGTTGCTTTGTTCTGTAGATAAAATGCTTAAATCCACATGAAAATGGGCACTTAAGTGCACCGAAAGCCGACCCAAGCACTCTGTGCACCCTTGATTCTCCTGCTTCCTCTGCCAGCCCCCTCTGCTTCTTAACTGACAGGTCCAGGACCCTCCATAGTCATCTCACCAATCAAGAAGGAGATGTTGGCAGAGGAGCAAGGGTGCACAGTGTGGCTTGGGCCTGCCCTTAGTATTCATATCTGCATATGAATTACAAGTATTTACAAAGTACTTTTTCTCGAAAATGAAACAGTGGTGTGCTAAGTGAAAGTTAGCATCAATATCTGATCAGTGGGGGGTCGGACTCTTGACACCCTTGCCAATCAGCTGTTTGTAGAGGCTGCGGCCTCTTCCCAGGCCTGAAGTCACTTTCATTGGTCACATGACCTAGGCACAGCGCAGTCCTATTAAAGTGAACGGGGCTGAACTGCAATCTAAAGCAATGGATGGTGCTGGGCTTGGTAAGCATACAGCTGATTGGCTGGAGTACTGGGTGTCGGACCCCCGACAATCTGATATTGATGACCTATCCTGAGGATAGGTCATCAATTATAAACACCCAGACGACCCCTTTAACAATACCGTGTTATCCTTATCAATATAACATAATTAAACTCATCATATTAATCAGGCTAGAACTGCATGTTATCATACTCAGAGGCGCTCAGGATAATTAGGAGTGTCTGAGGAGTATATTCAGAAGTCACTTTGTATCGCTTTAGTTTATAACCTACATGAAAATGCAAATGTAATGATGTTTGACAGTTGTAATAGAATAATTCATTAAAGCCTGGCCACTGCAACCAAAATACCATTTATTGAGACTTTTAATAGGTTATGAAAGGGATGTGTACCAGTTATTATAGCCAGGGGTGCACCACCAATGAGGCCAGGTGAGGCGATCGCCCCAGGCAGCACCAGGTAGGTGGGGCAGCAGATGGGTCCATGGGCAATGAGCGCTTTCATTGTGGCAAATGGGTTAGATTAAGAAATTGGCACGGGGGGGTGCCGTTTCAGTTTTTGCTTCAGGCAGCAGAAAGGCTAGCTGCACCCCTGATTATAGCCAAGCAATATATATCGTCCCGTTTACCGGTATTTAAAAATACAGTGCATTTGGAAAGTCTTCATAACCTTTCTAATTTTGTTATGTTTCTGCCTTGTGGTAAAATAAAAATGTAAAATTTTCTACCATCAATCTGCACTTTTTTGATACTGATGACCTTCCGGTGCTAGAGCTATTCTCAAATAGAATTGGCAGGAACGTGGGGTGTCCGCTTTTCGCTGTTTGGATATTGATGGCCCCATAGGATAGGCCATCAATATTATAGAAACATAGAAACATAGAAACATAGAATGTGTCGGCAGATAAGAACCATTTGGCCCATCTAGTCTGCCCAATATATCTGAATCCTATGAATAGTCCCTGGCCCTATCTTATATGAAGGATAGCCTTATGCCTATCCCATGCATGCTTAAACTCCTCCACTGTATTTGCAGCTACCACTTCTGCAGGAAGGCTATTCCATGCATCCACTACTCTCTCAGTAAAGTAATACTTCCTTATATTACTTTTAAACCTTTGCCCCTCTAATTTAAAACTGTGTCCTCTTGTGGTAGTTTTTCTTCTTTTAAATATGCTCTCCTCCTTTACCGAGTTGATTCCCTTTATGTATTTAAAAGTTTCTATCATATCCCCTCGGTCTCTTCTTTCTTCCAAGCTATACATATTAAGGTCTTTTAACCTTTCCTGGTAAGTTTTATCCTGCAATCCATGTACTAGTTTAGTAGCTCTTCTCTGAACTCTCTCTAGAGTATCTATATCCTTCTGGAGATATGGCCTCCAGTACTGCGCACAATACTCCAAGTGAGGTCTCACCAGTGTTCTGTACAGCGGCATAAGCACTTCACTCTTTCTACTGCTTATACCTCTCCCTATACATCCAAGCATTCTGCTGGCATTTCGTGCTGCTCTATTACATTGTCTTCCCACCTTTAAGTCTTCTGAAATAATTACTCCTAAATCCCTTTCCTCAGATACTGAGGTCAGGACTGTGTCAAATATTCTATATTCTGCCCTTGGGTTTTTACGCCCCAGGTGCATTATCTTGCACTTATCCACATTAAATTTCAGTTGCCAGAGTTCTGACCATTCTTCTAGTTTTCCTAAATCCTTTTCCATTTGGCGTTTCCCTCCAGGAACATCAACCCTGTTACATATCTTTGTGTCATCAGCAAAAAGACAAACCTTACCATCGAGGCCTTTTGCAATATCACTTATGAAGATATTAAACAAAATTGGTCCCAGTACAGATCCCTGTGGAATCCCACTGGTAACATGACCTTGTTTTGAATGTTCTCCATTGACTACAACCCTCTGTTGTCTGTCACTCAGCCACTGCCTAATCCACTCAACAATATGGGAGTCCATGCTCAATGACTGCAGTTTATTGATAAGTCTTCTATGTGGGACAGTGTCAAAAGCCTTACTAAAATCTAGATATGCGATGTCTACTGCACCTCCACCGTCTATTATTTTAGTCACCCAGTCAAAAAAATCTATAAGATTTGTTTGACATGATCTCCCTGAAGTAAACCCATGCTGTTTTTCATCTTGCAATCCATGGGATTTTAGATATTCCACAATCCTATCCTTTAATAGGGTTTCCATTAATTTGCCTACTATTGATGTCAGACTCACTGGTCTATAGTTGCTCGATTCCTCCCTACTACCTTTCTTGTGAATGGGCACGACATTTGCCAATTTCCAATCTTCCGGGACGACTCCTGTTACTAATGATTGGTTAAATAAATCTGATAACGGTTTTGCCAGCTCACCACTAAGCTATTTTAATAATTTTGGGTGTATCTCATCAGGCCCCTGTGACTTATTTGTCTTCACTTTAGACAGCAAACTTAGAACATCTTCCTCTGTAAAGACACATGCATCAAACGATTTAATAGTCATCCTTTCTAGTGGAGGTCCTTCTCCTTCTTTTTCTTTTGTAAAAACTGAACAGAAGTATTCATTAAGGCAGTCGGCTAGCCCTTTATTCTCTTCTACATACCTTCCGTCCTTTATTTTTAATTTAGTTATTCCTTGTTTTAATTTCCTTTTTTCATTTATATATCTGAAGAATGTCTTATCCCCTTTTTTCATAGACTGAGCTAGTTTTTCTTCTGCCTGAGCTTTAGAAGTTCTTATAACTTGCTTGGCCTCTTTCTGCCTAATCTTGTAGATTTCCTTGTCTTCATTGCTCTGTTTTTTTTTATAATTACAAAATGCTAGCTTTTTATATTTAATGATTTGGGCCACTTCTGCTGAGTACCACAGTGGTCTCTTCTTTTTTTTGCTTTTACTGACAAGTCTAATGCAATTTTCTGTTGCCTTCAATAATGCACCTTTTAAGTAGTCCCATTTCTCCTGGACTCCATGTAATCCGTTCCAGTCTGATAAGGACTCATTTATGACTAATTTCATTTTTGAAAAGTCTGTTTTTCTAAAAGCTAAAACTTTTGTTTTTGTGTGGTGGGATTATAGACCTGAACTACCCCTTTAACATCTGTATGTCATTATAGTCTATATATACATAGATGTAAAAGTGCCTTTTTATATCAGCTGATTGTGAATTATAATGTATTAAAGCCAGTTCTGCCTTCACAGCTCTGGTGGTTGCTAGCGGAACCAGTCCACACGTTGTCAACAGGCCCATAACTAACAGAGTGGTGAAATCCCATAATACTGCACGGTAATGTGCAAACCGCGAATTCAGGCCTTGATGGAAAATAATGATCATACTCTAATGAGTCACATAATGCTTTAATAAATTAATGGTATATGTCAACGGAAACGGTAAAACAGCATTAAAGCGAAAACAAACATGTAAGCTAGGTTTTGATGTATATATAATGTATACACTATATAGTACAGTAATGGTGGGTGCATGGACCATACACTATATTACAGTATTGTAAATTAGGTATCAATATTTTATATTGTAGGGTGTATATCTGCCAGTGTTTTACAGAGGCTGCACAATATACTGTAGCAATTGTCAATTTATCTACCATTACTATATATATATGTTTTTTACTATCATTTTCAGTGTTTTAGCCACTAGGAAAAACTACTGTAGACTTCTTCCATATTGATTATGTAAAATGTAGCCAAACCCACAAGAGAGGTGCTCTGACAGATCATTGGAATTCTTTTTTTCTATTACATGTATACATTATTTATGTGTGCACGGCAAACATTTAATAATTCGTTCATTTAAGAATACATTTATCCAAATGTCCATTTACTCACGCCACAAACACATGAATAGGCTAATAAAGTAAAACCTTACCTATCCTAAAGGGACTTATATAAATGTTGTAAAACCTCTGATGCAAATTTTTTGGGGAAAATACAATACTTTGAAGGGTCATTAAGCCTTGGCAAAACTTTTGATATATGATAGAGATGTATCAAAAGTTTTGATTAGTGGGGGTCTGAGCGCTGAGACCGCCATCGATCGCTAGAACGAGTATAGAGAAGAGCTCGAATATTACGCTTTTTTTTTTTTAGCCCGTCTCCTGCAACGAGGAGCGAGCGCGATATGTGCATGCTTCTCTATCCTCGTTCTAGCACTCAGACCCCCACCGACCAAAACTTTTGATAACTAGAGCACCCATAATGGATAACTTGGAATTTATTCATTTAAACCTCTGCTCTTTTTATATATCAGAGCCATGTGGGCGGTCCTACTCTGTGATTAACATGCAGTCATGCAGAGTTAGCTGTCAATCACTGAGTGGCACCGCCTACATGACTGATGTATAAAGCAGAGGTTAAAATGATCAAACCTGAACAAATCTGTCTGTTCCATTCATCTGAATGGGCAGAAATCCATGTGCATGCTGCAGAAGCAACCCCAATCAAATATATGGAATGGATATTTCAGGGACAGAAGTTTCTACAATAAATATGTGAATATACACTTGTGGCTCCATACAATGTTTGATTTGTGAAGAGCCATAATGCAGACCCATAGACTTCTATTGTTCCTTATGTATGGCACCACACACAGTGGACAGAGTGCCTATGGCTCCAAAGAACAGAGTCAAAGTGACTCCACACTGGCTCCTGCACATGGCTCTTCCATTTGCAGAAATCCTAAATGGGAATGGGATTAATGGCCCAAATGTACTCATCTTGTAGTTGGCATAAGCTTAGACTGTCTACTCATGCACCACATTTATCACAGTGGCTTAGGCTGGATGATACTTGGATGAAACTAGATACTTTTGGCTAGCAACTATTGGTTGGCTTAATCTGAGACCAAATTTTACGCCAAAATTGTGATGCAATTTTGGTGTAAAAGTTGCATATCAGACCACTCCCCTTCACTGGAAGCCATGCCCATTCCTGGTAAACCAAGCCCTCTGGGCACAGATAATTTCTCCAAGCCTAGATGTGCCAAATTGCTCCACAGTTTGGCACAATTACTACAAAATGTAGGTTTACGCACATTAGTAAATTAGGTGCCTATGTTTTTTATGTAAATTTTAACATCTCGAATTTGGATTTGATCTGTTTCATCTAATAGCCCCCCTCCTTTTCCTTCTGTTGATGTCCTTGTGCTTCCAGAAGTTTATCATTCAATAAATCTGTACCGCATTCAATATTTTTCACAGAGATGAAGTAGCGGTGGAATGCATTTCTATTGGACTTACAGGGGTTTTCTAAAAAGATTTAAAATAAGAAATAGAAAATGTTAGAAATAAAAACAGAAAGCATCACCTCCACCATTCCCCTACCATTCTGACTCTGGTCCCTGCCACTGGTCCCAGCTCGATATGCTGGAGGAACCTGGATGAGATAGATCACCTGTAAGGCCAGTGATTGGCTGAGTGGCCCTTTACTGGCCTTTGCAGTGTGGGGCCGGGGCAGGAAGTGGACAGCAGCTGGGGCGGCACTGGTGGCAGGCCCTGCTGCCATATAAGAAGACAACAGTATTATACGTGGCACATGGCAATGTAAATCATGTATTTGAGTGGCTGCCCAAATCACCTATTTCATAATTTGCCATGGATTAAATATTTTCTAACTGGTTCCCTATTATCATTAGCTTATTATTATCCACCCCAAGGTTGCTCTCAGCTCAGTTAACCCTAGGCATAAAAAGTGAGTGGTAAACAGCTTGAGGGCAATGCAGCCCTTGTCTCCTACAAGTGATATAAAAGGGAGTAGCAGGGAAGACTAGGTTTCTAATAGAGAATGCACATTGGTGTCTAAGACTAATAGGCACTAATACAGCACTGAGCTAAGAGTATATTGTTTCAGACTAGATTGAGTCTGCTCTCTCCCTCCATTGAACACGAAACCACAGGGCATTATCAACTCTATGAGCTTTCAAGTGACCCAAGCCCTGTTGCCCTTTTTAGTTTGCCTTGCAGGTCTTCAGCCAACAAGGGGCTAAATAGGGGCACACAGTACCCTTTAATTCTCATAGCCTTCAACATTTAGCCCATAATGATATTCAAATTGTCATTCATTCCACATCACTTGACCAGATTAGCTTTACCACATGGGTGGAGACAAGCTTCATACAGTTTACAATGTAAAGTCATTACTCCTGAGCTTAAAATACAAGATTTCTGGAGGTTAAAGCAGCTTTGTCACTGAAAATTACAAGAGGAACCTCCTGCCCTTTCTACAGACAGGCAGATACAGACGTATTCATACAGTAGTGCATCATGCTCCATTTTTGTGAGAACAGCCCCTCTTAAAAGCATTTTCCGAGATTTAAATACTAATGACCTATCCTCTGGATATCTGGTATCTGATCAGTGAAGGTCCGACACCCGGGATCCCGCCAATCAGCTTTTTGAGAAGGCACTGGCACTGCAGCCTTCTCCGTGCTCACCAAGCACAGTGTCGTACATTGTATAGCAGCTGTGCTTGGTATCGCAGCTCAGCCCCATTCACTTCAATGTGACTGAGCTGCACCTAGGGCATGTGACTGATGAGCGTGATGTCACATGGCATAGGCAGAGCTGCGAGAAGGCCATGGAAATACCGCGAGCGCCACTACCTTCTCGAACAGGTGATTGATGGGGGTCCTGGGCGTTGGACCCCCACCAATCAGATACTTAATATTTAGATTAGTATTTAAGTCTCGGAAAACCTCTTTAAGCACTGCCTGTAATGCTAACATTTCTGTCTTCAGTTCACATACAGTTATTATAAATCAGTGAGTGTGGACGCATGAATAAAAATTTGACCATAAACAGTGAGCTATTCAATAAAATGTATCTGTATAGCACCACCTGCTGTTTGTTTTTGTCTTATTTCTTTGACCTGCTCACTGAGAAGGCCACACATGCTCAGTTTTATCCTTCAACTGCCTCCTGAGCTGTGATAGGGAGAGCTGAGACACGCCTCCTGAGCTGTGATAGGGAGAGCATGGATACGCCTCCTGAGCTGCAGGAGAAAAGACACTCCCCTTGAGCAGATATAAATCTAGCAGAGCAATGAATAGGGAGATCCCTGGATCCATTTGAAGCACAGGGCTGATTCTAGCTTTTGTAGAAAGAGATTGTCATGTACTATATCATGTCTGATTTTCATTTTTTACATTAATCATGGGATAACCTAAATAGAAAATATTGTTAGACATAAGGCTCCTAGAAATAATGGCTAAGAACTGTGAATAAATCATAATGTCACAGACAACCATGTTGACACCATAGGCACACATAAACTATTGATCTGACCACTAATTATTGCTTGGCCACCAGGGGAAATCTAGTTGAAATGATCTACTGACATGCCAGTTGCATACAGTATGAGAACTCTGCATTGATAGAAGTTTTAACCACTGATCTGCAGAACCTAAGGATTCTGTAGAGCCATCAAGCCTTCTTAGAGATTAGAGATCAGATTAGACATTAGAAATTTCATAATTTGGAAATTAGTGTTTAGAAATGTGTGTAAAGGTTTCTGATCGGTACTACAGAGGTTTAAAGGAGCACTTCAGTGCAGGGATGAAGTGGCGGTGCATGACACAAGAAAAGAGAATCCTGGGCAGTGCGCAAGGCAGTAAAACTGTGTCTGGAGAGTTTGTAAGTAGATTTAGCTCAGTAGTTTTGAAAATACTCTAAAAAAAGGAGCATTTTGCATTTCCCTGCTTGCACCATTTTGATACATATTCCTTTAAGCTCTGTATCCTCATCACTATAGAAATTAGTCAAGGTCACATACTCTACCAATGCGTTCTTCTTCAGTATCTTTGACAAATCAGTAGATCATTTTTGTCTGTATTTTCTTTTTCAAGTCAAACATCTCTTATGGAGTTTACAGAAAAGAAAGTCCAAAATGTTAAACAGCCGAAGTAGTCAGTATAACCCTCTAGAAGGCTCAGCCTCCTTCTCCATCTTCCACATGGCACCACATACGTGTGCATTATGGAAAGATTACATATGACTTTTGTGAGTTCAATCATGGAGTTAAGAAGAGATGGTCCAACTTTGGTCTCTAAAAGACTGGTGTGACTCTTGATGAAAAGTGTGCAGTTCTACAATAGTGTATATCCAGTCTCACTCTCATCACTTGTAGTCTCTGCTGTCTTTGTTCCTGCACCAGGGGCACCTACTGCATTGACTGACAGTACATTAAAGGTAAGCATCCCCCCAGACACCATGAGCACATAATCCAATGTCACGTTTCTGTTGTCCCACGAGTAAGCTTGTGCAGATGTTCTTTATAAAGGCCCACAGAATTTGAAGGCAAGAGGCAAGTCCAATTACTGGCTTGTGTTATCTGAACCAATATGGCAGCTGGCCTTGGGCCATACAGACTAACTTAATGCTTTCATTCAGGAAGCTGTTTTACTTTTCAGGACTTCAGGACAAAGTCTTGGACAACACTGACACATGCTCATTGTGCTCTCACAAGATATAAGTCCTTCAGTTGTCGAAGGGTTGTCTGGTTTATAAAAACCCATTTTGATATACATGATTAGGGAATATGGATTTAATCAAGGTCTCCTGGCTACATAGAGTGCCTCTACTCAGGAGGAGCTAGCATTACACGGACAACCTCTTAAGAGTTTTAACAATTCTGTTCATGCTCTAGATCTTTTTCTTGAAAAGTTGACATCTAGTATGGCCACCCTTACACCTACCATGGGGTTGTTACCGATCCTGGACTCCTAATCTGCCTTCTGCAGGTATTCAGGGATAGTGAGAGATGTATAATGAGGCAGATTTGGTTGTTGCCATATTAATTGTAATCCAGCTTTCCCAAGAATGGACATAACTAGGGAGCAGCCGAATGGGACAAGAGATAACCTGACCGAAGATGTGCAGAAGACATCTGCACCACACAGACATGTATTTCAATGCAATCTTTTTTATCTGAGACCGTTTCATCTTAATTCATAGTTAACTGTAATTCATTTTTAATGTTTTTGCTATTTCTATAGCCTTACAGTGATAACAAAATCACTGAATAAAGTGTCCTAAATGGGAGGAAGTGCTTAGAACCCCAAATACTGTAGCGTATTTATAACTGGGGGAGCAAATCCTCCTCATGTGGTCCGTTGCTAACGGCAGTCTCCAGCAAAAATGCATACAATGGAGGATGCCGGCAATGGACCACATGTGCCACAACAACATCCTACACAAAAATGGATACGTGTGTGGATGAGACTATAAGAATAGATAAATCACTGGAAAAGGTGCACTACAACAATATTCAAATGATAATATATAGCTAAACCCTCATGCTGGTGTTAAAAATTAGATTTTAGCTAATATATTCCGGTCAAGAACATATCGGAGCCTGCGCACCCCGTCAAGGTATCCCAGTGTAGCGCGGGACCTAACGCTAACCTACCTGTAGTGTGTGAACGCTGTCTGATAGGTGCAAAAGTCTGACTCACGACCAAATCTCCCAAAAACCTCCATAGTAGGATCACAAATACAATGGGAGGAGGGAGGAGGCTGTGAGCCCCACCTATAACAGGCTTATGTGACTGCACATTCCATACATATAACAAAACCAAATCACTGAATAAAGTGGCCTAAATTGGAGGAAGTGCTCAGAATCCCAAATGCTGTAGCATATTTATAACCGGGGGAGCAAATCCTCCTGATGTGGTCCGTTGCTAGCAGCAGACCCCAGCAAAAATGCATACAATGGAGGATGCCGGCAACGGACTACATGTGCCACAACAACATCCTACACAAAAATGGATACATGTGTGGATGAGACTATAAGAATAGATAAATTACTGGAAAAGGTGCACTGCAACAATATTCAAATGATAATATATAGCTAAACCCTCACACTGTGTCACATTCTGGCGCACCTGGTAGCCTGCGTCACATCAGCCTGTTATAGGTGGGGCTCACAGCCTCCTCCCTCCTCCCATTGTATTTGTGATCCTGCTTTGGCTGTGAGTCAGACTTTTGCACCCATCAGACAGTGTTCACACACTACAGGTAGGTTAGCGTTAGGTCCCGCGCTACACTGCGGTACCTTGACGGGGTGCGTGGGCTCCAATATGTTCTTGACCGGAATATATTGTCTAAAATCAAATTTTTAACACCAGCGTGAGGGTTTAGCTATATATTATCATTTACATATTGATGTAGTGCACCTTTTGCAGTGATTTATCTACCCTTACAGTGATACCATGAAGAAATAGTCCTTTGGAACAAATGTTGAGCCAAGTCCAGTCACTGAGTATTACTTTGTGCTGACACATGCTGCAGAAGAAGCATACAATTAACTGATCCCCTGTCACAATGTGTTGCTACGGTGACAGAATCCAGAGACAAGAACGCAGCATTGTCTTAGGCATGTTCTTCACAGTTTGATCTGATGAAGGATCCCCTGACTTCTGGTGGATGTAGGTCTTATAAGTCTTTATTCGCGGTTAGATGCGTAACAGGGAAGTATTAGTGTCTACTGTATTACATAAAACTTGTATTACATAAAACATGGTCTGATTTCTGTACGGGGCATTCACGCTGTCTTTTTTTATGACTTTGCTTCAGAATAACTGTAGGATATACCATCACTACATTGTATTATTTTATCTTTCTAATAGTACACCCTAAGAGTAGAATATGGATTTCCAAATTTGGAGGTATTGTCTCATTGACTATTAGCACACGAACCTGGAAAATTTATATTTCCCTCAAATAGACGTTAGTTTTTGTTCATTTTGCTGATGAGATTAGTGTCCGTATTTGGAAACAATATAAGACTGGTAATATGGCTGGGCAAAGGTAGCTTTAGGCTCTGTGTACATAAGCCGTGTGGTTCCTGTTAGAAATGGAAACCATGATGCATTGCAGGATCCATCATATGACAGATACCAACAGTGGCCAATGTACCCCACTGACTCAGTTCAGGGTCTGTTGTATCCAATGTGTTGTGTCTTGTTTTAATGGGAAGGACAGCACTGCAAGATTCAGCGATAAAGGCTCCTCCTGACCATGCCTCCGAAGTAGACGTGAACATGTAGATGGGCATTCACGTAATGCAGCCACATTTTACCTGCATGTGCAGTATCCAAACTATTCTGCTGCTCTACAGGTTTTCTGGTTTTTCGAATATCTTGTTAGCCTGACTTAAAGGGGTTTCCGGGCTACAGATATTGATGATCTGTCCTCAAGATAGGTCATCAATATCAAAACGTTGGGGGTCCAACGCCCGGCACCCCCACCGAACAGCTGTTGCGGGCACTTTTGATCTATGTTATAGTCAGTGGCCATGTTATATGTTCCAGAACTAATTTTGATATTGTCTTGCTAAACAGAAATTGGCGTTCTTGGTGGCGTTTTATTTTATAGTAAATGTGAGGAGTGTTCTTTTAGTGATGGACCAGATGGAGAGTAAGAAACAACAAGAACCAGTCTCCGATTATGAATCCAGAACTTATAAATGGTCTCAGGCGTCAGGCTAGCAGACTTTTCTAATAAACACAATGGATCTGCTGGGTCCGGGTCCCTCATCACCATCTGGTACATGAATTGTTACTAAACAGAACTTCTTCCTTGTCTGAGAATCGCTGTTTATGTTCTGACTATCTATAGGAATGACGCTGTTACGTGATATGCTTCAGATAGGGACTCCTCTGCTCAACCCTTTGTTCTTCCAGTTCTCTCACAAAGAAAAATTACCTAGAAATCCAGGCTCCAGCGCCATTTTTCTATTTTGAACCACAGGGTCTGCGCCACCAAATGCTTGCATTGTTTGTGCCATCGTGTACTGCACATTTGCTGTGTGAAATACTCTGACGTGCCGCAACTTCTAAAAAAGTGTCTTGTAATCAGATCAGCAGCTTCATAGTAATCAAGTCATGACCTGTCCTTATTCCCTCTGGGAAGGCAGCGAGATACTAAGCTAGGAGCACAAATGACTGTAGTGAGCACATACAGTAGATATACTGTGCCCATGTGTCTGTTACGGACCATACAAAATAAGATCCAGTCCAGGTCTTTGAAAGATCCACCAGCAGCATAAAAGGCAGTACAACGGCAGTCAGAGGGCTACCACTGATGAAGAAGGCAGCGTAGTCCTTCGAAACGCGTCTGGTGACCTCCCTCTGAAAACCTGCCAATAACCTCACCTTGGAAGCGCTTCCGAGCAACGAATCCCATCTGAATCCTCCGGATTGAAAAGACCACCAACTAAAAACTTAAATCCAAGTCCGGCTAAGACACGTGAGACACCGAAGAAGTGACGTCATATCCACGTGGCACGCCGAGAAGACCGGGAAAAACAAACACCTGCAGAGCGCAGCAAGGCTGCTCCAACAACCAGGACACCTCGCAAAGAAAGGTAAACAGTCAGGGTGCAGTTCCCTTAATGTGTGGGACGCCACACTAAGTACAGCACCCGACTGACCTACTACATATTTTTATATTTTTACATTTTTCATTTTTATATATATTTTTATCCTTTCTATTTTTCTCACCGCTCTATCCATATTATATACCTCCTATGTGACCAAGACCGTAGGTACAGATAGACAATTTTTATGGACTACAATAAATGGACACAACCATTCACTGTACCCACGGAAGGTGAAAACCGCTATTAGATAATTACTGCAGTGCCACACCTCCACTCTGCATATATCTGCTATTTTTGTTACTCCTGTTATTTTTTGGTATATTTTTTGACATATCTCTGGTATTGTGCATCTGCAAACGCTGTATATGGCAAAACATCATTCTTATTGCTATTTTTATTTATGAGAACCTCAATCCTTTGGACCTCCACATTTTTAGAACCTCTACCTCTTTATTTCCCACTCCTAAAAACGTACCCTTACAAAAATAAATACATATTTTACTATCCCACATACTGCCTCCCTAGCATTATTGATAGATGTAGAGTGCCGGTTTTTCCACTATATACTTTTATTGTTATAAACCGCCTCCTGATTGGGTGAATCAGTCCAGAACCAGAGCACCTACACATTGTACTGACCAGGTGAGCCACCAATAACCTACCTTCTCTCCTTAAATTTACAATCACCCACATTGGTGCCGCTCCCAGACCCTTTACAATGGACATCTGGAATTATGCTGAGGGCAAGAGACTCAGAGCAGAACAATTCACATTTGAAACAGGAAATATTGAAATAAGCAAAGACAGATCCACCACCGAAATATTTAGAGAATTAGAATCTCTACTCCATAAACAACTCCGCCAAAATTGGGAAATCAAATCCCTAGAATATTGTATTAAACACAATAAAATTCCCAAAGGCTTACAACTAATAAAACTCCCAGCACAAGACCTCTGCAATGCAGAATTTACCAAAGAATGGGAAACCTTTCTGATGATCCAATCCACCAACCTCACACAAATGATCATAAAGAGAAGAACTCAAATATTAAACGAAACCACTGAAAAAATCACAAATATAAAGGAAACAATAGAACAAATGCCAAAAGATGAAGAGTACAACACATGGCAAGATAGACTCTGCAAAAGCTTAGATAAATTAGAACAAGAAATCATGGACAGAAAAATAAAAAAACTCAGATACACATTTGATAATACCCATACCACAAAAAAGCCACCACAAGAAAGAAACAGACAATCAGATCAGAACGAACCAGTAATAATACAACCAACCTATAATATTCCAACCACCAACCGATTCGAAATCCTATCCAATGAGCATTTTTTAGACAAAACCCCCCCCCACCACAGACCACGAACCAGGAAGACAACACACTCCTCCCCATCCAGAACACAATGCCCCCCCTCTCCTCTTGCACACCAATACAATCTGAGAAACAAACCAGAATACCACCACCAAGAATACACACCGCGACAATACTACAAATCCCCACAAACACAACACCAACACACGAACTACAATTACAGACAAGAGAACCCACGGAGACAACACCACAAACAGACACAAGAAGAAAGAGTAAGACACGGAGAGGACAACGAAAAAAGAAGATACCCCAACAGACACTAGAAGAATCAACAACAAAAAATGACAATAAAACAGTAATAAACCTCAGTACAAAAAATTTGACCCCACCACAACTGAACCTCCTAAACAAAGGATTGAAATTTGCCCCAACCACAAAAATAGACAAATTCCACACATTTATTGGAATAGAGAAATTCATCAGAAAACTTTGTCTAAAAAAATATTTTATGAAGAATCCCATCACATCAAACATGACAATAGCCACAACCCACAAACACACAGAATTAAAACCCAAATCAACCAAATTCCCCAGACAAGAAATCAGCCAAGAAATAGCCACATTTAGAAAATGCGTAGAATCTGACATCAGACGATTAAAACATAAAAAAATCAGAAATAACCTATCTAATCAAGAAATTCATGCAATCAAACAATTACAAATACAGAAAGACATTATTATCCGCCCTGCAGACAAGGGAGGAGCAACCGTAGTTCTAGACAAAGTGCAATATGAAACGGAATGCCTCAGACTATTATCAGATAATACCACATATCAAAAACTCAATAAAGATCCCATCAATTCATATGGCCAAATATTAAAAGAGTACTGCCAGAAAGGACTAGACAATAATTTCCTACTTGAACAAGAAGCAAAATTTATCCTAAATACACAACAAAGACTTCCGATCTTTTATTGCTTACCCAAAGTTCACAAAAGCTTAGAGAACCCACCAGGCCGCCCAATAATTTCCGGAATTGGATCATTCACATCAAATCTCTCACAACACATTGACAGATTACTTCAACCAGTTGTCAAAAAAACAAACACATATATCAAAGACAGCACACAGATAATCAAAATAATGGAAAACATAAAGTACAACCCTAATTGGATCCTAGGCACTCTAGACGTCCAATCCTTATACACAATAATAGACCACAAACACGGGATTGAAGCAATGACCATACAACTAGAAAAAAGTAACGAATTTCAAAAAGAACAAATAAGCTACATAGCCGAAGGGGTCGAATTAATCCTAGGACACAACTACTTCTCCTTTGACTCCACCTACTACCTACAAATCAGGGGTACAGCCATGGGCACCAGATTCGCCCCTAGCTATGCAAACCTCTTCATGTCACAATGGGAGGATGATCACATAAAGCATCGGCTGGGGACGGATCTGGTGCTATGGAAACGCTACATTGACGATGTAGTCTTCATCTGGCAGAGAAGTGAAATCGACCTAAAAAAATTCCTGGAAGAAATAAATGATAACCAAATAAACCTACAATTCACAGCCAATATAAACAAAACTGAAATAGAATTCCTGGATCTAAATATCAAAGTAGAAGACAATAAACTCACATGCTGCACCTTTCATAAACCAACAGCAAAAAACAGTTTCATCCTTTACTCGAGCTGCCACCTCCCAAGATGGCTCAATAATATACCCGAGAGCCAATTCAGACGTCTGAGACGCAATTGTACCAAAGACGACATATTTGAAAAAGAGGCTGAGACCCTAAAAGCACAATTCATTGAAAAAGAATATCCCCCTAACTAAAATCGAGACATCCCTCACAAAGGTAAGAAAATTAGATAGAACCTCTTTTTTCAATTATAATCCCGAGAAAAAAACAAAGACACAAATACAAACAAATGAAACCCCAAAGCTTATATTACCCTTCAGCACACAACACAAAAATATTGAAAAAATCATCAACACTCATTGGCACCACATTCAAAAGGACAAAACGATAGGCGCCTCCATCTCCACAAAACCCCACATTATATACACAAAGGCCCCAAACCTAAGCCTGAAAATTGCGCCGTCTGTCAAACTACCACACAAAAAACACAATCTAACAATAAACACATGGCAAAAACTCAAAGGATTCTATAGATGTAATCAATGCTCTAATTGTAAAATCACCTCATTCCAGAAAAAAACTGAAAGAGTACAATCCACAACCACAACCCTAGAATACGAAATAAAAGAATTCCTCACCTGCAGCAGCACAAATTTAATCTATATCATTACCTGCCCCTGCAAAAAACAGTACATCGGTAGAACAAAAAGAACTCTAAAAAAACGAATATCAGAACACATAAACAACTATCAAAAAAGGCCTTGAAACCCACTCACTCTCCAAACACTTCAAAACACACCACAAACAAGACCCATCAGGACTATCCTTTGCAGCACTGGAAAATGTAAAAATAGACTGGAGAGGAGGAAACCACATAGCCAAGATGTCCCGCACTGAATCAAAATTCATCTTTGAGTTCAACACAATCATACCAGGAGGCCTAAACGCTGACTTTGAACTATTTGGGTTCCTATAAACCATCCCCAGAGTGGCTGCCCCCAAATTGACTTGCGGTAGGCGTCCGGCTGTCTACCAGCACCCCTACCGACACTTGATACGTGGCCGCCACCCCACCAACACAACAAATAGCAGAAAAAGAAAGAAATCTCACACCAAGCACTACCAAAAAAGACTGAGAAATCCACCATCTCAAATGCAAAAAACAGCCAACAAAAATTATACAACCCAAGACTGAGCCCTATAATTGGATCAACAAACACAGCAACACCATAAGAGACCCCAACATGGACCCCCAGACTCCATAACAGCAATCCCAAACACACATGACCAATGGAACACACAATAATAATATATAAAAAAACTGGATCCCAAAAACCGCATCTAAACCTTGAATCAAAAATTGAGGAAGTATGAGCACAACCACATTAGATAACACATGTAGCACTAATAAGGAGCCCAATTCCTCCACCAGCACTCATCACATAACACACTACCCTAACACCACCACCTAACACACCCCTGTCAACACACAATACACTGCACCCCCCATTAGATATCACCACCCCACAAAACACTCCCCAGAAACGCATCACGTAAAAACACAGCAATATTGTAGGTAAAACACAAACACAAAAATCACACTAGGTCCCTTGGACACCAATTATCCCCCAATCCCTCAAATCCCTCTAAACATATTGCTGAAAAAAACACACCACAGAAACGCAAGGGCACCACAGGATTACACCATATAAATTTGAGTAATGAATCCCAAAAACCGCACCCAAATCCTGGACCATAATTGAGTAAAACGAGCAAACCTCCCCAAATAATTATTTCCCCCACCAACACCCAGAACGGAACGCACTACCCCAATCACCCACCTCACCTGTTACTAATCCCCCCGCCAACACCTATTACAACACACAGTTATAATCACCAAACGCACCAACACATAGCAATACCGTAGGATAACAAAAACAATACAAGACATCTTAGATATTAAATTTCCCAATAAAAATAAAAACACAACGCGGGCAAAATACCGCAAGAAAGATCAAAAGCACAGAATCCAGAACACATTAAAGACCATTAATTAATAAAGAACAACTCACTAGAAAAAATACACACTAAGGTCCCAAGCAGGCCCGAACACAAAAATACAAGAATACAAAAATGCACAATCAGTAGAAGCCGCAGCGGTACCGCAGAAAACACAGACACTGTGAGAAAAACCGCAGAATTAAGTCAGAAACCATTAAACAAAGAATCAAAACAAAACACATCACATTACCAACAATAGCACAAACACACACACACAGAAAATAGCAAACAAAAGAAGATATCCTAATCAGTACCTATCCAGATTTTCGATGGAACCACCACATCCAAAAGTCCGGACCATACAAAATAAGATCCAGTCCAGGTCTTTGAAAGATCCACCAGCAGCATAAAAGGCAGTACAACGGCAGTCAGAGGGCTACCACTGATGAAGAAGGCAGCGTAGTCCTTCGAAACGCGTCTGGTGACCTCCCTCTGAAAACCTGCCAATAACCTCACCTTGGAAGCGCTTCCGAGCAACGAATCCCATCTGAATCCTCCGGATTGAAAAGACCACCAACGAAAAAACTTAAAATCCAAGTCCGGCTAAGACACGTGAGACACCGAAGAAGTGACGTCATATCCACGTGGCACGCCGAGAAGACCGGGAAAAACAAACACCGCAGAGCGCAGCAAGGCTGCTCCTACAACCAGGACACCTCGCAAAGAAAGGTAAACAGTCAGGGTGCAGTTCCCTTAATGTGTGGGACGCCACACTAAGTACAGCACCCGACTGACCTACTACATATTTTTATATTTTTACATTTTTCATTTTTTATATATTTTTATCCTTTCTATTTTTCTCACCGCTCTATCCATATATTATATACCTCCTATGTGACCAAGACCGTAGGTACAGATAGACAATTTTTATGGACTACAAATAAATGGACACAACCATTCACTGTACCCACGGAAGGTGAAAACCGCTATTAGATAATTACTGCAGTGCCACACCTCCACTCTGCATATATCTGCTATTTTTGTTACTCCTGTTACTTTTTGGTATATTTTTTGACATATCTCTGGTATTGTGCATCTGCAAACGCTGTATATGGCAAAACATCATTCTTATTGCTATTTTTATTTATGAGAACCTCATCCTTTGGACCTCCACATTTTTAGAACCTTTACCTCTTTATTTCCCATTCCTAAAAAACGTACCCTTACAAAAATAAATATATATTTTACTATCCCACATACTGCCTCCCTAGCATTATTGATAGATGTAGAGTGCCGGTTTTTCCACTATATACTTTTATGTTCCATATGTGCATCTCTTCGTATATACCGCATCCCATCCATATAGATTGTCGTGTAGATACCCATAACTACGGCCTCATGTACATACAGGCCTAATAAAAATAAGGACTCCCTTGAAGCTGGCATCCTCAAGGATCAAGGGGGAGATTTATCAAACTGGTGTAAAGTAGAACGGGTTTAGTTGCCCATAGCAACCAATCAGATTCCTCCTTTCATTTTCCAAAGGAGCTGTCAAAAATGAAAGGTGGAGTCTGATTGGTTGCTATGGGCAACTAAGCCAGTTGTACTGTACACCATTTTAATAAAGGACCCTTTAAATTTCTATATGGTGTGTAACACACTTAATTGTAAAATCACTGAGATCATGTATTAACAAATGAACAATGTTATAAAAAAAAAATCACATACCGGTATGTCTCTTTAACCACCTCCGGACCGCCTAACGCGCCGATGCGTCCGGAAGGTGGTTGCTTTTCTCCTCCTGGACGCATCGGCGCGTCATCTCGCGAGACGCGAGATTTCCTGTGAACGCGCGCACACAGGCGCGCGCGCTCACAGGAACGGAAGGTAAGCGAGTGGATCTCCAGCCTGCCAGCGGCGATCGCTCGCTGGCAGGCTGGAGATCCGAATTTTTTAACCCCTAACAGGTATATTAGACGCTGTTTTCATAACAGCGTCTAATATACCTCCTACCTGGTCCTCTGGTGGTCCCTTTTGTTAGGATCGACCACCAGAGGACTCAGGTAGGTCAGTACAGTCCCACCAAACACCACACTACACTACACTACACCCCCCCCCCCCCCCCCGGTCACTTATTAACCCCTTATAAACCCCTGATCACCCCATATAAACTCCCTGATCACCCCCCTGTCATTGATCACCCCCCTGTCATTGATCACCGCCCTGTCATTGATCACCCCCCTGTCAGGCTCCGTTCAGACGTCCGCATGATTTTTACGGATCCGATCCATGTATCCATGGATCCGTAAAAATCATGCGGACGTCTGAATGGAGCCTTACAGGGGGGTGATCAATGACAGGCGGGTGATCACCCATATACACTCCCTGATCACCCCCTGTCATTGATCACCGCCCTGTCAGGCTCCATTCAGACGTCCGCATGATTTTTACGGATCCGATCCATGTATCCATGGATCCGTAAAAATCATGCGGACGTCTGAATGGAGCCTTACAGGGGGGTGATCACCCATATACACTCCCTGATCACCCCCTGTCATTGATCACCGCCCTGTCAGGCTCCATTCAGACGTCCGCATGATTTTTACGGATCCGATCCATGTATCCATGGATCCGTAAAAATCATGCGGATGTCTGAATGGAGCCTTACAGGGGGGGTGATCAGTGACAGGGGGGTGATCACCCTGATTACCCTGATCACCCCCTGTCATTGATAACCCCCCTGTAAGGCTCCATTCAGACGTCCGCATGCGTTCTGTGGATCCGATCCATGTATCCATGGATCCGTAAAAAATCATGCGGATGTCTGAATGGAGCCTTACAGGGGGGGTGATCAGTGACAGGGGGGTGATCACCCTGATTACCCTGATCACCCCCTGTCATTGATAACCCCCCTGTAAGGCTCCATTCAGACGTCCGCATGCGTTCTGTGGATCCGATCCATGTATCCATGGATCCGTAAAAAATCATGCGGATGTCTGAATGGAGCCTTACAGGGGGGTGATCAGTGACAGGGGGGTGATCACCCTGATTACCCTGATCACCCCCTGTCATTGATAACCCCCCTGTAAGGCTCCATTCAGACGTCCGCATGCGTTTTGTGGATCCGATCCATGTATCCATGGATCCGTAAAAAATCATGCGGATGTCTGAATGGAGCCTTACAGGGGGGGTGATCAGTGACAGGGGGGTGATCACCCTGATTACCCTGATCACCCCCTGTCATTGATAACCCCCCTGTAAGGCTCCATTCAGACGTCTGCATGCGTTCTGTGGATCCGATCCATGTATCCATGGATCCGTAAAAAATCATGCGGATGTCTGAATGGAGCCTTACAGGGGGGGTGATCAGTGACAGGGGGGTGATCACCCTGATTACCCTGATCACCCCCTGTCATTGATAACCCCCCTGTAAGGCTCCATTCAGACGTCCGCATGCGTTCTGTGGATCCGATCCATGTATCCATGGATCCGTAAAAATCATGCGGACGTCTGAATGGAGCCTTACAGGGGGGGTGATCAGTGACAGGGGGGTGATTACCCTGATCACCCCCTGTCATTGATAACCCCCCTGTAAGGCTCCATTCAGACGTCCGCATGCGTTTTGTGGATCCGATCCATGTATCCATGGATCCGTAAAAAAATCATGCGGATGTCTGAATGGAGCCTTACAGGGGGGGGTGATCAATGACAGGGGGTGATCAGGGAGTCTATATGGGTGATCACCCCCCTGTCATTGATCACCCCCCTGTCATTGATCACTCCCCCCCTGGTAAGGCTCCATTCAGCCATTTTTTTTGGCACAAGTTAGCGGAAATTTTTTGTTTGTTTTTGTTTTCGTTTTTTCTTACTAAGTCTCATATTCCACTAACTTGTGTCAAAAAATAAAATCTCACATGGACGCACCATACCCCTCACGGAATCCAAATGCGTAAACATTTTTAGACATTTATATTCCAGACTTCTCACGCTTTAGGGCCCCTAAAAAGCCAGGGCAGTATAAATACCCCACATGTGACCCCATTTCGGAAAGAAGACACCCCAAGGTATTCCGTGAGGGGCATATTGAGTCCATGAAAGATTGAAATTTTTGTCCTAAGTTAGCGGAAAGTGAGACTTTGTGAGAAAAAAAACAAAAAAAATCAATATCCGCTAACTTATGCAAAAAAAAAAAAAATTCTAGGAACTCGCCAGGCCCCTCATTGAATACCTCGGGGTGTCTTCTTTCCAAAGTGGGGTCACATGTGGGGTATTTATACTGCCCTGGCTTTTTAGGGGCCCGAAAGTGTGAGAAGAAGTCTGGGATCCAAATGTCTAAAAATGCCCTCCTAAAAGGAATTTTGGCCCCTTTGCGCATCTAGGCTGCAAAAAAGTGTCACACATCTGGTATCGCCGTACTCAGGAGAAGTTGGGGAATGTGTTTTGGGGTGTCATTTTACATATACCCATGCTGGGTGAGAAAAGTATCTTGGTCAAATGCCAACTTTGTATAAAAAAAATGGGAAAAGTTGTCTTTTGCCAAGATATTTCTCTCACCCAGCATGGGTATATGTAAAATGACCCCCCAAAACACATTCCCCAACTTCTCCTGAGTACGGCGATACCAGATGTGTGACACTTTTTTGCAGCCAAGGTGGGCAAAGGGGCACCTTTCAGATTTCGCAGGCCATTTTTTACACATTTTGATTTCAAGGTACTTCTTACACATTTGGGCCCCTAAATTGCCAGGGCAGTATAACTACGCCACAAGTGACCCCATTTTGGAAAGAAGACACCCCAAGGTATTCCGTGGGGGGCACGGCGAGTTCCTAGAATTTTTTATTTTTTGTCACAATTTAGCGGAAAATGATGATTTTTCTTTTTTTTTTCTTTTTTCCTTACAAAGTCTCATATTCCACTAACTTGCGACAAAAAATAAAAAATTCTAGGAACTCGCAGTGCCCCTCACGGAATACCTTGGGGTGTCTTCTTTCCAAAATGGGGTCACTTGTGGCGTAGTTATACTGCCCTGGCAATTTAGGGGCCCAAATATGTGAGAAGAACTTTGCAATCAAAATGTGTAAAAAATGCCCTGCAAAATCCGAAAGGTGCACTTTGGAATATGTGCCCCTTTGCCCACCTTGGCAGCAAAAAAGTGTGACACATCTGGTATCGCCGTACTCAGGAGAAGTTGGGCAATGTGTTTTGGGGTGTCATTTTACATATACCCATGCTGGGTGAGAAAAATATCTTGGTCAAATGCCAACTTTGTATAAAAAAATTGGAAAAGTTGTCTTTTGCCAAGATATTTCTCTCACCCAGCATGGGTATATGTAAAATGACAGCCCAAAACACATTCCCCAACTTCTCCTGAGTACGGCGATACCAGATGTGTGACACTTTTTTGATGCCAAGGTGGGCAAAGGGGCACATATTCCAAAGTGCACCTTTCGGATTTCACCGGTCATTTTTTACAGATTTTGATTGCAAAGTACTTCTCACACATTTGGGCCCCTAAATTGCCAGGGCAGTATAACTACGCCACAAGTGACCCCATTTTGGAAAGAAGACACCCCATGGTATTCCGTGAGGGGCATGGCGAGTTCCTAGAATTTTTTATTTTTTGTCGCAAGTTAGTGGAATATGAGACTTTGTAAGGAAAAAAGAGAAAAAAAAAAAATCATCATTTTCCGCTAACTTGTGACAAAAAATAAAAATTCTAGGAACTCGCAGTGCCCCTCACGGAATACCTTAGGGTGTCTTCTTTCCAAAATGGGGTCACTTGTGGCGTAGTTATACTGCCCTGGCAATTTAGGGGCCCAAATGTGTGAGAAGAACTTTGCAATCAAAATGTGTAAAAAATGCCCTGCAAAATCCGAAAGGTGCACTTTGGAATATGTGCCCCTTTGCCCACCTTGGCAGCAAAAAAGTGTGACACATCTGCTATCGCCGTACTCAGGAGAAGTTGGGCAATGTGTTTTGGGGTGTCATTTTACATATACCCATGCTGGGTGAGAAAAATATCTTGGTCAAATGCCAACTTTGTATAAAAAAATGGGAAAAGTTGTCTTTTGCCAAGATATTTCTCTCACCCAGCATGGGTATATGTAAAATGACACCCCAAAACACATTCCCCAACTTCTCCTGAGTACGGCGATACCACATGTGTGACACTTTTTTGCTGCCAAGGTGGGCAAAGGGGCGCATATTCCAAAGTGCACCTTTCAGATTTCACCGGTCATTTCTTACACATTTTGATTGCAAAGTTCTTCTCACACATTTGGGCCCCTAAATTGCCAGGGCAGTATAACTACGCCACAAGTGACCCCATTTTGGAAAGAAGACACCCCAAGGTATTCTGTGAGGGGCATGGTGAGTTCCTAGAATTTTTTATTTTTTGTCGCAAGTTAGTGGAATATGAGACTTTGTAAGAAAAAAAAAAAAAAAAAAATCATCATCATTTTCCGCTAACTTGTGACAAAAAATAAAAAGTTCTATGAACTCACTATGCCCATCAGCGAATACCTTAGGGTGTCTACTTTCCGAAATGGGGTCATTTGTGGGGTTTTTCTACTGTTTGGGCATTGTAGAACCTCAGGAAACATGACAGGTGCTCAGAAAATCAGAGCCGTTTCAAAAAGCGGAAATTCACATTTTTGTACCATAGTTTGTAAATGCTATAACTTTTACCCAAACCATTTTTTTTTTGCCCAAACATTTTTTTTTTATCAAAGACATGTAGAACTATAAATTTAGCGAAAAATTTATATATGGATGTCGTTTTTTTTGCAAAATTTCACAGCTGAAAGTGAAAAATGTCATTTTTTTGCAAAAAAATCGTTACATTTTGATTAATAACAAAAAAAGTAAAAATGTCAGCAGCAATAAAATACCACCAAATGAAAGCTCCATTAGTGAGAAGAAAAGGAGGTAAAATTCATTTGGGTGGTAAGTTGCATGACCGAGCGATAAACGGTGAAAGTAGTGTAGTGCCGAAGTGTAAAAAGTGGCCTGGTCATGAAGGGGGTTTCACCTAGCGGGGCTGAAGTAGTTAAACCCCCCTTTCACAGCTGTACTTGGTCAGTTGCGCCTATTTTGCCTATGTGATCCGTTTTTCCATATTTGAGCTATTACTCATAATGACTGAAGGGTCACTGCCAATCTTCTCCTGGCAGGAACCTTACCTTTTTTTTTTTTTTAACGAGGCTATTAAAATGATAGTATTATGGTAGGCTCATAACAGCAATATCTATTTTTGCAACCATTTTTTATAATTTTTTGGTTAATCCAATACATCTGAAAAGAAATGAAAATGTCAACAATTTTGCAATGGGTCATGATTTAAATTCCCTAACATTTTGTTTCTATAGCTGCTATGCGGAGCTATGCATCTCCATGGTAACAGACAGAAAACAACATTTGAGTATGGTGGCAGAACCAGACTACATTGGATGTGTTTGCTGTCTGGATAGGAGCTGGAGGTACACAATGATAGGAAATTTAGATCATATACCTATTGCAAAGTTTAAAGGAACCTGTCACATTGTACATGGTGTCTGAGCTGCAGTCAGCATGTTATAGAGCAGGAGGAGCTGAGCAGAATGACATAGTTTTGTGGGAAAAGGTTCAGTATAACTTGTATTTTATACATTTACATTCCTGCTTATTCTGGGCTTTGACGTCAAGGAGGTGGTGCTATCAGTGATTGACAGCCTTCCCTCTATGACTGTATATACAGAGATAGCTGTCAATCACTAATAGCACCGCCTCCTTGACGTCAAAGCCCAGAATAAGCAGGAATGTAAATGTATAAAATACAAGTTATACTGAACCATTTCCCACAAGACTACCAATCTGCTCAGCTCCTCCTGCTCTATAGCATAACGCCTATAGCTTACATTGCATTTTCATGTTGACAGGTTACCTTCAATGTAAGTTAAAGGGGTTCTGCAGTTTGTTTAAACTGATGATCTATCCTCTGGATAGATCATCAGCTTCTGATTGGCGGCGGTCCGACACCCGGGACCCCTGCTGATCAGCTGTTTGAGAAGGCAGCGGCGCTCCAGCAGCGCCGCGGCCTTCTCACTGTTTACCGCTGTCCCAGTGACGTCACGACTAGTATCAACTGGCCTGGGCAGGGCTAAGCTCCATTCAAGTGAACAGAGCTTAGCCCCGCCCAGACCAGTTGATACTAGTCGTGATGTCACTGGGCCAGTGGTAAACTGCTGCTGGAGCGCCGCTGTCTTCTCAAACAGCTGATCAGCAGGGGTCCCGGGTGTCGAACCCCCGCTGATCAGATGCCGATGATCTATCCAGACGATAGATCATCAGTTTAAACAAACTGCAGAACCCCTTTAACTTACATTGAAGGTAACCTGTCAACATGAAAATGCAATGTAAGCTATAGAGGATAGATCGTCATAAAAAAAAAACTGCAGAACCCCTTTAACCATTTGTTTCTGAGAAATCAGTGTGTTTGCCTGCACAGCCACCACTCTAGCCCCCAGGGGGGTTGTTACCCAGGTTTTCTAGATTTTTTAATTCCATATCTGCCTTGCTGTGTGCCAATACTGAACCAGCACCTATATTGTGCATAAATAGCACTTTGGTTACTTTGGTTATTTTTTTTATACTACATTGCCTAGAAACAGAAATGACAAAATATATAGATTTTCATAAACAGCAAGAAGGATATAGGGCTAATCAAGTAATTATATTTTTTTCTTGGTAATTTTGCTCTTTATTGTAAAGTAAATGCTTTTTACTTTTTTGGGGATATTACATCATCATTAATTTGTACTGTACCTCTAAATCTTAGGTCGATCTGTTTAAGAATAGGAAGAAATTGAGTGATCAGGAAGAACAGCTACAGGAAAATCAAATTCCCTGCAGCAGCTCTTAAAATCTCTGCAGCACCTCTAAGGTTAGGTCTACACGACGACATTTGTCGCGCGACAGATAGGGCGCAACAGTTGTCGAGCAACATTTTGTTGCACCAATGTCGCGCGACAATTTTTATAATGGCAGTCTATGGTGTCGCACTTTGAATGGATTTTCTGCGACTGTCGCGTCGCAGTCGCAGCATGTCGCATGTTACAGTGCGACACCATAGACTGCCATTATAAAAATTGTCGCGCGACATTGGTGCAACAAAATGTCGCGCGACAAATGTCGTCGTGTAGACCTAGCCTTTCTCTACCTTAGGCTGCATTCAGACGACCGTATGAATGAGTCTGCATCCGTTCCGCAATTTTGCGGACGGGTGCTGACCAATTCATTTCTATGGGGCCACAAAAGATGCAGACAGCACACCGTGGGCTGTCGACATCCGTAGTTCCGTGGCGCTGCCCCGCAAAAAAGATGTCCTATTCTTGTCTGCAATTGTGGACAAGAATAGCCAATTTCTATGATAAAGGCGGCATGTGGCGTCCGCAAATTGCAGAACGCACATGGGCTGGTATCCGTGTTTTGTGGATTTGCAAAACGCCACGTTCTTGTGAATGTAGTCTTATGCAGAATGCAATGATCAGAGTGCCTGTAATGCCTGTGATTGCATACCTGCTTTCCCTATTACTGGAATTTCTGCAGTCCTAAAGCAAGTGACTTGCATTGCAGAATTATATTAATAAATTGCGGATGATATAAATTAAAGATGAGTAAATTTTTCAAAAATTTGATTCGGCTGGTTCGTCTAATTTAAAAAAATGTTTTGCTTCAATACGAATTTATTTGCGGCGAATCCCGTTAAAAAAATGATATTTCTGGCTGCAGAGAGCCTTTATAGTGGTGTAGAACACTGTGCCTTGCACTAACACGCATAGGGAGTCTGCTGTGGTAGTGAAACCATACTGTGAGTCAGTATGGCATGCAGATGACAGGCGTCGCTCTTAGAATCACTGCACACTTCACTTATTTAGGCAGTTACGGGGCCAAAACTGACCAAATAACTCAAGTATGAACTCAGCCTTACAGGTACCACCAAGAAGAAGTGCACTCCTTTTACACCGTCATCAGCTGATTCCACATAGATGTCTACAGAACGTGTTCTAATAAATGCTTATACAAGTAGAGCCCCCCGACAGAGTGGAGAGGGAGTCAGCAGTAAGATTGTGTTGATTTCACAGATTATTTTGCCCTTCCTCTGATCTGTCAGAACAATAACCCTCAAAAAACTGCTGAACGGCAAATATATTTTACTTTTTCCACTAATACACGGCAAAAAGGGCTTTAGAACATATACCGTATTTTTCGCCCTATAAGACGGACCGGCCCATAAGACGCACCCATTTTTTAGAGAAGGACAATAAGAAAAAAATATTTTTCATTAGATCTCAGATCAGGCCAGCAATCAGACCCTCGATGTTAATCAGACCTCATCTGATTGCCCCAATCAGACCCCCAATGTTAATAAGCCCCTTAATCAGACCTCTGATCAGACCCACAATGTTAACAAGACCCCAGTAAGACCTCAGATCAGACCCCCATACCTCAGATCAGCCCCCCATGCCATTTATGAGCCCCCAAGCCATTTATGAGCCCCATGCCAGTTATGAGCCCCCATTATTATCCCCCATGCCAGTTATGAGCCCCAGTGCCATTTATGACCCACCCATGCCATCTATGACCCCCCATTATAAGCCCCCAGGACCATTTATTATTCCTCCAGTGCCATTTATTATGCCCCCAGTGCCATTTATTATTCCCCCAGTATGAGCCCCAGTGCCACAGAGCAACTCAAATAAAATAAAATAAAAACACTTACCTCTCCTGCTCCTGGATGCCGCCGCTCCTCACCTTCAGCGCGCTCTGTCTTCTTCCTGTTGTCGCTTGTGCCGTGACCCGGCGCGCACCGCGTGAGGTTACAGCGCGCCCTCACACTGTGCGCAACATTCACAGCCGACAGCCGAGGATCAGGAAGCGGTGAGTACAGAGCCTTCATCGCTTCCCATTCCTCCGGTACTAATGAGCTCTTCCAAAATGGAAGCGCTTCATTAGTATTCTCCCCATAAGACGCAGGGGGGAAAAATGCTTCTTATGGGGAGAAAAATACGGTAACTACACCGCTGAATGGGAAATGGGCCCTTATTTTTTTCCACTTATACAAGCCACAAAAGGCTTTAGAACATATAACTGCACCGCTGAATGGCAAATATATATTACTTTTACCACTAATATATGACAAAAATGACTTTAGAACATATAACGGCACCGCTGAACAGTAAATATACAGACGTGGACAAAATTGTTGGTACCCTTTGGTCAATGAAAGAAAAAGTCACAATGGTCACAGAAATAACTTTAATCTGACAAAAGTAATAATAAATTAAAATTCTATAAATGTTAACCAATGAAAGTCAGACATTGTTTTTCAACCATGCTTCAACAGAATTATGTAAAAAAATAAACTCATGAAACAGGCATGGACAAAAATGATGGTACCCCTAGAAAACACAGAACATAATGTGACCAAAGGGACATGTTAATTCAAGGTGTGTCCACTAATTAGCATCACAGGTGTCTACAACCTTGTAATCAGCCATTGGGCCTATATATATGGCTCCAGGTAATCACTGTGTTGTTTGGTGATATGGTGTGTACCACACTCGACATGGACCAGAGGAAGCAAAGGAAAGAGCTGTCTCAAGAGATCAGAAAGAAAATTATAGACAAGCATGTTAAAGGTAAAGGCTATAAGACCATCTCCAAGCAACTAGATGTTCCTGTGAGTACAGTTGCACATATTATTCATAAGTTTAAGATCCATGGGACTGTAGCCAACCTCCCTGGACGTGGCCGCAGGAGGAAAATTGATGACAAATCTAAGAGACGGATAATCCGAATGGTAACAAAAGAGCCTAGAAAGACTTCTAAAGAGATTCAAGGTGAACTTCATGCTCAAGGAACATCAGTGTCAGATCGCACCATCCGTCGTTGTTTGAGCCAAAGTGGACTACATGGGAGACGACCAAGGAGGACACCATTGTTGAAAACGAATCATAAAAAAGCAAGACTGGAATATGCCAAACTACATGTTGACAAGCCACAAAGCTTCTGGGAGAATGTCCTGTGGACAGATGAGACAAAAATCGAAGTTTTTGCCAAGGCACATCAGCTGTATGTTCACAGACGAAAAAATGAAGCATATCAAGAAAAGAACACTGTCCCTACTGTGAAACATGGAGGAGGCTCTGTTATGTTCTGGGGCTGCTTTGCTGCGTCTGGCACAGGGTGTCTTGAATCTGTGCAGGGTACAATGAAATCTCAAGACTATCAAGGAATTCTAGAGAGAAATGTACTAGCCAGTGTCAGAAAGCTTGGTCTCAGTCGCAGGTCATGGGTCTTGCAACAGGACAATGACCCAAAACACACCGCTAAAAACACCCAAGAATGGCTAAGAGGAAAAAATTGGACTATTCTAAAGTGGCCTTCTATGAGCCCTGACCTCAATCCTATTGAGCATCTTTGGAAGGAGCTGAAACATGCAGTCTGGAAAAGGCACCCTTCAAACCGGACACAACTGGAGCAGTTTGCTCATGAGGAGTGGGCCAAAATACCTGCTGAGAGGTGCAGATGTCTCATTGACAGTTACAGGAAGCGTTTGATTGCAGTGATTGCCTCAAAAGGTTGCGCAACAAAATATTAAGTTAGGGGTACCATCATTTTTGTCCATGCCTGTTTCATGAGTTTATTTTTTTACATAATTCTGTTGAAGCATGGTTGAAAAACAATGTCTGACTTTCATTGGTTAACATTTATAGAATTTTAATTTATTATTACTTTTGTCAGATTAAAGTTATTTCTGTGACCATTGTGACTTTTTCTTTCATTGACCAAAGGGTACCAACAATTTTGTCCACGTCTGTATTTTACTTTTGCCACTAATGCACAACAAAAAGGGCTTTAGAACATATAACTGCACCTCTGAACGGCAAATATATTTTTCTTTTGCCACTAATACACACCACAAAAGACTTTAGAACATATAACTGCACCGCTGAACGGCAAATATATTTTTCTTTTGCCACTGATACACGACAAAAAGTGCTGTAATTTTAGCACTTCACCACACAACCGCTAATAAGCAATTTTTTTCCCACTAATACAAGCCAAAAAATGCTTTAGAACATATAACTGCACTGCACAAGAGCAAATAAGACGTAGAAATATTTCCTCTTAATAAACCCTGTTAATGGCTGTAACACACCAATAACAAGAACTGCTTGCTGGAATTACAGAGCTGTATAATGGCAATTTGGGTCCCCAGTCAGTGCAGCAAGGTGTAATAGGATTGTTCCTATTACCCAGACTGTAACCTCCCCAACTGAACCCTGTTCAACAGAAATGCTGTGGAATGATTCCTCCCTATCCTTTCCCTGTACCTTGAATAATCTTTCCCTGCACTTGTAAATAGTTTTTTTTACTACAATTTAGTTTTTTCTAGCACTGTCCCTAGCGCCTGCTGACGTCTCTCTCTGCACGAAGTGCTCTGGAAAATGGCAGAATCCAAGATGGCAGAGGCTATTTATAGGGCTGTGACATCACAGGGCTGGCTGTTGATTGGCTACATGCATGGCATTATGGGTGATCTCGCCTTCCTAGAGTTCCTTGCTCCATGTCCTCACACGTGCAGCAGCCATTTTAGGAAGCGAATAGAATTCTTCCTGAAATTCGGATTAAATTCCACTTTGTCAACTTCGATTCGCTCATCTCTAATCTAAATGAGAACCTTTACATTCAGCATTATTTTTTTATGGATGTGATAAATATAATCCACTTTTAAACTGAAGAATGTAAATAATAGCATTATTATAAGTGACAATGAAATGTTTCTGGCTAGGTGGAAGTGTAGGTGTCTAAGGTCCATTTAACAGATTATGTGATATTTTCTCTCCATCTGGGATTTATCAGCAAGTCACAAATGCACAGAACACTTAACTATTGGTATTATTCACGTAGCTATGTTTAACCTCTAAACTGCTGCAAGGTATGAGACACCCATCTATTCCTACAACCACCTCGATTAGGATCATTCATTCTTACTGTATGTGTTGTATACTTTAGGTGACCTTGGTGTTAATTATTCTGATGGAAATTCTCTTACTGCATTAAATAAAATGTCTTCAATTACTTTACTATAATACCTTTTGCTGACTTCTTGCAATCATTAGAAATAAAATCACTGCTGTAATTTCAAGGTACTAAATGTTCCTTCAAACAATAAAGCAGAAGAGGTTGCTATCGACTAACGAAAATGGGCTGTTTTTAAGAAATATATATTTGTCTAAAATAACATATGTTATAGTATTCAAACCTGTGGGATCGTGGGCCAGATTCTTGGTTGCAACACAGACGTATCCATGTATGCATGGTAACTCTCCAATATAATAAATGGGAGTTAGAAAAAACGTTGGATCCTTCAAGTTTTAATAGCTCCTACTAATTTCAAAACACAAAAACCTTGTGTGTGTGTTTTTTTGTGTGCAATAAAAGCAAAAAAACTATATACAGGCTTCTCCATAGAGTCCATAAGAGTCTATCAGTAGAGTCCCCGACCACGCTTCTTGTGTGGAAGCTTCTGTTAGCACCCCTCCCGTATGGTGCATATTCACAAGCCTTATTTTACACCCCCCTCCCATTCCTCTTTAGCACTGTTGTACATCCCATGGGCCAGTCCTGGGTCTGGATGATAGACCCACACCATCTAGTTTTATGATATGAAAGTTATAAAGCGGGTTCCTTTCTCAGAGCACTCAGGAATCCGTTGGTCGACAATATTAAAGCACATATTTTAGTGGACACTAGGAATGATATTGAGATAATTTCCTTTCTTCACCCTGACTTGTTTTTATTTATAATTTCGAAAGGAAGCCTACAAAGCATTATAGTCATATAAATCTGGCTTGCATTTGATAAAATAGTTTGACCTGGTTAGATAATATATCCTATTTCAGGGATGCTCAACTTGCGGCCCTCTGCCTGTTGCAAAACTACAACTCCTAGCATGCCCTAATAGCTGTAGGCTATCTAGACATGCTGGGAGTTGTAGTTTTGCAAAAGCTGGAGGGCAGCAGGTTGGTGTCACTCTTGGTGTTTCCCTACCACACTGAGCATAGGAGGGAAGGGGGAAACTGGGAATCAGGCCTGAGAACTAGGGAGATGGACACCTCCTAGTAAAACCCTAACCAAAATCCTGACTGACTACCAGTATGAACAGACCCCTAAGGTAGGTGAGTTCATACGCAGGAATACCTAGAGTCCTATATAGCCCTATAGGACCCTGGTACTAATGGCAGGGATGAGACTACCTGTTTCTCCAAAAGGAAGGACGAACAGGAGTCTACAGGCCTAATACAAACAATAGGGAAATGCAACATACAGAACCCAAACAAAATACAAAAGGGAAAGGAAAGACTAAACTTCAAAGGGGCTATGGAAGCACCAGGAAGTCAGCCGAGACCCAACCACAAACAATCCACAGGCACAGAATCTCTAAACCGCACAGCATAGTGGGAGAAGCAACTATAAATAAGGAAGGTTAAATGACCACATAAGCAACACCTGGAGGCAAAGGGTGTGGCCATTACCCGAAACAACACAGACACCTATTGATCCATAAGGAAAACCTGTCATATGAAGCCACGTGTTGCCAGCCTCACAGATCTCCTGCCACTCACTGTCGCCCAGACAGCCGTATGTCTTGGCACATCTGTGACAGTTGGGCATGCCTGTCTTATTGTATCTCTACTGCCTTGTACTACCATGTATACCTTGTAGGCCTGGGCAGACTGGGCAATTAAGCGCAACGTACACCCTGACAAAAATGAACCCTTGTCTAATGCTGTTAGTATTGCAGGTTGTTACCCCACTGATATCTGAGACTTTAGGCACCATCACTACTCGTATTGCTGTGAGGATGTCCTAGTCTGGAGATCCTGGGCAGTTTCCACCTGCAGCTGTTTGTAACCCAAATCTTCCAAAGATTATTATAGCTAAAGCCGCAGTGGTTCTCAGAGCTATACTGTAGTCCAAGTATATTTCATGGGGGGAATTTCTCCATAACCTTTGCGTGCCTCCATGTAAAATATACATGCAAGTGCAGTAGGTGACATCAAACTCTATGGTATCCATGTAATGCGCACGCTGATTATGATCTTGTGCATGATGGCTAAAAATGTTCACGTTTTCTACAAACCAAACCATATATGACAAAAATGAAATTATTGATTAGGGAGTGCAGAGAAAAAAAAAATTCATTTTCACAGAAAATCTTATGTAATATTTGCAGGTTACAATGTAAAAATCCAGTGTCTTTACAGTTGTGCCCTGGGTTATTGCAAGATGTGAATCTTGTGCTTGGAAGTGATTTTCTCTCTAAGGCTACTTTCCCACTTGCGTTTGGTGCGGATCCGTCATGGATCTGCACAGACGGATCCGTTCAGATAATACAAACGTCTGCATCCGTTCAGAACGGATCCGTTTGTATTTTCTTTAACATAGCCAAGACAGTTCCGTCTTGAACACCATTGAAAGTCAATGGAGGACGGATCAGTTTTCTATTGTGCCAGATTGTGTCATAGAAAACGGATCCCTCCCCATTGACTTACATTGTGTGTCAGAACGGATCCGTTTGGCTCAGTTTTGTCAGATGGACACCAATACGCTGCAATTAGCGTTTTGGTGTCCGTCTCCAAAGCGGAATGGAGATGGAACGGAGGCAAACTGAGGCATTCTGAGCGGATCCTTTTCTATTCAGAATGCATTAGGGCAAAACTGATCTGTGAGAGCCCTGAACGGATCTCACAAACGGAAAGCCAAAACCCCCGTGTGAAAGTAGCCTTACTCAGTTATTGCTGTTTATATTGTACGGTTTGTCTTTCTAAGTCATTACTAGGTCACTCTCGCTCCCTGAAATGAGAAATACTATTGTCCGAGTGTCACGAATCACCCCTTGGACTCAGGGCTCAGATGCACACTGAATACCAATAGGTTGCAAGTCCCCACTGGCAAACATGGCACAGTTGTCATCTTCATAGTGGTGATCTGTGGTGACACTTGGACCATTATTTCTTCCATGAGGCTGTATTCACTTGTTTTTTTGCTTCTGATAGTTCTCAAAGGCTGTGTCACAGGGTGTCCTAAATGACAACGCACCCTAGTTATCCGGTGATACAGGCCATGGCGTATGTTCAGGAACCTGAGAAATCTGGGTGACAGCCATTGAGAGAGCTGTTCAAATTTAGTATTGCTTTTCAATGCAGACAAAAGTAAGAGCTCGTTTGAAGCCTGTGTAGATGACCTGTCTACACCAATGCATTGTGGACTTATTGAAAGCAACGCCAATTTTGGGAAACAGTAGCAGCTTTTCATAATGAATGTCTTTTCATTTGTCTAGTCATAAATGGGTTAAATTATATCTCTGGGCCATTTGCCTTCTGCATCCTCTACTCTACCCTACACTAATTGTACCCCCCTCCTTGCAACTGACATCTGGTGCTAGGAGGCTGTGGTCACCAGGACGGGCCTATCAGTAAATGAGGTTGCTGCCTTACGGCTTCATGAAAGCTATGCATCGTTACAAAAACAGTGCACATACACAGAATTCAGTAGGTAATATTGATACTGTAGCATCAGAAGTATCTTTCACGATATAGGATGATTCTTGTGCTCAGTTCCTGGAGTGGTCCCGTAGAGCAGCACCACTTTTCCTTCTCACTGCTCTTCTATGCCTTGATTGCACAGTGTTGATTTTTTTTCTTTTAACCAAAACCAAGAGTGGATTCTTAACATAGTCATATTTCCAGTAAAGAATTCTACTTCAAAATAAAAAAAATAGCACTGAACACTACACTAAAGCTGTTGGGAGACACTGGCATTGTTCCTTAGGCCTCCTGCACACGAACGTGTGCGCCCCGTGGCCGTGCCGCAATGCACCATCCATGGGGCAGCCACAGCAGATCGTGGACCCATTCACTTTAATGGGTCCGTGATCCGGCCATTCCGCAAAAAGAGAGGACATGTTCTATCTTTTTGCAGAACGGAAGTACGGGACGAAACCCCACGGAAGCACTCCGCAGTGCTTCCGTAGGGTTTCGTTCCATGCTTCCGTTCCGCACCATCCCGCATCTCTCGATTTGAGGACCCATTGAAGTGAATGGATCCACATCCATGATTTGGAATGCACACGGAAAGGTGTCCGTGTATTGCGGTCCGCAATACGGCAACGGGAAGCACACGTTCGTGTGCAGAAGGTCTTATTCATGCTGCAGTTTTTGACAACACTGTGATTACTGTTTTACAAAGACCCATTCTTTTAGGGAATTCTGTTAGGCTACTTTCACATCTGCATTTTTGCTGGATCCATCATGGGTTCAGCGAAAACGCATCCGGTATATAATACAGCCACCTGCATCCGTTCAGAACGGATCCGGTTGTATTGTATCCCAAATGAACACTAAATCCATTGTAAGTCAATTGGCGCTGGATCCGTTGTTTTTTTTTCGTGTCCGAAAAACGGATCTGTCACCATTGACTTACATTTTGATTCATGACAGATCCGTCTTGATTAGTATCCCATGACGCACTCAAAAACGCTGCTTGCAGCGCTTTTGTGTGCGTCATGGGAACTCAACGGAACAGAATGCATTCTGGTGCACTCCCTTCCGTTCAGTTTTGTCCCCATGTGTGGCAATGAATGGGGACAAAACCGAAGGGTTTTGCACCACTTTTGAGATCCTATGACGGATCTCGATAGCGGAATGGGAAAGTGCAGGGGTGAAAGTAGCCTCACATACAGCTTTCCCATTTAAAGTCTATATGGAACACCGCAGCAACACTTGGACAAATAGAAGGGACAACTGCACCTTTGGGACCATAACACCCTGAGGCCCATTACACTGCACAGTAAAGCAGGACATACACATAAGATTACTGGTGGACGAACGATGATTTGTCTGACAGTAATCTCTCCCTATCCTACCGTACGTATGCATGCTCAGGTCGTCCGACCATACATACGTAGTTAATAGGGAGAGGGGAGAAACCTATTGCCAGTCACCTTTGGCTGCAGCTTTTCTACTGAGATCAAAAGGATCAGGCAGTTGGAATCCAACCTGCCCGATCCTTCGATCAGCCATCTGACTCCATACACGTTAGATGGACGGCTGAACCTAATGAAATTGGCCGTTCAGCCGACATAGATCTAAAAGGTTACAAGGTTGTAAGGTTACAGCATGGTCCATGAGTTGCTGTTTTAATATGGATTATGGTCTGCATTGTAGTTGCCCTATTTGGACAATTCATTTTTGTTATAAAGCCCCCTGACGATAAGCTGATCACCGGGTATCCCACTGTTGGACCCCCCCAGGGGTGGACTGTAATTGGTGGGAAGGCCAGCAGCACTTGTTCAGTTCCTCTAGTCTACAACACCATCAAAGGGGAAAAAACATTACATGGTTCTCATTTCTTGTTGTGGAGAACATCCGATTGGCATGAGGAGTCTTATAGGCCAGGTAATGCTCCTCTGGAATTCTGGGAAGAGGGTATACAAATCAGCTCTGAGCAAACTCTTCCTCTAATGCTACCAATGTAAGGTAGCTATCCTATAAGTCTATGTTTGACCTTTTAAACTGTATCCACCAAATCCTGATCTAGGCTTCTCAGTGAAGTCAGTACTTTTTGATCTGCACTGATGTGGTGCAATCATCCTGAAACAGCTGTCTGCAGATGAGATGCTGGCTTATTTATTATCCAAGTCATGTCTCAAGGTCTGTTTAAAGGGTTGAACATTGACTTTTAGGATAGCTGTCTTACACCTGGTGACATTAGAGGCCGGGTTTGCTAAGATCTTATTTGCGTACCCTTTTCTCACGGTTCTCATTGAAATCAGTGGACTCTCGATGGAGAGTACTGGCACAACAGGTACTCCTGAGCAAGAAGCGCTCTTGGTAGCAGCCTTCATTTTGGCTAGTGGATTAGAATCTTGAATGGGGATCTGGGTTTTCAAAAGCAGGCTTCCATGGAGTATCTATTAAAGCAGGCACGGCAGAGACCCTACAGATTGGTGTTTGTATGTAATCACTCCTAGTTAACCCCCGACCCCCCACCACCACCACCAGAGGTATGCATGATTAGATCTACAACTATTAACCACAGACCCTTGTCAGATACTTGTGCAAGATACCATACCTAGGAATGTATATGCTCTGTAGGTGGTTGACGTTTGTGACTCTCCAGCTGTCCATAAACATATAAATATATTAATCACATAAATAATGAATGTGAGAATTGAAAGCACTCCGTGAATAATATATAAACAGGAATTGATAACCCCCTGGTGAATTTTCTGGCAGTTAGATAAACTGGACAGTGTAGTTCAGTGATGACATCTTCAATGGAGGAAATTACTGTATGCAGGGACCCAGGCTCGGACTGGCCCACTGGGGAGGGGGGGATTCCTCGGTGGGCCCCCAGTCTCCTGCGCCGGGAGATAAGATGGAGGAGTAATTATTTCTCTTGTTTCTCAGGAGAGGTAGTTATTGTAGCCACTAGGTGGCAGTATCGCACAGTGATGCAGCCTCCTACTGGTGTAAATTGTACAGGAAGCCCCGCAGTATCTTCTAAACTTCCCGGCTGCTGTCAGTGAAGGAGAAGAGAACATGTCTGGCCATCCTCCTGCCCTCCCTGCTGTTAGAAAACTGGCTGCTGAAGAGAAGGACTCCTCTGCAGTGCTGGGCTGATTTCTCAGGTGTGTGACAGTAATGAGCTGTAGGAGACTGTAAGGGGGAATTAGGGGATTTGTTTATAGCAGACACAGATCTATCAATGTGTGCTGCTCTCTGCAGAGTTCAGAGTGGCATTGGGGGGACTCTGCCCTAGGTCCCCCCAATGCCTCTACTTTAGGTGCACCTTCATAAGTGCCCCAGCTCCAGATGCCCCCCAATGCCCCCACTCTAAATGCACCCATAATATTGCATCTTTTCCAGTTGCTCCTCTAATACCTCTGCTCCAGGATCACCACTATTACCCTGCCTCAGGCTACCCTAATACCTCTGTTTCAGTTTGCTCCTCTAGCGCCATTGCTTGGGCTTTGTTAAAGGTTATGACCTGCAAAGGGGGTTGTACTTATGACTCAAAAATTCTGCACAGTGCGTCATATTCTCCAGTATTGACACGAATGGTTTACACGGTGGAAGCGATGATATTCCGTATTTACAGGCATCACTGCTGCCATGTAAAGAGATACTGGTGGAGGATTTAAAGGCGTTGTCCAGGTTTTCAAGTTATCCTCTCCACACCATAGGGCATAACTATATGATTAGTGGGGTCCGATTCTGCAACCCCCACTGATCCCAGGAACGGATCCTGTTCCCCCTTTTTGATGGTGTGGCAGGCCACACATATTCCCTGCTGCTCCATTTATTCTCTTTGGGACCAATGGAAATAGCCAGCGCTGTACTCTGCCATCTCCATGTACCCCATAGAGATGGGTGGAGAGGCAGGGCAAATGCATTTTTATTTTAGTTTGACACATATTTTGGGCCATATTTAAAATTGAAAAGGCCCAACAGCTATGACACAACAGGTGATAAGTGTCTGATTGGTGGGAGTCTGACTGCTGGGACCCCCATGATCAAGGGAGTGTGGTCTTAAGACCCTTGTGTACAGAGATTGGCAGTAATGTAATTGAATGTCTCAGGACCCTTTTTTTCATGATCATTGGGTGTTCCAGCAGTCAGACCCCAGCAATCAGATATTTATCACCTATCCTGTAGACAGGCAATAGGTCATTATGGTAGGACAACCCTTTTAAATATACTGTAGATTATGTGCAATCTTAGGAGGTTACGATTTGGTAAATTTCATGCCAGATATTTATGCTTAAAGGGGTTAAAGGGTTTGTCTCACTTCAGTAAATGGCATTCATCATGCAGTTAATACAAGGCACTTACTAATGTATTGTTATTGTCCATATTGCCTCCTTTCCATCACATTATACACAGCACGTATCTGTGGTTATTACCACCGGCTAGAAGTGCGCATAGGCCAACACCTTTACCTGTAGTGTGCAAGCACGGCCACCGCTGCTGGATTGCAGAGTGGTAATAACCACGGATACCTGCTGTGTATAATGTGATGGAAAGGAGGCAATATGCACAATCACAATACATTGTAGTAAGTGCCTTGTATTAACTTTCTCTACATGGAAATGCCACTTGCTGAAGTGAGACAACCTCTTTAACCCCTTTAAGTGTGCTACGCTTAATAGGGTTAGGCATAAATGTCTTGGTGTGGGCATTGCGTGTTTCCTATGTGTGATTGGTGTGCGCTATATACAGTATGTTCTATGTATCAGTGGTGTATGTGCAGCATGTGACATGTAAGCCACGTTTAGGTTTCTTGTCTGCCACATGTGTCTAATGAGTTATTGGTGTGCGCTGCATGTGTCTTGTTTCAGATATCCATATAAGTGTAAATTCTGCCTCATGTATGTTTGTGCATTTTGCTGTGAGTGTCTACCATTATACTTCATCTTTAATATTTCTGTTATCACTGTAAGCAGGGGTGTAACTATAGGGGAAGCAGGGAAAGCGGCTGCTTTGGGGCCCTGACCTAGAAGGGGCCCATCCAGGAAGAGGAGGACTACAAGATTTTGTCAGGGCCCCCTCAACAGTATTACACAATTACATTATATACAGTAGCAGTATAGACAGTGTAGGAAACAGATGGAACAGCTGCCGGGCCTGGTCTGAGAGAGCGATCTTTACTTGCCACTGGAATGGGGGCGGCATGAAAGGAAGGGGTTGCGAAAAAATTACTGGGGGAGGGGGGCCCCAGTCTGTAAGGGCTCATGAACACGACCGTTGGATGTTTTGAAGTCCGCAATTTGCGGATCAGCAAAACATGGATACTGGGTGTGTGCGGAACAGAACAGCTGCCCCCTAATAGAACCGTCCTATCCTTGTCTGTAATGTGGACAATAATAGGACATGTTCTATTATTTTGCAGAACGGCCATGCGGACATACAGACACAGAATGCACACAAGTCATATTTTTTTTTGCGGACCCATTGAAGTGAAGGGAACGGTACGGACATGGAAAAAAAAAAGTTTGTGAGCATGAGCCCTAAGGTGGGCCCCCATAATCAGTTACACTAGTGGGCCCTAAGTACCCCAGTCCAACACTGCAGGGACCTGTCTTCCCCCAGAAGTCAATGGTGCAGCATAGCACATTCATGCAAAGGATAGTGTACAACTATAGTAATTTTATTGTAGACCCTTTGACATACACTCAGAACATATTTACTCAAATATGCTTTAATACTCCAAGTTAAGGTATCCAAAAGTGATGAATCACTGATAAACATTTAAATACTAAGACATATAGATTTCTATTAAAGGGTTTTTCCATGACTGATGACCTATCCTCTAGATTGGTCATCAGCATCTGATTGGCGGGGGTCTGACACCTAGGACCCTCACTGATCAGCTGCTTGAGATGGCAGCGGCGCTCTTAGTAGCCCCGCGGCCTTCTCTCTGCTTTTCCTAGGCCAGTGACATCCTGTTCATTGGTCACATGGCCTAGGACAGTGATGGTGAACCTTTTAGTGACCGAGTGCCCAAACTGCAACTTAAAGCCAACTTATGTATCGCAAAGTGCCAACGCGGCAATTTAACCTTAATACTACAGTCCAATATAGTATATGTTCCATGTACTTTATCATTTAGCTAAAATAGCCTGCCTGCATTCAGTACGCTGCCTGTGCCGTTCATAGTGCGCCCTGCGCTAATGAATTGCAGGCAAAGTCTAAGGCATATTGGTACACCATAGAATTTTTCCAAGAAGCGGGTGCCTACAGAGAGGGCTCTGAGTGCCGCCTCTGGCTCCCGTGCCATAGGTTCGCCACCACTGGCCTAGGATCAGCTCAGCCCTATTGAAGTGAATTGGACTAAGCTGCGATACCAAGCACAGGCGCTATACTATGTACGGCACTGTGCTTAGTAAGCTGTGAGAAGGCCGTTGCGCTCACAGGAGTCCCGTGCCTTCTCAAACAGCTGATCAGTGGGGGTTCTGGGTGTCGGACCCCCACGACCAGATACTGATGACCTATCCAGATTTGTGCCTTTTATGACATGATTATTAAAGGGGTTTCTAGGACTTAAAGGGGCTATCCAAGTCCTTGAAAACCCAAAGGGGCAGCCAATAGCTGGCCGCGACGAGAATGAGCTTCCCTACCATCGCAGGTGATGCTAGGGAGGCTCCTTTTCGTCGCAGCCTGCTATTGGCTGCTCCCCCACCCACCCCCACGCTGGATGTTTTTATCTGCGCAATGGGATATGCAGTGGCGGCCATGCTGGAATAAGAAGAGACACAGGTGCCAGGGAGCAAGGTAAGTACAACCTCTGTGTAAGTATTGATATGTATTATAGACTATGTCAACAATTTCACATTCCCAGAAGTCCCTTTCCCTTTTTTGAGCATGTCAGAAAAAAGTTTAGAAACCCTAGATGCAGCAAATTGTGGCAATTTTTGAAGAGTTTTTGACACCGATACATGAGTAAATCTGGCCTATTTTATGCCCCTATTATCATTTAGGGATTTAAGTGGTAGTATATTAAGAAATTAGAGTAGCTTTTGTGCTCTATTATATAACCTATATTTTGGAACACCACCATACACATTGGATGGTTAGCTGGTTCTGCTGAAATTAGTAGGTCCGTGCACTCATGTGCAGTGTATGGGCACCTTAAAGGGGTACTCTACCTTTTTCTTACTGATGATCTATCCTTGGGGTAGGTCATCAACATCTGATTGTCAGGGATCCAACAGCTGGGAGCCCCACCGATCAGCTGTTTGAGAAGGTAGTGGTGCTCGCAGTATCGCTGCGGCCTTCTCAATGCTTCCCGCTGGCCAGTGATGTCACGACTATAGGTCACTTGGCCTGTGTGCAGCTCAGCCCCATTAAAGTCACATAGTCGTAAAGTCACTGGCCGGCGGGAAGCAGTGAGGAGGCCGCAATGCTACTTCTCAAACAGCTGATCTGATGACCTATCCAAAGGATAACTCATCAGTAAGAAAAAGGTAGAGAACCCCCTTTAACCCTGGTTTCACACATGAGCGTTTCGAAAGGAGCGCTCTGTATGCGCGCTTGTACGGGCGTTTACAAGCGCGCATACAGAGACAGGCGTGCACACATTGTCGCGCGTTCCCGAAAGTCTATTGTACGGGAACGCGCGACAAACGCTCAAAAAAAGGGTCAGGTACTTGTTTGAGCATCGGGCGTTTTACAGCGCGATCGTACGCGCTGTAAAACGCCCAGGTGAGAACCATGCCGATAGGGAAGCATTGGTTTCTCCTTGTTGTGCGTTTTACAGCGCATAGGAACGCGCTGTAAAACGCTCAAGTGTGAACCCAGGGTAAGGGAAACAAATGAGGATTGAGATGAAATCCATCCTGCCTAACCCTTTTCGGGCAGTACAGAGTAGATTGTTTGTGGATCCTATAAAAAATCATTGGGATGCACCAGAAAATATCAAGTAAGTCTGCCAGCTAGCGGTTCTCCAGGCTACAGATATTAATGACCTGTCTTGAGACTAGGCCATCAATATCAGATCGGTGTGGGGGATTTCAACACCCGGCACCTCCACCAATTAGCTGTTTGGGGCTGGTGTACTGAGGTATCCAGGCACGACCACTAAACGCTGTATGGAGCTGTCTTCCTCCAGCTCTCTACACTGTATACCCTCTGGTGTTGAGGCAGCCCGAAACAGACGATTTTTGGGGGTGCTGGGTGTCGGACTCCAACTGATCTTAGGATAGGCGATTAATATCAGTAGTCTGGATAACCTCTTTAACTCACAGGTATCATAGGGGACAAAAGATGCTTTTTTACCTCTGTACGTGGGCTTGGAGAGCCCCTTTAAATATCCTTTGAGTTCTACCTATTATTTCCATCTAATTAATAATAGCACCAAGTATTAATATTATTATTTTCCCTCCCCCTGCCTGTGCCTGTGCAGTTTAGCCCCAGCCTGGAGCTCTCCTCTGTCTTTTATCTCGAGAAGCGAGAGGTAAAGCACCTCTGCACGCTTCTTTTTGTTGTATGACCGCACAGCTGTGTGTCAGGACTGCGCCTCTGAAACGTGTGACTGAGCCCTGGCCTGTGGATCCCCCGCTGCACGCCCATCGAGCTGCCTCCCTCTGCTGCCTACATTGTGGCGTCGCTCTCTGGGTTATTTTTAGCCAGCTGGGGACACTCTTTTCTAATGGTCCCGTCTGCAAGAAGAGGTGGATTCGACCGCGTCTAGCCGCTTTATTTTACACGTACTGCGGTGGTCATTTTCAGACCATGCATGTTATTATCAGGTTATTAAAAGATGGAAGCATTCCTTTGTGTCTTTTATTTTTTTGGGGGGTCATTTCCTCCGGGAGACTGAGATGCGGCAGATACCCCTCGGAGAGCAGAAGAGGCTGACAGGAGAATTTAATAACGGAAGCAAACTTCTGTCACCCAGACTAAATCCTGCAAGCTTGTTAAATTTGTCAATTGGAAGCAAATATGCAACAAAGGGCGGTGTGAGCTGTGCGCTCGGGCCCTCCGGTACGCCTGTCAGTGACATGTGGTGTCAGGACTAAACTGGTTGTCCCCTTCTTTCCTCCTGACTAGAGGTTACATGTGGTAAAGTCTTGGTTGACTTGAAGATATCCCATCGGATGCATCACGCATGTTCTTATTCCATGTGACCTGTAGACACAAGCTCTCAGGATGGCAGGACGGTTACCGTTTTATTACATCTTCTGCACTCAGTGTTTCTGGGCCCGGCCTGGCATGCAGGGCACTAGAGAGGGAGCAGAAGGAGGGAGAGCTGCCTGCCCAGGTTTCTATGGCAACACTGAAATACCTCCAGGACAGGAGAAGGCGGCAGCAGGGAGATGAGAGGGAAAAAAACATAGACTCCTAACCCAGCACCAACACCAACCACAGCAAGTGCACAAGACACTCCCTGCGCCGGCTTCCTGCTGCATCCCTAACGACCTTGCACATTAGGCCACAGGCACTCTATATATATAGCCTTCTATCCGAAAAGGGGACAGTGACATTAACTGAAAGGAAGTAGCTCGCGACTTATGTGGCTCGCTTTTCTTTTATCACTATATCCCAGCTGTTGGCTTTAAAGGGAAAAAAAAAAAAAAAAGCCTGCTTAATCCGAGTGTCCCAGGCCCACCCCAGGAGCTGCTATCGATTGGAGGATTCTAGGGTTGGTTGCTCACAGTGAAGGAGTGAAGAGGAGGAGGGGGGGAGAGGGATGAGGGAGGCTATACAAGGTCCTCCTCCTACACTCCCGTCCTTGGTGCATTCAGGCCCCATGCGTTCCCATGGAGACGGCCTGTCTGTGCGGCACCTGTACGGGCAACCTGAGAACCGCTCGCTGTCTTATTCACTGAAATAAGTGACATGACCTAGCCCACAGCAGCTGCCGCATCCTGCATGATAAATCATTTCAATTAGAGAGAAAAGTTTATTTCATTTGTGCTGTGGAGGCCCTCTGCTCTCGGTAAACATGTCTAAACGAGGGAAAAAAGAAAAAAAATTGCTCTTGGGCTAACAGTAGATGTACATTGCCTAGGCTGCGAAAGAGAGGAGATTGATTATTGGGATCCGTTTTCAGGGTGGCCAGAGGTAGAACATGGGGGGGGGGGGGGGACGGAGGACGGACGACGACTCCTATTTGTCTTGCTTCTTCCCAGGACAGTCCCCTTTTTTTCATCTAGAACAAAAGAAAAGAAAAACGAGAATAGATTCCCATATCGGGATCAAAACGCATCTCTAAGTTTTGATTTGAGGCACCTTTGCCTATTAGATATTTCTGGAATGAAATTCTAGTTGCCCCAGAGTAGGTAGACACTGCCGTACCTCAGCATGGGTAACCCCGTCACCTATTCCCGTTATACGGTATATTCATGTAAAGACATGGCGCATCTTTTGCGCTCTAATTTCTAGAGGAATGAAATATCTTGGGAGGTCTACAAAGCCATGTTTTTCTTAGAGCTAGGTGAGTATTTTTTTGCTCCATGTTTTTCTCAGAGCTAGGTATTTTTTTTTAGCACCATGTTTTTCTCAGAGCTAGGTGAGTATTTTTTGCCCCTTTTTTTTTTGCACCAGTTATTAAAATGGGAACATACTGACACATGCAGGCCGTCCAGGAGGTTAACGGGTTAACAGGGACACGTTCCGCATTCATATTTCAGACAAGGATTTGTGGCAGGTGCACCGCACCCCCCTGCACACAATCTAGCCGAAGCCCTTTGTGCTCTGACATCTGCTGCCCTGTTCAGCACTGCTTTTTTCTGTGTTATTAGGAGCTTGTTATGTCACAGAAGAATTAGTGAATGGCGGAAACAGGATGTTAGAGAAGACATGGCTATGTCCCCCATGATACGGTGTCTTGAGCTAGCCACGAGTCCCCGCACGCATTGATTGATGGATTCCACATTGACACATATTCAGATAGATGATCAAATTGTCATGGATTTAGTCACGGTCTCTTTTCAAAGTGTACAGGGCCCCTGCGGGGGGAGTACCCTTCAGGTGAACATGTGGAAATGAAGGAGATGGGAAGTTGAACACCAATGAATTTCTATACCGCTGGTCCTGACATGTCTGCTTTCACAGTTCCGGCTGCAGCGTACTCTTAGTTACTTGTTTGGTCAGTAAGGGGAGCAGTTGTCTTAAGAAATAGCTGCTGAGATGTTTGCGAACTACACCAAAATCTCATTCTGCATTAGTAACACGTGCTGTACTTCAGCAGGTGTGAGTCTACTACTTGTGGTGTAATCTGGAGGTTACATTATAGGATATGCACATGGGAAATAGACTGATCAAACCAGAAACTCATAGCTAATGTGGCCCTTAATGATTGCATTCATTAGTACATGAAAAGGATAGGTGTTGGGTGTTCCATATTTTAATAATACGGATGCACTGTTGCTCTACCAGTTCTTCCCGTTAATAGTTTTGTGTCGTTTTCAAAGCATTTGTCCAGTTAGGAACTCAAAAATGATTTATAAGGCCCCTTTCACACAAGCCAGAATTCCGTGCGGGTGCAATTCGTGAGGTTAACGCATTGCACCCGCACTGAATCCGGACCCATTCATTTCTATGGGTGTGTGCACATGAGCAGTGATTTTCAGGCATCACTTCTGCGTTGCGTGAAAATGACAGCAAGCTCTATATTGTGCGTTTTTCACGCAACGCAGGCAGCATAAAAGCGAATGGGGCTGCGTGAAAATCGCAAGTATCTGCAAGCAAGTGTGGATGCGGTGTGATTTTCACGCATGGTTGCTAGGTGGCGATCGGGATGGGGACCCGATCTTTATTATTTTCCCTTATAGCATGGTTATAAGGGAAAATAATAGCATTCTTAATACAGAATGCTAAGTAAATTAGGGATGTAGGGGGTTAAAAAATAAAAACCTATTAATAAACTCACCTTAATCCACTTGAACGCTCAGCCTGGCATGCCTTTCTTTCTTTTTTGATGAAAAGGACCTGTGGTGATGGCACTGCGCTCATCACATGGTCCATGGTGATGGGTCATGTGATGGACCATGTGATGAACGCAGTGACATCATCAAAGGTCCTTTAGCCAGGTCCTGAAGAAGGTAGAAAGAAGAGGAGATCCACTACGCGTTTAAGTGGATGGGGTGAGTTAAATTAGTTTATTATTTTTAACCCCTCAATGAACATTTTACTAAGCATTCTGTAGTAAGAATGCTATTATTTTCCCTTATAACCAAAATCTACACAACACCGATCCCCGAACTTCTGTGAAGAAGTTCGGGTCTGGATACCAAACATGCTAATTTTTCTCACGTGCGTGCAAAACGCATTAAAGCGCTTTGCACTTGCGCTGAAAAATAACGCATTTTCCCGCAACGCACCCTGCATTTTGTCCGGCCCTCACACGCAACGCCCGTGTGAAAAAGGCCTAAGTCACTCCCTACAGGAGCTGTGATCTGTGACTACACTTAAGCTACAATGCCTGTAACAGTGATGGTGAACCTTTTGCAAACGGAGTGCCCAAACCGCAACCCAAAACCCACTTATTTATAGCAAAGTGCCAACACAGCAATTTAACCTGAATAATGAATGACGGGGGCAATGGTGGTAATTATACTATGTGGGGGGCCCCTGGGGAGTCATTATTCTGTATGGGGGGCACTAGGGGTCATTATACTGTATGGGGGGTTAATTGTGGTCATTATACTGTGTAAAGGTCTCTCACAAAGTATAATGACCCCCCAGTGGCCTCTTCACATACCTATCATTGCAGAAGCGCAGGGGAGCTGCATACCGCCCAACTTTTGAAAAACACAAACAGGGACAACATGTCCACCCAGTCCCCTTAATGCCCCCACATAGTAATTCTTGCCCCTTTGTGACAGAACACAGTAGTTATATCCACATTGGGCCCCCTTCACAGTAGCTATGGCCAGATATGTGCCCCCACGCAATAGTTATGCCTAGATATGACCCCTTCACAGTAGTTAAGCCAGATTGTGCCCTCTTCACAGTAGGTATTACAAATGATGTGTCCTTCGCATCATCCTATGTGATGTGTGACAGTGCATCCTGCTGCTGAGGAGTGCGTCACTGCTGGGCCAGGCCTGGAGGAGAGAAGAAGCGCAGGGAGATAAGCGGCAGTTAGTGAATAAAAGGACTGCCGGCATCCCTGTGCTCCAACAATGAGCCCTTCCATCTGTATTGCCACCCTGCGCGTGTGCCCACAGAGAGAGCTGTGAGTGCCCCCTCTAGCACCGGCCTGTAGGGAGTCTAAGGTAGTCTAAGAGACACCTCATGACTAATCATTGGTCCAGACTTCTGCTGTCTTACTCCTCTCTGTAGTCCTGCCTCCTCTCATTGGCTGCTTTGTATAAACACAAGTTTTTTTTACAGAATTAAGTTCCATTCACACGAGTGTAAGGACTCTGTGACCATGCAGCGAACGGCAAATAGCGGTCTGCAATGCACGAGCACTGGCCATGTGAATCCCGTATTGCAGTGCAGACCCATTGACTTTGATGGGCCCGCAATCCACAAAATACGGCAAAAGATAGGACATGTCCTATCTTTTGTGGTGCCGAGTCACAAACCCAAAAGCCTACGGAAGCACTTTGTAACCAGGTTGCCTATTGGGATTTTATGTCCATGGCCTCCGGCAGCTTGAATCTGACATATTACCTGACATAGATACATAGATGTATTAAGATCCAATGCATTGACATTATTGGAAGATCCTTGAAAAAGGATGAGCAGCAAAGCTCATTTATGTATGTGCGTGCCTTGACCCTGCACTGTAATCTCCAGAGACTTCTCATTAAATTAGCATTATTGGAAAGCGAAGGGGTCAGTAAAAGACAACCTTTCAGGGGGAAACATCCCTTTAACAATATGTTAGGAGAGAGCTGAACGGCTCTGTGATGAAGGTGGTGCTCAGTGGTATATAAAGTTCATGCAATTGAAGAGAAGACCACGGCACTCTAGTTGCTGTTGTGTCAAATTCAGCCATACTACAAGCACCATGACTAAGGCCGTGATCAAGGTCTATTGTTGACCGAAACGTTAGCCAGTGGCTAAATATTATTTTCTGGATGGATGAAAAAGATTTAAAAAATCTAAAAAGTTTTCTAATAATAATAAAAATAAGGATTGGACGCAACAGCAACTAGAGTGACGTAGTCTTCTCTTCAATTGCATTTAACAACATGTGCACACTGCAGTTAAAGGGGTTGTGCAACTCCTCTTGGACAGACCTGCGAAGGGAAGCATACTGATGTGCTTCCTGACACTGTCTCCTTGCTGTTTGACTTCACTGCAGCCAGAAATTGGCGATTTGATGCCAGCTGTGGACAATCGCTGGCCACAGCAATGACCTGCTCCCCCTGCATCATGTGGCCAGTTGTAAAACAAAAAGTTTACATCCACGGAGCCCAGGGAAGCAGCCAAGGCCGGGGAGTGAACAAGCCAGGAGCCAGCCCCAGAAAGGTAAATATGCTCCCCTTTGTGGCTCTGCACAGGAGGGTTGACACAAATCCTCCCAAATGTGCACAACCCCTTTAAGATGGTTAAATGTGCACATATGTATGGAGTATCAGCATTAAGCTTTCATTCTGTCAAAATTCAGCTTTATACATTGGTTTTGTTAACAGATCTACGCTCCGTGCCTTAAAGGCCTTCTGTCACCCCCAAAACATAATTTTTTGGGGGGGCTTGTTAAAATCCTTATTTAACGACTATTCCTTATATAGGGCTCTTACCTTTGTCTGTGGCTTTGTTTCCTTAAAAATCGAGCCCTATAAGAGCCCTATATAGGGAATAGTCGTTAAATAAGGATTTTAACAAGCCCCAAAAAAATATTGTGTTTTGGGGGTGACAGAAGCCCTTTAAGGCTTGTTCTCTGCATTGGAGGCTCTGTTCAGGGTTTCCGTTGCAGATTCCACCAAAAAGAGAGGACAAAAAAGTCCTGCATGCAGGACTTTTTTCCACTAAAAAGCGAACACCTGGATGGAAACTGAACTGACCCCGTTATAGTCAGTGGGGTCTGTTAGCTCTGTTTGTTTCAGTTTTGTGCACTTCCATTATCTTCATTGTTCTTCTCCTCTAATAGAGCTCAGGAACAGAATTTGCTATCGCTGATGTGAATGTGGCCTCATCATTACCATTCTGTCTGCAGTCACTATATACAGTAGTTACTAAAGATGCTGTAAACTATAGTAACATCTGCCTATGAGCTGACTTACAGATATGGAATCCCTCAGCCATAGTTGCACATGAAGGGAGTAACCAACTGTGACGTTGCAGGGCAGAGATACAGGATCTCCTTTGACAGTAATCTCAGATGGGTCACAGTTGTCAGTTAGGCTACTGGTGAATACTAAGGGAGGAGCATTTATAAAAATCTGCACTAGGCATGAGCGACTCGGTTCTTCTTAATCGATTCGTCTAATTAGCAAGGGTTCTTCACCTGTAATGGATGGTCACCTCAGGTGAAAAAGTGCCTACCCGCCTGTTGATTGACAGGGCCGTACATCGTGCTCAGCCCTGACAATTTTGCATCTGTGCTGATGTCTGAGTAGCGGCTCAAGCGCAGGTGCTCTGCTTCCGCTACTGGAGCAGTGACTGCGCATATGCCACTACACCATCGCTGCTCCTGAAGCTGAATCAGAGCCTTGCAGTGCTATTCGAGCAGCGGTGCAGGTGTGAGACTGTCAAGGCCAGTGAGATGTCCAGCTCTGTCAGTCAGCAGGCAGGTGGGAGCTTCTTCATCTGCAGGTACAGCCCCTCACAGGTGAAGAACCCTTTCTAATGAGACAAATCAATTTGTTGGAATCAATTTGCTCATCCCAAATCTGCACATACCGAACTGCTCATGAAATAATACGATGATACAGGGATTTTACTTTCAGGGTCCCGTGACCGTGAGCAGGATCTCAGCCTGGCCCCAACCAAATGAGGTTTCTGGCCTCCCACTTATACACACGATAGTGACTTGAGGCTGCAGCTCTTTCTTCTTCCGCAGCGATGAGCACTCTGTGACAGTGTGCAGCCAGGTATGTGATTGGTGGAGCAATGGACATCAGCCCCTACTGACTGACTGCTGCTCCAAAAATCTGCACTATTCTCACTTGGTATCTAGAGGAGAAGGAGGAGCATTGCTTATTTCCCTTCCCCTCTATCTGAAGACGGCCCTGCAGCGGGCAGACCTGCCAGGTTTACAAGCCAACTAGGGATGGCGCAGTTATTATTTTTTTCCGGGCTCCGCACTCTGCAAGACACACCCTGGGCACTAGACCTCAAATGCCTAGCGCTAACCACAACCATTAACACGTCGGACTATCCGGTTTTAAATTTAATATGGATCATTTCACACCACTAATAACAACTATGATATACACTGTTAAAGTGTACTTAACACAGCAATTTTTGTTCTAGTGAGCTGGAAAAAGGTGTTCCCAATATAATTCATATGGCTATGGCGAGCTGCCTCTTTAGTACTGAGCATAGCGTCCAGTATTTTTCATACCTGTAAAAATCTATATTACATTTTATAGGACTCCTACCTTAAAGGTTATCCCATGATTTTAAAACTCTTATTTTACTCACATATCCAAAGGACTTTCTTCCCTTTGTATGGGTGGGCAGCAGCTTATATGAGACAATTAAACACCTGCAGAGGTAGCAGTCACTACCGAGCCCAGGAGCCTGAGGGGGTCCAAAGACCCTTGTGCCACATAAGAAGACACAGTATTATAATAGGGCATGCTGGGAGGGCTCTATTATAGATTTTGCATTGGGGCCCAGAATGTTCAAGTTAGTCCTCTGGCTGGAGGGAAGGGGTAAGATCAAGAATTTGACATAGGGGGGAGAAGTTGCCGTTTCAATTTTTGCCTCAGGCAGCAGGAAGGCTATGTGCTTCCCTGCCCCTGACCACTAAGCACTGAGGGAAGGGGGGCCCAACCTGAAGTCTTGCACCAGGGCCCATGAGCCTTTAGCTACGCCCTTCATGTATAACGCAATAATACTTCACTTGATATGCCCTAGTCATTACAGAGTAATACTTTTCGTGGGGTAATCACGTACTATATAGAAACCACCAGGAGTCAGTCAGGATATTTGCACATGTAAGAGAACAAAGGAATGGTGCACTGTAGCCTTATGAAACACATAATGTTCTCCAAACTATTTATGTCGCTGGTTCCTTAGAAGCAATTTTGTATTCTGCTTTCAGTTTTGAAATTGCTTTATAAAGAGAAAATTCTAATCTAAGATCTGTCGTATAAGGTAAAATAGCATTTTTATTCTTACTGGCAGTGGCCCTCACTTTCATAGGTCACCTTAATGCTTAGAGATACTGCATTTTGCTGGCTAATTTATTAATTAAAGGAAGAAAGAAGCAACCTGTCTCGGGGGATGAAATAAGATCACTAAATCATTTAACATGCGGTGAAAAGGATCACAACTAAAAGAAGTTAAGCCAGAGGAAGGAAACCTAAACCAAAAGCCTATCTGTACGTCTTCAGATAACCCCTTCTTCAGGACAGACAAAGGAGGACTGTTAAGTGGCATAAGCTTAACACAGCGTGTCATGTTTAATGGAAGAAATAACAGTTCTCTAAAGTAGACAGGAACACAAGTGGTAGTTATGCCCTCAACAAATGATTGTATTAGCGGACTTTTTGGCAGCATGTTAAATTGTCCTAGAAGTACTTCAATTGTATAGTAGGAATCTATTGAAACTTGCATTGAGCAAAAGTACTGAAAGACTATTAACAAAATTATATGACTGTCCCATGTTATATGAATGCAAATTGAGCAAGAGTGCGTATTTTCAGGTCCGTAAGATCAACATGGCAGAATTTGATTGACCTGGACCTACAGTATAAGTGGCAGGAACTAATATACTGTAGGGTAGGTAGATGTTCTCCTCTGTGAAAGGACAAGAAGGTCTGCATAATGTGTGAACTTAGGCTGGGTGCACATCACCATTTCCTTTTGCGTTCTTCTGATCCATTAGAAGAACAGAAAAAACGGATCCTTTATTTTGAGCATCCATTGTGCCAATTTTATATCCATTTGCGTCAGTTCCGTCAGAGATCCTTCATTTTTGATGAGAGAAAATGGATGCAAAGTGAGGATGCTCAAAATAAATGATCAGTTTTTTTTTTTTTCTGTTCTGATGGATCACAAAGAATGGAAAATTAAATGGTGATGTGAACGCAGCCTTAAAGGAAGTCTGTCACGTAATAACAACCAGCAATGGCCATCAGAACGTTGTAAAAGCGTTATAACCATACCTTTATGTCATCTGGGTTTTTATTCCATGTCCAGGAAAAGCACTTTTATTCCTATGAAAAACGGCTACGAAATGCCCAGCTGGACAGGCTATCCTTTTTTAAAATGAGAACAAAGGATGCTCAAAATAACGGATCCTTTTTTTTCTGTTCTTCTAATGGAAGAACATTCTGATGGCCATTGCTGGTAGATATATTAGTGAAATTTATGTGACAGACTCCCTTTTTAAGACCTTATTCGCACAGTCAGTGTTTGGTCATTGATTTTCATCAGTGATTTTGGGCCAAAACCAAGTGCAGGTCCAAAACACAGAATAGGTGCAGATCTTTCCCTTCTACCTTATGTCTGTGTAGGATCCACCCCTGGTTTTTGCTCACAATCACTGATGGAAATCACTGACCAAACACTGACTGTGTGAATGAAGCCTAAGGGTTGTCTAATATGGACATTTATGGCACATTGATAGGATATGACATAAATGTCTGATAAGTGTGGGTCCCACCTCTGGGAGCTGCTCCTATCTAAAGAATGGGTCCCTGCCATGAATAGAGAGCACACAGCTCCTGCTCAGCTTTCTCCATTCATTGTTGCGGGGACTTCTGGAAACAGGTGAGCAAGCACGCATTTGTGGCCACTGTGTACAAGGTTCAGGTTCGGGTTATCTAAGAATTCCGTTATGGATTGCTCTACCATGGACCATAACAAGTTCGCTCAACACTAGTGGCCACCTCTCCATTCAGTGATCATCTTCTTTTTTTTTTTTTTGTATAGTCTCATAGCAGTGAATCGAAAAAGAGGTGCATGCAAGGCATGCTCGCCATTCACGATGGAGGTCCGTTCTTGAGGTGGGAATCACAGCTATCGGGCAATTATGGCATATCCTATAGATATGCCCTAAGGCCTCTTTTTACACGGGCGTTGCGGGAAAAAATGCGGGTGCGTTGCGGGAAAATGAACAATTTTTCCGCATGAGTGCAAAGCGTTTTAATGCATTTTGCACGCGCGTGAGAAAAATAGGCATGTTTGGTACCCAGACCCGAACCCGGACTTCTTCACAGAAGTTCGGGTTTGGGATCTGTGTTGTGTAGACTATCTTATTTTCCCTTATAACATGGTTATAAGGGAAAATAATAGCATTCTGAATACAGAATGCTAAGTAGATTAGGGATGAAGGGGTTAAAAAAATAAAAATTAAACTCACCTCATCCACTTGTTCGGGCACCCCAGCTCGTCTTCTTTCTTCTTCTTTGATGACTTGGGAGGAAAAGGACCTTTGGTGACGTCACTGCGCTCATCACATGGTCCATCACCATGGTGATGGACCATGTGATGAGCGCAGTGACGTCCCCATCCCGATCGTCACCTAACAACCATGCGTAAATTTCTTTTCACACACCCCTATTCCTTTCTATGGGGCCTGCGTTGCATGAAAAACGCACAATATAGCGCATGCTGCGATTTTCACGCAATGCACAAGTGATGCGTGAAAATCACCGCTCATGTGCACAGCCCCCAAGTGAATGGGTCCGGATTCAGTGTGGGTGCAATGCGTTCACCTCACTCATTGCACCTGCACGGAATTCTCGCCCGTGTGAAAGGGGCCTAAATGTCCCAGATGAGAATACCCCTGTAAACCAGGAAGTCTAAAACTGCCCCAGATTTATGACAGCAGCTGATGCTGGGTGATAAAGGTGTCACACTTTCAGACTGTCTGCTCTAAGTTCATACCACCTAGTAGCTGGCCTACTTTATGGTAGAATTTTGCAGCAATATTTTGGTGTTCCTTGCAGCATTTTAAGACATGCCCCTTTCCTGCTTAGCCGTGCCTCTTGTCGATCAAGTCGAGAAAAGTGTCTAAAACATTTAATGACTAGATTGACTAGACAGTCTAAAGAGTTTCAGCTGGCCCTTAGTATGTAATGATAAGGTAATATCTACTTACATATCACATATCATATCCCATAACCCCTGATATTAGAGGTATAAGCTCAGGGTTGGACTGGCCCACCAGAGTACCAGAGGATCCTCTGGTGGGCCCCAGCTCTGAAACCTTAGTGGGCTCCAAAGGTCCAGAAAAAAAAATTGGATCTGCCTTTGGAGACAATAAATTGTCACCGGGGTCTGTTTCTTTGAATCAAAAACCATAACCCAAGAAACTTTCCTCTAAAGGGCCCAAGGAATCCTTGGCCAACCATGTATATGCTGCTTTCCTCCTAACTAGGTATCCAGATGTAGGTCCCTTATCTATCCCACCCCTGACAAGCATAGAGCTCATTTACCCAGGTCACTGTGGACCCTCCTAGCCCATCAGGACTGGAATCTGCTTGGCACCATCCATGTTGCTGGTGATAACTTCCTCTATGAACTTCCTATTTACAAGGCACAATAAGAAGCAGATAGTAAAGCAAAGTGCTTGTATGAGATATCTGACGACTACCTATATGCTGCCGACACATAGGGGGTCTTGTTCTCATTTCTACAAGATTGAGTCTTCTCAAGATCTTCCAAGTTGTCAGGAAATCATGCCTACAAACATTGAGAACTTGCAAATATCATTGTCCACCAATCTGTGATATATCAGAGCTCACTGGGCACATTTAAATGTATTTTACAAAATGTAGCTGTAAATCTTACATTAGACACTTCTGTAATAATAGCGTCTTCTAAGCTATTATAGGCTAAAACATGAGACGCTTTCTTACCTGTTCTGCACTGTACTTGAGCCACAGTTCTCTGAATTTATTTTGTGAAGAGCGCCCCCTGGTGCATTATTTCATAAATACTGTCAGTATTAATCTATTTTACTTAGCAGCCTTAGATACACTGCAAGCAATGCATGACATTTTTATATACTGGAGTGCAATGCCTCAATCTTAATGAGTACATACATTTATTATAGTTTATGCCAGTTTCAATTTCATAGAGGTTAGTGAATAATTTATACCACCGATTCCATGTCATTATTTTCTTTGTGTAAGTCTAAGAAAGTTTTTTTTTTTTTTTTTAATCACAGTAGCATTACCATTTTTATTTTCTAAAATGATTTTTATATGGAATTGGTAACTAGCACACTTATATAAGCTTAGAGATTCCACGTGCAAAATAAGTTTAGACTATAGAAATCGATATATAGATACAGTTGCAAGGAAAAGTATGTTAACCCTTTGGAATGATATGGATTTCTGCACAAATTGGTCATAAAATGTGAACTGATCTTCATCTAAGGCCTCATGCACACGACCGTTGTGTGCATCCGTGGCCGTTGTGCCGTTTTCAGTTATTTTTCGCGGACCCATTGACTTTCAATGGGTCCGTGGAAAAATCGGAAAATGCTCCGTTTTGCAGCCGAGACCGTGATCTGTGTAACCTGTCCTATTTTTTTGACGGACAACGGTTCACGGACCCATTCAAGTCAATGGGTCCGTGAAAGAACACGGATGCACACAAGATTGGCGTCCGTGATCCGTGGCCGTAGGTTACTTTCATACAGACGGATCCAAAGATCCGTCTGCATAAAAGCTTTTTCATAGCTGAGTTTTCACTTCGTGAAAACTCAGATCCGACAGTATATTCTAACACAGAGGCGTTCCCATGGTGATGAGGACGCTTCTAGTTAGAATATACAACGAACTGTGTACATGACTGCCCCCTGCTGCCTGGCAGCACCCGATCTCTTACAAGGGGCCGTGATCCGTACAATTAACCCCTCAGGTGCTGCACCTGAAGGGGTTAATTGTGCTATCATAGCCCCCTGTAAGAGATCCGGGCTGCCAGGCAGCAGGGGCAGACCCCCCTCCCTCCCCAGTTTAAATTTCATTGGTGGCCAGTGCACCCCCCCTCCCTCTTTCTATTGTATTAATAACATTGGTCGCACAGTGTGCGCCCCCCCTCCCTCTATTGTAATAATAGCATTGGTGGCACAGTGTGCGGCCCCCCCCTCCCTCCCTCTATTGCATTAACATTGGTAGCAGTGTGCGCCCCCCCCCGCCCCCTCTCTTCCCTCTATTGTTTTAATACATTGGTGGCAGTGTGCGCCCCCCTCCTTCCTCCCTCTATTGTTTTAATACATTAGTGGCAGTGTGCGCCCCCCCTTCCTCCCTCTATTGTTTTAAAACATTGGTGGCAGTGTGCGGCCTCCCCTCTCCCCCCCCCCCCGATCATTGATGGCAGCGGAGTTCCGATCGGAGTCCCAGTTTAATCGCTGGGGCTCCGATCGGTAACCATGGCAACGAGGACGCTACTGCAGTCCTGGTTGCCATGGTTACTTAGCCTTAGCAATAGTAGAAGATTCATACTTACCTGCTCGCTGCTGCGATGTCTGCGTCCGGCCGGGAGCTCCTCCTACTGGTAAGTGACAGCAATGCGCCGCACAGACCTGTCACTTACCAGTAGGAGGAGCTCCCGGCCGGACACAGAGATCGCAGCAGCCAGCAGCCAGGTAAGTATGATGCTTCTACTCCGCTGCCACCAATGATCGGGGAAGGGGGGGGGGCGCACACTGCCACCAATGCTATTTTTACAATAGAGGGAGGGAGGGGGGGGCGCACACTGCCACCAATGCTATTATTACAAAAGAGGGAGGGGGGGCGGGGGCGCACACTGCCACCAATGCTATTATTACAAAAGAGGGAGGAAGGGGGGGGCGGGGGCACACACTGCCACCAATGCTATTATTACAATAGAGGGAGGGGGGGGCGCACACTGCCACCAATGCTATTATTACAATAGAGGGGGGGTGGGGGGGGGGCGCACACTGGCCACCAACGAGTTAACTACAGGGGAGGGAGGGGGGGCCCACTGGCCACCAATGAGTTAAAAACAGGGGGGGGGGGTCAGGGGGCAGTCAAGTACACAGTTTTTTTGTATATTCTAACCTGAAGCGTCCCCATCACCATGGGAACGCCTCTGTGTTAGAATATACTGTCGGATCTGAGTTTCACGATGTAGCTCATATCCGACAGTATATTCTAACATAGAGGCGTTCCCATGGTGATGGGGACGCTTCAAGTTAAAATATACCATCGGATTGGAGAAAACTCCAATCCGTTGGTATAAAAAAACTCCAGACTTTACATTGAAAGTCAATGGGGACGGATCCATTTGAAATGGCACCATATTATGTCAACGTCAAACGGCTCCGTCCCCATTGACTTGCATTGTAATTCAGGACGGATCCGTTTGGCTCCGCACGGCCAGGCAGACACCAAAGCGACTTTTTTTTTCATGTCCGTGGATCCTCCAAAAATCAAGGAAGACCCACGGACGAAAAAAATGGTCACGGACCTACGGACCCCGTTTTTGCGGACCGTGAAAAAATACTGTCGTGTGCATGAGGCCTAAGTCACAACAATAGACAATGACAGTCTGCTTAAACTAATAACACACAAATAATTAAATGTTACCATGTTTTTATTGAACACACCATGTAAACATTCACAGTGCAGGTGGAAAAAGTATGTGAACCCTTGGAATTAATAACTGGTTGAACCTCCTTTGGCAGCAATTACTTCAACCAAACGTTTCCTGTAGTTGCAGATCAGACGTGCACAACGGTCAGGAGTAATTCTTGACTATTCCTCTTTACAGAACTGTTTCAGTTCAGCAATATTCTTGGGATGTCTGGTGTGAATTGCTTTCTTGAGGTCATGCCACAGCATCTCAGTCGGGTTAAGGTCAGGATTCTGACTGGGCCACTCCAGAAGGCGTATTTTCTTCTGTTTAAGCCATTCTGTTGTTGATTTACTTCTATGCTTTGGGTCGTTGTCCTGTTGCAACACCCATCTTCTGTTGAGCTTCAGCTGGTGGACAGATGGCCTTAAGTTCTACTGCAAAATGTCTTGATACACAGGAATTCATTTTTCCTTCGATGATAGCAATCCGTCCAGGCCCTGACGCAGCATAGCAGCCCCAAACCATGATGCCCCCACCACCATACGTCACAGTTGGGATGAGGTTTTCATGTTGGTGTGCTGTGCCTCTTTTTCTCCACACATAGTGTTGTGTGTTTCTTCCAAACAACTCAACTTTGGTTTCATCTATCCACAGAATATTTTGGAATATTGTGGAAGATCCAGGTGCTCTTATGTAAACTGTAAACGTACAGCAATGTTTTTTTTTGGACAGCAGTGGCTTCCTCTGTGGTATCCTCCCATGAAATCCATTCTTGTTTAGTGTTTTACTTATCGTAGATTCGCTAACAGGGATGTTAGCATATGCCAGAGACTTTTGCAAGTCTTTAGCTGACACTCTAGGATTCTTATTCACCTCATTAAGCAGTCTGCGCTGTGCTCTTGCAGTCATCTTTACAGGACGGCCACTCCTAGGGAGAGTAGCAGCACTGCTGAACTTTCTCCATTTACAGACAATTTGTCTTACCGTGGACTGATGAACAGCAAGGCTTTTGGAGATACTTTTATAACCCTTTCCAGCTTTATGCAAGTCAACAATTCTTAATCGTAGGTCTTCTGAGAGCTCTTTTGTGTGAAGGCATCATTCACATCAGGCAATGCTTCTTGTGTAAAGCAAACCCAGAACTGGTGTATGTTTTTTATAGGGCAGGGCAGCTGTAGCCAGCACCTCCAATCTCATCTCATTGATTGGTCTCCAGTTGGCTGACACCTCACTCCAATTAGCTCTTGGAGATGTAATTAGTCTAGGGGTTCACATACTTTTTCCACCGGCACTGTGAATGTTTACATGGTATGTTCAATAAAAACATGGTAACATTTTATTCTTTGTGTGTTATTAGTTTAAGCAGACTGTGATTGTCTATTGTTGTGACCTAGATGAAGATCAGATCACATTTTATGACCAATTTGTGCAAAAATCCATATCATTCCAAAGGGTTCACATACTTGTTTTTGCAACTGTATATAAAAAATTACAGATTGTCAGATTAGCTCATTTATGGAGATGCAGCTGCTAAAAAACTGTTGACACCAGGTGGACCTGCTGCCTAATGTGTAGTATTTCATAATATACAGTATCTCACAAAAGTGAGTACACCCCTCATATTTTTGTAAAAAAACATTTTATATATTTTCCTCGGACAACAGTGAAGATATGACACTTTTATGCAATGTAAAGTAGTCAGTGTACAGCTTTTATATTAGTGTACATATGGAGTACCTTCAAAATAACTCTACACACAGCCATTAATGTCTAAACCGCTGGCCAAACTGTGCCCAATTAGCCATTTTCTCTCCCCGGTGTCATGTGACTCATTAGTGTTACAAGGTCTCAGGTGTAATTGAGGAGCAGGTGTGATAAATTTGGTGTTATCGCTCTCACACTCTCTCATACTGGTCACTGGAAGTTCAACATGGCACCTCATGGCAAGAAACTCTCTGAGGATCTGAAAAAAAGAATTGTTGCTCTACATAAAGATGGACGAGGCTATAAGAAGACTGCCAACACCCTGAAACTGAGCTGCAGCACGGTGGCCAAAACCATACAGCGGTTTAAGAAGGCAGGTTTCACTCAGAACAGGCCTCCCCATGGTCGACTAAAGAAGTTGTGTGCACGTGTTCAACGTGATATTCAGACGCTGTATTTTCAAAATAGACACATGAGTGCTGACAGCATTTTTGCAGAGGTTATAAGGGTGGGGCGGTCAGCCTGTCAGTGCTCAATCCATATGCCGCACACTGCATCAAATTTGTCTGCATGGCTGTCGTCCCAGAAGGAAGCCTCTTCTAAAGATGATGCACAAGAAAGCCCTCAAACAGTTTGCTGAAGAAAAGCAGACCAAGGACATTGAATTCTGGAACCATGTATGTGATCTGATGAGACCAAGATAAACTTATTTGGTTCAGATAGTGTCAAGTGTGTGTGGCGGCAACAAGATGAGGAGTACAAAGACAATTGTGCCTTGCCTATAGTCAAGCATGGTGGGAGTGTCATGGTTTGGGGCTGCATGAGTGCTGCTGGCTACGAGAGGCTACAGTTCATTGAGGAAACTATTAATGTCAACTATGTACTGTGACATACTGAAGCAGAGCATGATCCTCTCTCTTCGGAAACTGGGACATAGGGCAATATTCCAACATGATAACGACCCCAAACACACCTCCAAGATGATCACTGCCTTGCTAAAGAAACTGAGGGTAAAGGTGCTGGACTGGCCAAGCATGTCTCCAGACCTAAACCCTATTCCCTATTGAGCATCTGTGGGGCATCCTCAAACGGAAGGTGGTGGTGCACAAGGTCTCTAACATCCATCAGCTCCGTGATGTTGTCATAGAGGAATGGAAGAGGATTCCAGTGGCAACTTCTGAAGCTCTAGTGATCTCTATGGCTAAGAGTTAAAGCAGTTCTGGAAAATAATGGTGGCCTCTAAATATTGACACTTTGGACATAATTTGGCCATTTTTAGTTAGGAATGTACTAACTATTGTGGGGAGTTCAGCCAGCACAACCCTGTATGCAGGTGCACATTGCTATGGCGAAATACAGATACAAACGCAAAAACACAAATGCAATCACACTCTGCAACCAGCACTCTGCCCTGCCTCTAAGCTGGATGTCGAATGAGGCATTGGTGTACATTTTGGCCAAAACGTAATAAGCTACTCATCACGTCAAGGTCGCCTCCATGAGTGGTCCCTAACACTAGTTCCTACATGTTATGGGCCATGGTTGCAGAGTGCGATTGCATTTATGTACTAACTATTGTTGCCAGCGGTTTAGACATTATTGTCTATGTGTTGAGTTATTTTGAGGGCACACCAAATTTACACTGTTATACAAGCTGTACACTGACTACTTTACATCGTATCAAAGTGTCATATCTTCAGTGTTGTCCCATGAAAAGATATAATAAAATATTTACAAAAATTTAGGGGGTGTACTCACTTTTGTGAGATACTGTAGATTAGCTATTAAAGTGACTGGGTAACCATGTAAGGGGGACAGAAGTGTGTACCCTATGTCCATGTTCATGTGTTTAGAACTTAACAAGGATTAAGTTGATGATTCTGCACCTAAATACTCATCTGCTAATATTAAGCATCCAGAGGTATTGATCTATTCTTTCAGAAATTTGGTTTGTGGCGCGAAAAAAGGAGAAAGAAGATAGCTGTAGATTAGGGACATCTAAAGGGGTTTTCAGGAGTGAAAAAATTGATGACCTTTGCTCTATTCATTTTATAGTGGCTGTGTTTGGTATTGCAGCTCAGGCCCATTCACTTGAATGAGACTGAGCTGGGTCTATACAATATGACTAATGAACATGACATTGCTGGTCTAGGAAGAGGCGCCAGCACTCACTTGAACACCATGGCCTCTTCTAAAAGCTGATTGGCAACAGTACCGGGAGTTGAAAGAACCCCCACCGATCAGATATTGACTATATTAATATCAAACTCCCAGCAAATCCCTTTAATAGGGCTGATCCTTGTGCCGATAGGCTAGCTCACCTGTGGCACATCCACAGCAGAAAACCCAATTGTCAGCCTTGTATTTCTTCCCCGGATCCTCTTGTAAATGCATACATGAGCATACAAACATGAACATACCCTTATACAAGGTCACACTGAGTCTGATGGTCAGAGCTGTTCTTTGCAGCAGCTCTACTTTCTGACTAATAAAGAAAGCCTTGAGCAGCAGACCTTCGAAATGTCCTAATAGACAATATGAACTCATATCCATATACTGCACTTGTAAAAAGGCCCATTAATTTGCTTGATAAATACTGACACGTCTTCAAATACATTCTAGTTTATTCTAGAACATTTACTTACATAGAAAACCAGTCACATAGAAAATTGTTATATTGCTATGCAAATTGATTTCTCAGCCATGTAACTTTTCTATCAGGACAGTTTAAGGACTGATGTACATGACCATTGTTGGCCCATGTATCGTCTGCATCTCCTGGACCGACCACAGCTCCTCTGACCCAAACTGACTGGATCCTAGTGATTTATGATACAGTTAGTTTTGGTTTAGAGGATGTGTGGTCGGTCCGAGAGATGTGGCGGACAAACAGGCCATGTTTCCCAGACCGAGCACAGTCGTGTGAATCAGTCCTAAGGAACTTACTACTCCACCTGTTGTGTTGTAGAACTAGTAGAAGCCTAGAAGAGCTTGGACTTTTAGGGTATGGCCACAAGGTCCAGGTTTCCTGATGCAGTTTTGGCAGCCAAAACCAAAAGGGTATTAAAAAAAGTGGAAAAGTCGTATCTGTCTGTTATACTTTCTCTCTTTTTATGATCCACTCCTGATTTTGGCTTTCAAAACTGGCTGCAGAAACCTGACCGTGTTGCCGTACCCTTACTCCTACAGGAGACAACATCTTTCTTGAATTTGCTCTGATACCATAGTTGCTTGAGAACATGAATGTAGTGAGGAAGTGGCATTTCTTTTTGAAGCACAGATCCCCTCATTTCTTGTAGCTACCTTGTCTCAGCATTAGCACCTTGACCCCTGCTGTTTCTGCGGTGGCCTCTGTGAACCACATCCTGCTTCCCCATTATTTCCTGCTTCTCTCTGCTTTTAATGTGACAAATGAAGACAGAAGATTCTAGGTCAGCAGCTTGCTGGCCCATCATTGCTTGGTTTAGATGTTTTTTGCAGTAAGCTACATGGTTAATGCCTTATACTGTATATTAGAAATCGCCATGCTAACAGTCCATTAATTGCTTTGTGTTTAAGAATCATGCGGTCTAAGCACATCGTTGTGAGGTGTAGTCAGAGAGAACTGGTAAAATAACCAGAATTATAATATCCTATGCCATGCCCATGTAAGCCGTGTATCAGGGTGGGCTCCCCAGGATACAGCGAAGTCACGAGCGAGGAAAACAACTCCAACACCAGCTTTTGCCAAAACAGAATTTTACTTAAATGTGGTAATGAACACAACCACAAATGCTGGAAACCTCCAATAGATTTACATACACCTAGCCCAAAGGCTGAGACCCTTGTGCTGCACAGTGCGACGCCCTCCGATGGATATAGGAGGAAAGTGTGATAATTTACCTACTGGCTGGAATGACTAAACTGCCACACCTTACCTGTTATTACCCCCCCCCCCCCCCAAAAAAAAAAAACGGGTGTGTGGTACGGGCTAGGCCGCTGTGCAGCACAACAGCTTACAATCTTACAAAGCTCTACAGGATTCCCCCTCCCATAACTGGTGTTGTAGCACGTGCCTGAGTATTCCTTCTGAGCAAAACGCCAGCCTGGCTTGAGTTTGTGGGAAGTTTATCAGCTCTCCAATGTAAAATGTCCCTTTAAGTTATGGAGTCCTTGCTATGAACAATAGCAACACTTGTGGCCTGACACAAACAGAGACCTTAACTAACTAACTACAGGTCTGGTCTTAGTCTCTAGGCGCCAACACTGTAATGAGGTGCGTGCACAAACTTACCGACCCGGGTCTGCTCTGCATCTGCTGGTGAATGTGAACCAAACCAAACAAAAGCCTCTCCAACAAGCATGCGGTTCCGCAGTGTATGTAGCTTTGCTCCTCAGCTCTCATCAGCATTCCTGAAATCAATCCTTGTTCGTCTGGACAGGATCAGCTCTGGTCACTGAGGGATGCTCTCAAACCTGGTCACTGAGGGATGCTCTCAAACCTGGATGCCGTCGGATCCTCTGCTCACATTGTTCCTCAGTCTTAGCTCCCTCTAAGATGGCTGCTCCCTCTCTCTTCCTCTCCAGGCTCTGTGTAACCCCACCTCTCATGAATATAGAAAAATATGCAGTCTGTTAGCTGTGTTTAGGAAACAGCGGCATCTTGTGGCCAAACAGCAGAATGTCAGTCCAGTTCATTTAATGTACGCAAACAGTGTTTAGACAAGGAGAGCTGTTTCCCCATCTCACACCCACTTGGTCAGCTGGATCGCTTATGGCGAGTTTGCACCTTCGCCTCCACATAAAATAGGCACCTTCTCACCAGTCCCATGTATGCAACATATGTCTCATCAGCCCCGGGAAACATTTATTGTCTCTGGAATGTGAGATAATGATGCAGATGTATGATTACCTTAAAAAGGGTTAGGGACTGAAGATGATGGAGGAGATGTAAAAAGGTTAATCACTAGAAAGTAAGGCTTTCTTGAACAAACAGCTGCCATGGTAAGTTGCGCTTATGTACAATTTATATGGGGAGATTATAATGAGGCTAGTCAGAGGAAGCAGGTTAAGGACAGGACAGCAAGGAAGAGATTAATTGCTTTCCTCTATGGTTATCTAATAAATACACTAGAATTTTAAAGTGTCTATTATACGTTAATGTGTTTTTTTTTTATAAAGAATGCATTGGGCACATATTTAGGAGCCACTTCAGGCAGCTATGTAACGGTAATTTGTATTCTTCTGTCCATATGACTACTGTATGCTCTTTCTGCCCACATCCTGACTACTTTTGTCCTGTGTGAGAAGAGTAATTCCACGCATGAATATTTTCAGATAGTAAGATTCTTAAAGCCTATGGACACCTTTGAATTTTTTTGTGCAAAATTTACCCTTTGAAGACATGTCAGTTTTCCATATTTCTGTCTCCTATTTTATTCTCTGTCTTTCCAGAGCTATAACTTTTTTACTTTTCCATTCACATAGCCATATTAGGACTTGTTTTGAGCGGGACATGTTGTAATTTCTAAGGCCATCATTTACTGTTACAAAGATACCACATTTATATAGTTTGTCTTGTGTTTCATTACCAAAGAAAACAAAAATGTTGAAAAAAAATATTTTTTTCTTTTCATTGCCATATTCTGACCCTTAAAACATTTTATTTGGCTTCATCAGGGGTACATGCCGGCATGTTCCCCTGATGAAGCCAGTTTAGTCTGGCGATACGCGTGGGGCGTATTACCCGCACACCATGATTGTTGCTTGCTTCACTTTGATAAGTATTTTGTATTATCTTTGATGCCACATACATGAACTGCATATGTACTTGGCGGTCTTTTTCATCTTCTTATATTTTAACTAGGTGTCTGTGGGTATGTGTTTTGGGCTTATTTTCTGATCCAAACACAATGTCACTATTGCATACAATGTTTTAACTTTTTGGGCTTTTTTGGTTTATCAATAAATTATTTATTTTAATTATAGGATGTGCAGCCTCAATATGTGGTGTTTTTTTTCACCATATTCCAATGCAATGCTGTCACCTGCAGGCCTGCATTGGAATATACCTGTAATAGGCCTGGTAGCCTTATAGAGGTTTAGAACTATTACCACTATGGAACGCTTTCCCTGATCTCAGCAAGAGGAAGGCATTCTGGAACGCTCCCCAGTTTTCTGTACACCAGTGTCATCAAAGGGTTAAGCAACTTTCTGAATAGTTTTCATTATAAATCTCCTAACATTTGGCCTCTGCAGAATGTGTGTAAGTCCTTCACCTAGTTGTGGTGCCTCAGAATCTGACATAAATGTGTCAGAGCACTGCTCCTATTTTTGACAGCACTCTGCTTTCCGCCTCCTTCTCTTTATGTTAGTGATATAGTAGTAGGAGGTTGTATGTGGCACATATGGGTAGAGAGTGGGGAACAGATTCAAGAAGTGCAGCTCTCACAGTGTGTACACGAGGAGGAGAGCACAAAAGTGTTTTGCAGGAGAAGGCAACAGCATCCTGGACACACAGATCCAGCATACATTACCGAAAGTGACACATCCACATGAGAAAAGTCTTAAACTACGAGAAGGGAGAAAGTTTATGGGGGGGGGGGGGGTCTGAATGTAAATGAAGGAATGGAGATAGCAGATTGAAACTTGGTACAGCGTTGTTTTACTCAAAGTATCCACTAACATATGTACAATAGTTTTTTTTGTTTTTATGTCAAAAGTGTCCATAACCTGCTGCTGTTTTTTGTGTCAAAGAGTATTGTAAAATTGCTTCATATGGCAGAATTTGTACTTTTTTTGTGGTGAGGTTCCTGGACTGGTTGAATTTACCACCATTCTGTTGCCTTGGTAAATGTTAATTTGTTGCAGATAGTATGAACCAGGAGGATCTCCTGTTTTCATTTTTATATGGGACCCTTCTGTGACACTCTATACTCCTTATTTTATGCATAAAAGATGAATGATGAGCTGTCAGTATGACTGACACTACAGAACTACACAACTCTAACACCATAACAATGGAACACATGTGTAATACATTTGTAACATACAATACAGTGCAAAAGTTTTAGGCAGGTGTCAAAAGAATGCTGCAAAGTAACAATATTTTCAAAGATTGAAGTGTTTATAGGTTTATTTTTTTCAATCAGCAAAATGCAAAGTGAATTAACAAAATTTAAATCTAAATCAAGTAAATATTAGGTGTGACCACCCATCACACACAGTTTTTATAGGAACTCGGCAGGGAGCTTGTTCCACACATCTTGAACTAACTACAGATCTTCTGTGGATGTAGGCTTGCTCACATCCTTCTGTCTCTTCATGTAATCCCTTGCAGACTCAATGACGTGGAGATCAGAGCTCCATGGGGCCATATTATCACCACAAGGTCTCCTTGTTCTTTACACTGAAGATAATTCTTAACATTGGCTGAATGTTTGGAGTGGTTGACCTGCTGCAGAATAAATTTAATTTCAAACTATTAATACTTCTATTTTTAAAAACATTCCTTACTTTGCAGCATTTTTCCACAACAGCCTAAAAACTTTGTGCAGTACTGTATGTTAGGGATCGACCGATTATCGGATTTACCGATATTATCGGCCGATATTCAGGATTTTGAACGCTATCGTCGGCATTTATTTTGCCGATATTCCGATAACGTACTGGGAACACAGATCGCGCTGCTGACAGCGCTCTCCGTGTTCCCTCAGCAGCACAGGGGAGAAGGAGCAGTGTCTCCTCCCCCTGTGCTGCTCCTGCTGCTGCCGCCAATGAGAGGGCAGGGGACAAGAGGAGGGGAGGAGCTATGGCCACTGCGCCACCAATGAAGCTTAATCTCTAATTTATTCATATACAGGAGGCGGGAGCTGGCTGCAGGATCACATAGCCGGCTCCCGACCTCTATGAGCTGTAGCTGCGATCTGCGGTAGTTAACTCCTCAGGTGCCGCGGATCGCAGCTACTTGTCATAGAGGTCGGGAGCCGGCTATGTGATCCTGCAGCCAGCTCCCGCCTCCTGTATATGAATAAATTAGAGATTAAGCTTCATTGGTGGCGCAGTGCGCCTTCCCAAGCCCCCCAGTATCAGACATTGGTGGCGCAGTGCGCCCCCCAAGCCCCCCAGTATTAGACATTGGTGGCGCAGTGCGCCCCCCCAAGCCCCCCCAGTATTATGCATTGGTGGCGCAGTGCGCCCCCCTCCCCCCCAGTATTAAGCAGTGGTGGCGCATAGGGCCCCCCACCCCAGTCGCAGTGCGCCCCCCCACAGGATCCCCTCTCCCCTGCTCCTCCGATCGGAGCCCCAGCAGTGTAATGCTGGGGCTCCGATCGGTTACCATGGCAACCAGAACGCTATTGAAGCCCTGGCTGCCATGATAAGCTCCATGCTGCTGTGTGCACAAAGCACACAGCAGCAGGGACAGTGTGAGCTCCTATTCACCCTGATAGATCTCTATCAGGGTGAATGGGACAAGGGTTCTAGTCCCTAAGGGGGCTAAAAGTTAGTTAAAAAAAAAAAAAGTTACAAAAATAAAAATAAAAACACCAAAATATTAAATATAAATGAAAAAGAAAGATTTACAAAAAAATAAAATACACATTAACAATAAACATTAATTTTCAGCAGATTTGTGGGAATTTTTTATTTTTTTTTCAAAAATGAAAATTCCCAGAATATCGGTATAAATTATCGGCTATCGGCCTGAAAGTTCACAAATTATCGGTATCGGTATCGGCCCTAAAAAATCAATATCGGTCGATCCCTACTGTATGTATCAGTGTGCTTTTATCAGCAATGTATGACTTAATTGAAAGCATGTTCAAACATTACTTAAAAAACAATATAAATCATCCAAGTTTATTTAGGACTTAAACTCCAACTGTCCCTGAAACTGAAAAGTCCTAGGTTAAACACAGTGGCACATGCCATGGAAAGGGGGAAGGAAGAGTATAATGTCTTCTTCTGTCCCAAGATCTGACTTCTTCAGGACGGGGGTTGAGGGCTCCTATGCATTAGAAAACGTTCTGCGCTGTTGTTTCATCTAACTCTACATATATCTTTATATATATATATATATATATATATATACATCTTGCTGTGTGGTTCTGTTCGCACTGGTACATCTGTAGTGTACGCATGCATACCTTGCATGTATCATTGAATAGATGGCTATGTTTGTGGGCAATTTATCATCTCTGCTATAGGCTTAATGTGGTCCTTCTGCCCTAGACTGCCGACAAGTCAATGAGCTAAAGAACTGGTATTGGAGCATGATAAATCCCTTGCTCTTTATTTATTTCATTTTCTCTTTTCCTGATACTGTGACAAGCGCCATGCGCCGAGGCATCAGCAACAGGTTATTCTGTTCCAGTGGCTTTCACATCTCCAAATGAACCCCCTTAGGTGTCGGTGAAGCATGAGATACATTTATCTGGCTGATTGTGCAAGGATAATACTTGTGATGAACCTATAGACGTATGCTTCATAACTATGATACGGATTGTCATGATAACAGACTTTAATGAAAGCTCCCGTAGGGTAGTAGGAGGGAGCTATTTTATCCAGACTTTTCTCTATACCTCGCTCTATATAGTTGCACCCTAATACAAGTCGGCGCTCTAGATCTAGTCAATACATTTCACTGCACAGGAAATCAAATTTACAACCTATCACTAGAAAAGGGTCATACTTATTGATACAAGGTTAAAACACCAGTTCACGGCAGTATCCAGACAGGCTCCGATGTTATACGCAGGAGGTGCACGTTCATCAGTATTTTGTGACCTCCCTCATATACTATCGAGGCCTGTCTGCATCTTGCAATTGACTTGTTTTTTAACATTGTATCAGTAAGCATGGCCCTTTTTAGTGATATCTGGATTTATCTAAAGCCCCTTAAAGTGTACCTTCAATAACATTGCAGTGTATCGTAATTAGTGATAGAACTATATCTGGCATTGTATGACTTGTATCTGACATTTTTCGCAGTTTTCCTTGTGTAGGTGCTATATTGTCAGTTGTCCCTGAGCTGGTGGGTGAATTGTAGCTATCCATTATGTCTGCCCGTAGAGTAGACATGGAGACAGCAGATTCTGCTCCGTAACACACTCAGAATTGCTAAGAATCACCATTTAGGACATTATAGAGAAGTACTGAGCAATATAGATGTGAAAAAGCACTTGAATAAAGATATATAACACTTTATATTACTGTAGCTGCTCCTGCCTCCCTGTCTGTACCTCTCTGCTTGTTTCTCACTTTGCTCCTCCTCCTCTCTATAGACTTCTATGGTATGATGTAATCTGGTCTTTTATGCCTCGTTTCCACTGAGCGGATCGGTTCGGGTCGGCACAGTTTGGAAGATTTGTAATGGTCCGGTCTATTTAGGTGAGCGTCTCCACTGCAACTCGGGCCGCCGGGTCCATACGTGGTTTAGAAAAAAAATGCGTAGCGTGACGTCACACTAGTGCGACAACAAACGCGACGATGCAAACAACAAAAATGGAGGTCATCCAGCAGCTCGTGTTTTCACTACTTGCATTTTGGTGTATGGTAGTTAAAATACATGCTGTTCTGTATGAGAGAACATTGCGAGCGGCAATGAGAAATACAGCAGAAAAGAGACGAAAACTTCGATCTTGGATCTTGAGCCGGGAGGAGAAATACAGCCTTGTGCGACAAAGACAAAGATGGCAGATGCTTCTCCTTTCGTTAAAGCAGCGCCGCCGACCAGTCATTTGGGCTCTACCCCGTTCCAATGAGTGGTGGGATGTGACCGTCCTCGGATTTACACACACACACAGTGGCTGCGCAATTTCAGAATGTCGGAGGAAACCTTTGGATACCTTTGCGCAAAGGTAAGTCCAGCAATGGAGAAGCAAAGCATCAACTTCAGAGCTAGTTTGCCAGTGAAGAAAAGAGTTGCCATTGCACTGTGGAAGCTGGCTACCAACAGTGAATACCGAAGTATAGGCCACCTTTTCGGTGTGAGCAAATCAACAGTGTGCCGGTGTGTGCAGGACTTCTGTAAGGCTGTCTGCACATTGCTAGCTCCTGAGATTGTTCATTTTCCAGACAGTGAAAAGCTAAAAAACATGGCTAACTACTTTGAGGACAGGTGGGGCCTTCCACAGTGTGTTGGCGCTATTGATGGTTCACACATACCAATAATAGCACCACAAGTATACCACACTGACTATTTTAACTGAAAAGGCTGGCATTCCATCATCCTCCAGGGAGTAGTGGATGGAAAAGGACTATTCTGGAGTGTGAATGTGGGAAAACCTGGAAGTTTGCATGATGCTCGAGTTCTAAGATTGTCAACATTTTGGGACTGGGTTGGCCAGGGAGGCCTGTACTCTGGCCACACTAGGAACATTTCAGGGGTGAATGTTGGCTATTATGTGCTCGGGGATTCTGCATACCCTTTACAAAATTGGCTCCTGAAACCATTTGCTGACAATGGCCGCCTGACACCAGAACAGCAAATCTACAACAGGAAAACATCCAGGGCAGGGGTGGTTGTGGAGAATGCATTTGGAAGACTAAAGGGTAGGTGGCGGTGTCTTATGAAAAGGAATGACAGTGACATTGAACTTGCAAAAGCCATGGTGCTTACTTGCTGTGCTCTTCACAATATTTGTGAAAGACATGGAGAAGACTTCTACCAGGACTGGAATACGAATGCAGAAGACCCAGTACGGGTAGTAGCACAGGATATGGAGGAAGAGTGCAACGAGGTACGTCAGGCTCTGATGCGACACCTTAATTTTTTATTGGTCAAATAAAGTTTACCTTACATCAGACACAACCAGGGTCTCTCATGTCTTGTATTTTCAAAACAAAAAGTAATCTTGCTATATACTAAGAAATATACAAATTTACATCAAATCTTAACATCAGAACAGTGCTGGCCGAGAGGGACTACTCCCTTGGTGGTGGTCTGGGATCACGACTGGCTCCTAGCACTTGAACAAGCTGCCCAAGGACACCCAGGAAGGCCTGGTTGAATGTAGCCAACTGCTCCATCTGTTGCCGTGCAATTTCAGCCTCCTGGCGCATAGCTTCCTGGGCATCCTGACGCAGTGCCTGAAACCTCCGCTCAGAAAGGTTATCCAGCCTTTCCAGCTGCCTTTCCTCAGCTGCCCGCATATCCTCCATGACTGTGCGCAGATCCAGCTGCGAGCGTCTCCTTTCAACTGGAATATACAACAGAATAGTGTTTTTGTTAGAAATTGGTATGTCTAATATTAGATAATAAAAAACTGATTTAACACATATGAAACGTACAGACAGAAAAAAGTTCACAAGTAATCTTGCTATGTACTCTTTCAAGTGTGAGTGGACAAAATATATGCACAAATTAAAAAATAAGAAAAAAAACCTGATCATGTCTTACCTGTTTGCCGGGGTCCATTGGGCGTACTATGTGGTTGGCTAGAATGTGGTGACGCAATAGTGCTGGTGCTGCTGAACGACATTGACGGACCATCATCAGACAAGTTTGACGCATCATTGGAGAGTCCTTCAACTGTATCTGAAAATGCAAATATGGTTATATATATATTTTTTAGGCTTCGTTCACATCACCGTTCAGCCTTTCCGTTCTCCTGCTCCGTTTCGGGGCAGGAGAACGGAAAGGACGGATAAGCACATAACTGATGCCAAACTGAGTCAAACGGAGCCTGAGGACCCCATAGACTATAATGGGGTCCGATATATTTCCGCTCAGAAGATGATTTTTAAGCGGAGACAAAAGTCCTGCATGCACAACTTTTGTCTCCGCTTAAAAATCATCTTCTGGGCAGAAACATAATGGACCCCATTATAGTCTATGGGGTCCTCAAGCTCCGTTTGACTCAGTTTGGTGTCAGTTATGTGCTTATCCGTCCTTTCCGTTCTCCTGCCCCTAAAAGGAGCAGGAGAACGGAAAGGCTGAACGGTGATGTGAACGTAGCCTAAGGTTAGCAGAGCGAAATGATATGCAGAATCCCCAAAAAAACCACTTACCAACAGGTTCTATCACAGACTCGAGAAGTGCAGTAGCAGAGTCCAGACCTCCCTCCCTGCCTTGGTTTGCCGGCCTATGACCGTAAATGGCGTCCATGGCATCGTACCACTTCCAGGTACTGCGACTGTTTCCACTACGGCCGTTGGCATCCTTAATTTTTTTATATTGTATTTTAAGCTTCTTAAGCTTTGCCCTACACTGACCCGACGTCCGTTCAAATCCTTCGGCCGCCATCCGCTGAGAAATATCTTGGAACACCTTTTGATTTCTCACTGATCCATCAAGCTCACTCTGAATAGCGCCATCCCCAAGAATAGTAAAAAAGTAGATAGTTCCTGAGACGACCACAGCTTGCTGTTGTTTGCAGGCATCCTCCTATCATCTGTACTAATCGCGGCGTGGTGTTTATGTTGCGCTTACGTTTGACGTAATTCAGGTCGCCAATCAGGAGAATGTATTGTGTGACGCAAGTAGCTCTGCCCTAACCGAACCGTTCCATTTTTCTATGGCCCTACATCTGAAGCAGGACCCTGAATGGTGCGGTACGGTTCGCTTGTATGGATCGCTTTCATAGTGGAAACACCCAAAATAGCGAACTGTACCGTACCGACCCGAACCAATCCGCTCAGTGGAAACTAGGCATTAGTGAGCTGACAGCACATCCTAGTCTCACAAAATTGAATTAGAAAAAAAATCTAAGAATGTTAAGGAAGCCAAGAAAGGGGGAGAAGAAAAGAATAGATACGTTGAGAAAAATACATTTCTCTGATATATTACAAAGTTTCTTATAGTCATCTGTACTATTGATTTATGCACTGTTGTGTGCAAAGTTAGAGACCATTTTAAATGCAACCTAAATTCCTGATTTTGAGGCCATATTCCAACAGGTCTAATAATAGACCTCTTAACTTTAATACTATTTAGTACTAGTAATTGTATTGCTTTGCAAGTCACGGGCGCTGGACTGACAAATTCCACTGAATATCACCTCTTAACTTTTATTTTTAATTGAATGTAGTTTTTATTATTTCTACTAGAAGTTATAAATGAATCGCTAGCAGTCTGCAGTAAGGGTACAGAGGGGAGGTAACCAGTTGGGGGTGTGTACCTGTACAGTCTGACTCTATCCAATCAGTGCTGCCATTTTCAGACTGTGCAGGTACACCCCCCAACTGGTTACCTCCCCTCTGTACCCTTACTGAATGCTAACAGCAATTCATTCATTACTTCTAGTAGAAATAATAAAGGAATGGCACAACATAGAGCCATAAGAATAGATGCTCCAGAACTATTACATGTTGAATGCATGAAGCTAATAAAACAGGCATGTCAGGAGCGGTGAAAGGTCCTCTTTAACATGTTGGAATTATAAAATAATTGTTCCTCGTTTTTATTGGAGTGCTTGTTCCTGAGAAGTTTTCTTTATATTGTTATTCCTTATAATATTACTGGCAGTGGGCTGTCATGTCTACTCCCTGCACCCATTGCAAACGTGAGGACCCGAGAGACCCAGCAGACAGTGGGATAAGCATACAGTCCATTCTTATGTCTATAAAATACACATTTCTTTTGTTTTGGAAGCTTATACATTCATTGTAAAGCCCCCCTACACACACACACACACACACACACATTAGTGTACTATTGGTCGAACCTGCAAAGAATAGTAGGTTTGGCCGATGCTCTAATGTTTTTGGGGAGCACTCAACTCTCCTTTGACAGATGATGTCGGGGGAGGTAAAAATTATTTTGTTCTCTCCTAATATAAACCGCCACCAGAAGTGTCTGTCTCTGCTCTCGCCATAGAATACGCATTTGGGCGAGTCAAACGTGTACGTGTATGATGGAGCCAGGAGGGAGTTGAAAAAGATAGTTGTCGGCTGAACAGTAGCTCAGCCGACAGCTATTGAATGTGTATCCCCAACTTAAGGCTACTTTCACACTTGCGCTTTCCCTTTCCGCTATTAAGATCCGTCATAGGATCTCAATAGCTGGAGAAAACGCTTACGTTTTGTCCCCATTCATTGTCAGTGGGGACAAAACTGAACGAAACGGAATGCACCAGAATGTATTCCGTTCCGTTTGGTTGTGTCCCCATCACGGACAGAATAATACTGCAAGTGGAGCAAGACGGATCCGTCCTAACACATAATGTAAGTCAATGGGGACGAGTCCGTTTTCTCTAACACAATAGAAAATGGATCCATCCCCCATTGACTTTCAATGGTGTTCATGACTGATCCGTCTTGGCTATTTTAAAGATAATACAACCGGATCTATTCAGAATGGATGCAGACGGTTGTATTATCGTGTTGGAAGCATTTTTGATGATCCATGACAGATCCAGCAAAAACGTTGGTGTGAAAGTAGCCTCAGATTGTCAGGTGTAGTAAAGATCTCTTTATTAGATGTAGCAGAGATGAGTTTTAGCAAAATATAACACAAGTAGTTGCAGTTCTGCTATGAAATATCACAAATAATGCAGCCCAAATAATAAAATATTCAACTCTGCTGTATCTTTAGATTCAGCACACATAATATCTGCCTCTGGAGTGTATTCATGCTGACATCTTAAATATTCCCCTATGCACATTAAATGCCCGGGTATGACTCATCATTTGCAATGTATTATGATAACCACTTGTCATGATTATGTCATGCCTCTAATATCCCATTGCTCGCCCTTCCTCTCACAATAAAAATAGCCATCAAGCATGTAGTTGCAAGAATGATGTCTCTCTAACATTTAGGCATCCATTATTTACTTGTAATACTGTATGTAAATTAATTATGTAAGACTGAAAAGGGAAAAAGTCTACCAGAATATACTGATTTATAATTCTTCAGTGTGAGATTTAATGGTGATGACCATCTTGGCTGTCACCCAGTTTCCCAGAAACAGACGAAACTGTGAACATTTTTAACAACTTACCACAATATAAAGGGTTGAGAGATTTTAATTACAATGTAAAAGTCTTTTTTTTTTTTTTAGAGAGAAAAATGCCTTTTTATGGGAAAAATAATAAATACTTTCAAAAACAGTGAGATTTTCTTGCAGTGAAGAGCAGGTAAGCTAAGTTCTACCTATTACGATGAGCTCCACCTATTAAGTTAAGCCCCACCTATTAGGTTAAGCCCCTCCATTTGAGCTAAGCCCAACCTATCAGGTAATCTTTAAAGGAGTTATCCCATGACTAATGTAATAAATGAAAATCATATAGTAAATGAAAATCTATTTCTAACAAAGCTAGAACCAGCCCTGTACCTCACATGGATCCAGAGATCTCCCCATTCATTGCTCTGCTAGATTTATATCAAGCTGACAGCTCAGGGGAGTGTCTTTTCTGCTGCATCTCAGGGTGTGTGTCCATGCTCTTCCTATCACAGCTCAGGAGGCGTATCCATGCTCTTCCTATCACAGCTCAGGAGGCGTGTCCATGCTCTTCCTATCACAGCTCAGGAGGCAGGTGAAGGATGAAACTTCTCAGTGAGCAGGACAAAAAAAATAAGAAAAAAAACACTCAGCAGGTGGCGGTATACAAATACGTTTGATTGAATAACTCATTGGCTATACTACAATTCTAATGATTTGCAATTCCAAAAATATTCAGATCCAGGTGCTGGTTTGAAAACTGTAGAATATTTTTCATGGGACAACCCCTTTAACTAAAGTGCAGCAGCTGTAGGTTCCTGTGTTCTCTGCCAAGGCGGCCTGTCAGTCTGCAATGCATCCTGTACACTGGTATAACTTCTTTTGTCTTACTGCTTTCTGTTCCTTAGGTCTTTCTAGGTTTAGACCAGCGTAAATGTACTAAATGTAGAAAAAAACCATTTGAGATTTTACTTGTTGCGTTTCAGTGGAACTACGTGCCCTATACAGTGAATATATGGTGGTTTTATTTGGCAGCTGTAATATATACTTTCCAGCTTCTACTCATCATGCTGTTTTTTCCCCAATATTATTGCAGATTAGATGAACTACTTTGTATGATAATGTTGAAAACAATAACTTGTTCGAAAAAAATCAATAGCAAGGAGACATAATATCCATTTCTTCTGCCTTTGCTGCGTCTAGGTGAGACTTTATTTCACCTCATATTGTAGTTACAGTCATGAGAAAAATAGAATGCACCTTCAGTAAATTCTATGGTTTCACGTATCAGGTCATAATATAAAACATGGGGTCCTTAGAAAGTTTTTTAATTAGGTAGGTATAATCCCAGATGAACAACCACACAACAGATTCCTCAGTTTCATCATTTATTTAACAAGAAAAACAACTAAATGGAAAAGCCATGTGTGAAAAACTAAGTACACCTCCAACATTACTCCAAACATCTCCACTTTGGTCTGGTCTGTCCAAAGAACAATGTTCTAGAAGTCTTTGTTTCTTCAGATACAACTTTGCAAACTTAAGCAGTGCTGCCATGTTCTTCATAGAAAGAAGAGGCCTTCTTTTTTGCAATTTCTACGAGCATGGTCTGATTTTGGGCAGTGACGTACTGCTGATATAGGCAGACCACGCATCTGCTACGGGGCCCGTGTCGGGGGGGGGGGGGGCAGGATAGTATAGAAGGCCCCCCCTCTACAATGTCTCCGGTTGTGTAATGTCTGCGGTTCAGACGAGTCCTGCTTCCCCTCTGCTCGGGCCCCCCCTCCTCCCTTACATACATTGTGTGCACAATACAGTGCACAGACGCGATGACCCTGACAGCCAGGTGAGTGTCTGCTGGGCACTGCACTGGCCAATCAGCATTTAGCAGTGCTAGGCTCCTGCTGCTGAAGGCTGACTGAAGGCAGGGGGAGTAGGGTTGGGTGGTTTACCGGTACTCACGATATACAGTAGGACGGTATTAAGAAACTGCGATATCACCGTTTCTTAAATACCACAGTATTTCAGTGATGTCATAGGGGCGCACTGACTGCTTGTAAAACAGCAGTATGCCGCACACTTACATGGACTAGTGTTCAGTGTCGGGAGCCTGCACCCCCGCTATACCTGCTCAGCTTTTCCCAGCAGCCGTAGAACAGCGGGGGGAGGGCCAGAGCGGCGGCAATCGGAGAGAGGCTGGGAGGAGCAATGGCAACTGCACAGAAGAGCAGGTAAAGGCTGAGGCAGGGGCTGCTGGGAGTGACATGTGGGGAAGGAGGGGGGCAGAGCCTGGGAGCGGACAGTATTCCGACCATGTAGGCTGTGCTGTACATCTGTATACACTGACCCTGCACCCTGTATACACAGTGTATACAGGGTGCAGGGTCAGTGTATACAGTTAAATGGGGTACAGTGTCAGTGTATACAGTTATATGGGGTACAGCTCTGTGTATACGGGGTCCAGGGTCAGTGTATACAGTTAAATGCGGTGCAGGGTCAGTGTATACAGTTAAATGGGGTGCAGGGTCAGTATAAACATGGTGCAGTGTCAGTATATACAGTTTTATGGGGCACAGGTTGTACCCCATATACCTGTATACATGGACCCTGCACCCCGTATACACTGCTGTACCCCATATACCTTTATACACTGAACCTGCACCCTGTATACACTGCTGTACCCCATATACCTTTATACACTGACCCTGCACCCTGTATACACTGCTGTACCCCATATACCTTTATACACTGACCCTGCACTCTGTATACACTGCTGTACCCCATATACCTTTATACACTGACCCTGCACCCTGTATACACTGCTGTACCCCATATACCTTTATACACTGACCCTGCACTCTGTATACACTGCTGTACCCCATATACCTTTATACACTGACCCTGCACCCTGTATACACTGCTGTACCCCATATACCTTTATACACTGACCCTGCACCCTGTATACACTGCTGTACCCCATATACCTTTATACATGGACCCTGCACCCCGTATACACTGCTGTACCCCATATACCTTTATACCATGTACAGCATTAAAATGTATGGGCTCCGTGTATCAAAACCTTGTCTCGGCCGAAGTTGCCTGAGATTTCGGTGAATGACTTTGGTATTCCTATCTGTGTATTTAAAACCATTTTAAAATAGGAATACAAAGATGGCTTTGGTACTAGCTGGTACCTTGGTACCAAAACTGACTTCAGATCCCTAAAGTCATACCATAGTCATTCACCCAAGTCTCGCACAACGTCATTTTAATGCTGTATGGAAACAGCTTTACAAACAAAGTTTGTTAACAAATTGATATCAGATCTATGATCCGAAGATCGGTTCACTCAAGCCTACTCCCGACCAGCAAACTGCCAAAACTTCTGCTTTTATAGAGGAGGTCACACTTGCTGATGATCAATTAATCAAGGGCATTTGATTAGAAGCACCTGACTACTATGTACGTTCTTAATTTATCACAAACTGCTTCAGCATTTTGGCGTAGTTTTTGTTAAGTAAATGATGGCACGCTGTCATTTGTCATGCACATACGTAGCCCCTTGTTTTTCCAACAGCTGAGTGTACGAAGGGTGCACAATAGGGTCCAAGATGGTGGATGGGAGATGTAGAAGGCTGTCCAGGAGGTCCTGTATTTTGTGTATATGGAGCCAGGATATGGTGAGTCCTATTGATCATAGTGAGTCACATAGCTTCATCTCCATAAAATATAAAATAAAGACATCAGTTTTTGCACAGTGTTTATGAAGAGCGAATGCAGATTTCTTGCACTGGTGTAGGATGAATCATGAAGCCTCGCTCACACAAATAATGTGAGAACAGCGCAGATGTTTACCTGGATATTTCACTATTTATGGGTCACCGATATACACTGGCTTTATAGAAGCAGCATATGAGGAATATTGCATCAGGGTATGGGTAGGAAACCTGCAGTGGATTTGTTGGATGTAGAATGTCTATAAACTATGATACATAATTGGAAACTTTATAGGAGCCAAGTAAATATAGCATATATATTTTAGGCAATGAAATGCTGTATGCAAACCCTATGATTGAGCAGAAGGGAAAGGTATGATTGAAATGTTGTGTATTCTACCTTCTAGCCTGTAAATTACCTGATTTGTTCCTGTATGTTTCTACCCAAGCCTCTATGTCTGTACATTGAATCCACATAGTTGATTTTGTTTTTTCCAGGGCAGAGTGTATTTCTAAGACATATGGTACTTGCTGCAGGACATTTCTAATTACTGCCTCCATACTCCTACCATTGCTGCTGGCTAGTGGTGGGGTCCTCCAGAGAACTTCCATGCTAACACCACTCTTTACAGTATCTTGTAGGAAATACAATGCAAGCTTCTAGTCAGCACAACAGTCTATGGATGGTCACTAGGACTTGTATTCAACCTGAAGCAGTTTCAGAATGAGATACAGGTTTAGGGAGGACATCAAAAAGAAAAATAGCGATAACTAGATTTTGTCAGTTAAATGGGTTTCTTATGGAGAGAAGCCAGGCCATAGATCAGCTGGACCAACGGGACCAGCTTCTGAAACTCCCAACGATCATTTATTATTGCCCTAGGAAGCTGCAGTATTACGTGTAGAATTACACATATGGATGGTCAGGGTCCACCAGAGAAAGGGAGACTCATTGTAATGTAAATATGGGCAATGCCATAACCTTCTACTTTGCTTTGGTTGCAGTTTGCATGGCCATATGGCAAATAATTTTTGTTATCGTCCAAATACTGCATTGTCAGTTTTTTTTCATTGTCCATTTTACATCATCTCTCTGCCCTTTGCTTGGCCTTTTCCATAACTACCATAGTCTTTCATGGGGAGGGCCGTGCACAATTGCATCCAATGACTTCTAAAGGAATTGGATATTGGTAGAAATGAATGTATCCATGGATTGTAGTATGTTTTAACTCATCTGCAAGTTCCACTAATTTAGCCTACTAAGACTTTACTGGTGGAGAAGACTGGCACATTAGTAAATCTATCCATAGAGACTGGTATATCCAATGGTGTAAGAGCAAGTAATAATTAGTACTTTACGCATACTTTCCTAAGTGATGGAGTATCTCATCTACTGCTACACAAGCTACGTTTTTTTATTTCCCTCATGTCCAATAATGCCCCTTTAAAATGGTCAAATAGCTATTCAGATAACAGAACTATCAAGATCTTATGATGACTTCCATTACCAGACTTCCATTACCAATACAAATGAATTATTATGACCTCTCCTAAATCTGGGTTGTTGTCTAGGACTCTCTAGACTGCAATTAGGTTTCAGCTCACAAAATGTCTTTTTAATTAGAAACAAATAATCAATTAACATTTGGATCTCTCTCCATGATGTAGTTGAATAGTGTGCATCGTTTGGGGGGAAAAGTTCGAAATGTCAAAAACTATATAAAATGCAAAACGAGTTTTTGTCACCTTTCCATGCCGTCATTCAGAATATTTAATGATTGGATTTCACTTGAAGCCAATATCTACATTTAGCAGTGCAGCATTTGTTCAAAGATATACACTTATCCTCCATCTATAGAATAGGAGATAAATATCTGATCATGGTGGGTCTCCTGCTGGGATCTCTGCTGATCATGAGAATGGGTCGGCAGTGAAGCATGCCCACTACTGCTTCTCTAGGGGACTCCTGGAGAAAGCAAAATGCTTCCCGAGAAGAAGGAGAAGGAAAGGAGCAATAGCATACGTGCTTGGTTGCAATGCTATTATTATTCAGTGAAAGCAGGACACCTGTTTTTCTGATGAGTTGGGGTGTAGTTGTGTGATGTAAAACTGCATATTACATAGTTTTATCATTAAAGGGGTTTTCAGACTTTTTTTTTTTTACTGATGACCTATCCCCTGCAAAGATCACCAGTATCTGTTCAGTAGGAGTCCGACACCCGGGACCTCTGCCGATCAGCTGTTTGAGAAGGCAGCAGTGCACGCAGTTGCTCTGCGGACTTCCCCTTGCTCACCACCATAGAGCCATACATTGTACAGTGGTTGCACTTGGTATCACTGATCAGCCCCATTTTCTTTAATAGGGCTGAGCTGTGCCTAGGCCATGTTACCGATGAGTGTAACGTCACATGGCCTAGGCAAACTGCAAGAAGGCTGCAGCGCTACTGTGAGTGCCAGTACCTTCTCAAAGAGCTGATCGGTGAGGATCCTGAGAGTGGGACCCCCATCCAATTATATACTGATGACCTATCCAGAGAATAGATAGTCAGTTGAAAAATCTCAGAAATCCCCTTTCTTTAAGGGCTCATACACCTTCCTGTATTATGGCTTTGTTAGGTATGGATCTGTGCTAGAACTGTCATGGAGGTGTGTGAGCCCTCTACTGTGCCACAGGATGCCCCCTCTTTCATAAAGAGGCACACAGAGGATTTTTCCAAAGTATTTCATATGGATTGGACAGAATAAAAGCACGGCTTTCTTCCCTAGAAGAATTCTCAGTTCAGTGCTGCAGGGCTCTGTACTAAAGGTGCCATACAAACCCTGGGCAGGCTCCCTGCTTGTTCATCAGTGTCAGTATCAACATCATTAATAGTAAATCATGGATCCCATGAGTATACATTATTATTATCATCTTCCAGGCATTACTAATGACTCAGGAAAGCCACCTAGATGAGTTGATCACATTGAATATAGACATGGTAGTACATCAGCATATAGACAAGCTTACAGTCGAAAAAGGGAGATAACTCCACAATCTGAACATTTATAACCTGTTTTACATACCTGCTTTATTTTAGCATGATCTTGGCCATATTACAGCTCAGTGCAACCTTCTGGTAATACAGAGGCAACACCCATAGAGCTATATTCGGCATGCTATACTTCTGTATGAAATTGTAGCATTCTCCATCAGTATTCTCCTTAGAAGCATTGCATCTATAGTAGAATGAGCTTCTAGGCTCTGCCGTGTGCACAAGGCCATGCGGGAGTCTGTAAGACAGTACATGAAGGCTGTGTAGCTCCTTAGGATTGAGCTGTAGAGCCTCAGTACGCCACTGTACAAGCTCTGCCTAGTGCCATATACTATATATCTACTGGCTGCTGATAAAGTCCTTCAATCAGGCCTATAGTAGCTTTAATGAACCAATAATTATTTATATATATATATATATATATATATAATATTATGTAATAATAAAAATCTGCACATATTGTGTGATTACTAAGTGATTAGGGAAAATATCTAGTTTTTTTCTAATGACTATACTGTTTAATTGCATTGAGAACTACTTCAAGGTAACCTCACAAAAGAAACGTATACTGAGCAATTGAAAAAGACTACGAGCACGAAGAGCCGCTACGACAACTTATTGTCTCTAGAAAAATAAAACTCTGATCCCTATGGTATTGAAAGAGCACATCTTTTTATCAATGTTTGCAAGTTTTTTCATTAAATTGAAGGTGAAAACTGAACAAAGTTTGAAAGCATCTTATGATACAAAGTCAACGACAAAAGGTCCGCTGTGTCAGAGCACAACCGCTATACACATATGGAGACGGAACAATGTAAAAACTATGGATTCTGTAAGGATAGGAAGCTGCTGCGTGCCAATATCACATCCCTAGGGGTCTTATATTAACTACAAGATATATATGTTTTTATGTATGTATTTGTTTTTTTGTTGCTTTTTTATTGATCTCCATGAATAATAGTTTACAATAGTTGTACCACAGCGGTAGTTTATTCTCTGTGCCCATTGTCTATACAGACAACACACTAAGCATTTGCTACATATATATGCAATATATTATTTTTATTTACCTTGAAAACTGTGGAGTTACCGGCCCACACTGTGCTGTGCTTACTATTGATGGTGCTGCTCTTAATTGCTGTTGCAAGTCATTTTATAGGAAAACTGCAGTTGAGGCAGAAAACTGCTGCTGACAGATCAATAGAATATTGTAGACGATAATAATTTGTGAAAAATACAAAATAGGTATTTTGCTGTATCTATGGAGTCAGCCCTGTAGTGTGGTACAGTAGGACTATTAATGTGAGTTCCCACTCTATAGCTATATGGGATAAGGATGGGTGTGCTTTTCCGTTGGAAACATTATGGTTTTCTTTGCCAAGATTGGATTGATCCACAAGTATCGTCGTCCTCTGTGGCAACATACAGTGAATGGCCACTTTATTAGAGACACCCATCTTGTAGCATGCTGGTTCTCCTTTGGCCTTCAGAACTGCAGCAGTTTATCATGGCATAGATTCTGCTAGATGTTGAAACCAGTCTACATGAATGTTGGCCCATGTGGATAGGATAGCTTCTCGCTAGCTTATTGCAGTCTGCTGCAGATTATATGGACGTACTGACATGCTCTGAACAGCCCATTCTACCATGATTTGTAGGATTAAGATCTGGAGATTGTGAAGGCCAGGTAAGCAAGGAAAACACCATGTCACGTTTATAGAACCAGCGCATGACTAAACATCCCTTGTGTTCTGGTGCATCTTCCTGCTGAAAGGGTCCTTCTGCCATAGGGTGAACAGCTGCCATGGAGGGATAGACTTGGTCGGCCCCAGTGCTTACAGTAGGTAAGCCCCAATGTGCTTACATGAATCCACAGTTATCAGAGGACCCTGGATGTGCCAAGAAAACATTCCATACACCATTACTTCATCTCCATGGACAGTGAATTATTGACACCTGACAGGAAGAGTTCAGGTTGCATTCACCAAATTCTGACTTACAGTCATGTGAAAAAATTAGGACACCCTTTGAAAGCATGTGGTTTTTTGTAACATTTTTAATAAAAGGTTATTTCATCTCCGTTTCAACAATACAGAGAGATTAAAGTAATCCAACTAAACAAAGAAAACTGAAGAAAAGTCTTTTCAAGATCTTCTGTAAATGTCATTCTACAAAAATGCCTATTCTAACTGAGGAAAAAGATAGGACACCCTTGCCCCTAATAGCGAGTGTTACCTCCTTTGGCTGAAATAACTGCAGTGAGACGGTTCTTGTAGCCATCTACCAGTCTTCGACATCGGTCTGAGGAAATTTTACCCCACTCCTCAATGCAGAACTTTTTCAGCTGTGAGATGTTTGAGGGGTTTCTTGCACGTACAGCCCTTTTCAAGTCACCCCACAGCATCTCAATGGGATTCAAATCTGGACTTTGACTTGGCCATTCCAGGACTCTCCATTTCTTCTTTTTCAGCCAATCTTTGGTTGATTTACTAGTATGTTTTGGGTCATTGTCATGTTGCATGGTCCAGTTCCGCTTCAGCTTTAATTTTCTAACTGATGGTCTCACATGTTCTTCAAGCACCTTCTGATACACAGTAGAATTCATCGTGGATTCTATGATGGTGAGCTGACCAGGTCCTGCTGCAGCAAAGCAGCCCCAAACCATGACACTTCCACCTCCATGCTTCACAGTTGGTATGAGGTTCTTTTCTTGGAATGCTGTGTTTGGTTTACGCCAAACATGTCCTCTGCTGTTGTGTCCAAATAATTCAATTTTGGACTCATCTGTCCAAAGAACATTATTCCAGAAGTCCTGGTCTTTGTCAACTTTATCTCTGGCAAATGTCAGTCTGGCCTCGATGTTTCTCTTGGAAAGCAAAGGTTTCCTCCTTGCACACCTCCCATGCAAGTTAAACTTGTACAGTCTCTTTCTGATTGTAGAGGCATGTACTTCTACATCAACAGTAGCCAGAGCCTGCTGTAGTTCTCGAGATGACACTTTAGGGTTTTTGGAGACCTCTTTTAGCATCTTGCGGTCTGCTCTTGGGGTGAACTTGCTGGGGCGACCAGTCCTGGGCATGTTGGCAGTTGTTTTGAAAGCCCTCCACTTGTAGACTATCTTCCGGACAGTGGAATGGCTGATTTCAAAATCTTTTGAGATCTTTTTAAATCCCTTCCCAGACTCATAGGCTGCTACAATCTTTTTTCTGAAGTCCTCTGACAGCTCTTTTGCTCTCACCATGGTGCTCACTCTCACTTCAACAGTCAGGAGCACACCAAACTAAATGTCTGAGGTTTAAATAGGGCAAGCCTCATTCAACATGCAGAGTAACGATCTACTAATTATGTGCACCTGGTGTGATATACCTGTGTGAGATCTGAGCCAATTTAAGAGGGAATACATGTGAGGGTGTCCTATCTTTTTCCTCAGTTAGAATAGGCATTTTTGTAGAATGACATTTACAGAAGATCTTGAAAAGACTTTTCTTCAGTTTTCTTTGTTTAGTTGGATTACTTTAATCTCTCTGTATTGTTGAAACGGAGATGAAATAACCTTTTATTAAAAATGTTACAAAAAACCACATGCTTTCAAAGGGTGTCCTAATTTTTTCACATGACTGTAGCATGGTGCAGCAGAAATCTGCATTCATCTGACCAGATGATGTCATTCGACTACTCAGTGATACAGTTTTCGCTCTTTTTTGCCTACTGAAGTCTTGCCTTTCTGTTTCCCTGAGACAGCAAGGACTGGAGCACTGATGGCAATGTTCACAGTCACTGGGATTTTACCATTCTAAAGTCTATTGATAATGAAATTGATCTACAGAAATTTGCTCACTTGATTTTGTGCTGTACTTATGGAGTCACTTGTCTATGTGTTTTACATGCAGGGAAGCTCCACTCATGAAAGATAGATGTCTCTAATAAAGTGGCCATTCAGTGTATTTGCCCCGTTGTGTTAGGAATTCTTGACTGCGTTAACCTGAGCTCCCAGGAGGATCTATAGTGGCCAATCCAACAATAATAGATTGGGATTGAACCTACATTTAACAATGGACTCTTCTCACATCATCTATGCAAGTTACAATATTACTACTGTATTTAGACTATTAACATATATGAACACTAGAAGTCAATAATGGACTGGAGAAATACGGACATGTACCTTAGTTCTGCTGACTGTGTATCCCACATATATTTTTGGATGGATAGATATATAGATAGATAGATAGTATATATGCATAATGGTGGAGCCATGCCATTAGAACAAATAACTGCTCACTGGTCCTGGTGTAGACCCCATGCAGTGTAGCTTCTGTAATCCTCTCTACCATATATCATGCACAAACACTGCAGTTATCAATTCAGCAAGGATTATTATATATAGGTCAGGAAAGGATTTTCTCCCTGGCCCCTCAACCCTAATTCCAGTTCATCTGATCAAGAGATCAAAGAACTGACTTTTCACCCAAGCTGAAAGCCATTTATGCCAAACAGAAGGAGATGTAATGTTTATGTAGCAGTTATTGCTGGAGACCCCACTAGAGTTTCTATTCCATAGATTAATAATAATTAGATGTATTAGGCAGAATTCTCCTTGTAACATGTCACAAATGCCAGTTAGAATATCCATCAGAATACCATATCTTCTACCATGATTTATTCTTAAGAACTTATTGGTGGACATTTGCATTCTGAAATATTTGGAAATGTTATCCAGCAAGGCCTGCCGAACCAGTCTGAATATTGCATAGAGTTACAATGGACTCATTGATTTATTTAAAGGGGTTTTCCGAGACTTTTGGATAGGTTATTAGTATCTGAACGGTAGGGGTCTGACACCCGAGACCCCCACTGGTCAGCTGTTTGAGAAGGCATGGTGCTCGCTGTAGCGCCACAGCCTTCTCCCAGCTTACCCTAGGCCAGGACATCAAGTTCATCGGTTACATGGCCTGGGCGCAGCTATCAGTATATCAAATACAATAGACGAAGCTTAGACTACTGTTATACCCAGTGCAGGGGGCCTTACAATACACAAGCAACCAACCAACAAGAGAATCCTGCCCTGGACTAGGCATAATACAATGTATCATTTTACCCAGAAATGCAAACTGCTATAAAAGGAATCTATTGCCACGAAATGCAGTGCAATCTGCAGGCAGCATGTTATAGAGCAGGAGGAGCTGAGCAGACTGATATATCGTTTTGGGCGAAAAGATGTAATAAAACTTGTAATTTATACATTTATTTCTCAGCTTTTCTGAGCTCCTAATGGACCATTTGGCTATTATTAGTGTGATATGAGAGATTTGCCATGGCCCCACATACAACTGAGATCAGAAAAAGCTGAGATTTGAATGCATAAAATACAAGTTTTACTGAATCTTTCCTCACAAAACGATATATCAATCTGCTCAGCTCCTCCTGCTCTATAACATGCTGCCTGCGGATTACACAGTATTTTATGGTGGCAGAATGAAGGATATAATAAATGAATTAAGATATAACTTAACTATTCATTTGCACTTTGCCGTGGTGGATATTCTTTTAAGGAAAGAATGTTACAATGTATCACAAAAAATATATAATTATAGCAGTATGTATAGTCATTTTATTTTCCCTATAACTGCTTCCAAACTCGTGACATGGAAAGTACACGTTTTTGGAGTTGTACAACGTTAGTGGAATAACAGTATAATGTCTAAAATAAATGTACTTGTCATGAATTTGCAGTATTTGTAATACCATACGTTAAAGAATCCTCTAGCGATCAGCTGATCGACATGGGTCTAACAGATGAAACCCTGGCGTTCCTGGCAGGAAGCTGCATTTTATTGAACAAATCACTGGCTGTGCAAAATGTTTAATTACATGCAATTACAAAAGTATTCAGATCCAGGTGCTGGTTTGAAAACTGTAGAATATTCTTCGTGGGACAACGCCTCTAAATGTGGTATTACATAACACCCATTCTAACAATGTGTCTTCCACGTCAGGACAAGTTAATTGTTAAAGATGACTTTACATGGGCCTACTGAGAAGACTGGTGTCATAAACCCTTCATAATTGCTTGACTGTGAAGGGAGGGGAGAACTGCATTTACTGTATGGGACTGAGTGGTCGCTACTGTGATCACTTCTTCCCATACAGATTCATAGTTTCTCGGCAGCAGATCATTGTTCACTCAGCATGATCTGCTGTCGAGAAGTGTTGATATTGGGTGTCAAGTGAAGAAGGCTTTCAACCTTGTTCATCAGGTGATCGATAACAACTTCACACAGAGAAATTATCAGGAAAGACACTTATCCCAGATAATTGCCCCGATTGGCGGCTCATGTAAAGTCTTAAAGCCTGTATTAGACAGGCAGATAAGCAAGCGATTGTCGGGAGGGAAGCGACTGATTGCTAGCTAATGGAGGAGACTATTACATGCAGCGATTTCCTCTGTAGCATGGGGAGGAGTGATTTCTATGCCATCGGTCATCCCCATACAGTCTAGTGGTTTCCCGAAAGAAGATCGCTATTAAACAGCACGATCTGCCGCCAGCAAACACTGATTTTTAAACATGCTTAAAAATCTGAATTACCATTCGAACGAGCATTTTCTTGTTCATCGGGCAATTGGCAGCATTATTACACTGCAAGATGATCGGTAACAAGCCGCTCGTTGGCATCAGCCGAAATATTGGCCAGTGTAATACAACCTCTTGCAGATAGAGCGGATTCCTATTGCCACCCTGTTGCATTATCAAAATTTCTCTTGAATGTGATTTACACAGTTGTGTTGTTAAGAGATGAGCGAATCGATCCTAACAAATCAATATGTCTCATCAGCAGAGCTTCTTCACCTGCGGGAGACTGCCCCCACAGATGAAGAAGCGCCCACCTGCTGCATGGTTGACAGAGCCCTGACAATTTTCATACCTGAGCCTCTGGTCCGATTAGCAGAGCAAGGCCCGAAGCATAGCCTGTGCCTTTGCTCTGCTAATTGGAGCAGGTAGGAAATTGTCAGGGACGGGCTAAATGTCCGGCGCTGTTAATCTTGTGGCAGGTGGACGCTTCTTCATCTACGGGGACATCCCCCCACCGGTGAAGAAGCTGCTGATGAGACAAATTGATTCCTTAGAATCTATTTGTTAATTTTTAATGCCATTATATTAGGGAACTCCTCATAATACAATACTTTAAAACAATGTTGTGAGTAATGTGAAGCTCTATATAATTCCATGTAGTTATGCTCCTGAAGTACCAGCAGCCTCCACTAGATGGACATTCCCCGTACTGTTTCACATAACACAATATTTTCTGCAGTAATTTAATTCTGTGACTATCATTTTCTCTTATTTGTGCATAGTCTATGGTATAGGAAAGCTGACGGCAGCAAAGACATTTCAGTGACGACTGCAGCCTAGATACACAATGAAATAAAGACACAGGGCGTTATTTAATGTAAGAGATACCGCACTGCGGGTCACCAACGTGTGCTCCTGCAAACTGGTAGAAAGCTTTCTGATGAGGCCATAGATTTTTGCCACAATTCTTCACTTTCATACACCAACTGGAAATAAATGCGATTGCACAATTCCACAGAAGCGCTGCTTTGAAGAAGCACATTGACTTGTTTTGTCTTGTATCTCTCAGGAAGAGCACATTGAATTGATCTAGGTTCTTCTTTGAGCGATGCCACAGAAAGAACATTTTGTTGTGATTTAAGGAGAGAAAGAAGCAAACAATTTGTTTTAGAAGGTGGGAAATAGTCCTCACATCTGCTCATCTGCTTGTCATCACTTCCACTGAGCCGTATTGGCAATCCCGAGAGTCTTATCTAACACCACAATGACCCAAACTGCTGAGGATTCCGTATTGCAAAACGGTCTGCTGATAGCTGGAGGATACTGAGCTGTATCAGGTGTCTTCTGGAGAAAATGTGCCATTCACCTGAAATAAGGAATCTTCTAATACGTAGATCTCTGAATTGTATGGCTTCCTCTTATGTCAGATCCTGGAAGAAAAACAGATGCCTGTCAATATGGTGACACACAATGGTTATCACTACAGTTATAACTAGGGTTGTCTTCTGCTGGATCTTTGGGGCTTATTATAGGATCAGAGCCTGGGCCCAACAGGCAATTCTCAGGTCCTTTGATGGGTGAGTTTGACCTTGATAATGTGTATGGGAAGTCTTAAAGCAGGGATGTCAAACTTGTGTCCCTCCAGCTATTGCAAAACTACTGGAGCTATCAAGGCATGCTGGTAGTTGTAAAGGGCCATGACATTGACATCCTTGCCTTAAAGGATAACTGTCATGTTTTCATAAAAAAATAAAAATTAACATATGTTACTGCTGCAGCAGCATTATTCAAAAAGTAATCTTTAGTTTCTCCAAATACCACTGTTTTCCTTGAGTTTTCCCCTTAGTTACGGCTGTCTTGAATCCTGCAATATGAGGATCTTCTCAAGATGGCTCCTTTGCCAGTTCTCTGAGGATAAAACTGCTTTCCCTTACTTCCGATATACACTTGCTGTAGCCAGCAGCTTCCTGCCAGCCAGTCAAATTGGATTACTGAGAGATACGCCTCCTCACTCTGTCTTCTGTTTACATTAAGTTGGGGGACAGATGAGCCTTAGCAACGGTCTTTTAAGGGAGCAGTGGAAAGGGACAGGAGACATTAATGAAAGCTGTTATTATAAGGTAATTACAGATCTTTTCGCATTTATAGACTAACTCAGGTATACATGCCCAGCTCTAATAAACTAGCAAATAAATAAAAAATGACAGTTATCCTTTAAAAGAAATCTATCACCACATACCTCCATAGTACTCCAATGAGCATAAGGTGATTAAGGTGTTAAATTTGTTGTTGGGGGAGGAGCTTTTGTGTATATATAGCAACATAGTATTAGCTTGCCTAATTATAGCTTGCAGCATTCTCAAAGTGCAGCATTTATAAGTGCATTGGAGATATTCAGGAGATACTCAGGAGGTAATCTGGAGGTGGATACAATCTAAAAAAGTAAGATTTGTTTGTTTAAAATCTTTCCCCTCTTTAAAATGGCAGACCTGGTTCTGTGCAGGAATTATTGTGCTTTTATTTCAGGTTCCACTTTTTGGAGTTTTGGATGCTGTCTGATCTGCAGACAGCTCTCTGTAATACAGCAGGAAATAGCATTTTTGAAATCTGATATTTGTAAATGAACTGTTAAACAAACTCAGGCTGGGAACGTTGCAATGCCACTGCCACAGAGGTCCACTAGAAATGGAAGATGGCTTACTGCAGGTTCTGGTAGACTTAAAGTTGTGGATAGAAGACATGTCCCACAGCCTGTGGCTCTCCATAATTCATTTGCAGCACTTTTAGAGGGCAAGAGCAACATGGAGGATAGCTCAGGCACAGTGGGTGAGGGACAATCATCTCCTATGCCTAAAGTATGCAAGACTGCAGCCAAAGACGAAAAGGATAAGGTAGTAAGCAGCTGTTGGTGGGTGATTCTATCATAAGAGGTGTGAAGTTTGAGGAAAATGGTTTTGTGAGATGTCTCTCTGGTGCTACTGGTAGCAGGGACAGATGGCGTATCCTTAATATTGTTAGGCAAGCAAAGCAGGACAGAAAGGTGGATGTTATTGTCCATCTTGGGACAAATGATCTGGCTTGCAATAAGGTTTCAAAGGTGAAGGAAGCTTTTCACACACTTGGTAATGATATACTAGAGGTTGCATTGACTGTTTCATTCTCTGCAGTTTTGCCTGTGCATAACCTTCAGTAAGACAGGCAGATGCGCATTAAGGAAGTCAATGTATGGCTTGGTGAATGGTGTCTGAACCAAGGGTTTGGCTTTATGTCTCATGTTAGCTCTCGTTGGAATGGAAAAGAACTGTACAAGAAAGATGGTTTGCATCTTTCTCTCAAGGGAACGAATGTCCTCAGTGAACAGTTCAAAGTATTTGCTAAGGAGCATTTAAACTAGGAAAGGGGGGCAAAAGAGTGATAATCCAGCAGTCCAACTGCCCCTTGGAACAGTGCCAGAAGATGCCAGTAGCAAATAGGTTAAGAAATGACAAGCTCAGAGTCTTGTCTACAAATGCTCGCAGTTTAGGAAATAAGATCAACGAACTTGAGTCTATAATGGCATCTGAGAATATAGATTTAGTGGCTGTTACTGAGACATGGTTCAATGGGAGTAATGACTAGGATATTACAATACCAGGGTTCTCTCTATATAGGAAAGACAGAGAAGGCAAGAAAGGGGAGGGGTGGCCCTGTATAAAATCTAATTTAATACCAGTTAGCGAGACCAATTTAGAGTCAGTTTGGGATACTTTGCAGCTTGATAATCATAAGGTAACTCGTGTAGGTGTGATATATAGACCACCTGGCCAAGTCAAAGAATTACATGATCTACTAGTTGAGGAAATAGCTAAAATGACATTGAAAGGGGAAGTTATCATTATGGGAGACTTTAATCTTTCTGATGTAAACTGGAAAACCAAAATAGCTAGTTCTGCCAGGGTTACAGATATTCTAAATTTCCTACTGGGATTATCTCTACAGCAAGAAGTTGAGGAGCCAACCCGGAAGGAGGCCATTTTAGATTATTCACAAATGAGAATTTGGTATCTGATATTACTGTAGGGGAAAGCTTGGGATCTAGTGATCACCAGTCAGTGTGGTTTACTATAAGTACAGTGACTGAGTCACACCACACAAAAACAAAAGTTTTAGATTTTATGAAAACTGACTTTTCTAAAATTAGATTAGTGGTATACGAGTCCCTATCAGATTGGAACAGTTTCAATGGAGTCCAGGAGAAATGGGACTACTTAAAAGTAGCACTATTGAAGGCAACAGATAATTGCAGGCTAGTCAGTAAAAGCAAAAAAAGGAAGAGACCACTGTGGTACTCATTAAAATCATTAAAAACAAAAAGATAGAATTTAGTAATTATAAAAAAAACAACAACAAAAAAACGAGGATGACAGGCAAATTCATAAGATTAGGCAGAGAGAGGCCAAACAAGTTATAAGAGCTTCTAAAGCACAGGCAGAAGAGAAATTAGCTCAGTCTGTGAAAAAAGGTGATAAGACATTCTTCAGATACATAAATGAAAAAAGAAAACTAAAACAAGGAATTACCAAATTAAAAACAAAAGTAGGAAGGTATATGGAAGAAGATAAAGAACTAGCTGACTGCCTCAATGAATACTTCTGTTCAGTTTTTACAAAGGAAAATTAAAAATTAAGGAAAAGGACCTCAGTTAGGAAGGAAGACTAATGAATCTTTTGATGCATGTGTCTTTACAGAGGAAGAGGTTCTAAGTAAACTGTCTAAAATTAATACAAATAATTCACAGGGGCCTGATGGGATACACCCAAAGCTATTAAAAGAGCTTAGCGGTGAACTAGCAAAACCATTAACAGATTTATTTAACCAATCACTGGTAATAGAAGTCCTCCCAAAAGATTGGAAATTAACAAATGTTGTGCCCATTCACAAGAAAGGTAGTAGGGAGGAATCGAGCAGCTATAGACCAGTAAGCCTAGCATCAATAGTAGGGGAAATTAATGGAAACCATACTTAAGGAGAGGATTGTGGAACATCTAAAATCCCATGGTTTGAAAGATGAAAAACAGCATGGGTTTACTTCAGGGAGATCATGTCAAACTAATCTTATAGATTTTTTTGATTGGGTGACTAAAATAATAGATGGCGGAGCTGCAGTAGACATCGCTTATCTAGACTTTATTAAGGCTTTTGATACTGTCCCACATAGAAGGCTTATCAATAAATTGCAATCTTTGAGCTTGGACTCCCATATTGTTGAATGGATTAGGCAGTGGCTGAGGGACAGACAACAGAGGGTTGTGGTCAATCGAGTATATTCAGACCATGGTATTGTTACCAGTGGGGTACCTCAGGGATCTGTTCTGGGACCTATATTGTTTAATATCTTTATCAGCGAAATTGCAGAAGGCCTCGATGGTAAGGTGTGTCTTTTTGCTGATGACACAAAGATTTGTAACAGGTTTGATGTTCCTGGAGGGATACACCAAATGGAAAAGGATTTAGGAAAACTAGATCAATGGTCAAAAATCTGGCAACTAAAATTTAATGTTGATAAGTGCAAGATAATGCACCTGGGGCGTGAAAACCCAAGAGCAGAATAAAAAATCAGTGATACAGTCCTAACCTCAGTATCTGATGAAAGGGATTTAGGGGTCATTATTTCTGAAGACTTAAAGGTAGGCAGACAATGTCATAGAGCAGCAGGAAATGCTAGCAGAATGCTTGGGTGTATAGGGAGAGGCATTACCAGTAGAAAGAGGGAGGTGCTCATGCCACTCTACAGAGGACTAGTGAGACCTCATTGGGAGTATTGTGCGCAGTACTGGAGACCATATCTCCAGAAGGATATCGATACTTTGGAGAGAGTTTAGAGAAGAGCTACTAAACTAGTACATGGATCACAGGATAAAACTTACCAGGAAAGGTTAAAGGACCTTAACATGTATAGCTTGGAATAAAAAGGGGATATGATAGAAACTTTTAAATACATAAAGGGAATCAACATGGTAAAAGAGGAGAAAATATTTAAAGAGGACCTTTCATTACAATAAAAAACCTAAACTAAGTATGCTGACATGGAGAGTGGCGCCCAGGCCCTATTATCCCTGGGCGCCGCTCCGTTTTCCCGGTATAGGCTCCGGTATCTTCAGATTTTCGGCTCAACTGGGAGGAGCCTGCCGGCGTCTCCTTCTCCCAGGCTGCAGCGCTTAGCTCATAGCCTGAGAGGTTTTTTTTCTCCCAGGCTATGAGCTGAGCGCTGCAATTGGCCAGCACTACAGCCTGGGAGAAGGAGACGCTGGCAGGCTCCTCCCAGTTGAGCTGAAAATCTGAAGATACCGGAGCCTATGACGGGAGAACGGAGCGGCGCCTGGGCGCCGCTCTCCATGTCTGTATGCTTAGTTTAGATTTTTTATTGTAATGAACGGTCCTCTTTAAAAGAAGAAAAACTGCTACAAAAGGACATAATTTTAAAGTACAGGGGAAAAGGTTTAAAAGTAATATCAGGAAGTATTACTTTACTGAGAGAGTAGTGGATGCATGGAATAGCCTTCCTGCAGAAGTAGTAGCTGCAAATACAGTGGAGGAGTTTAAGCATGCATGGGATAGGCATAAGGCCATCCTTCATATAAGATAGGGCCAGGGGCTATTCATAGTATTCAGTATATTGGGCAGACTAGATGGGCAAAATGGTTCTTATCTGCCGACACATTCTATGTTTCTTTGTTTCAAGTGCAGTGTCAGATGGGTGCAGTTCTCCTGATTCAAATGCCGTTCCCCCCCTTCCTGATCGATGCTCGCATGCCTGATTAATCTATGATTTTGTGGTATGCGAATTAGCTGCTTGATGCAATGATGGTGTCACCATTGCAACTTGTTGCACCAAAAGCCCCACTCCTTATCACTGAGTACCCCCCACCCAACCTTTGAGTGACAGGCCAGGTAGGGAGGATATAATCTCATCTGGCCCTTTGTTCTCATGCAGGCGCTGGCTCTTTGGGGAATCAGTGCACGCACTGTACAGCCCTGATGCTTGCCAGGGCTGTGTAGTACCGATGACTTCCACCGTGGCAAGCATCAGGGCTGTATTCGTGGGGTAAAAAGACACAAATCCATCATAGTTGTTGCCAATTACGTCCGCAGTACCAAATTTAGATAATTTTCTTATGTTTAACTACTTTTACAAAAATTAAAAACATTTTCTGAAAAAAAAATAAAAAATGGGTTGCATCATCATTTTTTCTGTGGGATGAGCTGTAGTTTTCAGGGGTACAATTTTGAGTAACATGCATCTTTTTGACAATTTTTAATTAGTTTCTTTGGGGAGGCAAGGTAACCAAACAAATGGCAGTTGTGGCATTGGGATTTATTTCTATTTACAGCATTCAGCAAACAGGATTAATAACATGATATTTTAGTAGATTGGACATTTTAAGATGTGGAGGTACCAATTGAGTTTTAACTTTTTTATTATTGTTATTTTTAATATGATAAATGGGATTTTTTTTTAATTTGTATATTTTTAAAAACTATTCAAGTGATTTTTACTTACCATTGATACGTCTGTATTGCTGCAATTTTACCGGCACAATTTAGGTGTAAAATAGGTGCAGCAGCTTGGCAGGGTGTAATATGTGCCATCACATTCCTTAACCTGATGGTAGGCTTGGGGGCTCCAGATGCCATGGCAGCCAATTGGAGGGGAAGCGGGCAATTAGAGCGAGCCCCTACCCTTTGTATTACTGCTCATATTCTGCATTCACTACTGGCTGCAGGATCTGAAGGGTTAAATGGCCAGAATCAAAGTTACCTCTCATCTTGAACTCAGCAGGGGGGTGTTAGTCAGTTTGTGAGCCCATTACATACACTCCTGCGCAACTATACATTTACATCCAGGGGTCTAGAGGGGTTAAACTAAGGATTTTGATCATGTCCTCCTTTGCCCTTCTTTTCTCAAACTATGCAAAAAGGGGTTATCCAAGACCATAAGAAATTTGGGCAAAGGCAGGCAATGTGAAGAATCAATGCTTACCTGTTAAACTGTTGCCGCTCCAGTGCTGTTGCTTCAGTGCACTTCACCACTGCATTGATGATGCCAATCTACCCACTTGACCAGTGCAGCCAATTACTGGCCTCTGCAGTTTCAAGTCATGCATAGCTGAGGCCAGTGATTGGCTGCAGTAGACATGTGTCTAGACGGGCAGGTAATCTCTGCCACCAGGTAAACAAAGACTGGCTCGGCGCACTGGAGTGGCGGTGCCAGAATGATGGAAGATCTAACAGGTGAGTATTGGTTTAGTCATTTTATCATTGCCGGACTTTGCACACAGTGTCCCCTGATAAGGGTTATGCTTATTATGCATGGTTTAAAAGACGTTCCACACACTGGCTGGATTTGCTGGAGAAAGTACCGTATATATGAATATTACTGGATATTGTGCACACAGTAGAAATGTCTGGTGCTGTACTGTATTCCTGCGTGTATCTAGTATTCATTGTGTGTTTGCTTGGTATTTATACTGAATCTGGCTGATATTGTGCTGTACAGTATGTACTGTATATCTTGTATTCTTCCGTACATTGATGTTAGCGGAGCAGCTTATAAATACTCAATAAAATCTCTCTATAGTGTTAATCTAGTGCACCGTTCATGAAATATGCACCAACTGGACCTTGAGATTTTGCTCCTAATACCATATATGCCAGGGGAGAAGATGCTCTGGTCTGTTGGAGACCATGGTGTCCTTCACATCAGTGTTCCATGAGAGAGACATTGCCATAGCAACATCCGCAACTTACATATCGTGCCATAGTAACAACGATCCGCTCTCGGGATCTAGGGTGGGAAGGACATTACTTTAAAAGTAAGCTATCTGATGTGGCCCTTGCGTCTATGTAATTAAGATTGTTTTGCCTTCACTGTAAAGTGTTTGGCCTTCATAAAATATCACACAAGAGCTATTATATATAGTACATATCTTACAGTGTGACACGGTGCATTCTTCTAAAGAGATGAGCTCAGACTTGGGGGCTGAACATTACAGTTTTTCTTATGCCTGGAGCATTTCAAGATGTATCCCTCCTGTCTTGTAACATGCTATTTCGGCATGATACTACTTTACGCTGTGTAATTTTACTAAAGCTCTCCTATAAGGCCTCATGTACACGACCATATCTATTTTGCGATCCGCAAAAAAGGATGATGCCTGCATTGCCTGCGTGTTGACTTAAAGGGTTTCTGTCACCAGATTTAACCCTATTAAGCTAGCTGACATTAGCGATGTGCTAATGTCAGCTAAACCTAACTAGCCTATTCCTACTTTTATCTATGCCCCGTTGTTCTTGCTCCTAGAGGCTCTGTTCTCCCACCTTTGTCACCTCCCTCCAAGTCCTGATTGACAGGGCCAGGCAGCGCTCGCATCCGTCTGCCAGCCCTGTGCTCTGGTGAAATCTCGTGCATTTCAGCATTCGGCACGGGTGCGGTGAGGGAAAGACGCTAGCAGACTGCCAGCTTCCTCACTGCGCCGAATGCTGAATGGCACGAGATTTCACCAGAGCACAGGGCTGGCAGACAGATGTGAGTGCTGCCTGTTCCTGTCAATCAGGACTTGGAGAGAGGCGACAAAGGTGGGAGAACAGAGCCTCTAGGAGCAGGAACAATGCCCCCCCCCCCCCCCCGCTCCTAGAGGCTAATTAGCATATTATAAATGTTAGATTTCTGGCGTAACGGGGGCATAGATAAAAGTAGGAATAGACTAGTTAGGTTTAGCTGACATTAGCACATCGCTAATGTCAGCTAGCTTAATAGGGTTAAATCTGGTGACAGAAACCCTTTAAGTCCGTCCGTAGTATCCATTTTGTGGCCAAATATAGGATATGTTCTTTCTTTTTGGGAAACAAACATACCGGTGCGGAGAGCACTGGGATGATCTGTATGCTCCGTTCCACAAAAGATAGAACATGTCCTACTCTTGGGTTCAAAATGCAGTCCACAGACTCAGTGAGTGAGTGGAAAAAAAAAATGGATGCAACATGGATGTCATCCTTATTATGTGGATCCACATTTTACGGACTGCAAAATACATACAGTCGTGTGCATGAAGCCTTAGACAGTGAAAATATAATATAAATTAGACTCTTTTGTTAGTAGGTAGCCCTTGAGGTAGCCCTTGAGGGGAGAAGAAACCCATATAAAAAGCAAAAGTGAAATTATATAGTGATCTATGCAAGGGAATTTTATATTCAAGTAGCCATATCTTCATCAGAATGGCAGGTTATATAACCAATTAATAAATTCTGATCTCTTATGTACCCCAATGGTTAACCACTAATTTTTAAGCACCCATTGACTTCGTTCTTCTGCGATCCATTAGTCAAACTCTTACCTACTCTACAGTTCCTGAGCTGAGTTCTGTCTCTTGTAGCATTTGAATCTGTTTATTAGGCTTGGGTAAAACGATGACCCAAGGGTCACCGATGATTTATGTTCTTCGTTGTCTCCCTATAGGCCAAAAAATTTGCAGAAATACAGACAATTACATATTTATTGTAGTAGTAGCAAGTTCACTTACAACTTTTTGTCCATTGGGAAAAATTGAGGTGACATCAGTGTAGTTTGCCTTACTCTTCCCGTCAAGTCCTAGTCTAAGTGGGCAGTATTCAGTCAAACATGCTGATCATCTACACAGGGAAAAAGGTAGAGGGGGCTGGTGGGACATGTACCTATGGTTCTGAGTGCTGGGTAATGGAAAATACCTAATTACACCTCTGTATCTGCACTATATGGCGTGTTCTCATTTACGTTGGAGGCTCCTACAGATTCCATCAAAAAGGCCAAACAAAAAAGTCCTGCATGCAGGTTTTTTCTGCCAGCAAAAAGAATCCCAAATGGAAACTGAACTGACTATATTGTAGGGGAGTCTGCTTAGCTCCATTTGTCTCAGTTTTGTGCAAAATCCACCACTTCCGTTATTTTCATTATTCTGCTCCTCTAACATAACAAAACAACAGCAATACGAATACGATATAAAGCGGTGATGTGAACTCACTCTTGGTTAGGTCCCTTCATAGACTGTAGGCTGTCATAAACTCAACTACTACAATCTAGTTAACCAATTTTACAGCAATATGATTAAAGACTGTGGGCACCTTCAGGGCAATTGTTATTGCATTTTCCTCATTTTGGGCTAAAACATTTTTTAAATAGGTCTTTATTAAAGATTTTCATCTGTTTTACAATACATGTCATTAAAAATCAGTCTGTCCCTCCTGAGTCCCATCTGCTAACTTGCTCGTGTGAAACCTTTTCTCCTGAGCTGATAAGAGTTTAGCTGTAATGATTAAAAAACACAATGCAACAGCACTCTGCAAACACAAATAAAGTACAATAATGCCATAATTATAGAAAACATTTTGGTGCTAATGCTATGCTTATTTTGTAAATTTGAGATTATTGGCAAATACATTTTGTACAAAATTTTTGGGCCTGTCTGCTAAACGTCAAGGCGATCTCTATTAGACAGGAACCTAAGACTAAATCCTACCTGTTATGTGCCATAATGGCCACCATAAAATTCAGGGAGTGCAGGTTCCACAAGCATGCTGGGTTCACTCTGCTTTTAGCTGTAATGAGTGTTTATGAGGTCAGGAGAATATAGATAGGGCTTCAAATAAGCTGTCAGCTAACAGAACTCAATTTTCAATTGAAAAAATGTAACATTTCAATAGAAAAAAAAATAGATTTTTAGCTCAAAAAGAGTAAAATACAATAAAGAAAATTGCCCCAAAGGTGTTCATAGCCTTTAAAGGGACACTGACAGGGCCAATAAGCATATTGAGATATATATATATGGCAGTACAGGTCTTATAATGGGTATTACAATCATCTAAGTATCCCCCCTGTCCACATTATACATACAGTAAACTTAAGTTTTATAACCTGCTCCAACGGTCTTCAATCTGCCCAAGGGGCGGCGTTTCACCTCTCTTGCGCCCAGTAAGCGCCGCCCAGCGAAGTGAATATTGATGAGCTGGGCGGCGCTTACTGTACCGGACTTCACAAGATCCGGCGCATGCGCCGGGCACTGTTAAGCGCAGCGCTTCAGAGCGGGGACCGCAGAAGCCGCCCAGCAAACTGAATATTCATGAGCTGGGGGGCGCTTCAAAGCAGCAGTTGGGGGAGGCTGGCTGGGAGCAAGAGAGGTGAAACGCCGCCCCTTGGGCAGATTGAAGACCGTTGGAGCAGGTTATAAAACTTAAGTTTACTGTATGTATAATGTGGACAGGGGGGATACTTAGATGATTGTAATACCCATTATAAGACCTGTACTGCCATATATATACCTCAATATGCTTATTGGCCCTGTCAGTGTCCCTTTAAGCAACGTACACGTAATCTGTAATACTATGCATGGAACATGGATCAGGTGACAACCAGAGACAATTGTCTCCAGATTTGTGTACTTTGGACCAAGATTGTGTATGCCCTAAGTTTCTCTGCATGTACCAAAGGTCAATTGGTGTTGTGAGTAGCACCATTTATTACTATGGGTCTCCGTGCAGTTCATTGTACAGAGCACAGACCTCAATTACATTCATGTGAATTAGCCCTGAGGGGGAAGGGGGGGAGAGTTGTAAGTTTTACGGCAGTAACTATACCGATTTAAGGCTGTACCTACAATTCACACCCATTTCTAATGGGGGCCTTTGAAATGGAGCACGTCCTTTTGTTTGTGAATTCAATCGAACTTTAGAGGAAAGCATTTTCATTAAAATATCTGCTAATTCTTGAAGTTCAGTGCAGATATAGTTCTGTCTGCTGCTGTCCACAGATGATACATACATTCTATATACTACAGTGTCCACAAATCACTCTCAATAAAAAGGTCAAAAGAGTACATAACTTAATAATAACCCCAGGCAATGAGAGAGACGGAAAGGAAATTACCTAATAAAACCATCAAAAGAAAATGATGTTATTTCATTGATTAAATCAAGTTATTTTGCTAGTACAGATGTGGCTGTTAACCTAGTTTTATCTCGACATACCATGAACATATGGATATTATATCTTTTTTCAGCTATCTGATTTTTATTGACAATTTCAATAGAAATACAAGAAAAGGAACATTGTATAAACACATAGATCCAGTAAACAATATCAATGTAGCAAATTCTAGACAAACAATCCCAAGTCAGCGTCGAAGTCAAGTTAAAATTGCCAGAGACCAACATACCCTCAAAGAAATCGGCAAGCTTACCCTGGTCCTGGTTAGGGAGATAAAAGTTAGATACAGCGAATAATCTCTCATAAATACAAAGTTTCAAGAAGGCATAGCAACCATGGGGGTCTGATAGCGTCAAAACAACAGAGGCCAGAGGAGACTTATGAATCCCTATGCTAACCTTTTTGGACTCTGAACTGGTGCTATGGAACCGTATAATATTTATGGTGGATAAGTAGGGATATGGTTAGACCTAAAGTGTGTTTCCTTCAGTAATAAGTAGGTAAAAACGTTTATGCATATGATGTAAGATTTGTGAACCTTTCTGCCAAACATTTAGTGAGCAAAACTGAAGGGCAGGGTTGAAAGAAAAAGGTTGGCAAAAAAAAGGAGAGAAAAGCGAAAATGAAGAGGAAGAGCAGTGGAAGCAAAGCTCCACGACCCCTAGCTACTGAGTACAGAGGTGAAAAGAAAGTAAGATTTAGTGTCATTATCAATACCACCTAAACGGAGATCTGATTGAAAGGAGGAGCATATCCCCTCCCCCAGCCATGCCCCATGCCTAAAAGAGTAAGGAAGCCCAAGAGAAAGGCAAAAGGAAATGTAAGAAAAGAAGAAGTATAGTATCAGTCCATAGCAGATACGGAAAGAGTTGGAAGACACATAATGGCAATTCCCTAAAGTGACTTAAAGAGCACCCAACAGGCTATATATAAATCTGAGCATGTCTAAACCATGGTATAGCTAAAACAGAGAAACTAAGAAAACTGTAATAAGTGCATCCAATGAGGGCCAGGGATCCATCTCCATGGACGGAACACTTAAGGAAGGGAAAGTGATTGGAAACTGGGTTAAATGGTATGTTGAAGGTAACCAGATCTCCTATCCATAGCCCCACAGCCTCCACCACTAATAATCCCAGATATTTATCTAAAGCCCATTGAGCACAATGGGTCAACAGTACATAGGTAAACTAAGATAGACCCTACAGAGTCAAACATAACAACATATGTTTGCAGTAGGATAAGTGCAGCATTGAACACAGCCACATAGTCCAAATCAATCCTGGCGGTAAAACTGGGGACCCAGAGGAGATCATGGAGCAAACGTGAGGTGCACTGTAGGCAATGTTCATGTTCAACAGGTAGGAGCAGCTTCATCCAGTGGTTGTTGCAGACCCTGGTGGCTATCTGCAAATATAGGGGTCAAAGATCTTTGTCTTTGGCAGACAGCCTTCTGAGGAGGTGGTAGCAACCTTGTGATCTAAGGGCCGGTAGGGGCCAAGTCAGCCAGAAATGGTAGAATATGTAGAATTGTAGAAATTTCGTTTTTTGGGCATCTGGGGTCAAAGGCGAGTTTTCTTATGCATGAAGACAGGTAGTTTGGGCTATTATAGGCTATTGAACAGGCATGAGGACAACCAAGAGATGAGAGCTTTCACAGAACACGTCTGCTCCACACCATGTCCAGACCCTGCCCGCTGGATATTATATTTTAATGGAAAAATAATGTGAGCAGATATGAAAAAAATATATAATTACACTACACAGTGAACTAAAGACTATGTGCATGTGATGATGAGACATATTTATTAATGCAAGAAATATGTGAGATCATTGCCTTTTATGCCTTTTCATCATTTTCCCAAATTATTGATAATTTTTTTCCCCTGTTTCTCGTTTTATAATATAAGGCTTCAGTCCAACTATCCCACTGGTGGGCAAACTTTTTAGTCAACTGAGCCAAATATCAACAAAACCGCGATTAAAATTTCTTTTAAGAGCCTAAATTTTTTTCACTACCTTTCACTACCCTCGTCACTTCCTGTTGTGACGCAGCACGTTCCGACGTTTGTAAGGAGGTGTGTACACCCTCGATTACTCTGGCTTCCTGTGTGATGATAATAGTGGGAGGAAATATGGGTGATATGAGATGTACACGCCCTCTCCAGCTTTGCGGAATGCAAATGCGTTCCACAGGCAGGGCCGGTTCTAGGTGAAATGGGGCCTTGGGCAGAAATGCAAACAAAACCAGGGCGGCCCCATGGCACATTTCTCCAGCAGTGTCGGCACATGCACAGACATCTCTCTCATGACTCCCCCCCCCCCCCCCCCCGCCAATGCACATTTCTCTAGTCCAGTCCAAACAGAACCAGGACGGGCTAGTTACAGTAAACTGGCTGGCACTACTGGGAAGGGTGAGATGGTGGGAATGAGATCCAGTAACTAAGTTGTTATAATTAACCAACCTACCTACCAGTAACTGTTGTTGGAACTTGGCTGCCTCCTGTCACAGTCTCAGAAGAGTCTTCTGTGTGTGGGCGGCGGGCCGCGGGCCTTCCCTGGCAGAGTCTGTGGGCTGTGGCTGGCTGACGCTGGTTCTTCTTCTCTGCTCTGGGGGCGGAGCTGTGGCAACGTCAGACAGACGTGGCACGCTCACTCACAGCCACTGCTCGTCGAGTCTCTTAAAGAGGCAGGCAGAGTGGGGCTCAGAGCGGCCACCGGCGTTGGGCCCCCTCCTTTCCATATGAGTCCGGACCGCGCGCCGCCCAGGACTCCATGTGCAGCTGCGCTTAGCGTAGCGACAGTAGCGGAGTTAGAAAACTTAGCAGCGCTGCCACATAGGTCACCTGTAAGAGCCGCATTCAAGGGGCTAAAGAGCCGCTTGTGGCTCGCGAGCCGCGGTTTGCTGACCACTGAACTATCCCGATCCCAAGTTAAATCAAGCTGGGTCTTGGCCTCACTTAACAGGACCGTGGAGAATAGAGTGATACATTGGAATAGAGCTATACATTGGGGCGGACTGATATGCTGAATCCTGTTTTAATTATGTTAAAATGGACACTACCCCTATATGAACTAATTAGACATCGTATTGGAATTGCAGCAAGGCATTAAATGCCAATTATAGCTACACTGTATAGCTCTATAATAGACATGCATAGCTTCAGGATAAACCTACATATAGCTCTATAACAGACATTCGTAGGGTCAGGATAAAACCTACATATGGCTCTATAATAGACATGCATAGTGTCAGGATAAAACCTACATATAGCTCTATAATAGACATGCATAGCGTCAGGATAAACCTACATATAGCTCTATAATAGACATGCATAGCGTCAGGATAAACCTACATATAGCTCTATAATAGACATGCATAGCGTCAGGATAAACCTACATATAGCTCTATAATAGACATGCATAGCGTCAGGATAAACCTACATATAGCTCTATAATAGACATGCATAGCGTCAGGATAAACATACATATAGCTCTATAATAGACATGCATAGGGTCAGGATAAAACCTACATATAGCTCTATAATAGACATGCATAGCGTCAGGATAAACCTACATATAGCTCTATAATAGACATGCATAGGGTCAGGATAAACATACATATAGCTCTATAATAGACATGCATAGGGTCAGGATAAACCTACATATAGCTCTATAATATACATGCATAGCGTCAGGATAAACCTACATATAGCTCTATAATAGACATGCATATCGTCAGGATAAACCTACATATAGCTCTATAATAGACATGCATAGCGTCAGGATAAACCTACATATAGCTCTATAATAGACATGCATAGCGTCAGGATAAACCTACATATAGCTCTATAATGGACATGCATAGGGTCAGGATAAACATACATATAGCTCTATAATAGACATGCATAGGGTCCGGATAAACATACATGTAGCTCTATAATAGACATGTATAGGGTCAAGATAAACATACATGTAGCTCTATAATAGACATGTATAGGGTCAAGATAAACATACATACTGTAGCTTTATAATATCCATTCATAGTGCAATATAAAACCTATGTATAACTACGTATAATATAGTACAAGCTGTGGTTCAGGATACTTGGTATATGCTTCTGTGCGCTGCTGCTCTGTTCAGCCCTATGGGGCTGTCACTTGTACTCAGCTATCCCCTGCAGCCCCACGAAGCTGAAAGGTAGTGGAGAACATGCATGTGTGTCTGCCGCTCCATTCAAATAGAGGAACACATGCCCCTGTTCTAGCGATTGTCAGGGGTCGAATTGGTCGGACCCCTGCCGGTCAGACATATCCTCTATCCTGTGGGTAAGGGATACATTCTTGTAATGGGACAACCCCTTTACCACTTGATATATGATCTCATGATGCTGATAAAGATGTAATGAATTTGTGGATTGATAGGTTATTTTGCTTGAAGCATAATTGTGATTTTAAAATTCCTTGGTTAAATTTATGAATACTTTTTTTTGACTTTGTTTTACACATATTTTGCTTTAGTTTGTGTCTGTACTGTTTTACAGTGGTGTCATTACTTTTTTCATCAATATACAAATTACTCTGCTTACCTTTGGAAACAGTAGATTATTTAAACTTTGCTGTTTTTCCTAATATTTTTGCAGTTTATGCAAGATAGGTTTTGGAGGCACCCTCATCATTCAGATGTTTTAGGGGTTTAGCTTTGTTCGGTCTCTAAAATTTAATTAAAATTGAGTTAAAAGTTCAAGAATTTCTGTTCCATTTATTCCTCTGCCCAGTTTGGTCTTTGCTGTGAGAGTAGCTTGCAGATAAGCAGACATTACCGTATATACATGTGTGAATGGTTTCCTATCTAACCCTCGTTCAGTCGATAGCATACAATTTAACTGAAGTGTATTGTTATTTTTATTGCACCTTACGACCTTGCATATTCCTCCTGCTGATCCTTCACCTCTCTTTCTGTCTTAGGATGGCGTGGGCATCGAGGAAAAGTTGTCCTTGAGGAGAGTGGCGGTAGTGGAAGATTTCTTTGACATTATTTATTCAATGCATGTGGAAACAGGACCTAATGGAGAACAGATTAGGAAGCACGCTGGCCAGAAGAGGACCTATAAGGCTGTAAGTGGATATCTTGTTCCTTTTGTGTTTCTCGTAAAGGCATTGTGATTAAAGAGGACCTCACCACTCCTGACATGTCTGTTTTGGTAAATAATCATATGCAACTTGATATGACAATTCTGGAACATTTCTTCTTATGACTCTATGTTTTGCTGTTCCTCTTCCATTCTTGGTAGAAATTTATGGATAAAGGCATAGTTGGGAGTTACAAGTTGGGGGCGCGTGCCTGCACAGTCTAATATTGTCCAATCAGTGCTGCCAGTGGCAAACTGTGCAGGGACACATCCATTACTGGTAACACCCATCTGTACCATAATAAATAAACTTCTAGCAAGAATACAAGAGGAATGGCAAAACATAGAGTCATAAGAAATAATTCTCCAAAATGGTTATTCCATGGGGATGCAAGTAGCTACTAAAGCCGACAAGTCAAGAGAGGTGACAGGTCCTCTTTAAGGTTGTGAGAATTTACACCAAGAACGGTTGATAAAGTAGTCGTCATCCAGATAAGATAAGATAAAGGGCCACCACAGGGAAAATGAAATTTCTAGTAGCTGACACTTCACACATATAGCACAGGATAAAAAAAGGAAAAAGTCAAACTGCCTGTTTACACTAGGGACGTATGAAAGAATAGAACCTGATGCTGAAATCTGCAGGATCTCCGACAATCTAATGGTATGGGTGCCACCTGTCTGTCCTCCAGTGGCCAGACTTTGAAGAAAACGAGGATCAGCTTGTTGGGCTTTACTGGGTTCAATCTTTTTGTCCTTCCAGAAGATAAGCTGCTGCCAGAGGTGTCTGGTCAAGGCTTTTCTCCCAACCCTCATGTGGCAGCTGTTTTGTGTGTATTGTCATCTATATATACCATACCACAGCCTCACAAATTTTGAACCAGACTGAGGATCCTTCCTACTCTGCTCCATTTAGATTCCAGTTTAGAATCGCAATTTTTTTTTACTGAATGCATGAATCAAGTTCCTGGACATCCCTAACCGGTATCTCTGTAGACCTGAACTCCACCTCATGCCAGATTCACGGCTGGAGAACCCCAAATGTGTTTGCATCTACCTTATGCCTGTTTATAGTAATAACCCTCTATCAGTGGTAGTTCTTTAAAATTAAAGGGGTTGTTAGGATTCAGCCACATAGGTAGGTCTTCCGATGCAGTTGTGAAAGCCAAAATCAAAAGTAGATCATAAAAGGATCCACTTCTGATTCACTGCAATGTTCATTCAGCAGAAGTTTGCACCCTAAAAACAAATCTCATGAATTATGACTAAGGAGAGCATTGTTTGGATGTACTGCATCTAGTACCTCCATAGGTGAGGAGAAATGTCACGGCGTAGAACCATGCATTCCTCACACCAGTGGATGCAATAGATCTAAATAAAGGCATGAACTTACCTGTTTGTTTTTGGATTTACTTTTTCACACTTATGGAGATCCCCTTTAATTTTTCGAATGTGAAAAATGTACAGATCAATAAATTAAAATGGAAAATTAACAGCCCCTTTAACAGCTCAAAAGAATTACAGGTTGGTCTCAAAGATGCTAAGATTGTGTTTTGCATTTGTATTGAGGAGTCATCCACCGAAATGGATTCTTTTCAGCAGCTGAAGACAATACATAGTAGTTTACCGATTTCTATTATTTGAACTTTAATCTTCTTGTAATTTAATTATCTATTGTTGTGAAATGATTCAGTGTGACTGCATAATGAGTCTTCAGTTTTCTCTTGAGCTGATCTGAAGAGCTCAGATCTGACTAAAACGCTCATGATGTATCCTGTAGGAATATCAGGGTACATGTATTATCCTGTACACCTGAGCATGGGATCTCACGTACGTTCACCATGGCAGTTGTGCCAACACATTATTCCCACTGCTGTAAAGCAGCACCTATTTAAATGCTTGCTATTTACAGGTGTTGTATTACAATAGCGGGCTGTCTGTCGGCAATATACCCCTGCTCTTGGGAAAATTCCCCAAGGAAATAATTACAGCTTTGGACATCTGCCAGTAACAACAACTAACAAACTGAAATTTAACCTGAACCAGGGGAGCTCCTGTGATACCATTCTATAACTTACTGTAATGTAGAGCCAGGACGTCTGCGGGAATAATTAGCACTTGTGAATTTAAAAATGATATTCCAGCATCAAGGGCCATGTAGAAGGGGGAGTTCATGGAAAACTTTTTGGGAAAAAAATAACATTGATCAATTTATGCTGTAGTGTGATACCAAAAGGATATGTTTCACCATCATCACTTTTGTGAGAACCTATGATTGTTGAATCAGCAGCATCATATGTATAACTGTACAATGATAATTAATTTAGTTTTTTTTTTTTCATTTTATAAAGCACACTTTCCCCCCGAAAAAGTGTGTTTGTGTGGTGGGGGAATAGTAGAGCGTCTTATAAAGCGAATACTAATGAGCGCTTCAATTATGGGAGTGCTCATTAGTACAGTAGGATCGGAGAGAAGTGAGTGTAGCACTGCTAGTGCCGATGGAGGGTCTGATCTGAGGTCTGATGAAGATTAGGGGTCTGATTTGGGGGTCTGATAAAGATTGGGAGTCTGATCTGAGGTCTGATGAAGATTGGGGGTCTGATGAAGATTTTGGTCTGGCCTGAGGCCTGATGGAGATTGGGGGTCTGATGAAGATTAAGGGGCTGACTTGAGGTCTGATGAAGATTGGGGGTCTGATGAAGATTGGGGGTCTGATCTGAGGTCTGATAGGTAGGTCAGCAGTATCCGATCGTTGGGGGTCTGACAATAGCGCTGTGGCCTTCTATTAGCTCACCTTGCATAGCACAGGTGTACATTGTATAATGGCTGTGCTTGGTATTGCAGCTCAGGTGGCTGAGCTGCACCTAGGCCAGGTGACTGATGAATGTGATGTAGGCCACGGTGCTACTGCGAGCACAGATGCCTTCTCAAACAGCTGATCGGCGAGTGTCCTGGGTGTCGGACCTCCCACCGATCAGATACATCATCAGTTCAAGAATCTGAGAAAACCCTTTTAAAGTGCTCTCTGGGAACTCCGATTTGTTTACATGTGTTCTTGATGCTTTGCATCATTACTTGGCAGGTTACAGTGTATATACAATATAAGGCTACATGCACACAACGTATGCCCCCCATGGCCGTATTGCGGCCCCCATACACCGGAAGGAAGGCACGGATCGGAACTCCACGAAAGCACTACTTCTGTGGTGTTTCTGGCCGCTCCTCCACACCGCAGAAAAGTAGCGCATGCACTACTTTTTTGCGGCGCGGACCGTCGGATGTGGATCGCGGACCCCATTCAAGTGAATGGGTCAGTGATCCGCATGCAGCTGCCCCGCGGTCTGTGCCCATACAGTACGGACTGCAATTTGTGGTCCACAGCATCTGCACGGAGCCCTAATGTTCGAGTGCATGTAGCCTAAAAGTGATTCAGATGACAAACTGGTGACAGGTTTGAGTATGGGCCCATATCATGACCATCACCTGCATATAAAATGCAATACTTAATATCCCCCTCAGGCCCTTGAACTTCATCTGCTCACGGAAACCATTTCTCATCTATATTTATAGTGGATCTCCAGAGAAAAACTAAAGTTCAGAAAAAGCCAGGGTCTGAATAGTTAAATTATCTGTGCTAGGAGCTGCCGCTGTGCCCATTGTACTCTGCCCCCCACCACACTTTTGGTTTTTCTCCCTTCCTCTTTCCATTACTATAATATTCTTACCTCTTAACTCATTATCACTATGACTCCTTCTTCTCATGGAATCTTCGATTGGATAGGACAGACTGTCCTCGGTCTCAGGTTTGTCCTCAATTTTTATACCCAGACTGCATTACTGGAAGCAGACTATTAGGGAGGGGACTTCATGAAACCTCCTTGTACACCATTTATTCAGCGGCAGAAGCAGGGTTATTTTATGATACAACGGAGTGTAGGAGAAGGTTAAACATTGACTGACAGCACAAAATGTCGCCACGCATTGCCGTCCTCATCTGCATGCAGTTTTCTGATGGCTCAACAATACACCTGCTGTGGATAAGGAGGTATGAACAACACAAGAACAATAAGGAGCCCAAGACATGACAGCTGTTGCACGTCTCAAATTCTGCTCCCTCCTGAATTTCTGGTAGATTGCACGCAAGTTCTTCTTCACTACTAAGGTGCTTCTCAGGTACAGTAATAGACTTGTATGAAACCGTTTACACGTAGAATGTAAAATTAATAAAAATAAAAAAAAATAAAAACATAAAACAAAAGCCACAAAGAAAAAGGCTGGGCTAGAAAAAGGCTTCTACGCTAGGTCAGATTATAGCAAGCTCTTCTATGAAACCGAACATCCGAGTTCCAACAGAGATAGTTTTGTCACAAACGATCCTTCTGTGGAGGTTAGAGTTTCGTGCACATCCGGATTCATGAGTGTGGATGTTTGCTCAATGCTTGTTTATCCATCTCTTTTGCGAGTATAATAAAACCTTTTAAAGATTTGATTTGTGGCGGAACTTCACTATGTGCACGGAACTCTAACCTCAACAGAAGGATCGTTTGTGACGAAACTATCCCTGTTGGAACTCATATGTTCGGTTGCATAGAAGAGCCTGATATAATCTGACCTAGCTTAGAAGCCTTTACTTGCACCTGGCAGCGCGATCACCTCCATGGAATAGGCACACGTGGAATGTGTATCAGGCCATTGCTGCGGTACAACCACTCCCAACTGCAGAACTGTGGTTCTGGCACTATTGCTCCTGTTATCGCTGAGTATCCAGGGTATGTTTCCTACTACTGGGATGGTATGTCAATTATATACCCTATGACAAAATGAGCACTGGGACACCCTTTAACTTATTTCATATTTTATATAGTTCTGACATAGTCCAGACTATCATCTCTCTGTCCCCAGTGGGGCTCACAATCTAAATTAAATTGTCTTTGAATTGTTGGAAGAAACCAGAGTGCCATGGAAACACAGGAAGAACACATAAACCCTATGCAGATGTTGTCCTTGGTAAGATTTGAACCTAGGACCCCAGCACTTCAAAGTACCAGTGCTAACCACTGAGCCACACACCTTGATGCCTATATTTAAGGCTGAAAGTGACACTTTACAGCTTAAGTCCTTTATTCTCGGAATCGGTACTACAGGTGCACAGTAAATTAGCTTGTACTGTGTGAATCCAACCTTTGTTTCCAGTGGAACCGGGTGTTTAATTTGTGCTGCAGTTTTAAAACACAGCTACACATGTATCGTGCGGCATGCCTTTCTAGACAAGATTGAATAGAGTATCATACACTATACGGGATCAGCACATTTAGCAATATTATTCTGGTAGAAAAGTGCACGGGCCACGAAAGATGTGGACAGCACACAGTATGTCCGTTCTGTGGCACCTGTCCCATTCTTGTCCGCATTATGGACAAGGATAGGACAGTTCTATAGAGGGCCAGACATTCCATTCCACAAAATGCGGAGCGCACATAGCTTGTGTCCGTGTTTTGCATATCCGCAATTTGTGCACCGCAAAAATGGCTATGGCTGTGTGCATGAGCCCTTAGACTTTAACGGGGTCATTTATTAAACAAAAATATGCCTATATTAGGTGTATGGCGCCGATTGTGGAGCAAAGGTAATTTGCACAGCAATCATGCGACTTTTCCTCACTCACACCAGGTCTAAAAAAAGTGGGTGTGACGTAGGTGGGGAAGGGGACTCATTTATCATATTCTATTATCTGTCTTACATTTAGAATCAGCGGTGGATAGGCCGCCAGCGCAGGGCCGTTCTTCATAAACGTGCAGCTAAGTGTTAATTTTTCCATTTAAAACACCACATTTTTTAAACAAAATAGCACGTCAACCCTTTGTTGGGGAGATCCCAGGACATTTGGCAATTGTGAGCATGCATTATGAACTAGAAACATTTACAGAATAAGGCTACCTTAAAACTTAAAGGGATTGTTCAGTTTCCTATATTGATGAACTATTCTCAGGATAGGTCATCAATATCAGATCGGCGAAGGTCCAACACCCTGCACCTCGGCTGATCAGCTGATTGAAGAGAATGCAATGCTGCTGTGAGCACTGCGTCCTCTTCACTGTTTACCTGCTCGCTTTCGGCAATGCAGCAGTGAGCAGTGTGATTACAGATCCTCCGTCCTATTCGCTTCAATGGGAAGGAGAAATTGTAGTTACACTTTGTCCCATTCAAGTGAATGGGGTAGAGGAGCTGTAATTACACTGATCGCCACTGCAATGTTGACGGAGAGCAGGTAAACAGTGAAAAGAATGCAGTGCTTGGGCAAGACCTGCGTTCTCTTCAAAAAGCTAATTGGCGTGGGTGCTGGGAGTTGGCCCCCTTCTAATCTGATATTGATGACATATCCTGAGGACAGGTCATCGATATAGGAAACCGGAATACCCCTTTTTTAAAAAACAATTTGAAAAAATTGTTGTTAAAATATGAAAGATTACAGTGAATGTTTGGGATGATTCACCGTAAACTTTGATATTTTAATACTGATTAAAAAAATATATGTGTATTTATTAAAGGATATGCTTTAGAGAGCCTTATTCTGTGCATTTTTCTGTCTGTGTGCTACCCTGACAGATTCCAGCTACTTGAATTATCTTGGTGCCCCTGCATATTGTACATTATAAATTAAAAGAAAAACATTTTGCGGTACCTTACTGCTGAACTCAACCATGATTGATGGAATTTTCAGGCCTGAAGCCTGAAGAGAGGTTCTCGTGACATTCTATTGCTGAGTGGGCTCACCCGTTACCAGTGCCCCAAACAAAAAGTGCCCCTACTCACAGTGCCTGCCATAAAATGCTTTACAGTGTGCCTTAGTCAACGAGCCCCTCCATACACAGCACCCTATCTTGAGGGTGCCCTCATACAGAACATCCAAGTCCTCCAGCTTTGCAAAAAAATGGTATGTCAGTGGTCAATAAGTCGCTGATTGCCACAACCAAAATGAATTCCTGACTTTGCAGGAGATTTTCCTGTTTTCAGGATCCAGTGAAATTTTCCCTTTATAAATGTTAGGTACAGGTTGTTAACAGCAAACAGCAGAGTGTGAATGTACACCTACATTGCACCTTTAGTAGAAGGGCCAGGTGATTTCTCAACGTGAAGGAGACTGGTAAAGAGGTGTAATGTTTGGATAGCGGGAAGCGGGTGCCGCTGTATTTGTGGCTGTGCACTGCTTTGTGTAGGATTGCCCTGGACAGTTTTGTTGGGACTCAATAGACACATGCATTCACCAGATGACAAAGACTGAGAACAGAATGTCTATGCTGCTCATATACTGTATATGTAGTGCCCTATAATCATCCCTCACAGGTCAATACAGCCTTGAAGACATCCTTTCAACCAACATAGTTCCTTGCTCTATTTAATTGCATCCCATTTGCTGTTATCCATTTCTGTGCACTTTCTGCTATGAGAAGACTGGATGACAAAATCCACATCAAAATGCAGACGCTGTCTCGTCTTTGTTAGGTCAAATGTATCAATCACTTGCACTTGGATAAATTGTACTACTTTTGCATGATCTAACTGTACTTTCCCCCCCAAAATGACCTACATGACATTTCTGTACCAATTTAACATTCTAATTATTCTCCTAGCCTTAAAGTTAACTCAGTTCTTACTTCCCGAATATTTCACTTTCTTGCTTGGAGAGTGTTAATGAGCGGTTCAGCTGTAACGTGCGCTGTAGACTGAGCTTCATTACCACATGCAGACTGTGCGTTACAGGGTATATAAAATTAAGGTGGCCATTCATATTTGATGAACATCTGTTGAACCCACCAATTTGGACAGGACTGGCCAATCATTTTGACTCCCCCTGACAGCAGATGCTAGGGGAAAATGATCAGGCACTTGCAATTCAACATGCTCTGATGGAAAAAGTAGCTAGAAGGGTTACACGTGTTAAAACATTCTCCTCCTTCTACAGGACAATGTGGATAAAACAAGAATCCACTTTGAAGAAATCTTTTGACAGGTGGAGAGAGGACATCCCAAAACTAGAGGATCAACATCTCAAGAAGTTGGGCTGTACATGGCGATCCTCTCTAATTAGTGCCAGGCACCAATTGATACAGAAGCATATTTTACCCTCTCTAGAATGGGCCAAATGCGTAGGTTTCCCCAGCCCATCTGCACCAGATGTAATGCTTCCAAGAGCTCTTTCCTGTTATACAACACTGGGGCTTCCTGGAGTTAGTTTGTTGGCATGGTCTCTGGGATGGTCCCTACAAAATATGGCTGGGTGATACATATACTTTTTTTTTTTTTTTAAACCAAATTTTATTCAGTTTGTCTCTCGGCAGGAAATTATATAAAATACATTTATCTAGTGATCACAAAAGCGTATTTCATAGTTACATTGTCAGATATTACAGTAAAGCATAATTTAAATCCTGACACATCAAGAGGACAAACATAATATTTTACATAACTATCACAGTAACTAACAACCCCCCCCCCCCCCCCCATTCCCCAGCTTAAAAGAAATCTAAGAAAATCATGTGCCAGACATCTCCAGGTTCCCTGAGATCTTCTGGTGCATATACTTTTAATGTTCCACGCTAGAAATGTCATTCTTCTTAATTGGAAACCCCCTAAATGCCCCACAGTATCCCAATGGGTATAACAGATTAACACTGACCTATCATTGTATTAACTAAGCTATGCTGCCTGACCATTTTTTACAGCTTTGGGATACTTGGATCCAAGCTCAGATCTGTGTTGCGATGTATATGAGGTATGGATGTTGGTGTGATTGTGTGTTTGTTTGCCAGCAGTTGCTTGTTCTGGCTGTTTGCTTTGGATGTTGTGCGGAACAAATTTGTTCTTATCTGTAAGCCTTGGTTGGATATCTTTTTTGTTTAAAAAGAAATTGTAAAATTGTAAGACTGAGATGTTTGAAATACAACTTAGTCTGAGCCTCAAACTTATGTTTATCAAGAGACATCAGCCACCACCAGAGGTATCTGACAGGACCCTATTCCCATCTCCTGATTGAGAAAACATTTTACACTAACACGAGACAGGTGGGCATATGCGTGGGAGGCTTGGAAAGAATAACTGTTGGCCGGACCAGCATTCAGTCAACAGATTTCTAATCTATATGGTTCTGAATTATGGTTCTGGATAAATCTAAATGTCCTCTTGTACAAATGTAACTTAGAGGCATTTTTTTTAAATATATTCTAATATATCTTTATGTGGCCATTTGATTTGCAACTTAGATTGTGAGCTCCACTGGGGACAGCAAGTGATGCTAATGTCAGTAAAGCGCTGTGGAATATGTCAGCGCTATATAAGTGACTAAAATAAATACAATTCTTTGTTAGTACAAGGCCAGAGCAGAGAATGCAGCTACTCAGTTACCACTCTGCTGTCCAAGGTCCTGAAATGGGTTATGTACAAGGTGCCTCCTATCAGCTGAACAATACAGCTTGCTGTGTTACAGCACACAAGGCGTGCTATGTTGCTGCGTTTTCTCACATTGTTCTCAGTTGGGTCATTAAAGGGATTCTGTCACCTCGCACAGGCGCAGTACCCACTGAGGGCTGCGCCAGTGCGATCTGCAGGAGACTGAGGGCAGGAGCTTCATCCTCGTCACTGGGCATGCGCCGAGCCCAGTGACGTCCGATGCTCGCTCTTCCCTGCTGACTGAGGGAAGAGCGAGCATCGGACGTCACTGGGCTCGGCGCATGCCCAGTGACGAGGATGAAGCTCCTGCCCTCAGTCTCCTGCTGATCGCACAGGCGCAGCCCTCAGTGGGTACTGCGCCTGTGCGAGAGTTCGTTCGGCATGAGGGAGGGGGAGGAGAGGGAGGAGAGGCTGTGGCAGGCTGGGGGCGGTTAGACAGTGCAAGGAAGGCGGGCTGGGCACTGTAAGAGGGGCGGTACTGGGCTCTCTAAGAGGAACAAAACGCCCCTCTGGGCACATTCAGGACTCATTTGCATATCAATAAAAGTAGTTTTTTGCAGAAACTGCTGGACGGATTACAAGATAAAAGAGCACAGCCTAATCCAGGTAAGCTGTGCTTCATGGCTGCTTTAAAATCGTTTTTTGGGTTAAGGGAGGTGACAGAATCCCTTTAAATGATTTGACCTGACGGAGACAGAACACCTGGCCATGATCCTGCCAAACCAAGATAATTGTAAAGACGCCCAACCTCTTAGACTTTTCTTTATGGTGTTCGCCAATGGTTGAAAGTTTAGATGTAATAAGTCTTTAGGATTTGCCAGGATCTTCACCCTTAGATAAGGAATACTCTCTCAGTGCCATTTAACTGGGAAACTGTCTCGTAAGTGAGACATCTTTGACTTCTGTACATTGATCTTCAACTTGCTGTGAGCACCATAATAAAAAAAAATCATGCAAGATATTTGGCAATCCTATCCAATGGTTAGTCATGTAAATAAATAAGTCGCCTGCAGACAACTTGAGTTTATGCTGCGTGGTGCCTATTTCATCCCTTGATATGGAGGTGTTTTTTCTGAAGACTGTCGCCAGGACCTCCATCACTAATATATACAATAGTGGGGATAACTGGCACCCTTGATGTGTCCTGTTATTAATGTGAAACAGTCAAGATTGTTTTCCATTCATGTGCACCTGAGCCATAGGTCCCTTATATAGTGCTAGGATTCTTCTAAGCATAATTTGTCCTAAGCCTACTTTTCTAAGGGTCATCTCTAGGAAATCCCAGCTAATTAAGTCAAATTCTTTTTCAGCATCCACAGTGAGCAGACAAAGAGGGATTCTCCAGAAATGAGCCTGAGAAATGACTGATAGTGTCCTTATTGATTGAGCACTGCTTTCTCTTCAAACAGCTGATCGGCGTGGGTGCCAATCAGATATTGATGATCTATCCTGAGGATAGGTCAACAATATGAAAAAGAGGTCACCCCCTTTAAGATACTCTCTAAAAATTTGGCCTTGAGGTTCCATAATCATATTTCTAAACTCAACCACAGGGATCAGTTCAGTTTTGTGGCAGGGTGCAAAGGGATAATACAATGTATTATCCCTTTGCACCCTGCCACAAAACTGAACTGATCCCTGTGGTTGAGTTTAGAAATACGATTATGGAACCTCAAGGTCACATTTTTTTAGAGTATTTTAAAGGGGGTGTCCTCTTTTTTATATTGTTGACTTATCCTCAGGATAGATCATCAATATCTGATTGGCACCCACGCCGATCAGCTGTTTGAAGAGAAAGCCGTGCTCAATGTGAGCAGGTGTAATTACAACTAAGCAGTCCCATTCACTTCAGTGGGATTGTTACTTCCTAATCAAGGGCATGGGAAACTAAGAGATAATCTAGTCAGGTATAACCATTATGGACCATAGAGTGAAACCTATAATCTCTTCCACCAGGGTGTAGTACCCTTCATAGATCTATCAGCTCCATGGAAGAAATTCATCTCCACAGTCTGAGTCACCACCTGGAAAATAGATGACCTACCTGGCATCGAGTCAAATTCTGGGTCAAAGGCCATGTTTAAGTCCACCTCCGACTACCTAAGAGAAGTCACAGAAAAAAAAGCCCATAGCAACCAATCAGATTTCACCTTTCATTTTCCAAAGGAGCTCTGAAAAATGAAAGGTGAAATCTGATTGGTTCATATGGGACACTGAGCCAGTTTTCCTTTACACCAGTTTTAATAAATCTTCCCTATACTGTAGACAGAGTAAGAGGTCTCAATGTTTTCTGGAAGTCCCTATCTGGCCAGGGAGGTGGAAACAATAGCAAAGGAGAGACAAAAAAAGATAACATAAGGAACAAATAAGAGAACAGAAAAAAATGCCATCAGAAATAGCCAAAACTATAAGTAACTTAGCTCTTAGGCCCAGTCCAGAACTATCACTAAGGACAGACCTGAGGTCCCTATGTGGGAAACTGAAAGCCATAGGCTCTGGGGCTCTCTAGTGTACCCCAGTTGACATAGAAAAATCTGGAAAATGATATTGAATGGTCACTACATATAACTTATATGTAAGTAATAAAGAAAAAAATCCACTAATGGGTAGTATCCTAAAAAGGAGGACAGAAATAGTCTTGAATAGACTTGGGAGCTGGAGGAAAAAACTGTGAACTTTTTAGAGCCCAGGAGAAGTACAAGCATCAGATTTTGCCATCTTTCACATTGAGGCAGGCCCAGAGGAAGGCTACCAGGAAGTAGATTATGGGGTAAATTGAAAGTCTCTAGAAACTTCAGGAGATCACTCAATGATTTAAGATTAGCCGTCTTTTGTGATAGGGTTCTCCGGGGAACCCCCAGAGATAAGGAATCCCTTTGTCTCTGAGGTCTGTGAGAAGAAACTTAAGGACTTTACATCATTTGAGAGTGCATCTAAAAAGATCTGCAAGGATTGTTCCATTACATCTTAGGTCTTGTTTCTCCCTCGCAGCTATCATGACGGCGTCCTTCTCTGTGAAAAAATTAATCCAGCATATAGCATGATCTGTGATCTTGTGATCTGTGAATGCAGTCAATAAGAATAGGTTCCATGGCCTTTTCACCCAAGATATCTTTGAAAACTGTGCCACAGACTCTAACTCATCCATGAGCACAGTTTCCGGAATGCCTCTTATGCGTATGTTGTTCTGCCAAGGTCTATTTTCTAGATCATCAATCTTGTTCTAGTTGGGTCAAATAATTTCTTTGCCCTCTTCAGCCTCCTCCACCCTTTGCCCAAGCTTTTTATTGTTCTCCTTAATCGCCTCCTATTCCTTCCTGTGTACCTGTTGCAACCTGCCAATGTATGACCCATTTCCTGTTTGGTAGGTATGGACCTTAAATGTTCTTTCCAGTTCCAAGAGCCTTCGGTTCCTTTTTCCAAATAGTCCTGATCTGAAGCAGCAGCTAGCTGCACACTTGAGCAGAGGGTAGAGGAGGATGGAGTGGTGTTGCTCTGTCATCTAGTGCATACAAGTGCACCCAGTGCCACCTTACCTTCCCCAGTTTCGTCCAGCTGCTTAGACCAAGGGTGGGAAAAGCGCTGAATACTTTGTCCCTTGGTGTCACGGGAGGTCTTGGGAGCCAGGGTCTTGTTTTACCTCTTACTTCTCACCATTTTTGATTCTGCTTGAAGAGCTCTGCTATCAATACTGCAATGCTGAACAGGCTACTAGGAGCTCAATGAACATGCTTTTCATAGCGTCACTGGTAAGCCATGCCCCCTTTTGTCACACTTTTAAAGGTAAAGTAATTAAGACAGAAGTATATAATTATAGTCGCTATAATTTTCTTTCAAACTAACAAAAGATAAAAGAATGGCACCATGCCTTGTTGTTCCTGAAGTTTAATATTCATGTGTAAATTATTTCCCACTTTCTAGCCCTCCAAGATCACGGTAACATCAGTTAAAACGGCGGAGCAGCCCCTGCCCTGTCATTACTGGCAGCTTAGGTTTCAGTTCTGTGATTTCAAAGCTTTAAATATTCAACACAATCATTTGTTAGCTGCAGAGTGAATAGTATTACCATAATTTCTCATTTGTTGTCACATACACAATTGCAAATGCTGATATCAGGGACACCGGAGCCTTATATCACTTGGAAATTAAACAAATTGACTATCAACATTCATTTGCACTTACAAAGATACATTACTTTTATCACAGCTTGAGCCCACTTTCCAAAATACTGAAGTGGAAGGAAAGGTTACAGAAAAAACGGCTTTCAATTTTCTGCCTATACTACCATACTGTTTGTACGTACTACTGTATTATTTCAAATGACATAATTATAAAGCACATCATGTGTCACCAAGCATGAGAACCCCGCCATTGAAAGGGGTGAAGTTAATGTGAAATTGATTTCCATCAAAAATTGTTAGACTGGAAAACCACAGTATTAGAAGATCCTTTACTGGTCCTAGGCACAGACGCAATAGTGGGCTCATAAAGGGGTTCTGCAAGAATGGGTTAGGTTTGGGAAAAAAAACACCCACACTTTACCAGGCCTGTAAAGGGAAGATTACTTACCTGCTTTCCTGCACTGGCTCCATGCTCCTCTGGGCTTCCGCGATGGAGACTGGATCCCAGGGGGTTGCCTGGCTTGGAGAAGAAACTTTTTTGCTAATTTTTAAAAAGTTGCACATCATAAATGGGACTTGGGTTCTAATTTGAAATCCTGACCTACCTTTCACCGCACTTCTAAAAGTGGCGAGGCTCACCAAATGCCACAAATATATGCACCAAATGTCGCACACAGGCATCACTTGCAACATTTTTCATTGCAAAACTGGTGTAGCAGACATAAATGTCCCTCATAGTTTACAGGAAAATATTCAGGTAATGCTAACTCTGTCCATTATGCATGTTAGATAGACTTCATAGAACTGATTTGACTTTAAATTCACTTTTCTGCACAGAAGTCAGCGGTATAATTTTAGCCACTTGTTACCTACAGAAATATATTTTGTAGTATACTGACCCAAAGTAGATTTAAAGCTCTTCCATTTATCGCCTGTAATATTGTGTGCCAATAGTTGCTCCCAGTCTATGCCCTGAACAGCTGCCCTCAATCCAGGGAAATTGGCCTTTTAAAAAAAATAGCTTTTTGCAGTTTAGGGGGAATATTATGATTTTGTGGTCACTATTGCCAAGTGTTTTACGAGCTCTGAATTGTTAGAAATTACCAACAGAGCATTGCCCCTAGTGTGATCCTCTACAAACTGGCCCATAAAGTGGTCCTGGAGCAAGTTGAGGGATTTTCTCCCCTTTGCAGTTGAGGCAGAACAATGACCCCAGTCAATGTCTGGGAAGTTAAAATCTCCCATTATGACCAATGTACCAGCCTGTGCAGCCCGCACTGTTTGGTTACACAACTGTACTGCTAGCTCCTCAGTGATGTTAGCGGGTCTTTAGATTCCACCAAGTATTATTTTTTTAGTGTTTATTTCCCTTTATAATTCCACCCATAAGGTTTCAACATCCACACCATCCGCACCCACAATTGCATCTTTCACACTCGCCCTCATATCACTCCTCACAGACAGGCCCACGCAACTTCCTTTCTTATTTGCCCTGCCTTTCCTAAAGAGTGTAAAACCCTTAACAGTCCAGTCATACAAAGAGTCCAGCCATACTAACCACATGATGTATTCCTCCAATACAATAGACTCCAGCTCCCCCATTTTGCTTGCTAGGCTTCTCCACATTTAGTTCTGGGAATGTGAATTCTGGAGATTTTGTGGGCACCTTGGATTTTTATTGTTGGTTTGTAACATGTTGATGTTACCAACAGCACTGCTTTTCTTTGGTCTACAAGCAGAGCAGAGAGGAGGATGGGGCAGCTCTTTAGCTAAGTGTTCTGAAGTAACTTGTCATCCTGTGTGATTAGGACACGTTTTGTGTGTACTAATAGGACGGCGGCCATTTTATTTCTCCTAATGATTGCTCCCCAGACAAAACAAGCCATTATTACTAATGAAAGGTATTTTGGAATATATTTATAATAAAGTAATATTTAAGTATTTTCATTTTCTTAATTCCCAGAGAACCCCTTGAAATACACTGTTGCAGCAATATTTTAATTGACAGTAATCACAACAAAAGCCAATGAACATTCAGTTTAATTTTCAGCAGTTTATTTAGCGCATTAGTATTAAGTTAAACATTGTTACATCTGTAGATAGGATATATGCAGCAAATATTACATTTAGAGAGAACTTAAACTAGTTTTTGTCACTCTGATCATTTTCACCCTTGGACATAAGCATCAGCTGCAAATTTCAATCCATTCTAATGATATTTGGCCAAACTAAATGTGCAAATTTGTTGAGGAACGGGGGTTATAACTGTCAGTGGAACCATCAAATGGGAAAATAAATTAATCAAAATTGACCATATTATGACAAGAGGGAAATAGTTGGAGAGCTAAGTGAACTAGATTCACACTATTGCTTTCCTGGGGGTGCAGGGTGTCCCATCCCAAGGTTTCTACCATTCTATATGAGGCAGAAGTCATTATCCTTGGTCCACTTGCATGGTTAGTGTATTCTCAATTGTGTCCTGGGTTGTAAATTCAGTGTATTTTGGACTCCGTATTGTGTGCACTACCTTTGTTCATTCTTCAGTCTTCCGTTGACAGCTGATTTGACTTGAACTCATCATGTTTTCATTAGGAGTTTTACTACTTTCATGTTAAGATGCATGCTACAGACTTGATCAATTTTGTGTCCCTAGAGGAACCTAACGTTTTGCTTTCCTAATCTCACTAATGTGTATTCATCACTCTCCTGTATGATCTATTAAGCCAGTAACCTCTTTTCTAGACTTCACTCTTCTTCTCAGTTTTTTCTGTGTGGTCACATCACTGACAAACACTTGCAGAGATAAAAACCCTTTGTGTGAATATTTTATTTTATACAGCTTTAGTGATAAGAGATAACCAGATGAAATGATGAGAGGATTGGAAATATATGGTATATATGGTACTATGTAAAATAGAGCCGTTTACTTATGCAGTCAAACTAGTAAAATAAATGTCATGTCAGTATTGACTGCAATCCCCCCATCTAAAAAAATACATCAGTAGATATGGCTTGTCCAGATCCTCCAGATCCCAAAATCTGTTTAAGCATAACTGTTTAATTCCATATATTTCTATATGAAGTGCTTACAGGTCTTTTGGATTTCATATTGCACGGCACTCTTAATAATCTGGACATTTTTTTTTATCTGTCCTCACTGGGATAATTATCTGTTTGGGTCACTATTTTTAGGAATATTTAGACCCCCTTGCATTAAAAAAATACATTTTGGTCTTGATGAGACTGTAGTTCTGTATAACTCAATGTAGGTCAATTGGGCTAAGATTGTGCGCCCTGCCTGAATCCTAGAGAGTAAAAGAGGACCTTTCACCGGTCCGGACATTACAATATAAGTACCTGGCACTGTAGGGCATGTTAAGGAGATGTACTTGCGCTTATTTTTTTTCCTATGAGCTGCTCCATTGCCCCACTGTGTCCCCCATTCTGGTTTCCCTCCCTGTATGTAAATCCATACAATCGGTACAGGAAGGAGGAGACGGCTGTCCAATCACAGAGGACCATGTGAAAAAAAAGCTTGCCTTCTGCCTGGCTGTGACGCGGTCCGCTGCGTTTGGACTGCTCACAGCCGGGGAGAAGGAGACGCCCCCTGAGAAACACGGCCATCTCCTCCTCCCTGTACCGATGGTATGGATTAGCATACAGGGTGGACAACCAGAATGGGAGGCATAGTGGGGGAACGGAGCAGCCCATGGGAAAAAAATAATAAGCGCGAGAACAGTGCCAGGCACTTATATTGTAATGTCAGGACCAGTGAAAGGCCCTCTTTAAATACATTCTTAAGTGTCCCGGATATATTCCCTTGTTATTAATACTTAGCTTTTATTAAATCAAGCATAAAAATGCAAATAAAGGATATAAAGTATAACCTAAAAGGAGATGCTGTAGTAATGAGTGAGTGGTCCAATGATTAGCGGTATAGGCCTGGAGGTCACTATTGTTATATTATTATGTGTGAGTACTCCCTAGCCAACGACAGGAGTAATTGGAATCACAGTGGCAGGGAACTGACTCCGGTGAATTGTGGTGGCACTAGATTCAGCAGTAGCCCCAACAGGTTCAGTCTCCCTGGGGAGGTCTCCTAATAGATTCTTGGCTGAATCAACTTGCCCTAGCTGTGTGAGAGTTCAATCCCTATAGTGGTTGTAGTTGGAGCACTTGCACAATGGTGATCCCCAGCCTCTGGAACCTCAGACCCAAACTGATGCACCCTATCCTATCATTAACCCTTGTCCTCTAACATGTTTCACAGTATTAGGGCTCTTCAGGGAGCATCAAAACTAATACGGTGAAACACGTTGGGGAAGACTTTATAAGGAGACTGAACCTGGAAGGCTACTGCTAAATCTAGTGCCAGCACAATTCACTGGAGTCAGATCCCTGCCACTATGGTACCAATTACTCCTGTCATTGGCTAGGGAGTACTCACACATAATAATATGGCAACAGTGACCTCCAGGCCTATACCTCTAATCCCTGGACCACACCCTGATTTCTACAGCTTCTCCTTCTAGGTTATACTTTGCATCCTTTATTTTCATGTTATGCTTGATTTAATAAAAGTTGCGGTTTAATAACAAGGCCACTTAGGAATCTGTAGTTCTATATATCCCAATGAAAGCTTTTGTTTCTAGATTATTGCCTTTTACAAAAGTTCAGTGCATTTGGAAAGTCTTCTGACAATTTCACGTATTTCACATTTTATGTAAAAAAAGTTAAAATTTCCCCCCATCATTCTGCACGCAATACTCCCTAATGAGAAAGTGAAAACAGAATATTTGAAATCTTTGCTATTGAAAAAGAAAAACTAATTGACATAAGTATTCAGAGCCTTTACTCAGTACTTAGTTGAAGCACCTTTGGCAGCGATTACCACCTCTGAATGCACCATATGTTAGTACATAATTTTAACAGCTATGTGACCCTTGATCCAAATTTGCTGAGACCTTATGTGAATATATGGATAAGCACTTAACTCAATATAAAGAAAACGAGAAACCCATTGACGCATACAGTTGAATGCAGATTTTTTTAAGTTTACAAAGTTAGTTGAAATATGGAAAACTTTCTAAAATACGTCTGTTGAGCAGAACATATGCAGGTCAAGGTAAGAGACAGTTCTCCAGTAATGCTGATTGGACAAAAGCTTTGTGTTATGCTGGTCTACAAGATTGGCATGCGACCATAATCTAATGTACCGACATCCGGAATGTGCATAAAAAACACTAAGTATTTCATTCTGACAACAGTTTAGTTTTGTTCTCATTCAAGGTTAAGAGGGGCAGATGCAAGCAATGCTTTTTACTGAATGCTTGTGCTATTTTATAGGCACATTTTTGCCATATTTTAAAGGGATTATCTCATGTAAGACAACCCCTTTCACATTGTATCTGCTGAGGAAATCAGCTGGTTGCCCTGGTTTATGCTTCCAGCATCCCTAGCAAACAGCTGATTTTGCCGGAGTAAGACAGGCATTTCCCTTGTAGCAGCCATCGCAAGATGTAGTATTATATGACAGCCACTCAAATGAATAGTCATCTATATAAGACAACGATTCCTTCATGGGGTTGTCTCACTTCAGCAAAAGACACTTACTAATGTATTGTGATTGTCCGTATTTCCTCTTTTGCTGGCTTTATTATTTTTTCTCCCTTTTTTAGAAAGGAAGTGTGATAGGTACATAGTAGCAGTCTTGTTTTTTTCTTTATTTTTCTTTTATTTGCAACATTTCATTAAAATATGTCATCATAATCTTGTCTGAAAACCTTCCCTCCTTCCTCACACTTCCACCAATCTAACAATCATAATAAAAGAGAAAATAAAAAAAAGAAATAATGACTTTATTCCCCAATATTTTCATTCACGTGCATTCATTTAAACATTCAAACCTTGATACAGTCCTTTACTTCATATGATTCAGTCATTGTAACCAGATTAATCTACAAATTAACATTGGGGCACTAGCTGAGTTATCCCTAGTATCTCTAGTATTTTTAAAATTTTAATTGAGGTTTTTAATATTAAGGTTCTTTTATATTTTATCAAAATGAGTTTCCAACATTCGCCAATCTTGTTACGACTGCTCGTTATGTATAAAACCTCACTGGGATTCTACCAGATCTGAGGTATTTGGAGCTGCACCTAAGGGTCCATTCACACGTCCGCAATTTCGTTCCGCTTTTTGTGGAACGGAATTGCGGCCCCATTCATTTCTATGGGGCAGCACGATGTGCTGCCCGGATCCGGAATTGCGGATCCGTACTTCCAAGAAATTGTGGACAAGAAAAATTGCGGCAATTGCGGACAAGAAAAGGCATTTTCTATGAGAATGCCGGCAATGTGCGGTCCGCAAAAAGCGGAACGCACATCGCCGATGTCCGTGTTTTGCGGATCCACGGATTCGTGGATCCGCAAAACACACACGGACATGTGAATGCAGCCTAACTCTGATGTTCTTCAAAAATCTAAAGAAAATAATAGAGTGTGTGAATTATAATAAAGGACCTGTCACCTCCTGGCATGTCTATTTTAGGCTACTTTCACACTAGCGTTCGATCGGATCCGTTCTGAACGGATCCGATCATATTAATGCAGATGGAGGCTCCGTTCAGTACGGATCCGTCTGCATTAATAACTTAGAAAAAATTCTAAGTGTGAAAGCAGCCTGAGCGGATCCGTTCAGACTTTCAATGTAAAGTCAATGGGGGACGGATCCGCTTGAAGATTGAGCCATATGGTGACATCTTCAAGCGGATCCGTCCCCATTGACTTACATTGTAAGTCTGAACGGATCCGCTCGCCTCCGCACGGCCAGGCGGACACCCGAACGCTGCAAGCAGCGTTCAGCTGTCCGCCTGTCCGTGCGGAGGCGAGCGGAGCGGAGGCTGAACGCCGCCAGACTGATGCAGTCTGAGCGGATCCGCTCCATTCAGACTGCATCAGGGCTGGACGGAAGCGTTCTGCTCCGCTCGTGAGCTCCTTCAAACGGAGCTCACGAGCGTACCGACGAACGCTAGTGTGAAACTAGCCTTAGAAAGTAGACAAAATAAATTCTCTAGCAGGAGTAAAGCCATTCTGATCCAGGTGTATAGGTCCGAGGGTCACCTTGGTGAAACAATTTATAAGGTTCTTTATGATTAGCTTGGTTTCTGTATTTAATAGTGAAATTACAAAGGATTCAACCTCCAAGTCTTCAAATTTCCTTTGGGATCTAGAGAGGCCCATATACGTTCACGCGAATCAGAGCAATAACTAACTTGTTTTTGATACAGTACAGGACTTTAATATTGCTGGCCTATCCTATCCTATCCTCTGGTCCGTTACTAATTATCACCTCTTTCGTTCTTACAACTACTATATTTCTAATTAGCTTTCTAATTATTTGTTAGTTTTTCATCATTCAGAAAAAAAAAATCCTAACAAAAAAAGTGTATGTTAAGCATTTTTAATTAACCTATTTTACAATCCCCGGACTTTTAACCATTTATTAATTTATTCTTGCTTTCCTTTGTCGTTTGCCTAATACAATAGATAGAGTCTCACTTTAATCTCTATGTGATATCGTCACCCTCTTTATTCAGATACTGAATTTACTAAGTTAGTAATTTGAAGTGTACTCTTTGAGCATTCATAACATGTGTTCTTATTTTCACCTCAGCCAATGTCATTTCATCCACTGGTTTTAATTAAAGCATTTAGGAAAGTAGCGGCATACAGTAAATCACACAGGAACTACATATAGGTCAGCGTACGGCAAACAGGTCACCTTAAGCAACTGACCAGATTTATAGTTTCCTTCAAAAATATGTATTATGTATCATGCCTTCTGAAATATAGACTCCTAGTAATATTATCTACAGACTATACACCTGGTGCCTAATGAAAGTACTAAATCAAAAGAACCAGTCTCATAAAGAAAATATATTTTTGCCAGAAATCACACAATGTGCGCATCAATATTGGGGTTCCCCTACCCTTTCTGCTAAAACCGGCCCTTCTTCTAGGAAGGACTGCCAATATGTTTTGCACCATGATAGCTGGGAGACATGTCTATTCATTCACAAGAACCTTGTTGAAGTCAAGCACTGATGATGGATAATGCCTTATGGATTCCAGTCAGTGTCCCAACTTCAGAGCTAAGGCCATGAACTTCTAACACACCTAAATCAGTAACATATTCTTTATTGGGAGCACACAGTTCTCTAGAATGCCATTGAGCGCTGCAGAAGGTAACTCAAATGCTGCAAAATGACCCCAAACCGGTATTCCTTCTTCACAAAGCTAAACTGCTGGAACTCCGCTCCTTTCATCCTCCAAACCCAGATCACTCGATGGTGGAGAATTATCCATCACTTCAGACTGTCCATTAAACCACATGCTTCTGCGCATGGATGAATTCAGCAATGTGTGCTGCTCACCAGCCATAGAAATCCAATCACAAAACTTCCAACGAATTGCTGTATTGATGTTGGTCTCCACTTGGCTCCCTAGTTCTGTCAGTGTGTGCAGATGAATGAGCCCCTCCAATTGATTGTTGCTCATAGACATTTAACTTCACATTAAGACCACTGGGCTGCTCTCACAAATGCTCATAGTAATGCATGTGGCATAAACCCACCAATACCTTGTGGTAAAACTAACAATTAGATTTGGTGGCCACATACTTTTGGCCATGTGGAGCATATGTGTGTGTCTTGGCTGACAATGGGATTTTACACTTGTATTTCCATGGAATATAGTTCTGTTCTATATGATATGAGATAGTCAATCTTGCTACTTGTTTTCTATTGAAACTGATTTAGTCTTTTTTACTTTATGTGGTGATTGATCTTACATGGTGGATGTTTGATTTTTTTTAGATTTCAGAGACTTATGCCTTCCTTCCAAGAGAAGCAGTGACAAGATTTCTGATGAGCTGCTCAGAGTGTCAGAAAAGAATGCACTTAAATCCAGATGGAGGAGAACATAAAGGTAAGGAAAAGTCCCATAGATGATAATTTCTCAATGTATATTATGTACATACTCATTCTATGTATGTTACTGTTTTACTATATATATATATATATATATATATATATATATATATACACTCACCTAAAGAATTATTAGGAACACCTGTTCTATTTCTCATTAATGCGATTATCTAGTCAACCAATCACATGGCAGTTGCTTCAATGCATGTAGGGTTGTGGTCCTGGTCAAGACAATCTCCTGAACTCCAAACTGAATGTCAGAATGGGAAAGAAAGGTGATTTAAGCAATTCTGAGCGTGGCATGGTTGTTGGTGCCAGACGGGCCGGTCTGAGTATTTCACAATCTGCTCAGTTACTGGGATTTTCACCCACAACCATTTCTAGGGTTTACAAAGAATGGTGTGAAAAGGGAAAAACATCCAGTATGCGGCAGTCATGTGGGCGAAAATGCCTTGTTGATGCTAGAGGTCAGAGGAAAATAGGTCGACTGATTCAAGCTGATAGAAGAGCATCGTTGACTGAAATAACCACTCGTTACAACCGAGGTATGCAGCAAAGCATTTGTGAAGCCACAACACGCACAACCTTGAGGCAGATGGGATACAACAGCAGAAGACCCCACCGAGTACCACTCATCTCCACTACAAATAGGAAAAAGAGGCTACAATTTGCACGAGCTCACCAAAATTGGATTGTTGAAGACTGGAAAAATGTTGCCTGGTCTAATGAGTCTCGATTTCTGTTGAGACATTCAAATGGTAGAGTCAGAATTTGGCATAAACAGAATGAGAACATGTATCCATCATGCCTTGTTACCACTGTGCAGGCTGGTGGTGGTGGTGTAATGGTGTAGGGGATGTTTTCTGGGAACACGTTAGGCCCCTTTTGTGCCAATTGGCCATCGTTTAAATGCCACGGGCTACCTGAGCATTGTTTCTGACCATGTCCATCCCTTCATGACCACCATGTACCCATCTTTTGATGGCTACTTCCAGCAGGATAATGCAACATGTCACAAAGCTCGAATCATTTCAAATTGGTTTCTAGAAAAAGGAAAAAGTCTGGTACCGTGGTAGCCAATAGAAAACTAGTTAAGTTTAGTGCTCTCATTAAGAGAAACAAAATAAGAGTATTGCAGGTTTGATACCTTTTAATGGCTAACAAAAATAGAAGTAATGATGTTACATAGCGAGCTTTCGAGACATCACCAGTCTCTTCATCAGGCGTACTACAAGAATATATGAAGAAACAGCAATATATATACAATGAGAACAGAGGCATGGGGGGAATGAATGGACATAAAAAAAATAAAAAAACAGAACAACATATTAAAGATCTTGAGAATGAGTCCCTGGGACACTCACATGTTCTACATCTAATGTGGTTTATCTGATTCTCTGCACTAAATGTCCTGTTAGAGGCCTCTACGTTGGAGAAACAGGACAGAGACTCAATGCAAGGATGAGGTCCCACCGCCACACAATTAAAGAGAAGAAGCTACACTTTCCTGTGGCTAAGCATTTCTGTAGCCCAGGACACAATGTAGAACATATGAAAGTTCTCATATTAAAAGGTAACTTCAAATCCCAAAAAGCTAGAAGAATTTGGGAATACAAATTTATAACACTGCTTGACACTTTGAATACTGGACTGAATTTGTCCCCGGGATTTATGACACACTACAAGATCTAAAGAGTCTTCTGAAGACATAGTCGGGGCACCAGGTCTCTGAGATAACATCAATTTAGAGACCATAAAACTTTCACACCCCTTATCTGTAAGATAATTAAGGACTCATTCTCAAGATCTTTAATATGTTGTTCTGTTTTTTTTTTTTTTTTTTCTTTTTTTTTTTTCAAATGTCCATTCATTCCCCCCATGCCTCTGTTCTCATTATATATATATTGCTGTTTCTTCATATATTCTTGTAGTACGCCTGATGAAGAGACTGGTGATGTCTCGAAAGCTCGCTATGTAACATCATTACTTCTATTTTTGTTAGCCATTAAAAGGTATCAAACCTGCAATACTCTTATTTTGTTTCTCTTAATGAGAGCACTAAACTAAACTAAATTGGTTTCTAGAACATGACAATGAGTTCACTGTACTAAAATGGCCCCCACAGTCACCAGATCTCAACCCAATAGAGCATCTTTGGGATGTGGTGGAACGGGAGCTTCGTGCCCTGGATGTGCAGCCCTCAAATCTCCATCAACTGCAAGATGCTATCCTATCAATATGGGCCAACATTTCTAAAGAATGCTATCAGCACCTTGTTGAATGAATGCCACGTAGAATTAAGGCAGTTCTGAAGGCAAAAGGGGGTCCAACACCGTATTAGGATGGTGTTCCTAATAATTCTTTAGGTGAGTGTATATATATATATATATATATATATATATAATGTGACGGACTGAACCGTCACTGGGGCTGCTGGAGAGGCCTGAGGGCCAGCCTCCTTCCTATGGACTATGGACCCAAAACTATGGAAACACCCCCCCCCCCAGCTCATTATTCTACAAAGGGAAAAATTGGTAGTTTCTGCCTGTGAGTGAATACGTTATCCCATTGTGTTGATTAAATTGTATCACATGTGTGTGTTTTCAGCCTATAACTGCTTGTGATTGGTTTATGCAAAAAGTGACTCAGTCTTCAACAAGGTATCCATGGGGAGTGTCCCTTGCTGGAAGACCTGTATAAAAGGCTGGCATGTAGACTTTTAAAGTGTCTTGTTCTACCCTTCATGAAGTCTGGGCTCATGTTTGGGGGATTGAAGAACTACACTCTGGGCATTGCTATATTCATTATACTCTCCAGAGTATAATCCCTATCTCTTGTAAGAGCTTGTTCCTGCATCGCTCTCTGAAAGAAGAGAGTGTCACCCACTGGAACCCTTGTCGTAGGTCCAGGGTAGGTAGAAGACAGCGAGATTCCAAACAAGCTACGGCGGTTCGTGGGGGCTGCAGTGCTTACGGTGTCGAGCAGAGTGCTTGGACCCCTCTGGAAGCACGAGGAGCATCCATCAATAGAGGTACCAAGTCAGGGTGCTAGGAGATCCGTTACAGTGGTGGCAGCAGTGGGATTCAAACCCATCCATTGCCTTAGACCACTCCGCCATGCGAGCATTCTAAGGTGCTGGATTGAGGCTCCAGTCTGTAATGAATCTCCTAGCACCCCAACAGGCAGACACTACCCATTGCTGATTCTTTCCTAAAGAAACATTTGTGATAGCTACTAATGTACCTCATTTAGTATTTAGAAATACAGAGTCAAGCAATGGTCATCTACTGTCTGTAAGGAACTTTTGTGAACATTTCACATGATAGCAAGAAGAAGCACATAGGGTACAAAAGTAACTCACAAGTTCCAAGGAAGTCATATGACTTCAACTTTTACTTGACAGCTACTATTGGTGTAATTATGTGGCAAAACTCTGTATAGACTTCTGTATGATAAAAAAAAAAGGTTAATATATTTCAACATAAATAATAATACCTGAATGTGATCAAATACACAAATTAACCACATTTTATTTCCTACAGATAATGGCAAACCACCCACCCTGGTAACCAGCATGATTGACTATAATATGCCAATCACAATGGCTTATATGAAGCACATGAAACTACAGCTCTTAAACTCACAACAAGATGAGGTAAGTCATCTATCTACCTATTAATCTAAAAAAAGGAAACTCCACGGCACTTCCAAAAATAATGTACATATTTTATTCCACCAGATGTGACGTTTCGGTCCTCTTAATGGAACCTTTTTCAAGCAATTGCCGCTGGCGCTCCTACTTTTCTGTCTTGATTGTGGTGCTGCCCAGTGTTATTTTTTTTATATCTATCTATCTATCATCATATCTATCTATCTATCTGTCTATCTATCTATCTATCATCATATCTATCTATCTATCTGTCTATCTATCTATCTATCTATCATCATATCTATCTATCTATCTATCTATCTATCTATCTATCTATCTATCTATCTATCTATCTATCATCATATCTATCTATCTATCTGTCTATCTATCTATCTATCTATCTATCTATCTATCTATCTATCATCATATCTATCTATCTCATCAAGCATTCACATTGTGATCTATCTATTCACCAAGTTAATAAGAACTGCTTGCAGTGCTCCAGGAAATGGCCTCCTGTTGTGTTATTGGGACCTATACAATGAAAGAAGTCTCCCATTGTAACTATTCACTATTCAGTCCATCAGACTCGATAATAAATGATTGTTACAAGTAATGGGTTTGGTAGGCAGCAGCCTAAGTGATTTTGGACAGCTACATAGCAACAGGTGTCACTGACCGTGGATGATCACACAAGTCTCCACAGATGGTATGGTGTTACTTACATAGAGTGGAAGAGCTCCGGATCCGCAATACACTACGGACATGTGAATGGACCCTAAGAAAGACATTTACTTTAGGGCTCCTTCAAACGGACGTCTTTTTGCGTTCCGTATACGGAACCATTCATTTCAATGGTTCCGCAAAAAAACCGGAATGTACTCCGTATGCATTCCGTTTCTGTTTTTCCATTCCGTTGAAAGATATAACATGTCCTATTATTGTCCGCAAATAACATTCCGTGGCTCCATTCAAGTCAATGGGTCCTCAAAAAAACAGAACACATACGGAATGTACTCCGTATGTCTACCGTATCCGTTCTGTTTTTGCGTAACCATCTATTGAAAATGTTATGCCCAGCCCAATTTTTCTATGTAATTACTGCATACTGTATATGCCATATGGGAAAACAGAACGGAAAAACAGAACGAAACCGGAAACACTACTGAAAAAAAAAACGGAAAAGCAGATCCAGGAAAAACGGCCTGCAAAACACTGAAAAAGACATACGGTCGTGTGAACGAGCCCTTACACGGAGAAAGAAAGCAATACAAAGCAGCATCTCTGGTTTTATGTAGCACCTGCTGCATTATCTTAATTCAGAATATATATATGGGTGCCTCACTCTCCAATCTGCTCATGGAACATGTGCAATTGTCTTCGGTAGTCATCAGGTCTGTGTCTTATATACAGACCTCTCTGCATATTAAGAATTTTGTCCATGTGTTATAAATGAAGGGTGGACAGCTTTTATTATGACCCTTACATTTTTAATACCAGAGTGCTCTCATCAGATGGCCCCGTGTCTTACCATGTGAACTCCGGTTTTGTCTGCAGGATGAAAGTTCTATTGAAAGTGACGAATTTGATATGAGCGACTCCACCAGGATGTCAGCTGTGAACTCTGACCTCAGTTCTAACCTTGAAGAAAGGATGCAGAGTCCCCAGAATCTTCATAGTCAACAAGATGGCAAGTATTTCAGATCTGTTTATTCTTAATAGATGGCCAGTTACATTGTTCTGTAATACTTTGTTCACCTCTGCGTAACAGCCTGCCAGAGTTCACCAGATCCAGCCTAGGGGATCCATCTGCTTTCGTGCATAAATGTTTTGGACAGACAAAAAATGGGACCAAAAGTCAGCATTTCACCGGAAAGTGGCCAGATTCCCACCGAATCCCATTATAGTCAAGGTGGATCTGGCCATGCAAGGCAGTATACGGCTAGGCCAGATCTTGTCAATTGCGGCAGGCTGTTTCTCTATTGGTTAGAGTTAGGGGCAACTGTCAAAAATACAGGTCCTTCTCAAAAAATTAGCATATTGTGATAAAGTTCATTATTTTCTGTAATGTACTGATAAACATTAGACTTTCATATATTTTAGATTCATTACACACCAACTGAAGTAGTTCAAGCCTTTTATTGTTTTAATATTGATGATTTTGGCATACAGCTCATGAAAACCCAAAATTCCTATCTCAAAAAATTAGCATATCATGAAAAGGTTCTCTAAACGAGCTATTAACCTAATCATCTGAATCAACTAATTAACTCTAAACACCTGCAAAAGATTCCTGAGGCTTTTAAAAACTCCCAGCCTGGTTCATTACTCAAAACCGCAATCATGGGTAAGACTGCCGACCTGACTGCTGTCCAGAAGGCCATCATTGACACCCTCAAGCAAGAGGGTCAGACACAGAAAGACATTTCTGAACGACTAGGCTGTTCCCAGAGCGCTGTATCAAGGCACCTCAGTGGGAAGTCTGTGGGAAGGAAAAAGTGTGGCAGAAAACGCTGCACAACGAGAAGAGGTGACCAGACCCTGAGGAAGATTGTGGAGAAGGACCGATTCCAGACCTTGGGGGACCTGCGGAAGCAGTGGACTGAGTCTGGAGTAGAAACATCCAGAGCCACCGTGTACAGGCGTGTGCAGGAAATGGGCTACAGGTGCCGCATTCCCCAGGTCAAGCCACTTTTGAACCAGAAACAGCGGCAGAAGCGCCTGACCTGGGCTACAGAGAAGCAGCACTGGACTGTTGCATGTCATTCGGAAATCAAGGTGCCAGAGTCTGGAGGAAGACTGGGGAGAGGGAAATGCCAAAATGCCTGAAGTCCAGTGTCAAGTACCCACAGTCAGTGATGGTCTGGGGTGCCATGTCAGCTGCTGGTGTTGGTCCACTGTGTTTTATCAAGGGCAGGGTCAATGCAGCTAGCTATCAGGAGATTTTGGAGCACTTCATGCTTCCATCTGCTGAAAAGCTTTATGGAGATGAAGATTTCATTTTTCAGCACGACCTGGCACAGTGCCAAAACCACTGGTAAATGGTTTACTGACCATGGTATTACTGTGCTCAATTGGCCTGCCAACTCTCCTGACCTGAACCCCATAGAGAATCTGTGGGATATTGGGAAGAGAAAGTTGAGAGACGCAAGACCCAACACTCTGGATGAGCTTAAGGCCGCTATCGAAGCATCCTGGGCCTCCATAACACCTCAGCAGTGCCACAGGCTGATTGCCTCCATGCCACGCCGCATTGAAGCAATTATTACCTGCAAAAGGATTCCGACCAAGTATTGAGTGCAGAACTGAACATAATTATTTGAAGGTTGACTTTTTTTGTATTAAAAACACATTTTTTTTATTGGTCGGATGAAATATGCTAATTTTTTTAGATAGGAAATTTGGGTTTTCATGAGCTGTATGCCAAAATCATCAATATTAAAACAATAAAAGGCTTGAACTACTTCAGTTGGTGTGTAATGAATCTAAAATATATGAAAGTCTAATGTTTATCAGTACATTACAGAAAATAATGAACTTTTTCACAATATGCTTTTATATTCAAGCAAAGTGTGTAGCAGCAAATCAATCCATAAAAGAAGGCAGACATGGTTCAGAAGTTCAGCTCCAGAATGGAGAAGAAGTGAATGTGACTATGAAATGTTCATTGGTGCCAGGTGCTATCTTCTAGGATCCTGAGAGAAAAAGAAACGGCAAATCAGTTAAACCATTTAAATTTCTTTGCTTTCAGTTAGGGTATTACCTTATGGATAGATGGTCTGTTTTTGTTTCCTAGGTCTGGTTTTGAATGAACCTGTTATTATATCAACATCATTGTACTTTATGAGCATGAATGCTATACTATGAAGTTGGCCTTAAAATGTAAATAAATGTTTGTTGGGATATAAAGTTTTTTTAGGAGCAGTTAACCATTTAATGTCTAGTGGAACTTCCCGACTACCCCTCCCCCATACAAAGATATTGAGGAAGATAACAACTGGGCTGTAGAATACTGCTCAATCCTTTTGTTCTTGAGGAGACAAATCACCACCAAAAGTGTCTGGATGTGGCTTTTTCCTCTCTCCCCATTCACAACATACACTCACCTAAAGAATTATTAGGAACACCTGTTCTATTTCTCATTAATGCTATTATCTAGTCAACCAATCACATGGCAGTTGCTTCAATGCTTGTAGGGTTGTGGTCCTGGTCAAGACAATCTCCTGAACTCCAAACTGAATGTCAGAATGGGAAAGAAAGGTGGGCTACAACAGCAGAAGACCCTACCGGGTACCACTCATCTCCACTACAAATAGGAAAAAGAGGCTACAATGTGCACAAGCTCACCAAAATTGGACTGTTGAAGACTGAAAAAATGTTGCCTGGTCTGATGAGTCTCAATTTCTGTTGAGACATTTAAATGGTATAGTCTGAATTTGGTGTAAACAGAATGAGAACATACAGTGGGATGCGAAAGTTTGGGCAACCTTGTTAATCGTCATGATTTTCCTGTATAAATCGTTGGTTGTTACGATAAAAAATGTCAGTTAAATATATCATATAGAAGACACACACAGTGATATTTGAGAAGTGAAATGAAGTTTATTGGATTTACAGAAAGTGTGCTATAATTGTTTAAACAAAGTTAGGCAGGTGCATAAATTTGGGCACCACAAAAAATAAATTAAATCAATATTTTGTAGATCCTCCTTTTGCAGAAATTACAGCCTCTGAACGCTTCCTGTAGGTTCCAATTAGAGTCTGTATTCTGGTTGAAGGTATTTTGGACCATTCCTCTTTACAAAACATTTTTAGTTCATTCAGGTTTGATGGCTTCCGAGCATGGACAGCTCTCTTTAAGTCACACCACAGATTTTCAATTATATAGCCCCGGAGCAGCTTCAGCTTTGTCACTGATTCCTGGACATTGGTCTCCAGAATCTGCTGATACTGAGTGGAATCCATGCGTCCCTCAACTTTGACAAGATTCCCAGTCCCTGCACTGGCCTCACAGCCCCACAGCATGATGGAACCACCACCATATTTTACTGTAGGTAGCAGGTGTTTTTCTTGGACTGCTATGTTCTTTTTCCTCCATGCATAACGCCCCTTGTTATGGCCAAATAACTCAATTTTAGTTACATCAGTCCACAGCACCTTTATACCAAAATGCAACTGGCTTGTCCAAATGTGCTTTAGCCCACCTCAAGCGGCACTTTTTGTGCTGTGGGCGGAGAAAAGTCTTCCTCTGCATCACTCTCGCATACAGCATCTCCTTGTGTAAAGTGTGCCGAATGGTTGAACAATGCACAGTGACTCCATCTGCAGCAAGATGATGTTGTAGGTCTTCGGTGCTGGTCTGTGGGTTGACTCTGACTGTTCTCACCATTCGTCGCTTCTGTCTATCCGAGATTTTTCTTGGTCTGCCACTTCGAGCCTTAACTTGACCTGAGCCTGTGGTCTTCCATTTCCTCAATATTTCCCTAACTGTGGAAACAGACAGCTGGAATCTCTGAGACAGCTTTCTGTATCCTTCCCCTAAACCATGACGGTGAACAATCTTTGTCTTCAGGTCATTTGAGAGTTGTTTTGAGACCCCCCCATGTTGCTACTCTTCAGAGAAAATTAAAAGAGGAGGGAAACTTACAATTGACCCCCTTAAATACTCTTTCTCATAATTGGATTCACCGGTGTATGTAGGTCAGGGGTCACTGAGCTTACCAAGCCAATTTGAGTTCCAATAATTAGTTCTAAAGGTTTTGGAATCAATAAAATGACAACAGTGCCCAAATTTATGCACCTGCCTAATTGTGTTTAAACAATTATAGCACACTTTCTATAAGTCCAATAAACTTCATTTTACTTCTCAAATATCACTGTGTGTGTCTCCTATATGATATATTTAACTGACATTTTTTATCATAACAACCAACGATTTATACAGGAAAATCATGATGATTAACAAGGTTGCCCAAACTTTCGCATCCCACTGTATATCCATCATGCCTTGTTACCACTGTGCAGGCTGGTGGTGGTGGTGTAATGGTGTGGGGGATGTTTTCTGGGCACACTTTAGGCCCCTTAGTGCCAATTGGCCATCGTTTAAATGCCACAGGCTACCTGAGCATTTTTTCTGACCATGTCCATCCCTTCATGACCACCATGTACTTATCTTCTGATGGCTACTTCCAGCAGGATAATGCACCATGTCACAAAGCTCGAATCATTTCAAATTGGTTTCTTGAACATGACAATGAGTTCACTGTACTAAAATGGCCCCCACAGACACCAGATCTCAACCCAATAGAGCATCTTTGGGATGTGGTGGAACGGGAGCTTCGTGCCCTGGATGTGCATCCCTCAAATCTCCATCAACTGCAAGATGCGATCCTATCAATATGGGCCAACATTTCTAAATAATGCTATCAGCACCTTGTTGAATCAATGCCATGTAGAATTAAGGCAGTTTTGAAGGCAAAAGGGGGTCCAACACCGTATTAGTATGGTGTTCCTAATAATTCTTTAGGTGAGTGTATGTCAAGCTAAGTGGGCATGCACATGGAGGGATCGGGAGAGATAATTGCCGGTTGCATGAGCATTCAACCAGAATATCTCGTGCATGGCCAGCCTAAGGGTATGTTCAGATGGAGGATTTTGGGTGCAGGTTTCAGCCTTGATTTGATGCCAAACACTGGGGCGAATCTGCCCTGAATCCCCCTCCCATTGCTTATAACAGGAGGCTGTTCTGCAGTTTATGCCACGCAATTTTCAAGACTGCGCAAAAAATATACAGGTCCATTCCTGGTGCAGTTGCTGCATGGACCTCTCAAAAAGCCGCAGCGGGTGCTTGCTAATGGTTTACCACCATTCAATGGAGCTAAACCTAAAGCGGATCCACATGAAAACCCTCAGCAGAAACCGCAGCTCAGCTGTATCTGCAGTGGTATATACGGCAAATTTTGTTGTGGAACAAGTCCTCTATCGGAACATACCCCAAGTGTTCCCTTATTTGGGTGCAGAGGTCTATACCTATACGTAAAACTTTGGGTTGAAAACTAGAGTACATCCCTCTGTGGTACGACGACCAGGACTATGTATCTAGCTAAAATTTTAAAAAATTGTTATGTTTTATGAATATGGAGATAAAATCCAGAGTGGAATACGCTCAATCATCCCGGCATAGTTTGTGTTAGTTTTTTAGATATCTGTTTGAATTAGCTGTGTAAACTGTATGACCTTAAATGAAAAGCAGCATTCCAGTAAGCCGATGGGAAGGCATTGATCGCTGTCATGGTAACAGTGATCTCTTGAAGTCATACTTTGCTCAGAATACGATACCTTTTTACACAGTAGAAATCAGTCTGTAAATATTATCACAAAGTGTATCACAGCTAGACAGCTGACCCTCCCCATCTGAGGTTTTTTTATAGTTTCGAGAATTTTAATGGATGTAAAGAACTATTGATGTGATTTTGCTGAAAGATGATTGATAAGTTTGTTTTTGTTAGATTGCATGTTTTTTTTAGCATGTCTATTTGAAGGTGTCTCCTGATTTTACCAACCACAATACATAATTTGTAAAATAAAGTGTCCTCTTTCAAAGGATTAGAAGCAATATGTTAACCTATAAGTGTAGTAATGCCCAGAGCTTTGAAGTAGAAGTCGGTAGAAATGTACCAAATACTACTCCAGCTTAAAAGAATATTATCTGTTATTAATATTGGTTAATTGATTTATTAACTTTCATATAAACTTAGAAAAGTTTAGAAATGTAAAAAGTTTAGAAATGTAAATAAACATAAATATATTTTATGCTCTATCAATCTAAGGCCCTAATTGATCAAAATCAGTGATCAGCAGGTTGTCCTGTGGTAGAAAATCAGTTTTCACCTCTTTTGTGTTCTCTTCTGTCCTTATACTATAAACAATGATAAGCAGGGTGTTCTAATGGTTATAGAAAATCAGTTCTCACTTCTCCTGTGTTCTTCCTGTCCTTCTACTATAAACAGTGATAAGCAGGGTCTTCTAGTGGTTATAGAAAACCAGTTCTCACTTCTCCTGTGTTCTTCCTGTCCTACTATAAACAGTGATAAGCAGGGTGTTCTAGTGGTTATCGAAAATCAGTTCTCACCTCTCCCGTGTTCTCCCCATCCTTCTACTATAAACAATGATAAGCAGGGTGTTCTAGTGGTGATAGATAATCAGTTCTCACCTCTCCTGTGTTCTCCTCTGTCCTTATACTATAATAAGTGATAAGAAGGGTGTCCTAGTGGTGATAGAAAATCAGTTCTCACCTCTCCTGTGTTCTCCTCGTCCTTTTACTTTAAACAGTGATATACAGGGTGTTCTAGTGGTGATAGATAATCAGTTCTCACCTCTCTTGTGTTCTCTTCTGTCCTTATACTATAAACAGAGATAAGCAGGGTGGTCTAGTGGTGATAGAGAATCAGTTCTCACCTCTTCTGTGTTCTCCTCTATCCTTATACTATAATCAGTAATAAGAAGGGTGTCCTAGTGGTGATAGAAAATCAGTTCTCAATTGCCCTGTGTTCTCCCCGCCCTAGTACTATAAACAGTTATAAGCAGGGTGGTCTAGGGGTGATAGAGAATCAGTTCTTACCTCTCCTGTGTTCTCCTCTGTCCTTATACTATAAACTATGATAAGATAAGAAGGGGTTTCTAGTGGTGATAGATAATCAGTTCTCACCTCTCCTGTGTTCTCACCTGTCTCTAATACTGGGTATCTTTATGCTTCTCCAAGACCCTAAGTTACAATTCCTAAAACTGTGCTGCACATGCTCAGTAGTAAGTTCTTCCTCTAAAAACCAAAGGAGGAAGTTCACTATTGAGCATGCCTGTAGTCATCTCAGAACTGCTGTACAGAGCAGGAAGACAGCATTAAAGGGGTTTGTCCAGGAATAAGTAACTTTTCACAGGTGCCCGCAGCCTGCCTCTGCTATGGAAAGTATCATACTCACCTATACCCCGCCACTCCCATGTGTCCATCTTCTGGTCCATGACTTTTTTAATTCGTCCCCGGCATGCTCATGATCATCTGCTCGGCTGCAGCCCATAACTTTAGTGGTGATTTGTCTCTTGGGTACATGTTAATGCTGAATCCAGTCATTGGCTGCAGTAGAGTAGATGATCCTTGTCACGCCAGAGAGGAAGCGTACCGGAGGATGAACACATGTGAGCTAGGGTGCAGAACTGGAGCTGCCGATAGCAGGTAAGTACGATATGAATCTTTCCATAAATAAATATTTTCTAACTTTTTCTGAGGACAAATTCATAGACTTCTTAAAAATGATTAATCATATAACAGTGCTTATAAGTTATTAAATGTATAGTGCATTGCATATTTACTTGAAGAAAATTTCAGGAATTTCCGAAATTGTTCTAAATAGCCTGATTTCTTACCTGGTAGTATGAAAAAGCCAGATGGCATTTTACTACAGTAACTTTGTGATTACTAAATTATTGATCATTTATGAAGGAGTCGGAGTCTGAGCCGGAGTTGGAGTGTGATAAAATGCAGAACTTTGTCTTACCAACTCCAGTCATCCAAGTTTTCCTTAGAAGTCCTTTAGGGCCATATAATATGCAGCCTCCTTCAGGCAGTTGAAACCCCCTCCCAGAGATGACAACATCGCTGTTGTTCCGGCACGAGCTTCTCCTAGGCAAGGAAAGAACAGTTGTTCAGCCATCTTTGCCTGTAAGATTAGTAGGTTGCCGAAAATGGCACGACCTCTAAGGGCATTATTATACTTATTTCATCTCGCAGCAAGGGTTTTCAGGTAATAATAAGGGACCAGAGAACATAATTCAGCTGGTTATAGACTGTATCTGCAGAGTAATAATAATAATTCAGACTTCAGTTTAAGGCTTCATTCACACGTCCGTAATAATGGGTCCACATACGTTCCGCAAATTGCGGAACGGGTGCGGACCCATTCATTCTCTATGGGGCAGGAATGGATGCATCCACATTTCTGGAGCGTGCCGCGGATCTTCCGGTCCGTGGCTCCGGAAAAAAATAGAACATGTCCTATTTGCAAGAATAGGCATTTCTATGGGGGTGCCGGCCGGATGTATTGCGGATCCGCAATGCACTACGGACGTGTGAATGGACCCTCATGCAGAACACAGTGAACCACAATGAACCATAGGACAGAGTTACTCCCTTAGTAGATAGAGATTCATTTGCCACACAGCCATACATTTCTACCCCACTCATATCTTAGATCTGCTCCTATCAAAAAGTTTTCATAGTCATTATGCTTTGTCATCATCTAAGTCCTTGTAGCCTACCTCTAGCTGGTTAACTGAGGCTGGAAATCCTACCTGCCTTTGGTTTTTAAATTAGAATGAGGCAATGTGAAGAGCTCTGATGGATTGAGCAATGGTCTTGTAATGGCTGCACTCTAAGTGCCTAAAACATGTTATTTTCATTATACTCTACTACGTCACCAGTCCCATCATGGAGGTCCTGCTGCATCAGGATTGTGTGCATCTTTGCCCTTTGCAGCAATTTGGCAGTCAAGGGTGATTTTAAGAGTGGGGGTTTAGCAGCATAATGGAAGTGTCATGAATATTACATGTTTAGTTAAGCTAGTGAGAATGGGGCACAGAACAGAAACCGTGCAAACCACGGCAGCTGGAAAATTACACTATAGTGCTAAATGTGGAGCCGAAATTTGCTTCAGTAAAAGCTGTAATTCTCTCATCAGGAGAGTGACATAAGTGTGCAGGTATATCTGTAGTGCATATAAGGTTAAAATATGATATAAAGGGAGTGCACATGGCCCAAAGAGCCCTCTGGGTCAGGGCCGGATTAGGGGTGGTGGAGGCCTCTGGGCGAAAAAAACTGGTGGGCCTCCATAATTTAATTTTTTTTCTTTAACGCAGTCATAGGTCACAAATATGTTAGATCCCAAATATACAAACCAGTAAATAGTTATACAGATTCTTCCATTTTCTTCTATTAGACCACACGTGGAAGCACAACTATCCTTTCACTGCATGGATTAAGGTTATTAAAGGGGTTGTCCAAGTTTTTTTTTTTTGTATGTTTCTAACTAGGCAAATGAAAAGACTTTACAATTCACTTACTTTATCTCCAGTTGCTGGTTTCTCAGATTTCACTGAGGGTCACATGACCTGTGATGTCAGCTCCTCTACCTGCTCTGATGATGATTGGTGCACAAGCCTGAGAGAGCAGATGTGTGTCTGTACACATCACTGTGCTGGCCACGCCCCCCTTCACTGCCATCTGCTGCTATCTGCTCTCTCCCTGGATTCTTAACCCCTTGAGCTGCACATTCTCAGGGCTGAAGGCTTTACTGAGTAGCTGCAGGCAGTGAGGAGACAAATGCTCGGCACAGGAGCTCACAGACTAAAGGAGTTCTGCACAAGGACAGGTAGGGGAAAGATCCTGTGTCTATCAGCAGTGTCATTTTACAGCTGGGACTTGTAGTTCTACACATACACCATGCTGCTGAGTTTCCCAGCAGGCAGACATGTCACACAGGGCAGCACTTGTATTCACTCCCTTAGCAGTGTCATTATACAGCTGGGACTTGTAGTCCTACACATACAACATGCTGCTGAGTCTCCCAGCAGGCAGACATGTCACACAGGGCACCACTTGTATTCACTCACTTTGCAGAGCAGGGGAAGGGGCAGAGATTGTTGTTATTGCAGGTAAACAAAGGGCCAGAAGAGAACCAGGGAAATGAGGGAATATAATACTTTTTACCTAAAACTTGCTTAGCTCAGTTATATATTGCTGCCCATCAGATTTACAGTGCTATATATTTTTTTTAATAACTCGGACAACCCCTTTAATATAGGTGGTTAATGAGGCAGGAGGACACAGGCTGGCATACTGGGCTGTAGCCATATGTCTGTGGGTGTAGATGCACCCAGAAATCTAATTTGGGGGCATTCTTGCAGGACCCTTAACACCTGCCACCCTTCTCTATTCAGCTAATGGCTGCACAGTGCAGGAAACATGGAGCAGAACTCACACATTTAGCCCCACATGCTGACAATTTATAATCTTTCACAGGCAGCCACAAGTAGTCAGGGCCAGTCTAGGACTACAGGGCAGCCCTGGCACATGAACCCCATCAGCTCACACATAATATTGCGGAAAATTAGCAGAGCTGAATATGCATACTTGACAAACTTTGAAGGTTGGCCACTGGGAGGTTTGAGGTTGCAGACACAGTACATGCAACACCAACATTTTGGGTCTGAATACGTATGTCAATGCAATATGTTAGTTTTGCCTAAAAAGATTTTTCCTTAGATTTCGAACATTATGAGGTAGATTTATCAAAACAGTTTTAAAGAAAAACTGGCTTAGTTGTGCAAAGCAATCAGATTCCACATTTATTTTTCCAAAGGAGCTATGAAAAGATGGCATCTGATTAATTGCAATGGGCAACTAAGCCAGTTTTCCTTTACATTGGTTTAGATTTTTTTTATTTTAGCACAAGGCTGCAACATAATTTGAAAAAAGTATCCTATCCTTGACCCTTCATCAGCAGCCATCTTATGGACAGGACCTCTATGTGGATTTCCCTAACAAGGGGACATGGCTTATGAAATATAGCGAAGGCTCTATTAATAAGTGGCAAATAGTCATCTTACCTACACATTCACAAATGGCCAGAAAATGGTCAACCCCTTTAAGTGGTGGGGACTTTCAGAATAACTAACTTACTGCTCCTTTGTTTTCGTATGTTGTAGGGCAGGGGACACAGGGTGGGGTCTTTGGTGAGGGGCTAGCAAGACAAGATCAACTGTAGAACTTGTAAATGTTGCACTCAGGATTCGGAGGAGTGAGGTCGGAAGCTCTATAGTGCCCTGTCCTGTGTGAGCCACTATCAGCCCGTGCCGGAGCCATAACTTCTGTACAGCAATGATAAATGTAATCAATCAGCATTTTGCTCACTGGTGGTGTGTATTGCTGTTGTACAGCAGTTCTGGCTGCGGGGGGTGCTGGTTCACCCTGATAGCAAGAGGAGTGTTGCAGATAGAAGTAGACAGATACCAACATCCTCCCACACAAGAGTTCCTCTTACATCATCAGCCAGAGCACAACATATGCCGCGGACAGGGCACATAGAGCTATGATCAGTAGCTGCAGTCCTGTGCTAGATAGGTTGCCCACTGTGAGATCCACAAGCTTGGGAAGATTGCCAGTCCAGACCTGCAAGAACTGCTGTCATCTACTCATCAGAGATAACAGGACACAGGATAAGTGGACAGTTACATGGCGATCGTGGTCACGCAACAGCTGTCGCACCAAGGGATTGCAGTGTAGAAGTGCTAACATAGAAATGAATAGGGTTGCAGTGCAACTTGCATGTTTGCCACAACCCTAGAATGGAAAAAAAATCCAACAGTGTTGGATTTTTTTGAGATTCTGGGGTCACGATCGCAGCACATTTGTGAGTTGCGCTGTGACCCCTTTCATTTTTATGCTGGCACTGCCACACTGCAATCCTTATTATTATTAGGCACTGACAAGGGCGAGCCCATAACCACCCTCCACTGTGCATCGGGCAACCTAACCACAGCAGGAAGAACAGCATACAAGGTTTTACTAGACAACAAATGAGTATAAATAGTTTAAATAAATCCCCTAGGACCCTAAGACTAAACAATCCCTATCGGGGGTATGAGGAGGTAAGCAATGGGGCAGCATAGAAAGAACTGAGAGCCAAGAGCATGACGAAACTAAATACATCTATACGGTATTCTAAAAGACTCTTGACTCTCACAGACAGAAACCTCCCTTGAGCATCAACATCCTGTGAAATAAAACATACAATAACATTAATCTAGAATTGTGGGTCGGGAAAAGCACATAAGTTACAGAAAGCAGGTTTATGCCACAAGGGAATCAGCTATAATTTGAGAAAAACGAGCAGTAGGGTTGGCATGATCCCATATGTCAGGCCAGGCTTTGCAGAGGTAACCACAGATGTCTCTGTGTGTAATAGAGTTCAAGCACAGACCAAAGTGATTATGACTAAAGAAAGTGGGCCAAATGGTGCTCCGTGTTGGGCAGAGGTGAGCTAGATATCCGTTTAGAAACACAAAGAATAGTTTTTAATAGTTAAAGTTTTCCTGGATATTTTTTCTGATGACCTATCCTCTGGCAGCAATGCTATTGCGAGTGCTGGTGCCTTTTCAAACAGCTGATCGTCAGGGGTCCCATGTGTCGGACACCCACCAATCAGATACTAAGAAAAGTAATACAATAAAAATATCTCAGAAAACCCCTTTAAGTCCAGCCCATAATTATAAATGTTTTTTGGGGGGTCATTTATGAATAGATATATGCAATTTTTTTGTTGCAGATTCGGTCGCAAAACGGATTTGTTGCTGAATCTGCGACTTCTTTCCACTCCACGTACGACATTTCTAAAGAAGGGGCTCGGAAGAGAGCAGGCCGGCAGGCCCGTCTCCTTTATTATTTTCTACACCGGTTTTTGGCGTAGAAAATTATCTAAATCTATGCCAGCAAGGGAGCTGGCGGAGATTTTAGGCTGTTAGGCACCAGCGATGGATGCACCTAAGTTATGGCGGCGCGCATGGAGCATCTCTATAACACTTTAACTTGCTTTGTACTAGAGTTTTCTGTTTTAAAATGACAGATCTCCTCTAGTGTGAGCTTACATTGCGTCAAGTTCATACAAGAAAGCACATGTCAGACATAATTTTCCGGTGGCATTTCTTATCAGTGCTGACATATTACAGGAACATATGGATAGTGCTTGAGGCTATTCTCATTTTCCTAATCATGAAGCACCATTTGCATTTATGCTAATTTTCAGTTTGTCCATCTCATTCATTAAATCTGCATTGTCACAACATAAACAGTTTTGTCACGTGAATTGCTATTTTGCTAGGCTTACATAGATTTATCATCACATTTTAGGATAAAGCAGATTATTTTGTATTAAAATTGGAATAATGAACCAAACTAGTACTGGTCTCTATTCTCATAGGTAGTGTTGAACAAAGCGAGCTTCAGATCATTGATCCGAAGTCACTTCGGTCTAAACTTCGTTTGAATGCTACACGGAGATCCGTTTCCGTACAGCTTTCAAATGCTTGGGCTTCGGTGAGGTGACATTCGTTATCTCCGAAGTCGCTCAAAACTTCTGTTGAATAACTTCAGACTTTGATTTTGAAATTTGAAAACCATTTAAAAACTTGAATCTGAAGTCTGCTTCTGTATCGGCTGGCATCTCGGTACCGACGACGACTTCGGATTCAAGTTTTAAACTGGTTTTCGAGTTTAAAAATCAAAGTCCGAAATTATTTAGCGAAGTCTCATGAGACTTCGTAGATAACGAATTTCACCTCACCAGATCCCATGGAAACGGATCTCCATACAGCATTCAAACTAAGTTTTGATCTCTGATCTGAAGATTGCTTCGCTCAACGCTACTCATAGGCCCTGATTTATCATGCCTTTACTCCAGAATTCTGGCTTCAAAAAGTCGCTAAATAAGGCTTTTGTGACTTTTTGCACTTACTTGCACCTTTTTGCATATTTTCACCACTTACTCCAGTTTTTTTTATGTGGACATGGTTAGCTGTTTTAATGAATTTCAATACAGAATTGCCATTGAGACTTTTTTTAAAAGTCACAAAAAAAGTCTCAATATTACTCCAGGAGGATGGTGGAATAGAAAAACTGGACTTTTCTAGACAAAAGCGTAAAGTTTAAGGATAAGACAAATTTATCAAACAACATGTAACATTTGATAAATGTACCAAATCAGTACGAGAGCCTTGAGCTAAAAAGGAGCTCGGGCACAGGCAGGAGCCCACTCCGAATAGCTAAAACCTGGCAGAGCACATCAGTACAGGGTACTCATATGCTGTACCAGAATTAGCTTGGGGGAGCGCAGGCAGGCCAGCGATCTGTGCCCCCTCCTCTGCAGAGTTCTCCACAGCAGCCAAAATCTGTACACCGTACATTGCTGACAAGCCAGTGCTGTACAGGAATGATGATTTTTAAGAAGTGGGACCATAATCAACTTTGGGTACCTTTTTTAGGTTGCAAAACAACATAATTCATTAATAAAGTATATAACAAAAATTATTTTAGGGCTATTTAGAGTGTAACTTTAAAATTAATAGTGCAAGTATTTATATAAGAAATAAAAATGCGGCAGGCATAGTTGTTTTTATTGTGTTGATCCAAAGATATATTTTGATTACCATATTTGATGATATATCCTCAGAACAGGTCATCAATATCAGATAGTTGGGGTGCTGGAAATAACAAATTGCACACAGCCAGAAGCGATTCAGTGGGAGCTGAGCTTTAGTCGCTTGGAATGGCCACTATTCTTTGAACTTGTGAGTTGTGCTTCTGGCTCTGTTAAAGTGGTTGTCCTGTCCATGGTATTTCAGCTCAGCTAGTGGAGTCAATGGGGCAGAGCTGCAATACCACTCACAGCCTGAGGACAGGAATTATGCTCTTTCTGGAAGAAAGCAGCCATGTTATTGTAATTCTTGGACCACACTTTTAAAAGAGCTACAGTTAGGTCCATATATATTTGGACACGGACACAAATTTAGTTGTTCTTTACCTGTTTACTAAAACATATTCAAGTTATAGTTATATAATGGACATGGACATAACGTCCAGACTTTTAGCTTTCATTTGAGGGTATCCACATTAAAATTGGATGAAGAGTTTAGGAGTTTCAGCTCCTTTACATGTGGCACCCTGTCTTTAAAGGTACCACAAGTAATTGGACAATTGACTCAAAGGCTGTTTCATGGGCAGGTGTGGGCAATTCCTTCATTATTTCATTCTCAATTAAGCACATAAAAGGCCTGGAGTTGATCTGAGGTGTGGTGCTTGCATTTTAAATATTTTGCTGAGAAGTAAACATGTGGTCAAAGGAGCTCTCCATGCAGTAGAAACAAGCAATCCTCCATCTGCGAAAACAGAAAAAACCTATCCAAGAAATTGCCACACTATTAGGAGTGGCAAAATCTACAGTTTGTTACATCCTGAGAAAGAAAGAAAGCACTGGTGACCTCAACAATGCAAAAAGACCTGGACACTCACAGAAGACAACAGTGGTGGATGATCGTAGCAACAGCCAACTAAGTGAACAACACTCTTTAGGATATAGGGTTATCAATATTAAAATTTCCATAAAGAGAAGACTGCATGAAAGTAAATACAGAGGGTTCACTGCACGGTGCAAGCCACTCATAAGCCTCAAGAACAAGAAGGCTAGATTGGACTTTGCTAAAAGAAAAAAAAAACATCTTAAAAAACCAGCACACTTCTGGAAGAACATTCTTTGGACAGATGAAACCAAGATCAACCTCTACCAGAATGATGGAAAGAAAAGAGTATGGCGAAGGCATGGTACAGCTCATGATCCAAGCCACATCATCTGTAAAACACGGCGGAGACCGTGTGATGGCTTGGGCATGCATGTCTGCCAGTGGCACTGGGTCCCTAGTGTTTATTGATGATGTGACACAGGACAGAAGCAGCCGGATGAATTCTGGGGTTTTCAGAGACATACTGTGTGCTCAAATCCAGCCAAACTGATTGGTCGGCGTTTCATAATACAGATGGACAATGACCCAAAACATAAAGCCAAAGCAACCCAGGAGTTTATTAAAGCAAATAAGTGGAATATTCGTGAATAGCCAAGTCAGTCACCGGATCTGAACCCAATAGAGCATTTCACTTGTTAAAGACTATACTTCAGACAGAAAGGGCCACAAACAAACAGCAACTGAAAACCGCTGCAGTAAAGGCCTGGCAGAGCATTAAAAAGGAGGAAACCCAGCGTCTGGAGATGTCCTTGAGTTCAAGACTTCAGGCAGTCATTGCCAACAAAGGAGATTTCAACCAAGTATTAGAAATTAACATTTTATTTACAATCATTTAATTTGTCCAATTACTTTTGAGCCCCTGAAATGAAGGAATTGAGATAAAAAATGTTTTAGTTTCTCACTTTTTTATGCAATCATTCTGTTCAACCCACTGAATTAAAGCATCTGAACTTGAACTGCATCTGAATTGTTTTGTTCAAAATCCATTGTGGTAATGTACTGAACAAAAATTAGAAAAATGTTGTCTCTGTCCAAATATATATGGACCTAACTGTAGTTCAAGTGCTGGAGGCTCCAGAGAACAGCTGATGGGTTGGGGTACTGAGGATAAGTCATTTATGTCTGAAGGCCGGAAATCTTCTTTTATATAAAGCAGTTGGTGACAACCTCTTAGTTGCCTGTGGATCAACGTGGTAGGATTATAGGTTGGCCTTCTAGGATCTGTTTCTTTTTGCAAGTTTATCAACTGGGTCACCATATTGTACTGTCTAACAATCTGTTCAGTCAGTTCATTTTGTAATCTGCCAGTTTAAAATGTGCTCACTGTTATCACATTTTCTTAATTGCAAATAAAAATCTATAGTGATATTTTATATACATAATGGAAATTACACAACTGATTACAATGTGCAGGTAGAACAAAACCGATTCAGATGTCCGGGAACAGACTTGAAAAAAAGGTATAATTGAAGATAGACTACACGTACCAAGCTTAAGTTTAGAAAATATAGAATTTAACGTGCTTAACTAAAAACGATACCGGTATTTTCTAAACGATTTAGATGTCCCTCTTCTACTTATTTTTATACTCCATCTAGAAAGCTATGTAGAGAAAGAAGCAGGTTATTAAAATTGACTGCCTATTCTACACTAATTTCAGGTTAAGTATCCAAATCCAATGCAGAGGTCAGAACCTGACCAGCGGGCGGTAATATATTAACATGGTGTACTGTGAATAAATAGGATGCCCACACTGGCATTATACACCATTTTATAGATCTTTATTTGCCACTGTACATTTAACATCTTGAAGCGGTCACCTTCTTCTGTCTTCAGTAACCAGTCTTTTTAAAGAAGAAAGTTAAGGGTTTGTCCAGCACATAATATTCATTTCAATGGGTCCGCATCCGTATGTCCAGTGTGCTGTCCGCATCCGTATGTCCATTCCGTAGCCCCCAAAAAATATAGAGCATGTCCTATTCTTGTCAGTTTTGCGGACAAGTATAGGCATTGTTACAATGGATCTGCAAAATAAACGGATGCCAAAAGGATGTAATCTTTTGTGGATCAGTGTTTTGCAGACCGCAAAACACATACGGTCGTGTGAATGTAGCCTTACTCTGTAGGGTATTGCAAGTAAGAAGCCAGTAGGTTGCCTACTTGCTCATTAATCAATACATTTTTAAAGGGGACCTTAGTACATATTTACAGTGATCAGCTTTATACTGCCCTCACTAAGAACGGGATAAAGTAGAGGTAGGTGAGCTGATTTCAGCAATGTGTCATTCGTGAGCTAAAAGTAAGTGATTGTCGAGAAGCAGCATCATAATCACTGCATTCCAAGGCTGGAGAAGAGTCACAACTACCTGAGAGGAGTCATGGTTATTCATGAGTTCTCTCCACCTATCTGCTGATGATTGACAGTCTTCTCTTTAGGGCTCATTCATGTGCTGCCCGTTGCCGTATTGCAGACCACATTTGCGGATCCGCAATACACAGGCACTGTTCCGTGTGAATTCCATTCACTTCAATGGGTCCGCAAATCCAGAGATGAATGGAAGCACGGAACGGAACACTATGGAAGCACTACAGAGTGCTTTCTGGGGTTCCATTCCGTGCCTCCGCACCGCAAAAAGATAGAACTTGCTCTATCTTTTGGGGAACGGACGGATCGCTGACCCATTCAAGTCATTGCCGGTGGGCAAGGAAAGAGGAGATTATGAATAACCATGACTTTTCTCAGGCAGCCATAACTCTTTTCAAGACCCGGGCTGCAATGATTTTGATGCTGCGCTCAGTGAGGTTAGCGTAACGTTGATGACAGGGTCCTTTTAAGGATAGTCTTCTATTTTACTGTGAAATTGATACAGTTGAGAAGTCTAGGCAATTCCATCCAATCTATCCCTGGCTGGATACAATTCTGAGGATATGGCCAAATGGTCCAGCCGCAGGCCGGATGATTGCACATGGCAGGCCATGCCCATCGATATTTCATGCAGCCATCAGCTGCCATGAGTGGGCATTTAGTGCCGTGTGGTGCCAGCCAGATCGCTTTAACAAACTCTCAGGTTTTCATCCTTGGGATGTAAACAGTAATGTTCCCATTCACTGACAGTAATAAGGATTTGAAACACAAGGAACAGAAGAAAGTTGCATAACATTTCTATCTAAAATGATTCTGGTTTATTTACAGTACGTAAAACCTGAAAAGCGCTTTGCGAATGATGGCTTGAGATATTGAGCTATACAGTGTACTCACAGTATGAATAAGTATAACGAAGATTAAGTAGTTATTGAAGTCAGGCTTGAATACGCATGAAGACGGCAGCTCAGTGATCCACAAGAGAAGCACCTTGTGCTGGGGACCTTACATGCATTTGTGTCATGGAACCATGAACCAGACGTACAACAGAGATAAGTGGAAAATAAGAAGGTTTTATTGAAGAGCAAGCCGTAAGCAAAGTCCGAACGGATGGCTAAACCGATGCAGGGTCTTGCGGAGACAGAGGTCAGGAACCAGAAGGGTAGTCAGACGAAGCCAGGAACAGGAACCAACGGGGTAGTCAGACGAAGCCGGAATCAGGAACCAACGGGGTAGTCAGACGAAGCCGGAATCAGGAATCAACGGGGTAGTCAGACGAGGCCAGGATCAGGAACCAGAAGCAGCAGCAGTCTTGGAAGCATGTGAACACAGGAGGACCAAGCAAGGAACTGAAGCCACAGACCTCCTATATATATGAGCTGGGCATCCAGCTCCTCCCAGTGGGAAGGAGGAGCCGCAGGGTGGGAGGCTACAAGAAAACCCAGAAACCAAGATGGCCGCCAGCACATGTCAAACGAAGGGAACAGCAAGGAGGTAAGACCATGACAGTACCTCCCCCTCAAGGGCCCCTCCTCCGCGGAGTAAGGAACGGTTTCTGAGGGAAGCGTGCGTGGAAGGCTCGGAGCAAGACAGGAGCATGGACATCTGCGGAGGGAACCCAGGAACGCTCCTCTGGACCATAACCACGCCAATGGACCAAAAACTGCACCCGGCCGCGGACCAGGCGTGAGTCCAGGATATTGCTCACCTCATACTCCTCACGATTGCCCACTTGGACCGGACGAGGCCGAGGAATCGAGGAAGTGAAACGATTACACACCAGTGGCTTCAACAGGGAGACATGAAACACGTTGGAGATCCGCATGCCAGGAGGAAGCGCAAGGGCATAGGCTACCGGGTTTACCCTGCGAAGCACTCGGAAGGGACCAACAAAGCGAGGCGCCAGCTTGGGAGTGGGCACTCGAAGGTTGAGGTTGCGGGTGGACAACCATACGCGGTCTCCGACCTGGTAGGAAGGAGCGGGCGCTCGTCTGCGATCAGCCTGGAGTTTCTGGCGCTGCGCAGAGACCTCAAGGGACCTCTGGATCTGTACCCAAGAAGCACGTAGGACGGAAAGGTGATCCTCCACAGCCGGAGTATCCTGGGGAGAGAATACCTCCGGTAACACGGCAGGTTGGAACCCATAATTGGCCATGAAGGGAGACGTCCCAGAGGAAGAGTTCACCGCCGTGTTCCTGGCAAACTCAGCCCAAGGCAGGAGGTCAACCCAATTGTCTTGGTGATCGGAGACATAGCAACGAAGGAATTGCTCCAAGGCCTGATTGGATCGTTCTGCGGCCCCATTGGACTGAGGGTGGTAGGCCGAGGAGAAAGAGAGATGGATCCCCAACTGGGAGCAAAAGGCGCGCCAGAACCTGGACACAAACTGACTCCCCCGATCCGACACAATCTCCTTGGGCAAACCGTGCAACCGGAAGACCTCCCTGGCAAAAATCGAGGCCAACTCTTGTGCAGAGGGTAACTTCTTGAGAGGAACACAGTGGCACATTTTGGAAAACCGATCCACAATCATGAGAATGACCGTATGGCCTCGGGATGCAGGGAGGTCCACAATGAAATCCATCCCCAGGTGTGACCATGGACGCTCCCCGGTGGCTATGGGTTGCAAAAGGCCCAACGGAAGGTGCCGAGGGGACTTACTCTGGGCACAAACGGAGCATGCCGCTACATATGCGGCGATGTCGGAACGTAGAGAAGGCCACCAGAACAGACGTGAAACCGCCCAGGACAGCTGATTCTTTCCAGGGTGCCCCGCGGCCTTGGAGTTATGGTAGGTTCGCAACAACCGAGTGCGTAACTCCTCAGGCACAAAACATCTGCCGTTGGGTCTCCCGGAGGGAGCACCAGATTGAGCCGCCAAAATCTGCTCACCCAGAGGAGAAGTCAGGCTGGTGCGAATAGCGGCCAGGATCTGATTCGGGGGTATGACCGTAGTCGGAATCGACTCCTCCCCGGACAGCTCGGAGTACTGCCGTGATAAGGCATCCGCTCTGATGTTCTTGGAGCCGGGTAGGTAGGAGACCACGTAATTAAAACGTGACAAGAACAGAGCCCATCTGGCCTGACGTGGTGTCAATCTCTTGGCCTCAGAGAGGTAGGTCAGATTCTTGTGGTCCGTCAGGATGAGAACCGGAACCACCGAGCCCTCGAGCAAGTGCCTCCATTCTTTAAGGGCCTGCACGATGGCCAATAACTCCCTGTCACCAATCTGATAGTTGCACTCAGCGGAAGACAGTTTCCGGGAGTAAAACCCACAAGGAAGCAGAGGGCCCTCTGGTGTTCTACGCTGAGACAGGAGGGCGCCTACTCCCGTCTCAGACGCGTCCACCTCGAGGACAAAAGGCAACCCAGGGTTGGGATGCGACAGAATCGGAGCCGACACAAAGGCGGACTTTAGAGCCTCAAAAGCTCGGATGGCCTCGAGCGGCCAGACCTGAGGATTACTGCCCTTCCTGGTCAGATCCGTGAGAGGCTTGGCTAGCATGGAAAAGTCCCTGATGAACTTCCGATAATAATTGGCGAAGCCCAAAAAGCGCTGCAGGGCACGAAGCCCACTGGGCTGGGGCCACTGTAAGACAGCCGAAACCTTCTCAGGATCCATGGAGAACCCCTCAGCGGAAATGATGTAACCTAAGAAGGTTACCTGGGATCGGTGAAATTCGCATTTCTCAAGCTTACTGAACAGCTTGTTCTCTCGTAAGCGTTGCAACACTCGTCTGACATCCAGAATGTGGGCCTCCATGGATGCAGAATATACCAAGATGTCATCCAAATAGACCACCACACACTGCTGCAACAGGTCACGGAAAACATCGTTGATGAATTCCTGGAAGACTGCGGGCGCATTGCACAACCCAAAGGGCATAACCAAGGATTCATAATGACCGGTCCTGGTGTTAAACGCGGTCTTCCACTCATCGCCCGCCTTGATCCTTACCAGGTTATATGCCGCCCTCAGGTCGAGTTTGGTAAAGACCGTGGCCCCTTTGAGGCGATCGAACAGCTCGGAAATCAAGGGTATCGGGTAAGCGTTCTTGATCGTGATGCGATTGAGACCCCTGTAATCGATGCAAGGCCTCAACTCGCCGCCCTTCTTTTTCACAAAGAAAAATCCAGCCCCTGCCGGGGACGAGGATTTGCGAATGTGTCCGCGTGAAAGCGCCTCCCTCACGTACTCCTCCATGGCCTCGTTCTCCGCTACCGACAGTGGATAGACTTTGCCACGAGGAGGAACGGCACCGGATTGTAACTCTATGGCACAATCGTATGGGCGGTGCGGAGGTAGGGCAACCGCGCGCACCTTATCGAATACATCCCGGTACTCTTCGTATTCAGGAGGCAACAGAGAGTCCGAGGAAGTACACAGCAACTTGACAGGCCCATGGATGCAACTAGCCCCACACTGCGGTGACCACGAGAGGATCTCGACCGATCTCCAATCGAAAGTCGGATTATGCTTCTGGAGCCAGGGGTACCCCAAGACCACCGAGTAGTGTGGAGACGAAATAACCTGGAGACAGACCGACTCTCTGTGAACGGCACCAATGGCTATCCCCACTGGAAGGGTCTCATGAGTCACGTGTGGCGGCAGAAGGGGTCTGCCGTCTATCGCCTCAAGAGCCAGTGGGGAACCTCGAGGCTGCAGAGGAATGGAATTGGCGGCAACGAACACTCTATCAATGAACAAACCACCAGCACCAGAGTCCACCAACGCCTGGGTCGTCACCGAGCCCCCGACCCAGGAGAGGACAACCGTGATCAGTGGTTTGTCAACACGGGAAACCGGGGACGAGGAGACTCCACCCAAGATCTGCCCCCGACAGGATCTCAGGTGCGAGCGTTCTCCCGGACGGTTCGGACATGCCAACCGAAAATGCCTACCGAGACCACAGTACATGCATCGGCCCTCGCGTCTCCGGAGTACCCTCTCCCCCTCAGACAGGCGAGCAAACCCCCGCTGCATGGGTTCACCCCCAGACAAGTCATCCCCAGGAGGCGTGGGAGGAGAGGGAGGCACGGGTGGGACAGCAAACGTAGGCGCCAATCTGTTAGGAGACCTCCGCAGGCTCTCCTTAAAGGAAGGTCTCTCCCTGAGTCTGGTGTCAATCAAAATCAGGAAAGAAATAAGAGACTCGAGCTCCACTGGTAGGTCCTTAGCTGCAACCTCATCCTTCAAGGCATCCGAGAGACCATGAGAGAAAGCAGCGACCAGAGCCTCATTATTCCAGCCCACCTCTGCTGCCAGGGTACGAAACTCAATGGCGTATTCAGCTACGGATCGTGAACCCTGTCTGATGGACATAAGGAGCTTCGCAGCAGAGGCAGCACGAGCCGGCACATCGAATACCTTCCGAAGGGAAGCAACAAAACCGGAAAACTCGGCAACCACCGGATTGTTGTTCTCCCATAAAGGGCTGGCCCAGGCCAAGGCCTTGTCCGAGAGCAGCGAGATCAAGAAGCCCACCCTTGATCTCTCAGTAGGAAAGGCATGTGGCAGCAACTCGAAGTAAATGCCCACCTGGTTAAGGAAACCTCGGCACTGAGTTGGCTCTCCCCCAAAGCGCTGTGGAAGGGGGGCAGAACCGGTCATACCCTGAAACCCCACAGGCGCAGCAACGGGTGTCAGGGTAGACTCTGGCGCAACAACCGGAGCGGCAGTAGGAGCGGGCCCAGGAGCGACAACCGACCCATCGGCAACGGAAGCTAAATGAGCCGTGCGTTCAAGCAGGGTTTGCAACGCCACAGCGAACCGACCCAACAGGTGATCCTGCTGATCAAGTCTGGCAACCAGCGTAGGTAGCGAGGGTGGCCCTGTACCGTCAGAATTCATGGCTTGGTCCTAATGTCATGGAACCATGAACCAGACGTACAACAGAGATAAGTGGAAAATAAGAAGGTTTTATTGAAGAGCAAGCCGTAAGCAAAGTCCGAACGGATGGCTAAACCGAAGCAGGGTCTTGCGGAGACAGAGGTCAGGAACCAGAAGGGTAGTCAGACGAAGCCAGGAACAGGAACCAACGGGGTAGTCAGACGAAGCCGGAATCAGGAACCAACGGGGTAGTCAGACGAAGCCGGAATCAGGAATCAACGGGGTAGTCAGACGAGGCCAGGATCAGGAACCAGAAGCAGCAGCAGTCTTGGAAGCATGTGAACACAGGAGGACCAAGCAAGGAACTGAAGCCACAGACCTCCTATATATATGAGCTGGGCATCCAGCTCCTCCCAGTGGGAAGGAGGAGCCGCAGGGTGGGAGGCTACAAGAAAACCCAGAAACCAAGATGGCCGCCAGCACATGTCAAACGAAGGGAACAGCAAGGAGGTAAGACCATGACAATTTGGTTCAATTGACAGAGAAGAAGGTCATGAAAAAATGATGAGACTGCAGATGTTAAAGATGCAAGCACAGCCGAGACATCCAGCACCGCAGTGGTCAATGCTGAGCGGCTGGAACACATTAAAGCAATAATATGGGTCAACGATGCCCCCAACGCCTTATCTGAATCAGCACCGACGGACTGAAATAATGAATGATTTCAAAGAAATACTTTCTCTATAAGCAGCTAGAAAAAGTAAACGGGGCACATTCAATTCACAAAAGTGTAACTTACTGAATGAAAAGATATATTCAGTACATTGTTGTAGACATCCCTGTGATGTCACATAGGAAAATACCTCAGATACTTGAGAGCCTCTTGGAGTTATGGTTGGTTGCCCACTAAAATGTTATCATCATTATGGTTCGGTTAGGAATATTTGTTTCTGTATATAGCACCAACATATGTCACATAAACATATAGACTATGCAACAAAGGAGAGAACTGTGCTTTGAAGAATTTATAACATAGGAACAGGGAATGGGTGGCTCATCAACTACTGACTGACTGTCCAAATGGACCAAGCACTGTATGTTGTCTCACTTCAGAAAATGGTGAAGTCAAGTTAAAGGGGTTATCCCTAATGTAAAAAATGAGAATAACACATCATGTAGTATGTGACAATCCCTTTCTACCAAAGCTAGAACCAGCCCTGTACCTCACATGGATCCAGAGATCTCCTCATTCATTGCTCTGCTGGATTTATATCAAGCTGGCAGCTCAAGGGGAGTGTATTTTCTGCTGCAGCTCAGGGGGCGTGTCCATGCTCTTCCTATCACAGCTCAGGAGGCGTTTCCATGCTCTCCCTATCACAGCTCAGGAGGCGTTTCCATGCTCTCCCTATCACAGCTTACGAGACGTGTCCATGCTCTTCCTATCACAGCTCAGGAGGCGTGTCCATGCTCTCCCTATCACAGCTCAGGATACAGTTGAAGGATGAAACTGAGCATGTGCGGCCATGTCAGTGAGCAGTAGGTGGCGCTATACAGATATATTTTATTAAATAACTCAGTGGCTTTACTAAATTTTTAACTACATGCAATTACAAAAGTATTCAGATCTAGGTGCTGGTGTAAAAACTGTAGAATATGTTTTGTTGGACTACCCCTTTAAACACAAGGCACTTACTAATGTATTGTGATTTCCATATTAACTCCTTTGCTGGCTTCTTTAATTTTTTTCATCGCATTATACACTTCTCATTTCCAGAGGATACAGTCACTGCTGCAGTGCAGATACAAGGTGAATGGGAGCTGCCGCGCATGCATGCCTATGTGCATTTTCACAGTCTTGGCCACCAGAGAGGCCTGTGCTTTTACCTATAGTTTGCAAGCACAGCCACCACTACTGGATTACAGGGTGGTCGTAACTATGGAAACGAGCAGTGTATAATGTGATGGAAAAATGAATCCAGCCAGCAAAGATGGTAATATAGATAATAACAATACATTAGTAAGTGGCTTGTATTAACTATCTCTACATAATAAATGCCATTTACTGAAGTGAGACCACTATTTTAAGACAATATCTCTCATGCCGCTTGATCCAGTCATTTATGTATCTTTGCCAACAAGTAGATGAAGCCCATTGTAATGGGCAAAATATACAGTAGCAAAGTTTGTAAGACATCAATTATGGGTGAAAAGGTACATATTATAAATTAATGAAAGGTGAACATGGCTACTAGCGATGAGCGAAGTTCTTAAAAATTAGATTTGGCTACTTCGACAAACTTAAAAAAAAAAAAATCGCTTTGTGACGAATTACTTTGTAATTGGGGATGGGAAGCGGCGAAATGTCATTGTACTCTCTGATCGCGGCATCTGCAAGCAATAATACACTGTAAAATAAAAAAAAATGTATAAAATCATACTTACCCTCATCCATTTGATTACGAAGAGCCAGCCGCCATCTTGATTAAAGATTTAGCACAAAATCTTGAGTGGCCCGTGATGACGTCAAACAAGATGGCGGCGGCCAGCTCTTCACACTCACATGGATGAGGTAAGTATGATTTATTTCCATTTTTACCCCATTTTAGGTAAAATCGATTCATTACCACGAAGCATGAGGAAATTCGGCTTTGCGGCGAGTATGCCTGTAGAAATGTAATTTTCAAGAAAAGCGTATGAATGTTTATGTTGAGCATCATTCTAACGATATGAGGCAAAAAATTCCAGAGAATAGGTGCAGCATGAGAGAAGAGGAATGTAATAGAGGAACGTGATATCTGTAGGTTAGTAGATGGCTGGACAGGGTGCACCGGTAGATTAAGAGACAGCCGTGAGAGAGGGGATGTGTTGCAGCATGGTGGACAGCGCTACAGACACAGCGATCACTGGATTTAGTCGATACAAGAGTAGTCCTCGTTCTAACAAACCTGGATTAGAAGTCTTCCTGTCCAGCAGTGTGATCTTAGTCAGATTGTTGTCTACTGCACTAGACCGCCATATCCATTCATCACTGTTCTATAAAAGTGCACGTATACAGCATGCGCTGGAGCAGAATGCCTGCACCAGTCAGTTACATACAATTTGTTATTCTTCAGCTTTGTATTGATGTTGTATTGGGGACAATCAATACACAGCAGAACATAACAAATCACTGTAATGTCTACAGTAGGTGTATCAATCCCATTATTCTTCATGGGTGCTGTGTAATAGCTTTCTGGTGTACAGTACTGTGCTTTCTGATTAGTAAATGTGTTGTCGCTCTCAGCGTTGACCAGCAGAGTGCAGTTAAAGAAGCAATTTACGGAGCTGAGGTTTAATCCAGACTGGCATTGCTAGTCCAAGAAGCGTCGTATCACATTCTGAAACCTGTAGTTCCACAGAAGTCCTATGTCCACAGCTGTGAGCACAGTATCTCTTATAGAGCAATCAAATCCTGCTGATCCGTTACATGTGCACTTGGCAGCGGAAGGCATCTGTGTTGGTCCCATGTTCATGTGTGCCCACATTGCTGAGAAAAATAGCGTTTTAGAACATGCAAATTAGCCTCTAGGCGCAACGGGGAGGTTGCCACTACAACTAGCGGCTCTGCTCTCTCTGCAACTGCCGTACCCTCTGCACTTGAATTGATGGCAGGCAGTGAAAACGTGGTTACACCTGGCCCTGTCATTCAAAGTGCAGAGGGCGCAGCAGTTGCAGAGAGCGCAAAGTCTCTATGTGTAAAGGCAACGCCCCCATTGCTCCTAGAGGCTCATTTGCATAATGTAAAACCTCATTTTTCTCAGCAATGCGGGCACATATGAACATGAGACCAACACAGATGCCCTCAGCTGCCAAGCGCACATGTAACAGGTGAGCCAGTTTCACAGGTACAAATCTGCTGACAGATGCCCTTTAATGTGCACACAGCTGAAAGTAAAGCCTCACATCTGGAACCTCATTAAAGAATATATTAGAGAATTGCATACATTGCAATTCCCTAATATACTGTTATTATCAGAGGCAGCTCCTTATAGGCATGGAAATGTTCCAGTAAGGCCTCTTGCACATGAACGTGTGCGCCCCTTTGCCGTATTGCTGACCGTGTTTGCGGATCTGCAATACACGGGTGCCGTTCCGTGGGCATTCGGCATCACGGATGCGGACCCATTCACTTCAATGGGTCCACAAATCCGGAGATGCGGAATGCTGCGGAACGGAAGCACGGAACGGAACCCTATGGAAGCACTACGGAGTGCTTCCGTGGAGTTTCGTCCCGTACTTCTGTTCCGCAAAAAGATAGAACATGTCCTATCTTTTTGCGGAACGGCTGGATCGCGGACCCATTAAAGTGAATGCGGCTGCCCCACGGACTGTGCTCGTGCATCGCGGCTCATTCTTGTGCAAGAGGCCTAACAGCCATCAGGACTATCTTTAAATGTAATATTTGGTTCTTGCTATGGATGTGCCTTTGTTTTCCCTCACCTTCCAAAACTTTCCGTCAGGCTAATTGGCTCCTCACGGGGCACAGAGGCCAATGTCAATGAATACACAGGTGAAAATCTAATATATTCTACATTTAAATTCCAGTATTATTTTCTTATTATTTTTCGCATATATCCCCGCAACATATTTCCCTAGGAGAAGCATTTTCTGTGCCCTCCGGACTTATCTTGGGTCAGGCATGGCTCAATTATGAATGTAGGCCTGGGGAACACAGACGACTGTGCAGGAGCTATGAGCAGTTTTGGTTTAGTCATTTCCCTTAGTTCTAATTAATGGTTTATTAATGGATGGAGAGCTCCACGCAAGTGCTCGTCTCTAGAGTCTCCATTGTGATGTGAGCACAGTTTCACCTTGTGGCTACCCCCAGCTTTCACTAAGTATGAGGGATGTGCCTACAGAGACTGGCACTTGTCACCTCCCTCATCAGAGCTGCCAGGCCCAGCCATGTCCTTCTGCATCCCTACCCAGACCGCCCGTCCTCCTCCCGCAGATGTGTGTGCACGCTAATAAGAGCCTGTGATGAACCCTGCGATTAGTGGCAGCATTTCTGCAGGGATTGCAGGATATGATGTCTAAATGCCACAGAAAAGTATGAAATGCAGGGAAAAAGAAAGGAGGTTTTCCTGGTATATCACCTGGAATGCATAATAAGCCTTGTGGTCCTTCAGTCAGCTCTTAGAGGCTTGCGATCCAGGAGGAGAGAGCCAGGAGCAGGAAAGGAAAGAAGAGTATGTATTTCTCCGGATTCCTTTTTTTCTGCTCGGCACAGCAGGATCAGCCCCACTGACAGAATGTGCACGTTGTCATGGCAACACCCTCCCGGCCTCATACACGAAAGATTAGCTCTCACTGTGTAGAGGAGAGAAATTCGGGAAGTCAGGCTAATCCCCGGGTGCACAGCAAGAGAAAGGTTGGATCATGCCCGAGGGATGACACATCTGCACTGATAGAAACGGCCGGCCAAGGAAACTGGGGGTTTTCTGCCGAAGAGTAGACGTGAAGATAGAGGCACGTGTGAGGCCAGTAGAGATAGGAATGAGGATAATATGTGTGAGAGGAGGCTGTCCCATGGAAGAAATGAGAACTGGACTGTGAATCTGTGGAAAGAAACTGACCCAGAACCCAGTATTTTATGAGGAAACGATGTGGTTCCTTAGACCAAGGGGCAGAAAATACTGAATAAATGAATGAATGAATTAACTCATAAGTAAACACAACTTTTACCTCTGCTGACTATGGTTCAATGCACACTAGAGTATTCCTGTTTGACTTGAAAAGGGAAATGTAGGTTTGCCAAGATATTACAAGTGATGACCGGGAGGGATCGAGACCCACTCAACTTGAATGGGTCCGTAATCCGTCCGCACCACAATTCACCGCAGAAGTGAATGGGTCCGCATCCGTGATGCAGGGAGCACACTGCCGATGCCCGCATATTACAGACCCGCTGTTTGAGGGCCGCAATACGGCCACGGCCGGGCAATGGCCGTGTGCATCAGGCCTAAATCAGAGAAGCACCCTAGAATGCCAATAACTGTTACTCCCAGAGTCCTAGCCACAGGGGCCTCCATGCAGTAGCTCAGGGGCCTCCTTTAACAATGAAGTACGGGCACTAGACCTAATTTTTGCCCACATACGGTTATTCCCTGCTATTTTTTGTGTGTTAGTAATTTTTTTAGAAGATAATATGTCCCTCTGTAATGTCACTTCCTTTGTAGAGCTGTATGGGAAAAAAAGCATTGGTAAAAAATGGCATTAAAAAAAAGAAAGGTAGACATTGCACATGTGTTTTATGGCAGAAAATGCATTGGATTTCTGTGGGAGAAAAATGACAGACAATGAGGGGAACAAATTCCAGACCCAGGGCATGCTTTGATTTTAAATAAAATGGCATTGATCCAAAAATGCACCTTAAAGAGGTCATCCAACATTTTCCAGACCGGAGGTGGAGATCATGCTTACCTGGTCCCCATCGCTGGTTCCAGCTCCATCACTCCGCTGACAGCTCTGCAGCTTCTGTCTCTCTCAGCATCAACATCTGGTTGACAGAGGGTACGTAACCTGTCACCCGTGAAGCATGTGACCCAGTGCTTGGATGACAGATCACAGCTGCAGCGGTCACGTGACCCTCGTGGAGCGATGGAGCCAAAACCCAGTAGTGGGGCCAAAGTAAGTATGATCATGAGGTCCAGACAGTTTCTGAGGTCTGAATAAAAGGGTGACTAAGGCCACAGAAGAACTAAATAAAGGGGTGACTAAGGCCACAGAAGAACTAAATATTTATGCTGCATATATTTCCCTAGACTTCCATGCAACATCTGGAGCTAGCGTTTTTGCCTAAAAAATTTGGCAAAAAAACTACAAAAGCTCTCAAAAACACCAGAGAAATCTATATGTAACACCAACTTTAGGCCTCTTTAACACGTGCATGTTCACCACACAGTGGGTCTGTGGTTACCTATTTTGTCTGTGGTTACGGATCCCTCACACATCTTATAGTCTAGCGCTCCATGACAACCACAGATACAACATGCATGCTATCTGTGTTTGGTCCATCGTTTCTGAAAATTAATTTTCAGCCAAGTTCATGGAACACAGTTGACACATGGAGAGCAAAAAACGGATACATGGACCAAACAGATACTGCATGGATATCTTCACGGATGAACCACTGACCATCTTATCATGGATCCCATCACGGACATGGATGTGTGAATGATGCTCTACACTGTTTTGGAAAAATACAGTGGTCCCTCATAGATACATGGATTGCGATAGCGTACTTATGTAAGGTCATCTTTGCTTTTGCAGTCTCCTGTAAGTCAGAATTAGAGAAGTAAACAATCAGTGGGATAGTTGGAGGAAAATGTATCATAATTCATAACAAACATTATCGATTGAGAAAGACTAAGCCCTATTGATTACAGCACATATTCCGCAGAACTTTACAGCCATTTTTCAGAATTGTATTTAGAAAATACTGTTTTAGAAGCAAAATCTTTCATCCTCGTCCTCCTCTGTAGTCGCAGTAAAGAACGTGGTCTCCCATGGATGCATCCTACATGTGTAACTTCATAGAGAACATAGCAATTTCAAAGTACTACTGTTTTCTTAGGAGGTACACGTTTTAGAACAAGATAGAAACTAATGAGCGGAGGCAAAGTTGGAGACAGGAGGAGAAAAAGAAAGAGTGGAAATATTATTAGTGAAACAAATGTCATGAAATATCAGCTACCAACAGCACCCATAGGACCCCTCTGTCAAACCAGATTCACATGTGGCAGCTGAGTTGCTTTTTTCTTGGGGAGCATGCTTTTCTCCATAAAGCTACTTCTTCATGGGGGTATTATGGTCAGCATTTTGCACCCATACTATACAGTCCTGATCAAAAGTTTAAGACCACTTTCAAAAATGGCAAAAAATCATATTTAGCATGGCTGGATCCTAACAAGGTTCCAAGTAGAGTTTCAACATGCAACAAGAAGAAATGGGAGTGAGACAAAACATTTTTTGAGCATTCAATTTAATGAAAACAACGAATAAACTGAAGCAGGCTGTTTTTCAGCTGCTCAAAAGTTTAGGACCACACCTGAAAAAATAAAAATAAACCCCCCCAAAACAGAAATCCAACTTCCTAACATGAACTCAGTAATGAGTTACTCTGCTGTTATTGTTGATCACTTCAAAAATTCGTTTCGGCATGCTTGATGCGAGCGTTTCCATGAGGTGAGTGGGAACATTTCTCCAAGTGGTGAAGACGGCTGCACGAAGGCCATCTACTGTCTGGAACTGTTGTCCATTTTTATAAACTTTCCTTGCCATCCATCCCCAAAGGTTCTCAATTGGATTTAGATCAGGGGAACACGCAGGGTGGGCCAAAAGAGTGATGTTATTCTCCTGGAAGAAATCCCTTGTCCTGCGGGCATTGTGTACTGTAGAGTAGTCCTGTTGAAAAACCCAGTCATTACCACACAGACGAGGGGCCCTCAGTCATGAGGAATGCTCTCTGCAACATCTGGACATAGCCAGTGGCCGTTTGACGCCCCTGCACTTCCTGAAGCTCCATTGTTCCACTGAAGGAAAAAGCACCCCAGACCATTATGGCGCCCCCTCCACTGTGGCGCGTAGAAAACATCTCAGGTGGGATCTGCTTGTCATGCCAGTAACGTTAGAAACCATCAGGACCATTAAGGTTAAATTTTTTCTCATCAGAGAATAAAACTTTCTTCCACCTTTGAATGTCCCATGTTTGGTGCTCTCTTTCAAAGTCCAAACGAGCAGTTATGTGGCGTTCAAGGAGGCAAGGTCTTTGAAGACGTTTTTTGTTTTTGAAGCCCTTCAGTCTCAGATGCCGTCTGATAGTTATGGGGCTGCAGTCAGCACCAGTAAGGGCCTTAATTTGGGTCGAGGATCGTCCATTGTCTTGACGGACAGCCAATTGGATCCTCCAGCTCAGTGCTGGTGAAATTTTTCGGGGTCTTCCACTTGACTTTTTTGTTCCATACCCCTCAGGATCATTTAAAAAAATTCCAAATGACTGTCTTACTGCTTCCGACCTCAGCAGCGATGGCGCGCTGAGAGAGACCCTGCTTATGCAGTTCAATAACCCGACCACGTTCAAAAAGGGAGAGTTTTTTTGCCTTTGCCATCACAACATGTGACTACCTGACAGAAAATGACAATAAATCCACATCTTTGCACAGATTTTGCCTTTTAAAGGCATGTGGTCCTAAAATTTGGATCAGCTGAAAAACAGCCTGTTTCAGTTTAATCGTTATTTTCAATTAATTGAATGCTTAAAAAATGTTTTGTCTCACTCTCATTTCTTCTTGTTGCATGGTGAAGCTCTACTTGGAACCTTGTTAAGATCCAACAATGTAAAATATGTTTTTTTTGCCATTTTTCAAGTGGTCTTAAACTTTTGATCAGGACTATATTTGTGAGACAAAAGCAGTAAATTTACACCAATGTGAACGTGGTCTAAGGGTACGGCCATACGGTCAGGTTTCCTGGTGCAGTTTTGGCAGCCAAATTCAGGAGTGGATCCTAATAGGAGAGAAAGTATACAGGAAAGATACAACTTCTCTTTTTTTTTTAAGTCATTCCTGGTTTTGGCTTCCAAAACTGCATCAAGAAACTTGCCCGTGTGGAAGTATCCTAAGGCCTCATGTACATGGTTATTGTGTGAAAGAGGCTTACCCAGGCAGTTTACAATGCTATAGAATAGCAGAAGAAATATTCACTTTACTACTCCCCTGCCGCTCCCATGTCGATGCTTCCCAGCTCCTCTGTCCCCATCGATGACGTGTTGAAGTGACATGTGACTGCTGCAGTAGCCAATCACTGATTGTCACTGTCTGGTGTCAGTACAAAACTGGTACACATGCCATGCTCCCGCTGGAGCCCGGTAACAGAGACAGGGAGATTGGCAGAGAAGTGGTCGCAAAAGATTTTTTGTGGCTGAGCAAAGCCTTTTAGAGGGGTTCTGCGGTGTCAGGATATTGATGACCTATCCTCAGGATAGGCCATCAGCGGTGGTCCCAGATGCAGCAACCCTGCTAATCATCTGGTTGAGGAGGCTGCAGCACTCATGCAAGCACAGCGTCCTCTTCAGCGTTTACCTGTCTAGCAGGTAGCGGCAGTGCAGAGTAATTACACCTTTCCCTCTCATTCACTTGAAGGCACCACCATGACAAGCTAGACAGTACGCAAGTAAAGAATGGAGAGGACGCAGCATCAACCAGCTAATCAGTGGGGGTGTTGGCTGCCAGACCCCCTCCAATCTGATATTGATGAGCCATCATCAGGACAGGTCAGCAATATCCTGACACTGCACAACCCCTTTAAGCTCCATCTGTTTGACACAAAGGAATGCTTACATCTACAGTATGCGTGTGTGAATATGCTTCAGTTTTTAAATCATCGACACAAGAATGTATAGTATGAGCCTCTATTATACTATGGGCCCTGTGGGATATTGGCCACAGATACAACCAAATGTCTGTGCCCCCACACGTGGCAGGTTGTTGTAGACGTTTCTGCAACTGTCCCATTTATCCGAATATATGTAACTCGCACAAATCTAAGCACATGATGCGGAAACAATCCCATTGACACAAACGCAGGAGATTTTCAGATGCAGATATTTCTGCAAGAAATTGTATTTATTTGTATTTAGTTTACTCTCTTATATAGCGCTGACATATTCCGCAGCGCTTTACAGACATTAGCATCAGGCTGTCCCCAATGGGGCTCACAATCTAAGGTCCTTATCAGTATGTCTTTGGAGTGTGGGAGGAAACCCACGCAAACACGGGGAGAACATACAAACTCCTTGCCGAACCTAGGACCCCAGCGCTGCTAACCAATGAACCACTATGTCTGTCATGTGTAAATGCCTGGACAGGTTTTGATCAGGTTCTCCAATGCAATTTTGAAGTTAAAACCAGTTTTGGATTTAAAAAAGAGAAAAAGTGGTATTTGTCCTTAAAGGGCATCTGTCAGCAGATTTGTACCTATAAAAACTGACTGACCTGTTACATGTGCGCTTGGCAGATGAAGGTATCTGTGTTGGTCTGATGTTCATATGTGCCCGTATTGTTGAGAAAACTAAAGTTTTGCTATATGTAAATTAGTGTGTAAATATATGCAAATGAGCCTCTAGGAGCAACTGGGGTGTTGCCATTACACCTAGAGGCTCAGCACTCTCTGCAACTGCTGTGCCCCATACACTTTGATTGACAGAGCTAGGCATGATGATGTTTTCAGTACCTGTCAAACAAAGTGGAGAAGACACAGTAGTTACAGAGAGAGCGAAGCCTCTAGGTGTAATGGCACCGCCCCCATTGCTCCTAGAGGCTCATTTGCATATATTAAAACTTCCTTTTTCTCAGCAATGCGTGCACATATGAACATGGGACCAACACAGATGCCTTCAGCGGCCAAGCGCACATTTAACAGGTCAGCCAGTTTCATAGATACAAATCTGCTGACAGATGCCCTTTAATACCTTCTCTCTCGTTACGATCCACATCTTGTTTTAGCTCAAAACTGTATCAGAAAACCTGATCAAAACCTGAATGTGTATGGGCCCCCTAAATGGAAAAAAAAAAGCATACATTTTTCTCTTTAACCATTTTTATTGCTGGATCGCAGGCACCTGCAACCTCTCTACCTTGTGTATGCTGCTTGCATGAATCAATATACAATACTGTTGGGACTACGTAATGCACCTGTTTCCTCAGAGGTCAGGATCCAAAATGCTGAAAAGCTGCAAAAGTAATCAGTGCTGTATGAGCTTTATAGAAACAGCTGCTTATTGCAGGAAACCTATGTGGCCCATTTTGGAAAGCTCCTGATTATAGAATCAGTCTAGCAATACGCACAACCATCTTTATTTTTTACATCTGTTTTGTCAATGGAGCATGAAAAAATGTGTAAGTCTATATTCATATTTTCTAAGCCATCGTATGTTTACAAAAGTATTTTAAAAAATCATCATACGGCAGAATAATGATTCTATCCTGCGTCCACTATTCTACTTCATACAGGAACAAAAGCACAAAAAAAGGACGAAAAAAACAAAAACAAATATCGTAGGACGGTAATAAACTAAGCCAAGTGTCGCTGTTCACAGGGGACAGATCAGTGTTTGAAGACAGCAGCGCCACCTGCTGCCCATCACCGAGAGAAGCAGTAATAGAGGCGTATTAAACTCATTGATCATTTTTCCTAGGCAGAAGTCCCACTGGCAGATTGAGCACATTTATTATTGGATTTTATATCCTGTGACTCGTGTTCAGGAAGATGAATGTTTGCATGCTACACATGGTATCTTTAATGCTAGAGAGTAGAGAATATACACAGATTTTTTTTGCAATTTTTCGAGGAAGCCCAAATATATGTAGAATTTAGGGGAAGAAGTGCTATAAATATATATATATATATATATATATATATATATATCTTCACGTTGTAGCATCTGAACTCCCTGTGCTGCTCCAGAAGACATGAGGGATGATGAGTTCTTCATCCGCTATTTTTAGCTTAAACCGCGGTTAATCCGGGGCTGACTTTGGGCTCCTTCTCTGTTCATTCAACTTGATCTTCTGTATCCTTGCATAAATCATGAGTCCAGTGACGGGGCAGACACATGCATTACATAGCTGCGCGTGCCTGCAGTGAAATGCAGAGCAAGGGCTGCAGATGTATCGTAATATAATCATATACGGGGCCGGACTGGCCTTCTGGCAAATACCAGATGGGCCGCTGTCCTCAGTGGGCCACTCTTATCCTTTTGTCTTGTCCTGACAGCTGACTTTTATCTGGAGCAGTACTACTCCCTGCACTCAATGGCGGTCTTTTGTGCCACACATATAATGGAGTTGCATGAGGCCCCTGGCTAGAGGTGTAGCTAGGCTTTCCTGCACCCTGGGCAAGGATTCAGTACTGTGTGTCGCCTCCCACCTGCATTTAACACGCAGCTTTATTAGATCGGTGGTGCGCTCAACGCGCTGTGGTAAGTTTTGCTTTTACTAAGCCACGCCTCTAACTCCACCTAGCGCATAACAATACTCACCCGATCCTCTTAGGGATATGTATTTGTAGTTTGTAGCTTTTAATATTATCCTTACTAATATTTTTACGCCTCTTTTAGTGGCAAGTGCTTAACAGGGGCAATGACTCACACGGACTGCCAGAGGTGCACTTAATTCATAATTAGCAGTGCTGAGGGGGAACTAAGATTGGTGCAAAAAAAACAGTCTGTAAATGACCCCAAATATGTTACTTGATAAAATATATCATAGGGCACACGGTAGTACCAATACACCTTGCGATAAATGAAAGAACCAACTGGTCCTACTGCATCCAGGGTGTTACTGGCATGTCGACATGATGTCCGCTGGAACCAGAACAAGGTCACTGATGTGATAGAGCAAAAAGAATAACCACATAAACAGGGGATGGTGACTGTCCATGTTCAATCCACTGCTGGGACGCCGTGCTGCCCTGTAAAACCTAGCCATCTCAATGGTATAACAGGGTAATCTGGGGCATTGCTTTCCCCTTAGTGCTACCACACAGTAGTAATGCCCACATTGTGCCCCCTGACAGTAGTAATGCCCAAATTGTGCTCCCTCACAGTAGCAATGCCCATATTGTGCTCCCTCACAGTAGTAATGACCACATTGTGCTCCCTCACAGTAGTAATGCCCACATTGTGCTCCTTCACAGTAGTAATGCCCACATTGTGCCCTCTCACAGTAGCAATGCTCACATTGTGCTCCCTCACAGTAGTAATGCCCACATTGTGCTCCTTCACAGTAGTAATGCCCACATTGTGCTCCTTCACAGTAGTAATGCCCACATTGTGCCCTCTCACAGTAGTAATGCCCACATTGTGCTCCCTCACAGTAGTAATGCCCACATTGTGCTCCCTCACAGTAGTAATGCCCACATTGTGCCCTCTCACAGTAGCAATGCCCACATTGTGCTCCCTCACAGTAGTAATGCCCAGATTGTGCTCCATCACAGTATTAATGCCCACATTGTGCCCTCTCACAGTAGCAATGCCCACATTGTGCTCCCTCACAGTAGTAATGCCCACATTGTGCTCCCTCACAGTAGTAATGCCCACATTGTGCCCTCTCACAGTAGCAATGCCCACATTGTGCTCCCTCACAGTAGAAATGCCCACATTGTGCTCCCTCACAGTAGTAATGCCCACATTGTGCTCCCTCACAGTAGCAATGCCCACATTGTGCTCCCTCACAGTAGTAATGCCCACATTGTGCCCCCTTACAGTAGTAATGCCCACATTGTTCCCTCTCACAGTAGCAATGCCCACATTGTGCCCTCTCACAGTAGGCATGCCCACATTGTGCCCCCTCACAGTAGGCATGCCCATCTTATGCCTCATTCACAGTACTTATGCCGAACCTTGTGCCCCCTCATAGCAGTAATGCCCACATTTTGCCCCTTTCAGTAGTGTCTCCTCCAGTTCCATTAATAAAGTTAAAAAAAAACACAAATACCACCTGATGATTGGACACATCCGGCATTCCCCAGCAGCAGCAGATCTGGTCACACACGTTGTGCTGCTGGGCTGTGTAGATGGAGGCTGATTTCTGGGCCTGCACGCTCCTCCCACACAGCTCAGCATCACAATGTATGGACTGCTGGGGATCGCCGTAGCTCCTCTGAACTGTGAACCAAGGAGCGGACAGCTTCTTGCTTTACCTTGTCAATTAACTTCCTAGGCACATTCTCAACCCTGGCGAGCCAACCCATGACGCCCCAACTTTCAACTGTATCTGCGTCCTCAAGATGTCTCTCTGTGTACATAGCAGCGGGCAGAGAGAGGAGTTCAGGAACTTTACCCTGGGATCTCAGTCCTTCCAGGTTTTGGTTGGAACCAGTGAAAATGATGAAGGCTTCCTGACCACCTGCATACACACTTCACCTGTCTGTCCCGACTGCTGAACACCCCTTCCCCACTTTTAGTACACAATTACTGTATGTACTAGGAAGATAACAGAAATGCACAAACAGCTAGTAAATATTTCCATGAATGCCCTCTCCTACTGGGATGGTGCCAACCCCGACGTGCAAGCCTCCATCTTGCCAGCCTGTATACTTCCAAATACCAGGGCCGAATTTCTGTCCAATTTTGGCCTTGTTCATAAGTATATGGTGCATACAGTGCATAAAAGATCAAGCAATGCTGTTATTACCATAGGAACAATAAAAAAAAATATATAAGACTGTAGGCCTATGGACATGGAGTGCCAACCAATAGGTAATCAAAAGTTTACAGAAACATATTTTTGGGGGGCTTTGGAAAAAAATGTAGGCTTTTTTTTTTTTTTAAACCATTTCTTGTGACATTTTTAGGTCACACATTTTTGCCGTGCATTTGTTCCCAGCCATTTTTTTTTCCTCTAGAGAAAGCACCTACAAAATTGACATACCTAGAAGGTATTCTCAATTCATAAATGTGACCAAGCCGCAAGCCGCACCAACATTTTAATTTAAATGGTTAAAGGGGTTGCCCACTTTCTGGTTATTGTTGACTAAGATGATTATATGGCGCTTACATATATAACCTTTGTTAATATTCTGCACCATTTTCTATATTTCATAAGGTACACAAAGTCTATTGTACTGTCCACACAGATCTCTTGTCCTATAAAATGGCTGCTGATGTAGGGTCATGTAACCAGGTAAATCACCTCCATGTGACGTCTCCTGCATTCAGAAATTCTATAAATGTATTAAATACATTGATATAATTGCCAATAGTTATTCAGTCTTAAAAACACCCCTTTATTGTCTGTATAAATAGGGCAGCAGGGTGTCCAGCGGTAATACCTTTTAAATATGTGGCTCACAGTGGGTTAAAAAAATAAATAAATCCATACGCCTTCTCTTTGATCCTCCACCATTGGCGTTATGATGCTGCCCATTGTCCTGCTGCTCTCTACTTCCTGATCTCAGCTTGATGTTCTGGTAATGCCAGGAACCGCCAGCTCAGCAAATCACTAGCCGAGGCAGGTCACCGCTATGGTCAGTAATTGGTTAGGCAGGCATCTCTTACATGTCTAGCTAGGACCAGGAAATGGAGAGCAGTAGGGATCAGAGTAGCATCGAAACATCAGTGACAGAGGATCGGATCAAAAAGGGTTAGTATGATTAACTGGAGCGCCACAGCTTTATCAAACAGCTGATCAACAGGGGTGACGGGAGTTAGACCCCCACCGATCAGATACCGATGACCTATCCTGAGGATAGGTCACCAATACAAAACAATCAGACAACTCCTTTAAAACCCTCATAAATCCTTAAAAATTGTCGCACAGCGTCCAAGGGCACCTGGTGGGACATCAGCCCCAGGTAGCACCAAGAAGGGGGCCTCAACAAGTCGCTGTCTTGGCCAGCATACTGAGCTAGGGCAGTGAACTGAATCTCAGACCCCAGATGAAAAGATTGTTTCTGTGAAGTGTATGTGCAAATAATCATGAAGTGGCTTCCGCTCACCAGAGATAAGGTGGAGATCACACAGATTTCCACATTAAACATATTAAACATGTCACTGCCTTCCTTTCATGGTAGTGTCTTGGAGGGATTGCCTTCTTAACATTTTATTTACTAAGAATTCTACTTGCTTACAAGCCAGCTCACAATTCATTGAAATTAGAAAGTGCCTGACAAGCTAAAGCCGCTTTCTTGCCCATTCATCACTGCATTATCTCCACTGCTTTATCTTGAATACTGTAACTCCCTTTAAGAACTCTAAGCTGTCATTATTCTATTTCTTCCTGCGGTAATTTCCTGTGTATTCCTTAGCATTTTGAGTCTCTGTTTTGCTGTGCATTAATCCAGATAATTTTTTTTACTCATGGGATAACCCCATTAACTGTGGTACATCTGCAATTGGCACCTCCCAGGGTGTAGGAATGTAGAGTGATATAGTATGGCCTATCTGTTTCTTTATGTGTCACAGGGCTCCTACCTGGATACGGCTGGACCCCATCTTTGGCTCCGAAGCAATAAGTAGGGGGATAATTAAGGGTTTTGAAAGAATAGCTTTAGTCCAGAACTTGAGATGAAGTTTAATGTTAGCTTTACTTTGAATAAACGTTTCTTCAAACAGTTTTGTAATGACCGGCGTCACGCACAGGGAGGGAAAAGGGAAAGCCCTGCCCAAGGGAGAGGGAAAGGTGGTGACACCTGACTCACCTTGCGGCTGGCACCTGACTGCCCTGACGTCCCTAGACGGGTTCCTCACCCGTGCGGCGATCACGTGCCTAAACCCTGGCTTTCCCTAAAATGAGCCCTAGATAGTGAACGGACCGGTGGGATCGCTAGTCCGCACCACTGACACTAAGAGGGAAACACCAGAGAGAGGACAGACAATACAGACAAACACATAAACCCAGGTGGGCGACCACAGCAGACCCCAAAGGTCCAACAGGGATCCGGAGGGAAACGTTCTGGACCAACAACCAGAGAACGCAGCAACACAGCTCCAGTGGGTCAGTATAGATGTCCAGGCAGGAAGCTCTATATCTGGCAACCAGAGAAGGGTGAGAGGGGAATATAAGGAGGTTGGGAGTGCTGGACAAGGAACAGCTGAGGAGAAGGAGCTACGGATCCCTGAGTGAGCCAAAAAGGGTTGCAAAGCAAACCCAGAAAGCTACCATAAGGAAACAGCCCTATCTTACATAGAGCGCGCAGCCAACCGCTGCGACTTCCTGACCCCGGGTATAACGGAGTCAGGCGTGGTTCTTGACACCCTCGTGACAAGTTTACAGGCTTTGTATTGGTTCCAGCAGGCTTTAGCATTAAACTGGCAGGCAAACTCAACTCTGCTCTATCCTTCTCTCACTCTGCTGTACTGACAAGCTGACTTGGTAACTTGGCTTCCTCTTTATGCTGCACTTCACTTTTTAGTCAGACTTATCTTCAGCCAAGGAATAGGTCAGAATCTTGGCAGCTCCAACCAGCACAAACGAGAACTGCCCCACCTCCTTCTGGTAGCAAGCAGTACTGGCCCACTTCTGACCAAAGAGGGGGGGGGGGGGAATATGGAATGGTGAGTTTCATTCTATCTAACTATAGCTCTGCCGTGTTTGCTGTCACCTGCTGGTGAACCAGGCACATTACATGAACAGTTACATAACATTATTATAAATGCGCAGTGTTGAGGGACCTGGAAATAAATATACAGATGACATACAGGTTAGACCATAAAAGATAGTAGCAAGGCGCAGAAGTGGTAGCACTACTCTGGGGTTAGGGTTGCTATATTAGCAACCCTAATATTCTCAACATCTCAAATATAGCGAGGCACTTCATCCAAAAACATGCCCGTAGAGTGACGTTTTTCCAAGCTTATGCTATAGAAAAAGTTTTGACACCCAAAAGGGGAGGTGACCACCGCAAAAAGATTCTTCTCCGTGAGGCCTACTGGATCTTTAGACTTGGGTCCAGGATTCCGGCAGGCCTCAATTTGCGAAAAGAACTGATGTATATTTACAATTGAACTATGGATTATGCATATAAAGAGGATATAGGTATTTGCCAGTAGTTCAACACGAGGGTCCGACTCATGCGCACAAAAATCCTCTCTCTTTGCCAAGAGATAAGGTGTGAAATTTATATTGCGGGATGGGTTTGTGCGTACCAGCCGAATTCTGCTTAGGACATCGATTGCACGGTGCGGTTTGGTCATGCGCAACAGTATGCATCATTGTTAAATTTAATACCAATTTGTTCAGATGACAGTTGTGCCAGAGAGACAGTATTTATACATACTTATTTAGTTTCTCTTTCATACCTTTTATATATAGATATATTAGCCTTGCAACACAGGATATGCTAGTCTGCAATGAACACTTTAAGACCAATGTATCTCTGCAACAAAATGCAAACACACAAGCTTGCTTTATTTCTATCATATAGATTTACTATGAAATCTCTATACTATTTGCCGAATCTTATTTGATTGTATTACATTTCAGGTTGTAAGACCGTTATTTTGATTGTTTATATTATTAATTTTTATTAGTAAGTATTCACACTGTGCGGTTTTACCATTGCAAAGCACACAATCTGGCGATTGTGGGGTTAAATTGACCCAGGTATATCCTCACAGTGTGTTTCGAATTGCATGTGTAATCGATGAATCTAATCAAGAGGTGTGCCTCTGTTGTGGCAGCCTATGAGATTGGATGCTCCTCCCAGGATTTTCTGACGAGGTGCATTCCTAATCCTTTATAATGTGGGGTCACACGTAGCATGGTGCTACGACTAAGGGTACATACCCGAAACGCGTCAGCGACCATGCCGTGGATCCAGTGACTGTGTCGGTTTTATGAATCAATAAAGAAGAGCTAAGAGGACCTCCATTGTCTCCAGATACCTTTTTTCCTATTTTGTTTGCTGCCTGCTACGGGAACACTCCCCCAGGGCCTCTGGAGCCGGGTTTATACACCACACCAGGAAGGTGAGCTGGATACAAAGTTTTCTCGTGTTACACACCTCTCTCATATTCAACACCATGTTTAGATCTTACCAAATGTGACATAGCTGTATGTGTCAACAAGCAGGTAGTGTGGTGAGGACACTAAGGAGATATGAGATATACAGTACCGGATGTATATGGACAGCTCTCATGGCGCAAATTTCCTACCATGTCCATTCCATTACCTGTGGAATTCAGTTCTAAACCATTCATTAGGGATATAATGAACCCTCAAACTACCATGTAGGATAAATGGATCAAACTGTGAAAGCAGAGTCATTTTTCCTTGTAAGAACATTCTAGCTGAATTCCTAAATTAAAAGTTTAAAGATAAAATTTGATGAAGTCACACAGCAGCGGTAAGGCATGCATGTAAAGCAGCAGGAGGCCATGGTAATAAGAGCAGAAGGACAGCATATAAAACAAGTGCTTAGTGCTCTGAGGCATGGCTTCATAAAATGCTGGAGTATCACTGCAGCCTGACACACTCTGTAGTGTTGCCTAATGGGATCTTTTTTCTCTATTACATGTTTCTCTTTATAAGGCCTCCTGCACGCGACCGTATCTGTTTTGCAGTTCGCAAATCGTGGATCCACGAAATAAGGAGGCAGTCCGTGTGCATCCTACAATTTTTGTGGATCCTGCTGTAAAAAGCTTTTTCTTTTCTGCAAAACAAACAAGAATAGGACAGGTTCTACGGATGCAGACTGCACACAGATGACATCCGTTTTCTGTCCGTTTATTTTTTGCAGACCCATAGAAAAGAATTGGTCTGTGTGTAATTCATAAAAAAGTGAATAGGACACGGACCAAAAATACGACCGTGTGCAGTACCCAGTGGAGAGCTCTTGTTTACCAGTGGTTGGATTTCCCAGAATGTCGAACTGCGTCTATGTTGAGTTTTTTTGGGTTGTTTTTTTACTTTTGTCTTGATCTACTGTATATGGATTTACTGTATGTATGTATTAATTTATATAGCACTATGTGGTTTGGTAAAAGCCATGGAAAATTGCACAGGTATACTCACAGACAAGTTTCGTAAAAAAGCAGGAGGGCGGGGGATGTGTAATCTACAGTACATTGATGAAATGACACGGACTGTGCTATGTTACTACATGTGGCCTGGTAAACCATTTATGAAACTATCTAACACAAAAACTTTCATTTTTGGAGAGCAGAAAACTAAATGGAAGCCGAGTTGTGGTTGGTTGCTGGGGGCAATAAAGACTGTTTTTATATAGTTTTCAGAAATCTGCGCCATTCCTGGACAGGACACGCTGGATTTGGTTATGTGAGCCTATCCTGACATATCATTCTACAGTATGTCATTCACTATAAATCTAGGTCATATGGCATAACATCAAGAGGATAAATCATGAATAACATTTCATGAATAAGATTTCAAGGCTGCTCAGTATATTCGTTGGAGCGGGCATGATGCCCACCTGTCCATACATCGCTGAGTAACACTTTATAGGTTGCAGGGATGATTTGTTTAGTCAGTGCTAAACAAATTGAGGTTTATCTAATGTAATTATTCTAGATGTGATGAGAATATGACACATACGTTAGGACGTTTGGTTTTATGGTTGCTTTCTAAATGCATTGCTTTTATGAGGACGATGTAAAAACTCAACAGCTGTTTAAAATATATGTTTTGCAGATGATTCCGCTCCAGAGAGTTTTAGTGGCAATGAAACGTTGGGACATGGCTCAAATGCAACAGGAGGAGCAAACAGCATTGAGGCAACAGAAGCCAACAGCAATGGAAAACCTAGTCTGGAGCAAGATGAACAACCATTGAATCTGAGTGACTGTCCTCCATCAACTCCACTAAATTCAGAATTCCAAATAGATGATCACAGTAGTAATGGAAAAACCAAGTACAAGAACCTCCTGATTGGTGATCTTAAGATGGAACGAGAAGCAAGAGAGAATGGAAGCAAGGTAAGTCATATAGTCCTGCAAACCTGCATGTTAGGGAAGGTGAACTAGGTCATAAGGTTGTTTGTGGTCAGGCTCAACCTTGGTATCACAAGTATTCTGATCCTAAGCATTTTGTCGGGTTACAAAAATTGGAAACCCTAAATACTTTTTGATATTATACAGGAGAACATCTCCTTCAGGGTTGACAGACAGAATTTTTCTTCTTATCCCAACATCACAGACAGCCAACAATTTTTACAGACAAATTGGAAAACCATAATGAATGATAAAAATTGTAGTAATGTTTATAGTTCAGTATACTGATGAGAACTCAATACCAGCATTTACTGTGATCTGTAAAATCTAGTTAATACCACCAGCCTCAAAAAACAATCATGGACACATAAAAAAAAAATTCACGGACACATGAAAAAAGTCAACTATTTTTATGGATTGTCCAGAAATTTCTGGTTGTTTGGCAACCCTGATCTCCTTTGATGTGTACATCTAGACTACTTACATGTTTCGACACAATGATCAGGCTTCCCCTTACACATCTTTTCTCTCAAAGTACATCTTGTAATGACATTCTCCCTAGAGGTGTAACTGTGGTCATGTACGTTATATCTCCTATTAATCTACAGGGTTTTCTCAGTGCTCCTCACATGACCACAACGGCTTCTTGTGAAATGACACTCAGAAATGAACAGCATATCTAATATTAGGCTGTGTTGATTCTTAATACAAGGGAATACTTATTCCAGTAAGACACCATCCAGAAGCAGAACATTATCAAGGCTTCCTTGAATCCGTATTGAAGCAGTAAAATAAGATTTGTTAGATATAATCCTTGGAAATTATGGTTTATGTCCAAAAATGTTCCACAGCTTCCTTATGAAAATACCAGTTCTCTTCTCGACAAGTAGAATACTGTTTCTAACAATTTAGATAACACAACGGTCGTCCACTCTGAGTAGAGTTTAGAGTTATAGGTACAAGAATGAGTTCAGAAGAACATTTTTACAAGCATGGATGAACTTTTCGCACAATTTATCAACAGAAGTCTTGAAGATTATTTGTCTGCTCATGGAGTGAAGCAGAAGGTGAAATATTAGTGATTATTAGAGGGAGTCACCAGGAAATTCACTGTTAACCCAGGTACAGTGGCTTCTGGAGAAAAACGCAAATAAGCAGTTAAAGGGGTTGTCTCATCTCAGACAATGGGGGCATATAGCTAGGTTATACCCCCTTTCACTTAGTAACTTTGGAAAATAAAAATGCATTTCTGAATGGACAAGCCCAGTAATATCTGATGTAATAGATATTATTCTCAAATGCAGGAAAAATATATATATCTTCTGGTTTCCTAAATATGGTATCTTATCATTTTTATGGTAACTTAATTAAATATATTTAAATTAAAATAAATGGTAACATATTGCCTCAATAGCAGCATTTACATAAATGTAATAAATATTTATGGCATGTGAAAGATGGTTCTTATTAATATTATTTTTCATTCTGTCAACTTCCTAACCGTCTCCTCTCAGCGCTCTTCTGCTGAATGTGAATGTTTGAGACGCCAGTCTTAGTAACTTACCCCCATTATGTGAGGACTATGTGGTTCTCATATTTGGATACAAAAGCAGAAGTGAAGAAGGGAGAAAAAACCTCCCTGGCTGTGACGCTCTGCGCTGCGATTGGACAGCGCTACAGCCAGGGAGAAGGAGATGCCCACAGAGAAACCCTGGCGTCTCCTCCTCCCTGTTCCGATGCGCAGCATACTAAGCGGGAGAAACCTGGCGGGGCAGAGAAGGGCAGAGTTAAAAAAATCAAGCAGGGTGGCAGCATCAGTGGGGGGTACCCCGCAAGTACAGATATATATCTCCCTTAATAAAATTGCATGAAAAGTCCTCTTTAAGATATCAGTTCCTTCAGAGGTTCTGTGGAGTCCATGCCTCAATGGGTCATAGCTGTTTTGATGGCACGAGGGAGAAGTAAACAAAAATTAGGCAGCTGATTTTAATGTTAGAGCTGATCTTAAAGGGAACCTGTCACCGGGATTTTGTGTATAGAGCTGAGGACATGGGTTGCTAGATGGCCGCTAGCACATCCGCAATACCCAGTCCCCATAGCTCTGTGTGCTTTTATTGTGTAAAAAAAACGATACATATGATACATATGCAAATTAACCTGAGATGAGTCCTGTATGTGAGACGAGTCAAGGACAGGACTCATCTCAGGTTAATTTGCATATGTATCAAATCGTGTTTTTACACAATAAAAGCACACAGAACTATAGGGACTGGGCATTGCGAATGTGCTAACGGCCATCTAGCAACCCATGTCCTCAGCTCTATACCCAAAATCCCGGTGACAGGTTCCCTTTAAGGCATATGATTTAAGGCTGGAATGGTGAAAAGACCCCTGTATCTCAGGAATAACTACCTGCAGCCTCAGTCCCTGAAATCAACCTGCGGAACCCAATTTTTAAAACTATAAAAGTCCTTTAATTCAGTAGCTATGTAGCTTTGCTCTAGTCTAGCAACATCCTGAAAAATCAGGAGTTGTGTTTGTTAGGTATTCATGCAGCAGAGCTTGTACCTATCCAAGTACATGTGTCTCCTGTCATTGTTCCAAGGTGTCCTGCCATGCTTGTTCTGCTAAATACAATTTTTTTTCACTCTCCTTAATCATGCACATTATACAAATACGTGCACATTATACACACACAGCACTGCTGCATACACATACTGACATATATGTTCATACACAGCTCTACAGCATACACACCTGACAAAACCAGCTTTGCTACACAGCTGACGTATAAATGCACACAGCTTTGCTACATGCACACCTGACAAACACAACCAGTCTGCACAGCTGACATATATACACAGATGGCACTGCTACATACACAACTAGCAAACACAGCTCTGGCACACAGCTGACGAATATACACACACATTTAATACATTGACCGCATGTACCATTGCTGTTTGTTTCTATGGTCAGCAGATGACATAGTAAGGTCAACAGAAGCTGACCAAAATTATTAAACCCCCCATGTTAGACCCCAAAAGTGACCTTGACCCTTCTACTTTATTAAACCACCAGGGAAAGTTTAGTAAATAGAAAATATATTTTTTTCAAATTTTCTGTTTAACCGTAGAGGGTGTCTTATCGTCCAGTACATTTTATAGTCCGGAAAATACAACAGTACCTCACACTCTGGAATGAGTCCAATATTTGTAGAATCCAAGTAAAGAAAGAAAAAAGGTCCATATGCCGCATGTCTGGCCAGCAGATGGTTGCTACTTTAATGCATTTATTTGCAGTCAGATCTCTTGAAGTCACACTGGTCCTGTGGATGCAGAACTGTAGAAACCTTATTCTGCTTAATATGGTCATGTATGTTGTGGATGGTGGTTGTTAGGTGTGGGCAGAGTCTTTTTTTTTACTAAATGCAATGTAGAACTTGAAACACATACAGTAACAGCAGGCTTTTAGTACAAATCTACTCCGGCACCAGCAAGGAATATGGAGGCGGATTGGATGGCTGTAATTCAGCATTTTCATGATAATGGCCTAGTAGTTGTTTGGTGATGGATGGCTTGGCTGTAGTCCCTCACCTTACAGCAGCGTCTGTAGTTGAAGATGTAGCAGGTCACACTGGAAGGCATCACTTGAGGACAATTTGGGTATTTGTCCCTGAAGAATCTGAAACAGGAGCAGAGCTCTGCAACTTGCTTTCTCTCCCCTCTGTGTCTGGACAGGAACTCCCCCTCGGGGCAAGGAGCAGTACCAGCCTACTCCTACCAAGAGGGTAGGAACAGGGTGGTTATCCCAGTTCCTGCCCACCTTTTCTATCCTTTCCTTGCTATGAAATATGGCCAGAAGCAAACAATAAAATATATCATACATAGCAATATACAATTTTTAGCACCCCCCTGGTCTGGGGTACTACATGCCCTTACCTATTGTACCCAGGGGACCAGGTGTGGCTGCTCCTCTCACCCCCCCCCCCCCCCCCCCTTCTCCTGCGCTGAACACAGCAGCTTGCTTTTCAGTTATGAAAGCGGGGAGTGCGCTCACTGCCAACTGCTCCATAGACAAGGGGCAGCTAAAGTAGACGAGTTTTTCAGTCATGCAACGCACGGAGGTGAGCGTTCTGCGCCATGTGCTGAGGGTGCCCCCCCCCCCATGTAAGGGGTAAGTGGTGGAGAAGAGAGGGCAGTGATGGTGGACAGCTGCAGTGCGCTCAGCCAGTAACACTGGGCTTTATGTCTCCTCACACTAGCAGATGAAACTGATTCCATAGCTGGTTTACGCAGTTCTGTCACAGGGCCTGGCGCACTGTATGTCTGTGTGCTAAATAAAAAGAAAGGAATGCACTGTTGCCAGCAGGACCAATCATCGTAATGTAGTGCAGGGTTCCAAATCGTGACAGTGAATGGGGTCGCATTGCAACCCTACAGTTGTGAGAATTATTGGGGCTGCCATGACAATGTGCAGGTCCCAAAATGACCCCTCTCACTAGTGGCAATGCTGCATTGCTACACTGTGATCTCTGGCCATGTGATGTTTGTCAAAGCCAAAGGCCCCTTGTAGACTAGCGTTCCTCCCGCAGCGAGTCCGCTACGTAGCTCCCGGCCTGACCTCCCAGTGCTGCCGGGGGTTACATAGCATTATATTATTTATATTGCTATGTAACCCTTACAGTTCTGGAATGTATTGGATAACACTGGCATAATGCTGTCTGTGTTATCCAATACATTCCAGAACTGTAATGCCCCTTTCACACGAGCGTGACGGATTAGGTCCGGATGCGTTCAGGGTTCGTTCAGTGAAACTCACACTATTTTGCAAGCAAGTTCAGTCAGTTCTGTCTGCAATTGCATTCAGCTGTTCAGTTTTTTCCGCACGGGTGCAATGCGTTTCAATGCGTTTTTCACGCACGTGATAAATAACTTAAGGTTTAGAAGCAACGTCTCTTAGCAACCATCAGTGAAAAACGCATCGCACCCGCACTTGATTGCGGATGCAATCCGTTTTCACACAGCCCCTTTCACTTCTATGGGGCCAGGGCTGCGTGAAAAACACAGAATATAGAACATGCTGCGATTTTCACACAACGCAGAACTGATGCGTGAAAAACAACGCTCATGTACACGTCACGCATTGCACCCGCGTGGAAAACTCGCTCGTGTGAAAGGGGCCTAAGGGTTACATAGCATCATAAATCAATATAATGGTATGTGACCCCCCGTCAGTGCTGGGAGGTCAGGCCGGGTGCTGTGTTGCGGACTCTCTGCGGGAGTAAAGCACGTCTGCAAGGGGTCAAAGTCACCATGTAGCCCCAGGCTCATCTAACCTGTGGTTATGTAATAAATGGTCATTTGGGACAACCACTTTACACCCCTCTTTTGTTTTTGCCCTTAGTCCACCCTTTTTGTATGCACAGTACGGCTGATTTGCAGGAGAGGTCCAACGGCGCTCCTCATTAAAATATGGCTGTTACCTGCCAGGCTTCAGGTGGAGTCTCGACAGAACAGCAGGGTTAGGGCTTGCAGCATCGCAGACATGGTGAGCGGGTGAGATCGCAATTAGGGAACAAAATTTTATGCAAATTGACTTCGGATGTTTCATCCGAAGTCGATTCGCTCATCCCTAGTCGCAATAGCGACTGTACAAGCGTCATGGACCCCTGTACAGACAGTTTTTCTCCCTAAAAAATGTCTAATGCGTATGAATACGCACGATAATTTAACTGCCATTCATGGAACAGGGGAGCACGCGCCACTGCCGACTGCTCATGAACTGCCAGGGACAGCATGGCGGGAACGGAGCCTCTGCTCAGTAAAGACCATGTGTCCAGGTGATGTCACACCAGAAGTGCCAGCGTGCCCTGCAGGCTTCTATCTGCTGCTGGGAGCTCAATGTGGAGGTTTATGAATGGAAAAACGAATAGCCAAGAGGCTAAAGAAAACCCCGTTTCTGACCCTTATGTTACAACAAAAATTTGTCGACTAAAAAATTTCATTTGGGTCCTAAATTTTTCAGATTAGGAGCCAATGGCTCCTTGATGTTTTTTTTGGGTCTGGAGCCCTGGTACCATTGGGCAGCTGCAGAGTTTACTCATATAGTACATGTTATGATAGACAAGAGGTTGCACTGATATGTGTTTTTTTTTTATATGTTTGAGTGGATTTATTTCTTTTGATTGCTATAATATTCGAGGACACAGTATGTCTCCTTACACCGGTATTTTGAAAGATATCACAACTGCTAGTGTGCCCCTAAGACCTAAAAGTTAACAAAAAGACCTGTTTTCCATCTGATTACATCATCAGTTGCTTAAGATGGTTTAATCAAAGTGAGATTGAAGAAGTCTCTTCCGTCTCACACTATAAATCAGATCTGGAATCTATTAGTTTAAAACAATAAAGTAAATGATGACTATAATGAAAAGGTAAGACTAAAATGACCTGCTGAATAGAAAGCAAGCGGAACAGATACTTCCATCTCCTCAATAAAATTTCACAGCATGCTAATCTGTCTCCTCAGACAGCTCATATAAATATATCTCATTAGCTCATTTAAGATGTCCATAAATTCAAGTACCCATTCACAGAGTCAAGATTGCACAAATATCATTAGAAGCCCCACAGCTTGAGCCTGCCCCCCTGGCTGTATAAAATGGATCCGACCTGATTTATTGTGCTAAAAGCTGCGAGAAGAGAAAATAGGCTCCGTATTTTTTGTGTGGGAACAGTTTGCACACAGAAAGATGATATGTTTTAATTTTATGGATTGTGCTGATTTTACCAGCAGAAGGGTATTATCCCTAATTTTATGGCAATTCCTTTCAATATCCCAGTTTTACAATTATCATCTCACAGTGAATGATACCCATTATAAGAAGGATCACTGCACAGGACGGGCTGCATGGTAAAATACAGCGTAGAACATCCTGTCTATTATACAGCGGCTATAGGTATCTAGACGTGCTGAATGACACCAGTTCCGAATTATTACAGGGGGTCCTCGGAGCAGGAGCCTTATGCTCTGGCCATAGTGGAGCGTGGTTACAAAAAAGCATTGCATATAGAGTTCCTGTCCAGTTCTGTATTACACAGACAACTCATTGACTTGACCGGGCTTTGTGTAATGCTTCATTTTTCCTGTGGTGGCGCTGCAGGAAAATTGAACTTCGCACAGGGAGTTGGATATCAAACAACCGTGCCACTAAGACTAGAATGCTGATCCATGTTCATCAATTGGGAAGGAAAGCAAACTGTAATATATAGTTCTGTGTCCCTATCAGTTCTATCAATATGCCCTAAATGTCCCGATGGGGAAAACCCATTTAAAGAATTAAGAATGGTTTTGTCACATTCTACATTTATCACCTATCCTTTGCTGGGACCTCCACTGATGAGTAGAATGGGAGTCCCAAACCCCTAATTTTTCCTTAACTCATTCCCGACCACCCAACGTAAATTAACATCGGTGGTTGGCATTTAAAAATGGCAGGCACCCGGGACTAATTTATGCAATCAACGATAATGGCAATCACATACATTTAACCCCTCAGATGCTGTGGTCAAATGTGACCAGGGCATCTGAGAAGTTAAAGACTGTGAGCGTGCACTCCCAACAATGCACTGGCTCCCCCCCCCCCCCCCGACGAGGATCGGGGAGCCGGATGTAGTGTGCGACAGCCCCTGTACTCAGGAGTGATACAGGGCTGCTGCACACTAGTTCCTATGGCGAGCCTGCCTGTGGCAACGCTCCATTGAAACTTAGTGTAATTCTAATAGACTCAAATACTAATGCTTTGGAGTCTATGAGAAAAGCAATGTAATCATTGCTTGCTATAGTTCCCTAGGGGAACTATTAAAAAGTGTAAAAAATTAAATTTCCCCAAAATTACAATAAAAAATACATAAATAAGTAAAAAAAAATAATATGCACATCATGGGCGTGCAAAAAGCAATTTTTTTGCTCACTTCACTTCCCACAAAAAAAATGTAACAGTATCAAAACGTTAGAAAAACTGTACATATGTGGTATCATTGTAATTTTAAAGACCCCGAGAATAAGAAGAAAAGTAACAGATCAGTGTTACTGCATAGGAAACTGTATTAAAAAAAACATAAAACTGTGGCGGAATGGTGTTATTTTTTATAATTTCACCCCATTTGGAATTGTCCCCCGCTTCTCACCACATTGTATGCAACCGTAAATGGTGCCATTAGAAAGTACCCGTAGAAAACAAGCCCAAGTACGGCTATGTGAATGAAAAAAATAAAAAAAAAGTGATGGCTTTGGGAGGGCTGTGAGTAAAAAATGAAAACCCCCAAAAATGGAAAACCACCTGGTCTTGAAAGGGTTAATGCATGACTGCAGAGAGAAACAGTTTGAAAGTAGTGATGGTCAGACATTTCCCCTTTTGCTCCGTTCAGTGTCGGTGGGAACAGATGTGTACAGCGTACAGCCAACAATAGGCTGGAAAGTGCCCTATGCATTGCAGTATAGTACTATTGATGCCACTCCTATTCATGGTGCCACATAATGCCCAAAGAGTCACAGAACCACAGAAGGCAGCTCACCGCTTAGCAGGAGCATAAGATATCTGGAGCACAGCCATATCCAAATTCACAGTGCCCAAATATAATTGGTAAAAATAAATGAAGAGGAACTAGGATACCTCCTGTGCATCTACCTTTCCACAGGTTCAGATACCATGTGTGGAATCCGAGGTTGAAACGTCTCATGCTCAGCCCATTAGGACCAACAGTTCCCCTTTTTGTAGTGACATCATTCAACCTGTACAGCTGAATACATTGCACACCCCTGGGGCCAACCTTGCTTTACAAAAAAGTGTTTAGAGGTGAATTGAATCTGTAGAGATCCAATGGGGAAGTGTCTGCCCGTCATTGTTGTCACCATGGCAGGGATCATAACCGTATTACTGAAATCATTTACAAATGGCTGGTTAATTCCTCCAAACACCGATGATTTCCAACAGACACCTAGAAGTGATCCCATATTACCATATCATAGGAAGATATCAACATTTACTATGGCTCTTCTTCAAGCACATTAAATACTACTTTACTCAATTTAGATTTTAGTTTTGTCCAATATTACATCATTGTTATAAAAAAACTTCAATAAAATGAAATTTCTCCTAAAGACCATCTTTTTGTTAAAACCATCTGTTTATCCAGACCAGATTTCCTGTGACTGATTTTCAGTTCCACCTTATATTGTGCATGGTCATCATCTTAGACAAGACCACCTCCTAGAAGACCACTTTACAATTCCGTTTTGGTATAGTAGTTTCTAAGGCCTCTTTCACACGAGCGTGACGGATTGGCTCCGGATGCGTTTAGTGAAACTCGCACCATTTTGCAAGAAAGTTCAGTCGGTTTTGTCTGCGATTGTGTTGGTATTCAGTTTTTTCCGCATGGGTACAATGCGTTTTCATGCGTTTTTCACACACATGATAAAAAACTGAAGGTTTACAAACAACATCTCCTAAGAAACAATCAGTGAAAAACGCATTGCACCCGCACTTGCTTGGGGATGTAATGCGTTTTTCACGCAGCCCCATTCACTTCCATGAGGCCCAGGTCTGCGTGAAAAACGCAGAATATAGAACATGCTGCGATTTTCACGCAACGCAGAACTGATGCGTGAAAAACAACACTCATGTACACAGACCCATGGAAATGAATGGGTCAGGATTCAGTGCGGGTGCTATGTGTTCACGTCACGCATTGCACCCGCGCGGAAAACTCGCTCGTGTGAAATGGGACTAAGAGGTTTCACTGTATATGGGGCACTTAGGTGGACTTGAAGAATGGAAGACAAGAGCTACTAGTTTAATAACCCACAGAGAGAAATGAAAGGAGTTGTCTCACTTTGATCATATAGCAATATGCCACCATTGTCAAATAGGTGCAGATGCAGTAGAAGGGAGTGAGCAAAGTTCGGGAGAGTGCTATGCATATTTGCGGCTACCCTTCATTCCAGTGGCAGAACTAGAAATGACGGGCCCCTTCTGAGTTCAGGCCCCAAAGCAGCCACTTCCCCTGCTTCCCCTATAGCTATGCCCCTGCTTCATTCATTACTATAAGAGTACCGAAAATAGCCGATTGCTATGCTTGGCTGTTTTCTGAAGCCCATAGAAATTCATGGAGCGTTTACAGCGCAAGCGCATCCATCTCTCCATTGACTTGGCTATTCTCAGCATGAATGAAGCTTTTTGCACTCTCGTTCTGTTTGGGAGCTTCGTTCTAGAGATCTTAGTGATATGCCAGCAATGAGCAGCACATTAGTAAGCATTATTAAACAGTCGGAACTGGTGTCTAAGAATTACTAAGAATAATTCATGTCTACATCCAGGTCCCCTGCTTTGGGAACATGGCCACTGATGGAGGACCCCGTCCATCAGCAGCCTCTATTCACTTATACTGGTTCCCCTTTCCGTCCCCAGTATAAGTGAATGGAGGCCGCTGATGGACGAGTTCCTCCATCGGTGGCCATGTTTCCAGGGCAGGAGACCTGCATGTAAGCATGAATTATTCTTAGTAAACCATCAGGCGTCAGTGCCAATAGTTTAATCATCATTATTGGGGTGGGTTCACATCACGGTTTATGCCTCCGTTTGACATATATGTTAGAAAAAAAAAGGATACAAAAATGCAGCACACCGTGTTCTTGGAACTCTGCAGAGTCAGCTTAAATATACAATGGTAAAAAAAATATATATTTTTTACAATGGAACAGATGCCACTGTGAGGCATCCATTTAACGTATATGTTTTCTGTATATGTTAAACGGATGAATAGAAAAACGTGATGTGAACCCAGACTTACAAGCTGAATGCATGTGCTGTTCCCAGGACATGTCCAGCTGGTAAAATAAACTGGCCAAGTCCGTTGTATGTATGTATGATGTTTGAATGTATGTTTGTAAGTATGTATGAAAATTGCACAGACTTAGGAATCATCTGTGGTTATCTGTGATGTCTACTATGACAATGTCTGTCTTTGTCTAAATCAGGTTTATTGGTTAGGAATCATTCATGTCCTGATGCATCTCCCCCTTTTCTCAGTCTCCAGCACATAGCTACTCCAGCTATGATTCTGGAAAAAACGAAAGTGTAGGCGGTTGTGGTGAAGACTTATCTTTAAATCGGGGCGATGAAGATGAAGATGACCACGATGACCATGAAGATGTTGAGAAGGCAACAGAAGCAGACGGAGTGGAGGCAGAGCGCCTGAAAGCTTTTAATGTAAGTGATCATTGTGACAAGCAAGCCTGCAGAACAAATGCCTGTACCCTGCTAGGTCCCTCCTTTGCTTATGCTTATGGGGTACAATTTATTTTATTTCGTTTAATTATTTTTTTTGGACACAGGAATTTCTTTGGACGTTTATTGCCAGTAGCTATATTCTGCTTCATGCTGCATAATTCTTTCTGATCCATCATATATCTTATATTATGCCTCTTTTATAGTCTTGTAGACTGACAAAAATTACATGAATGTGATAAAAAAAAAGGGAAAATAGCTAAAACATATATTTTGCATCAACCTTTCTGTTATCATTTTTAGGATGCATTTACAAATGACGGCTTTTAGAACGTGCACTCCTTTCAGTTTGCCTAGACATTGTGTTCTGCAAATCAGGAAGATATCAACTTTATTTTATGTATTTTTAACAGTCTTTATTCAATTAATTTTCAAACTGCGCCAAGTGAATTTTAGAACTTAGGCTACTTTCACACTAGCGTTCGGGTGTCCGCTTGTGAGCTCCATTTAAAGGCGCTCACAAGCGGCCCCGAACGCATCTGTCCAGCCCTAATGCATTCTGAGTGGACGCGGATCCGCTCAGAATTCATCAGTCTGGCAGCGTTCAGCCTCCGCTCCGCTCAGCAAGCAGCGTTCGGGTGTCCGCCTGGCCGTGCGGAGGCGTGCGGATCCGTCCAGACTTACAATGTAAGTCAATGGGGACGGATCCGTTTGAAGATGACACAATATGGCTCAATCTTCAAACGGATCCGTCCCCCATTGACTTTCAATGTAAAGTCTGGACGGATCCGTTCAGGCTACTTTCACACTTAGAAATTTTTTTACAATATAATGCAGACGGATCCGTTCTGAACAGAGCCACCGCCTGCATTATATGAGCGGATCCGTCTCAGACGGATCCGCTCTGAACGCAAGTGTGAAAGTAGAAGGATCTTTATTTAGTTTGTGCTAAAAAAAAAAGTGGTGTTAAAAAGTCACAAACATGTGTTTTTTACATGTGACTGTTTAAAAAGTAGTCACAAGCGGCTTTTTTAACGCCTCTTTTTTTAACGCCGCCATCGACACATTTCCAAAAGGGGGTTTGACAAAGGCAGGAAGGGGGCTGTGTCCAGATGCAGAAACAAATGTATCTTCATTTACACCAGTTTTCTAGTACAAAGCTCAGAGCTGCCGTAGATCTCTGTTTAAGCGCATGGACTGCCGGAGGATACGCCTAATTTATGATGAAGCCCGCACCTCATCGTAAATTAGGCACATCTTCCAGAAGTGCAGAAAGTGCCGGTCTTGATAAATCTCCCCGTTAGAGTCCTGGATACTAGATTTTTACCTGCCAATTGCAGTTTTGGCTACATAATTGATTAGATTACAGTTCCTGGCTGTTTAAGGGGCCTTGTGCAATTTACTGCCTTTCAATCATTAAATATAGTGATTTCCAAACCTTACAGATTTTTCTCTATATGGTTGCCAAGACAACAAAACTTTTTTTTAAAAACATAATTTTTACAAGTTGTGTATGAGCTTGACTTCATTAAGACTCTAGATGACTTCTTCAGTGAGCTGTATGCGTTTTCCTAAGGCCACTACTTTATGTTTATTCTTTCGTTTATTCAGTTTCCTTTCTTGTTATTTGCTTTGGGGAATTCCTCGTGGTAATAATTAGACTAGAGCTTTGCAATGTGCTGCTTGTTATATATGTGTTGTGTATCTTTGTGTTCATGCTTTCCTTTGAATTATAAAGTGACAGAGTGCGATAACAGAAAGCAAAGTTTACTACGTTTTTTATATTTTATGGAATTTTTATGTGTTTTTTTTTTCAATGTTAATCATTTTGCCTCCACCTGCTGCCTTGAGATATCTCCGTAAGGAAGTGTATTTGGACTAGAATGATGCATCTTTTTTTTTTTCACCAATCCATCTTCTTTCATGACAAAGTATCTATTCCAAGCAAGAACCTATGGTAGTAAGATGAGAGACAAGAGCAGTCCTCCAATCCCTTCTCCTCTGTCTCCCTCTTACCAACAGATGTTTGTCAGGCTGTTTGTAGATGAAAACTTGGACCGAATGGTCCCTATCTCTAAGCAGCCCAAAGAAAAGATCCAGGCAATCATTGACTCATGCAGGCGACAATTCCCTGAGTATCAAGAGCGTGCCAGAAAACGCATACGCACTTACCTCAAGTCCTGCAGGCGGATGAAAAGAAGTGGTTTTGAGATGGTGAGTTTTGACGTAAAATCAAGCCCATCAAAACCCCATATGTAATTTCATGACACTATTTTGTTTTCATCTTAGTGTCTTTATTTTACCCCCTGGTTCTATTAGTTAAAACATTTTTTGTAATCCTCTCATCATTCCTGAATTTTTCCTCATTTGTTCCTTAAGTAAAATAAGCCAGTGTCTTATCATTTACCGTGGCCCTTAAGACGGAGTTGGCAAAATGAACACAACAGAGAAGTTTTATCAAGACTGGTGTGAAGGAAAACTAGAGTGCATTTACCTTGCCGTTTTCTTTTTTATTCTTCTGAAGAACTGAATTTTTTTTTCAAAAACAGATCAGTTATTTTTAACTAATCTGTCTTTTTTTAGCATCAGTTATGATCAGTTTGCATAGGTTTCTGTCAGTTTGTTAGAGATCCGTTATTTTAGACAGAAGAAAAACTCCCGCAAGGAGGACTTTTCCCCCCATCTATAAAAGACTATCTCTAACGGAACTGAAAGAAACAGACGCAAACTGATTGTACCGAATGCTCAAAATAAGGGTTCATTCAAACGAACATAAGGGCTCTGTGTCCGTGCTGTGGACTGCAATGCACAGTCACCAGCCAACGTGCACTCCATGGTGCGGAGGCGGGCACATTGATTTGAATGGGTCCACGATCCGCAAGATGCAGCAACACATATGACATGTCCTGTCCTTTGCTGTACAGAGGAACGGACCTGACTTCATAGTGCTTCTATGGGCTTACGATCCGTGCCTCCATTCCGCAAAAGATAGGACATGTCCTATCTTTGTCCGTATCTTGCAGATCGCGGACCCGCTCAAGTCAATAGGTGCCCGTTTATTGTGGACCCACCGTTTGCGGTTATACAATTCGGGCACGAAGCCCTTACGATGCGTAATCTGTAGTTTTTTGTTTTTTTTTTTCTAATTTTTCTGTTCTTCAGACTGATCAGAAGAATTGAACACAAAACATTGCTGTGAATGGGCCCTAAGTTTCCCATTGCAACCAATCAGATTACACCAATTTTTTTTTCAAAAGGAGCGCTGAAAGAAAATTGGAATCTGAATGATCGCAATAGTCAGCTAAACCAGTTTTCCTTTACACCAGCTTCGATAAATCTCCCTAATATATGAGTACATAGAAAATGATGGGCTTAGTGAAGTGATCTGGGACAGGACAGTGCCAGGGTGTATGAGCGGGCGCCGAGCACCAGTTCGTTATTCAGCCTGAACAATGATTTGCACTGGTTCATTTCCTGGGTTCTGATTTGATTCTGTCAATTTTATTTTCCTCTTTTATTCTTTGACAAATGACTAGTTTAACATATTCATCCCCGGTATCAAGATCATATACGTGTGTTATTAGTTGGATATGTACGGCCGGTCATGCGTAAATTATCAGGTCTAATAAAACAGTGAGTAAACAGGTTAAATAGTAGATAAAGGGAACGTCAAGCAGAAAATGAATTGTTAGCAGTAAAAGGTTAATAACGTCCATGAGTCGTGTAAGGGAGGAAAATGACATGTGCGCTACAGTATGCGCGTGGGTCAAGCACGCAATTCAGCCGGTGATACATTCATTTTACTGTGTGTGCTACTGTTAATTTGATGATTACATCCAAATCAAACGCCACACATTGGCAAATTGTATGACATTTGCTTTGAGTTTCTGAGCTAAGTTGCCTTTTTTCGTTTATTTTTGAATATGAGAAGAAATGATTTTTTGGGAATTTAATTGATTCTAATGAAATAGACTCAATAGGATGCTTCGGTATATAGAGCTGTAATAAGGTGCTGTCTTACCATAGAAGCAATGCATTCTTAATATGGTGTCTAATTAATCATGGGAGACTTATGGAGGTGCAGTAGGAACCCTTAAAAGCACATGAGCTTTGTTATGTTACTCCATACATACTACTTGGAGGTATGATACTGTCCCCGAGGCCTAATAAAATAGTTTCGGACCTTCCCATTTTATCTTGATCATGTCTGATGGACTGGCTGATGAATAGCCCGTTTCAGCACGCGCAGTATTTTCAACCATGATTGCTGTGTTTCATGGAAACAATAAATGTAATAGTTACAGATTGGGCCATTATGTCGGATATGGTCTAGCCTGGGTCAGGGACATGATGCTTCAGACCCAAGAGTGATAGGGGAAGCAGTTAGATTTGTGGTCCAAGCCTAGGCCTGTTGAATTGCACGGACTGCAGTTTCTATGTTCATTATTATGAAGTACAATAATATAACTCTATGTAGGAATGTCCCGATACCATTTTTTTAAGAGCGACGAGTACCGATACTTTTATTTCAGTACTCACTGATACCAATTACCGATACCAATTATGGTGTGGTAATGTTTTTACAGCAAATTTAAATTTAATTTAGTCATTGGCTGTCCGGGCATGCTGGGAGGTATAGTTTTACAACAGTTGGAGGCACACTGGTTGGGAATCACTATTATATGCCAATTCCTCCCCCCCCACCACCTTTTTTTATATTCACTGTTTGAACATGAAATGGAGAGAAATTAACTGAATTTCTCCTCTATTTCATGCACCATACCCACCTGGCCTGCTGTAATCCGTCTCATGCAGATACACCAGAGTACTTGGAGGAGGAAGTGGCTTTAACTTCCTCACAGTGCTAGGCCGATCAGCTGGGACATTCTACTGTCCCCGCGCTGATCAGCTGGGAGCGCCACCGCCGCATGGAAGCCGACACGGGTCCCGCCGCAGCCCCCACCACTGATCATCTGGGACACGGGACCCGCCGCTGCACGGCCATCAGGTATCGGCGACATTTGCACGAGTACAAGTACTCGTGCAAATGTCCGGTATCGGTCCCGATACTGGTATCGGTATCGGGACATCCCTAACTTTATGGATTTAGTTTATCCATGTTAGGCTACATTCACACTCCCGTATCCATTTTGTGGTCTACAAATTGCGGATTCACAAAATATAGATACTGTCCATGTGTCCTCTGTATTTTTTTTGCCATTGACATCAATGGGTCTGTGGTCTGTATTTTGCGGAACAGAATGGGACTTGTTTTTTAATTTGCGGACAGCACATACATTACATTTACAATTTTAATTTTTGGAACGAACATACAGATTTGGACAGCATACGGTCGTACGCATGAGGTTTAACCCTAAGTTCACACCTGAGCGTTTTACAGCGCGTTCAAACACGCTGTAAAACGCTCAACACGTGAAAACCAATGCTTTCCTATGGCCCTGGTTCACACTTGAGCGTTTTACAGCGCGTTTGAACGCGCTGTAAAACGCCCGACGCATAAACAAGTTCTTGAGCTTTTTTTTGGGCGTTTGTCGCGCGTTTTGGCCCATAGACTCATTGGACAACACTGCAGTCAATCACACAAACGCACGTCAAACGCGCGTTTACTATTGCAAAAAACGCACATAAAAACTCGCGACAAATACGCGCGTAAAACGCGCGTCTTAGAAACGCTCAGGTGTGAACCCAGGGTAATAGTAAGGAATCTGACAGATTAGGGTTAAAAAGCCCTAATGTCATCTTTAATTTAGCTTTTTCTTTAAAGGGATTGTTCAGGACTTACTTACTGATGGCCTAGCCTTTTATCATGTGTCATGACAAATGCTGTATATTTTCCACAGTGTCATTGTGGGTGGAGAATCAGAGTAGCAGCAAAGATCTGCAGTTTCCACAATCAGCTCTGCACATAACTTGACATGTGGGGTGGATTTAACAGGGGTTTTCCAGAACTAGAGTATCGATCAGAGAATAGATCATCAATCAATATTCTACTCCCACAAAGTCCTCTTAAATCCACAGCATGTCACTTTATGCTGCAGTATTCAGCCACGGATTTGCAATGTATAGCGTGAAATCCGAGGCATATCCACTGTGTTTATGCAATGAAATCTGTGGATCTCATCCAGATATGGCCATACCCTTTTTATTTATTTGTCACCAGATTTGTACCTATGAAATTGGCTTGACTTTCTGAGAAGTCACGGCCAGGCATGATCACGTTCACACTGCCTGGCCCAGTCAATCAAAGTGCAGCGGGCGCCGCATCTGCAGAAAGAGCAGAGCCTTTAGGTGTAATGGCAACGCCCCCATTGCTCATAGAGGCTCATTTGCATATAGTAAAACTTAAAGGGGTTGTCTCAGTTTAGTAAGTGGCATTTATCATGTAGAGAAAGTTAATACAAGGCACTTACTTATGTATTATGATTTTCCATATTGCTTCCTTTGCTGGCTGGATTCATTTTTCCATCACATTATACACTGCTCGTTTCCATGGTTACAACCACCCTGCAGTCCATCAGCTATGTCCGTGCTTGCACACTGTAGGAGAAAACGTCAGCCTCTCTGGTGACCGGGACCATGGGAGTGCACATAAGCTAGTGATTTTTCCTATACTGTGCAAGCACGACCACCACTGATGGATTGCAGGGTGGTCTGTAACCATGGAAACGAGCAGTGAATAATGTGATGGAAAAATAAAATAAATCCAGCCAGCAAATGAAGCAATATGGATAATAACAATACATTAGTAAGTGCTCCAATTAGTATGTTGCTCCAAAATCTTGGCACAAATGAACATGGTATATAGAAAAGTGTAGAAAGACTGAGCACTCGCCAGCTAGACCAATTGGAGAACAAACGAATATGTAGCAAAATATTTTATTTAATATTTAAATAAAGCCCTGAATCTAAAAATGTAGCGGAATCAATAATATAATATACAATAAAAAATTTGATGTTCACATATAATGAATACACCTGTAGTAAAAAATGCGGTTATATATATATAGCTTAAACAATAATAAAAAACATCTTAGGGCAATTGTTCACAGTGCATATGTAGAAAATTGGAATAAATATTTGGTAGACTGCTGATCAGTTCGGGGAATATGCCAAATATAATGTCCAGATCGGGATATTGTAATAAATATGCGATCAGTCACTGGTTAATACAATAGATGCGCCAGATATGGTATCCAATAGTTGTCAGTAATCGAAGAAAAATTGATGTCCCTGTGATAGTTCACTTCTTATATAATACTTTGATGCAATGTAGCTAGGTGGACATGTGTTTAAAAGGGTATAATACACCTGTTAAATGCCGTCTAGTGTGAGCGTAGCCGTGGCGTCCCACGAGGCTCACTAAGTTAGATTCGGCGGTACCTTAGTCTGGTCGTTTGCTTGAGGAGGTTCAAATGAGCGTGTAGCTCTCGGCGTGGATAATCTTCTGGTGATGTTCACCGATGCTGCAAGCCTGGACCTGGTTGGTAGATAACAAGGTGTTCCCTCCACACTAGCAAAGTGTATTTCCGGCAGGGTTAAAGTTCAATTGTCGGGATGTTGGGGTCTCGTAGGTTTTTTCATCAGCTGATGTCCGAGTACAGTAACCAGACGCGTTTCGGGGTCCTTTCCTGGCCCCTTCCTCAGTGGTGGTCTGTAAGAGGGTTTTGACCCTCTTTTTATACCCAACATCCCTTGAAGTGAGCTGGTGCAAAAGCAAAGTAGTGGATTTTGGATCTGGTCATGTGAAAACTCTGGCATGGAACAGTCTAAATAGTTGTTATTATTTTTATTTGTATAAGGAAAGGTATTTCCAAATATTGTACTGAAAATCGGTTTTAGCGATCCTATTATCTGGCATTTCTTAATTAAATCCCGTTTTCATTTTGCAGTGGATTCCATATAATTTATCAATGCGGTTTTTTAAATGCGGTTTTTTGAAACGCAAATGCGGTTTCTTCAATGCATATGCGTTTTATTGTCCCCTATATTTGTAGGTGCAGGTTATAATGATTTTCATCAATTTTATGTCATACAATGCAATATGGGGATGAAAAATTAATTAATAAAAGATTTATAATAAATTTATAAAATACAACATTTACAATAACAGACAGTATATATACAAGTAAAAAGTCTTAAATGTAAAGTATTCAAAAATATGCAGTCATTACTTTTGACTGCCCCCATCCGCATACTGTCCTCTCCAATGACTCTACAAACAAGTTAGAAACAATGAACAAGAATTAGAGTTCCAATACAGTTTTAACATGTTCTGCATCATTTTAATCATATTGTTACATTCATATATCGTTACACTATATGGAACGCATTAGCTTAAAATATAGAACCGATAAGAACTACCATATCTTGTGCCTTTGCAGTTTATAAAAGTAATGACTGCATATTTTTGAATACTTTACATTTAAGACTTTTTACTTGTATATATACTGTCTGTTATTGTAAATGTTGTATTTTATAAATTTATTATAAATCTTTTATTAATTAATTTTTCATCCCCATATTGCATTGTATGACATAAAATTGATGAAAATCATTATAACCTGCACCTACAAATATAGGGGACAATAAAACGCATATGCATTGAAGAAACCGCATTTGCGTTTCAAAAAACCGCATTTAAAAAACCGCATTGATAAATTATATGGAATCCACTGCAAAATGAAAACGGGATTTAATTAAGAAATGCCAGATAATAGGATCGCTAAAACCGATTTTCAGTACAATATTTGGAAATACCTTTCCTTATACAAATAAAAATAATAACAACTATTTAGACTGTTCCATGCCAGAGTTTTCACATGACCAGATCCAAAATCCACTACTTTGCTTTTGCACCAGCTCACTTCAAGGGATGTTGGGTATAAAAAGAGGGTCAAAACCCTCTTACAGACCACCACTGAGGAAGGGGCCAGGAAAGGACCCCGAAACGCGTCTGGTTACTGTACTCGGACATCAGCTGATGAAAAAAACCTACGAGACCCCAACATCCCGACAATTGAACTTTAACCCTGCCGGAAATACACTTTGCTAGTGTGGAGGGAACACCTTGTTATCTACCAACCAGGTCCAGGCTTGCAGCATCGGTGAACATCACCAGAAGATTATCCACGCCGAGAGCTACACGCTCATTTGAACCTCCTCAAGCAAACGACCAGACTAAGGTACCGCCGAATCTAACTTAGTGAGCCTCGTGGGACGCCACGGCTACGCTCACACTAGACGGCATTTAACAGGTGTATTATACCCTTTTAAACACATGTCCACCTAGCTACATTGCATCAAAGTATTATATAAGAAGTGAACTATCACAGGGACATCAATTTTTCTTCGATTACTGACAACTATTGGATACCATATCTGGCGCATCTATTGTATTAACCAGTGACTGATCGCATATTTATTACAATATCCCGATCTGGACATTATATTTGGCATATTCCCCGAACTGATCAGCAGTCTACCAAATATTTATTCCAATTTTCTACATATGCACTGTGAACAATTGCCCTAACATGTTTTTTATTATTGTTTAAGCTATATATATATAACCGCATTTTTTACTACAGGTGTATTCATTATATGTGAACATCAAATTTTTTATTGTATATTATATTATTGATTCCGCTACATTTTTAGATTCAGGGCTTTATTTAAATATTAAATAAAATATTTTGCTACATATTCGTTTGTTCTCCAATTGGTCTAGCTGGCGAGTGCTCAGTCTTTCTACACTTTTCTATATATTATTCTACCTATGACTGGGTGAGTCATAAATAGACTTAGTAGCACCCATTTCCACAACTGTATGCGGAGTGAGCCACCATACCATAAATATATACAAATGAACATGGGACCAACACAGATGTCTTCAGCTGCCAAGCGCACATGTAACAGGTCAGCTAGTTTCATATATACAAATCTACTGACAGATGCTCTTTAAGTTCTTTCCAGATCTTGAATACTAGGCTGATGTTTCCGTCCTTTTCACTTCTGAAAATGATCTACTATTGCGTATCCTGACATGTAGGGCTGCAGTTAACGATTATTTCAGTAATCGAGTATTATATCGATTATTTTTTACCATTAATCGAGTAATCTAATAAGAAAAAATGAATTAATAGACTGTTTTCCTTTATGAAAACTCATCAGACCCCAACACCCTTTGTTCTCCCCCCCCCCCCACCCCAGTGCCATCAGCTCCGTTCCCCCAGTGCTTTCAGCTCTCCCCCACCCTAGTGCCTTCAGCTCCACTCCCCCCAGTGCCATCAGCCCCTCCATGCCATCCATTGCCATGTCCCCCCACTCCCCCAGTGCCATCAGATCAGCCCCTCCATGTCCCCCAATGCCATCAGATCAGCCCCTCCATGTCCCCCAGTGCCATCAGATCAGCCCCTCCATGTCCCCCAATGCCATCAGATCAGCCCCTCCATGTCCCCCAGTGCCATCAGATCAGCCCCTCCATGTCCCCCAGTGCAATCAGATCAGCCCCTCCATGTCCCCCAGTGCAATCAGACCAGCCCTCCATGTCCCCCAGTGCCATCAGATCAGCCCCTCCATGTCCCCCAGTGCAATCAGACCAGCCCCTCCATGTCCCTCAGTGCAATCAGATCAGCCCCTCCATGTCCCCCACTCCCCCAGCGCCATCAGATCAGCCCCTCTATGTCCCCCACTCCCCCAGTGCAATCAGATCAGCCCCTCCATGTCCCCCACTCCCCCAGTGCCATCAGATTAGCCCCTCTATGTCCCCCACTCCCCCGGTGCCATCAGATCAGCCCCTCCATGTCCCCCACTCCTATCTGCCCCTCCATGCCATCCATTGCCGGCTGTCCCCCTTCAGTGCCATGTCCCCAGCGTCAGTGAAATAAAATACTGACCTTTCCAGTAGGAGCGCTGCTCCACAGCGCCTTCCTCTTCTTCTCCGTGCGCTGCACTGGATCCTGAGGTCACACAGCGTCGGGTCATAGTGCGCGCTTACATGCACTATGACCTGAGGATCCAGTGCAACGCAGTGCGGGCCGGCGGGGTGACCACGGAGCGGTAAGTAATAGCAAGCACTTCACTCCTGCTCCGTGATCACATGACACGAACGAATCGCATCGAGGATTTTTTTGTGTCGAATTACTCGATTCAATCGAGTAATCGTTTCAGCCCTACTGACACGGGTCAACAGCTTCTCCTGAAGTAAAAGGTTCTTCTGGTGTCGGTGAGATGTATATTATAAAAAAGTCTTCGTGAAATTTTTTGTTGGCGACAGTATGCAAGCTGCTCCATATGTCTTTCAGTCTTCTACAGATTACTTTACAGATAGGCAGACAACATGTGTGATGTTTAGACAATCAGACAGTAGGTGCGGCAAGACAATGCAAATATTCCCATACAAGAAGGGCAATCAAGTAAATAGAGAATAAGCACTGTATGCTGGGTACAGAATACCATGATTTTCAAATAGCCTTACTTTCACAGCATGTCCTCACAGGAAAATTATAGCTGAAAGGTTTTAAAAATAGGATGAGTGTAGAAATATGTCCTTATATAAACTTCTCCTATTGCCGCAGTAACCATGCGTTGCGAGCCTAGCTTTGTGACGCTATAGGAATTGTACTTTATCTATGTGTTTTAATGTTTTTCTTTCTTAATACATTTCAATTAGACCTTTGTGTAGCTTGGAGGATAATTGGTTTGCAGAAAATGAAAAAGACATCACTAGTGCATTAATATTAATCATCCGGGTACAAATGGACCAAAACATGACAGCAATTCATAACATATTACTAAAGCTGACAAACACGGGTTGACCTTATGGCCTATGCTTTGTAAGGACAGTATAGGGGAGATTTATCAAAACTGATGTAAAGGAAAAATGGCTTAGTTGCTCATAGCAGCCAATCAGATTCCACCTTTCATTTTCTAAAGGAGCTCTGAAAAGTGGAATGTGATTGGTTGCTATGGGCAACTAAGCCATTTTTCCTTTCCACCACTTTCAATAAATCTCCCTCTATGTCTCATGAGATACAAGTGATCCATTGATTGTTCATGGTGGGACACTATAAGCCACAGCTCAGTGAGGCCCAACAACTTTTATATATGTGGACTCTTCAATGAGATCACTTGATGAATTTCCAAGTCAGGGCAAGAGTTTTTTTTCTCATGGTTTATCTGTAAACTTTGTAATTTTTGGTTTTAAGGTCTAATGTGAACATTTTCAGCTTTTGGAAAAGAACATGATATATGTATCATTTTTACAACTTGGAAGCCAACTAAAACTATAGTACTCTGTTGTAGTAGTAGTAGTAGTGTTCTCTATTCAAGTATTTTAACTATAAAATAACACAAATAGCCAGTGTTTTGTGCAAGGTATATCTCATGTCTGACAAGAATTTGTAGAGTTATGCATTGCCATGCCAACAGGAGGCCATTTAGATAGGTTGCTTAGATAACTCCTTACTGAAATTCATCTTAATATTGGTGTAAAATTCTAGGCCAATATTAGAGCAAGTTTAGTTCAAAAGCTGGTATTCGTATCATTTACAATCCACAGAGACATCACTTAAAGTGATTGTATACAATCCTTACTTTTTAGAAAGAACCCTAGACAATACTCAGACTTCAAAGAGTCCTCATGGTGGGTACCACAGTTGATGACTGGGGATCTGTGGGGAAACCTTGCAGTAGGTGTTCACATTTCTTACAGCACCACCGAAAGGGAATATAAAACAATACACAGTGCCCATTCAGATCAATGGACTGTTTGTGTAGTACATAATCGCAGAGCAGGAGATTCTCTTGTGACCGCTCTCCACTCTGGTCAAGAGATAAGGATAGGTTTTCTGAAAAAGACAACCACTTTAATTGGAACATTGAGAAGTAATAGTCATTAACCATTGAGGTGCCATTACAGTTTACTATTCTTGTTTTCACGATCATGGAATAAGATTTGGAAGATTTTGGATGTTCTTGTGTTAAGTAGTCAATATAAGATGTTGGCTGTAAAGGGATGCAAGTGGTCAGCAACAATGCCTTTATGAATGGTATAGCAACAAGATGGACACCAAGTTCTGACCCCATCACCTTTATAAAGCAGCATAAAAGAGAACGTAATAAGTCAGTCAGACCAAGTAACATTTTCCAATCTTCACCTATTCAGTTGATAAACCTGGACCCTCTATATCTTCTCTTTCTACCTGACAGTAGGGGAATCCATTTCAATGTTCTATGTGCTATATGTTCAGAGATGCTCTTCTGGATACCACCCTTGTGAAACATGTATTTTCAAGCGTATGTTACCTTCCTGTCAGTATGATCCAATCAGGTCATTGTCCTTTGACCGCTTTGTAATCCCCGATGATGCTAATGATGATCGTTCCTTGTTAATACTCCTGGAGATCAGTAGTTCATAAGGTACTGTACCTGTTTATCCCCATCCAGTTAAAGTCGCTTACCGTGCATTATATGCTTCTCTGTTCTTATGTTTAGTCTAAACAGCAACTTAACTTCTGCAACATGTCTACTGTATAAGCATTGAGTTTTTGTTGCATGATCTGCTGATCATAGTTTAACATTATTAACTGACTGTATATCTCACACTAATGGACGGGATATTTCAGAAGGCTACTGACAACTTTTTATATTTGTTGGTTGTTTTATTTTATTTCTGTTTGGAATATTTTATTACTTTAACATAAACCAAGCATTGTGCAGATAAATGTATTAACAATGTCCCCCCCCCCCCCCCCCCTTCCCAAAAAAAGGCCTCTCTCCTCTGCTCTCCACACAACCCACTGAAATCCTTATTATTTATAAACTGCAGATTTTATCCAGCCTTCACTTCTACCAAACCTAATGACCTCTATTTTTCACCACACAATATTGATGGATGAAAACATACAGTATTTCAATTGTTATATACAGTATTAGCAAAGGAATGGTCTGGCACATAAGTTGATGAAGTATTCGATCAAAGCCTAAGATACCTGGGATAAACGTTCTGGCAATGAATGGTCTGGCACATAGTAGAGCTGGTAAAGGGCAGGTTTGACACATTGGACATTTGGCATGGTCTGGCACGTTGAACTGGTGAAGGAGTGGTCTTGCACATAGTACAGCTTGTGAAGGCATGGTCTGGGATATAGTAGAGTTGGTGAAGGTGTGGTCTGACAGAGTGGTGTGGCACATAGTAGATCTGGTGTAGGTGTGGTTTGGCACATTAGACATCTGGCATGGTCTTGGTTATAGTAGAGCAGGTAAAGGAGTGGTGTGGCACATAGTAGAGCTGGTGTATGTGTGGTTTGGCACATTAGATATCTGGCATGGTCTGGTACATAGTAGAGCTGGTGAAGTTGTGGCCTGGCACATAGTAGAACTGGTGAAGAAGTGGTCTGGCACATAATAGAGCTGGTTAATAAGTGGTTTGGCAGATTGGTCATCAAGGGAATGAATGGTCTGACACATAGTAAAGTTGGCAAATGCGTGGTTTGGCACTTAGGACATCTTCAAATAGACGTGTCTGATACATAGTAAAGTTGGAGTAGGAGTATTTTGGGACATAAGCAGTTGGACAATAATTGATCTGGTATATAGTAAATGTTGATGGAGTAGTTTGGTACATTATGCAGCTGGGAAGAAAGTGGTCTGGTGCATGTATTTAAGTTAGAGAAGGTCTGAAAAAGAAGGTTGTCATGAGCCCACATCCACCTTTATGAATATACGACCAAAAGAGTAATTATGGCTGTACTAGTTGTATGTCACTGTAATGCTAACTATACTGCATCTTAAGACAAGAACAAGGAATTCATATTTTCCATTCATGTAGATCCCACATTAGGTGTATTAATGGATAGTAACCTTCAGCATTATTATTGTGAGCTCAGCTTTATGTGATTATTAGTGTTGCGCGAGCATGCTCGGCCGAACACCAGTTCGGCTCGAGCATCGCTATGCTCAGCAAATCGCGGAGTTCGGCCGAACACCGCGTGTGCTCGAGCACAATGCTTGAGTCAGTGTATTTTAATCTAATTTAGCCTCTATTTCTATGCATAAGATCTCTCTACAGTGAGGAAATCCCTCAGTGTGAGTCCGCGGCTTGGGAGTTCCTGCTCTGACTCCATGTATATACAGTAGAAGTCTCATATTTTAAATTAAAAAAAAATAATAATTTTTTGTTACTGGCTACCGTATATAGTGCAGTGGTTAAAGTTCTGGGCTATGATGCGGAAGCTGTGAGTTAAAATCCCATCACAAACCTTTTTCAGAAATAGAGGTTAAATTAGATTTATATATTTTATATTTTGTTTTGTAATTGTAAAAAATGTATGGCACAAAATAAATGTGTGATTACCAAAAAATAAATATATATATATATATATATATATATATATATATATGTATAATCATACATCTGATATATATGAATGCATAATAAGTGGAAAACTACTACTGATGTTTTAGCCATAATATATTTACATATATTATATTATGTAGTAAATATATAAATATATTATGGCTAAAATATATATATCTGTTTAAATTAAGTTTAGCCTCTATTTATGAAAAAGTTTGTGACAGGATTTGAACTCACAGCTTCTGCATCACAACCCGGAACTTTAACCACTACACTTTATAGCTGCATAGCCAGTCACAAAAATTAAATAAAATATGAGACGTCTACTGTATAAGTCTCAGTAGAAGTCGCATCTATATATATTTTTTTAATTAATTAAAGTAACTGGGTATGCAGCTATTATAGCTGAGTGGTTAAGTGCCTTGTCTCTAATACAGAAGGCTGGGAGTTCAAATCCCCTCTTCAGAGCAGGGGGTGCCTGGGGTTCTCCCATTGACTTTCAATGTGATAGGTAGAACACCTGAGCATCGTGGTGCACTTTGGTGCTCGATCAACACTAGTGATTATGAAACTGAATTGTTGCTTTTGTAATATGCTTTTAAACTTAATAACACTTATCTGAGCTTCGTCACTGTGCTCTGTATTTCCACTGGTATAAGACCCATAAAACATTATAGTCCTCTGGCAGCTTATTAATTGACTTGATTTGACCTGAAATTATCCATTGCTAAATATTACTTTTCCTAATGCTCCAGCAAGGTGATTTCACAAAGAAAAAAAACTAATTTTACACAACATCATTTCATACTGATGGTCATTATTTCTCAAATACATTTTTCACCCTGTAGTTTTTCCATAGTGCTAGACGTAATATGTGAAGTATCTTTTCTTCTGTTAATATATCATGCAGCGGCACCACGCTGTTTACGACCCTCTAATTGTTCTAGTGAAAGGAACCGTCGCATTATGGATACATGAGAGCAGCATTAAAACTCTGTGCTGTACAAAATTGAGGAATGTCCTATTTTTTCTTATGAGACATATGTACACCATTACAAGGTACTTAAAGGGGTTCTGCCATGGTTGATGTAAAAAAATGAAATCAGGCATCATATAGTACATGGCAATGTCTTTCTAACAAAGCTAGAACCAGCCCTGTACCTCACATTGCTCCAGAGATTTCCACATTGCTGCTCTGATTATTCTGCTAGATTCTCTTCAGCCTGGAAGCTCAGGGGATGTGGCCTTTCTGCTGCAATGCTCTCCCTGTTACTGCCACAGCTTCTAACAGAACATATGGCTGGCGGCAGTTGAAGATTTAAACTGAGCACGTTCAACGAGCTCAGTGACATGGACAAAAAACTAAGGAAAAGAACAAACAGCAGGTGGCGCTATACAGATGCATGTTTTTTTTTTATTGCTAACTGGCTATACAAAAAATGTTATTACATGCAATTACAAAGCCATTCAGATCCAGGTGCTGGTTTGAAAAAATTTTGAATATGCTTTGTGACACAACCCCTTTAAAGGGGTTCTCCAATATTTTATCAAATTGAGCAGGGGGCATTTAAAACAAAATGTTAAATAGTTCCGCTGTCACACCAAGCCTTGCTGGCCCTGTAGTGATGATACCATATTCATAGTTCATGTGACTGATGCAGCCAATCACCACCCAGTTATTGGGGGCACCATCACATGAACGATGTATGGTATGCTGCAGGTCCAACGAGGAACAAAGCAGCAGAGACCTGAGCAGTGGCACATGAGTAGTGGGGGCAATTTGAAATTAAAGGGCATCTTTCAGCATATTTTTACCTATGAAACTGGCTGACCTGTTACATGTGCGCTTGAAGCTCCTAGACCTAGAGGCTCATTTGCATATATTAAATTATAATTTTTCTCAGCAATGAGGGCACATATGAACATGAGACCAACACAAATGCCTTCAAGCGCACATGTAACCGGTCAGTTTCATAGGTACAAATCTGCTGACAAATGCCCTTTAAGGTTTTTTTTCTATTTTACAATCAGTCCTGCTTTCTGCCTAATTTTAAAAAAAAAATATTAGCGAACACCTTTAACATTTTGTATTTATGGGAATAAATAAAATAAAAATCCATATAATGGTTTGTTATACTCATTCTGTACATTTACTGTTGTGTCAAAACTGTAAAGACCAGCACAGCCTTGTGTGCAACCAGCAAGACCTATGTAAGTCATGCTTTAGAGCTATACACCAATTAGCATTTTCCTTTATGATTTTTTTTTTTTTTTTTGATAAAAGTATTTTTTTATCATATTGGATTGTTTTTACTGTTCAGCTCAGATCCTATTCTTGGAAACAGCCCGATTATACAGTTCTTTACTTGGATATGATTTCTGATTCCAGATTCCATGGGGTTGGGGAACCCATGGCAATTTGGGTAAACATTCTGCATGCTTTTTTAAACGGAGGGTGGGGTAGACAGCAAGCCCACTGTCCCCAAGGGCCTGCATACACCTGATGTCAATTTATAGTAGATCAATGGTTTCATTGACCTGGAAATATTGTGAGATAGGTGATATCACCACAGAAGTCAGCTCTTTTTTATTTATTTTTTGCATTGTATTGTTATTTCTGTGTTTTATATTATGTCTACCTAGTGTTATGTATATTGTTATATATTTACGTTATATTGTTTTTCAAATATTTCCTTATTGTATCAATGGGCAGGGTTGGCATAACACATTTTCCTCTGGTGCTATCATTCAAAGGCCTGATTTATTTTTTTGGGTCACCGTCCAGGCAGACATTTTGTGAAACTCTGTATACTTGGTTGTCTTGTAACCTACTAAACAACGTGAACTGTGATATTTCAGGTGAAGGCTTATCATGTGTTTCTCCATTTTGTCATCAGTTCATTTCCCCCCTTTCAGTTCTTGTTGTTCTGTGTACGTGCATTTTAAAGTGACATTTAAGTGAATAAAGTCCTGTCTCCATTTAACTATGACAAATCGAATAGTTTTTTAATCCCAGTATATCTGTAATGTGTTTTTTTTCAGTCTCGACCTATCCCCTCACACCTCACCTCTGCTGTAGCAGAAACTATCTTAGCCTCAGCCTGTGAGAGTGAAAGTAGGAATGCCGCCAAGAGGATGAAGCTAGACAGACAGCAGGTACTGTTCATGTCCATACATGTGTGCAGCTCGCATCACCTGTTGTATCTTAGGCTATTTTATATTTTTAACTGAGATGCCTTCAAAAGGTTGGCTATTGAATAGTTTTAAAGGGGTTTTATAAGTATTTTATACTGATGACATATCCTCAGGATAGGTTCTCCGTATGTGATTGGTGTGGTCCAACTCCTGGCACCACCGACAATCAGCTGTTTGAAGATGTTGCGTTGCTCCTGGGAGTTCTGCAACCTCTGCACAATTGAATGGCACTGAGCTACGCCTAGGCCATGTGACCGATGAATGTGATGTCACTGGACTAGGAAGAGGCTGTGGCCTTTACCGGGGAGCCACGGCCTCTTGAAACAGCTGATTGGCAGGAGTCAAACCCCTATCAATCATATACTGATGAGTCCTGAGGATAGGTCATCAGTATAAAGCACATGGATGTTATAAGAGGATCCCTTACTCAAGGTGCCCATCTATGTGCCAGAGTGAAGAACCACTCTGCCATTCATCTGAATAGTCCATGCAATGCTATATTTCCACTGCGTCGGCTGGCTGTGACTTCCAGCTGTTTTCCAAGGTTGTCAGAAGCCAGCTTTCATATGAAAGTAGTTATTGGTAGTGAGAGGATCCCTTTAAATGGGTTATCCCATGATGTAAAAAAATGAAAATCATCTTTTCATCAAAGCTAGAACCAGCCCTGTTCCTCACATGGGTCCAGAGATCTCCCTGATCTTTGCTCTAGTTGCTCTGCTAGATTTGTTTTCAAGCTGGCAGCTCACAGGATGTGTCCTTCATTAGAGGGTGTGTTCTTTATCAGGGGGCATATCCTTTCTCAGGGGGCATATCCCTTGTGCTGCAACTCTCTTCCTGTAACTGTCACAACTTCTAACAGTAGATATGGCTGTTGGCAGCTTAAGGATGGAACTAAACATGCGTGTCCTCCTCAGCGATGTGACTGAGGTGGACAGTGAAATAAGGAAAACATCAAACATCTAATGGCGCTATACAGATTCATTTTATTGAATAACTCAGTGACTATATTAAATTGTTAATTCAATGCAGTTCCAAAAATATTCAGATCCCGTTGCTGGCTTGAAAAACGTAGAATACCTAAATTATCAAAATAAATGCCCACCACTGTATATTGGAGGTCTTCTTAGTAATGGTTGGCCATGTTGAATATTTGAATTTTGTAATACGTACATCATGTTTATGGAGAACTTAAAAAATGGAGACCCATAAGAGGACAGCTGTCTCAATTAGAGATTAGCGAATTTCCGCTTATGAAATTCGTTAGCGGTTTGTTTGGTGGTAAAAGTAGAATTGCATTATGGATTCCGTTACCATGGACCATAACTCAATTCTATGACGGAATACATAGCGGAATGCCTTTAGAGGCATTCCATTATTCATTAAGTCATAATAGAAGTCTATGGGCTGCATAACGGATCTGTCCCGTTTCCGTTATGCAGGAGAGGACTCCCCTGCATAACGGAAACAGGACGGATCTGTTATGCAGCCCATAGACTTCTATTATAACAGAATGAATAACGGAATGCCTCTAAAGGCATTCCGTTATGCATTCCGTCATAGAATTGAGTTATGGTCCATGGTAACGGAATCCATAATGCAATTCTGCTTTTACCACCAAATAAAGCGCAAACGAATTTCAAAATATTAGATTTGCTCATCTCTAGTCTCAATACTATACGGGACAAGTGGATACAAATTAAGTAGAGTAGTTGTTGTGTAATTGTATAGGTACATCCTTGGTGTTAAGGTAATGTGTGAAAGAAGCCTAAGTAGGAAAACGAAGTGCAAGTGTAGTTATTCATTTCTTACAAGTAAATATAATCATTAGTGTTGAGCGAATCGAGCTTCGGATCATAGACCTAAAGTCGATTTGTTCTATCAGTTCGTTTTAATGTTCCTGTCTCCATACAGCATTAAAATGTGCTGCCTCAAAATTAGTTTTCTCTCACGACTTTGGTGAATGAATTCGGCATTCATCTCTACATCTTTCAAATTAGCAATCCGAAGTCGGGTTTGGTATCGAGGTACTAGCCAGTACCAAACCTGACTTCGGATTCTGAATTTGAAAATGTTTTTAAAGATGTAGAAAAGAATACAGAATTCCAGTGACGTATCTAGAAATGACTGGGCACTACAGCAAATGTTTGAATGCACCCCCCTCCTCCTGTGGAACCCCCACTCCTGTGACTGGTCAAGATCGTTCTCTCAGACCAGGCCCAACAGTCGCTCCATCTGTTTCTTACAAGTATATACTGTACGTCATTTCACTGTATATACTATTACTGTATATAATGTCATTGTACAATACTGTTGATGGGGCCCTGACAAAATCTTTTAGTGCCCCTCCTGGGTGGGCCCCTTCTGAGGTTGTGCTCCAAAGCAGCCGCTTCCCTTGCTATCCATATAGCTTCGCCTCTGCTGAATTTATTCAATGAAGTCTTGCACAATTTTGGGTAAAACGAATTTTGCCTCCACGGAGGCAATACATTTTAATGCTGTATGGAGACAAGTCTCCGTTGAGTGTAAACTCATATTAGGCTACTTTCACACTTGCGGCAGAGTGATCCGGCAAGCAGTTCCGTCGCTGGAACTGCCTGCCGGATCCGACAAAACGTATGCCAACTGATGGCATTAGTAAGACTGATCAGGATCCTGATCAGTCTTCAAAATGCCTGATCAGTCACAAAAATGCATTGAAATGCCGGATCCGTCTTTCCGGTGTTATCGGGCCAAACGGATCCGGCATTTATGTTTTTTCACCTTTTTTTTGGTCTGCGCATGCAGACCGGAAGGACGGATCCGGCATTCCGGTATTTTGAATTCCGGATCCGGCATTAATACATTCCTATGGCATTCAGGCAAGTCTTCAGTTTTTTTCGCCGGATATAAAACCGTAGCATGCAAAATGACTGAATGGAAGGCATCCATCTGCATCCTGAACGGATTAATCTCCATTCAGAATGCATGGGGATATACCTAATCAGTTATTTTCCGGCATTGAGCCCTTTTGACGGAACTCGGTGCCGGAACAGAAAAACGCTAGTGTGAAAGTACCCTTAGATAATCAAAAGGAGTGTCACAGAAAACCAAAAACAAATATAATCTCCCTTATTAAAATTACCTTTTAATTCGACTATTGAAAAATATCAGAACAAAACCCTCAATACTTAAATAAGTCTCAGTTTTGTCCTATGAAACACCAACTACATAAGGTTAGGGTTATAGATATATATCGAGAGGTGGCACAAAATATGTCCTTCTTTACTCACGGTTTGTTGACACATGGTATGGTGAGTGAATTGAATACTGGATGTCCTGTATATTCACAATGCTTTTAAAAATTCCAATTTGGACTCCAGATCCAGGTACACTTGGGAAAAACATGTAAATCCCTATTGTGCCCCTTACTCTCCTGCCTACAGGCAGAGCCCCTGCCCCGAAAAGGGGCGACCCACCTGTCGGTGGCTAAACCCTAACACTCCCTGCCCTTACTCTAAAAGCAGAATGTTAATCCCAGATGAAAAAGATACATAAAAAACAAATCCATCCAAATAGATTAAAAATAGAAGATTTTTTTTTATAAACAAAAAAATTGTCCCAGATTAGTAAACAACATCCGCACAGGTGAAGATGAACTTACCTGTGAACGACAATAGTCCCAACGCTGCATTTCCCCAGTACTTTCGCTGGTTCCTCAGGGGATAATAAGATAACCAGAGAGGTAACTAATTGAAATATGGTGTTAAAATTCTGGAATCCAAATTTGAATTTTTGAAAGATAAAGCATTGTGAATATACAGGACATCCAGTATTCAATTCACTCACCATACTGTGAGTAAAGAAGGACATATTTTGTCCCACCTCTCGAATTATATATCTATAACCCTAACCCTATGTAGTTGGTGTTTCATATGACAAAGCTGAGACTTATTTAAGTATTGAGGGTTTTTTTCTGATATTTTTCGAATTAAAAGGTATATTTTAATAAGGGAGATTATGTTTGTTTTAGGTTTCCGGAGAGCATTAAAACGAAAGGGGAGATTTATCAAACTGGTGTAAAGTAGAACTGACTAAGTTACCCACAGCAACCAATCAGATTCCAGCTTTCATTTTCCAAAGGGGCTGTGAAAAATGAAAGGATGAATCTGATTGGTTGCTATGGGCAACTAAGCCAGTTCTACTTTACACCAGTTTGATAAATATCCCCGAAGTGTTTGAACGAATCGATGTCAGTTCTATGATCCGAAGCTCAATTCGCTCAAGCCTACTAATCATATTAGTGATATAACAGATTAGTGGAAGAAGCCGTGTCCACTCCTTCCTGGCTGTGCCGTTCAGTTCACTTCTTACATTGAAAAGTATCAGCAGCTATAACAGTCAGGACGTGATATTACGGGTGATCTTGGGAAACAGTCTCAATGTCTTGTGTGAATCAGGACATTCGTAGACACCTTCAGTGCAGCTGGATGGATCTTTTTCTTTTTCTAAATATGTGAGCACGTGACAAGGCAAAAGTGTATTCGTCTAGTAATACAATGAGCGAATATGTATGTGGATGGAATTACAATAAAAGTTCATTGTTCCTGAAAATATACAGCTTCATGACTTCATGAGTAAGTCCAATGAGTCACATTCTGAATCTCAATCCCTGAATGATCACCGTGTAAATGGGTCAGTACAGTGATTCACCAGACCAAGCTCCCCATCTAAATAATACAGCACACAGCAGGGGCTTAGTATTTCCAGCAACTTTATATTTAAGCAGTTCCCACTTCACAGAAACTGCTGTATCTCGGAAGGTTTAAATCAGAGGATTTTCAATTGACTTAAAGAGGGAGATTTATCAAAACTGGTGTAAAGGAAGACTGCTTTAGTTGCCAGAAGCAACCAATCAGATTCCACCTTTCATTGTCCAAAGGACCTCTGATAAATGAAAGGTGGAAGCTGATTGGCAGTTTTCCTTTACAGCAGCTTTAATAAACCTCCATGTTTTCAAGCTGCTGAGCTGCAGTGGTGAAGCTTCAGGCGAGGTGCAGCTCCTTCAGTAGTGGATCACCAGTCAGCGAGAGGTGCATGTTCTTCATCTCTGAGGAGCAAACTATGGGGAATGGTGAAGCTGGTAAATTCTTATACTAGTCTTGAATGAGATGCACCTAATTTATTAACACACAGATGCCTCTTAATAAATGAGGTGCATCAGAAACTCAAGTCTACTCCAGCTAGGGTCTGAACGGATGACGGATCTCAATACCAGGAAAATAGAAACGTAGTAAGAGACTTAATAAATGCGGCGCACGGCATGTGCACCAGATTTGCACCAGACTCAGTATGAGCCAAGCCTGACACATTCGCTCCATTCTGCTACTTTACAAATACATTTATTCTATTGAGTGACTGTAACAAAAATGTCAGTAGGTGAAGCTTGATGATGGTACGTTGCATCTCAGTTTAATGGACACAGATCATAATAGTGCATTTTTAGCTTTTACATGACAGTGACATCACATCTATTAGAAAGCTGTGGGAGTAACAGGTGACATTGACTCTTTCTAATGCACAATGAGTGGGAAATATTCTTTCTGCCTGGAGCCGTGTTACATCAGTGAACTTTCAGATATAGAATAACATTTTGGGTCTTTTCTCTTATAAAGCCATGTTATATCATGTTATAGTCACTGTGTTGTATAATACGTTACATAGGAGCATCATAACCTGTCAAAAATATTTTATGAAGGATATTAGGACATTTCTGTGTAGTGACATTTTGTGTAGGGCCTGCGGGTCTATGCACCTCTTTATGGGTCTGTACCTGAAGCCTTGAGTTTGTAAATTATAGAGGGAGTTATTAATTTAATTGGATACAATTTAATGCCAGGGTTTTGAGACCCCAATCAGGATTGAATGATACCCCAATTGAATTTGCCATCATGCATACATATTCCATAGAGGGAAGTGAAATCAACGGGTGTCGTCAATCGTCACCCTGGGTTCTTCAGCTCTGGCAACTTGAGAAGGGTTCCTTAGATGGCAACCCATTGTACCTAAACTGTTACCACATTTGTGTTCCCTACTCATAGGCATCATAGGGTATCATCATGACAGAAGCCCTGATTTTAGCTCTGTGTCGCTTATGTAAGTCTGTGGTGTACTTTTTGTGAAATTTACAGTAGATTAGTTGTAGTGCTTAGGTCATGTTGTGATGAGCCATGATTCCTCAGTATTCATGCGTTGTGGCCTACTCCACACTCCTGCCGCTGATTAATGCATAGTGATAGGGAGATAGCAGTCATTCAGTTCCAAGAGGGCCGGGTGAGTGCACATTTCATGAATACTCTGTCACTAGCTCATACTCAAACGTACATAAACATCAAGTACAAACGTGGGGGCAGATTCCCTTTACTATTATATGGTTACATAGTACAGTTGAAAAAAAGTCCATCAAGGTAAACCAAGGGTTGGTTGGGGAGGTGAATTAAAGGGGTTGTGCACATTTGCCAAACTCCCCCCCCCCTGGGTAGACCTGTAAAGTGAAGCATACTTACCTGCTTTCCAATACTAGCTCCCGGCTCCTGTGCTCTATGGCCCCCGCTGCTTCACTCAGGTCCTTGGATGTAAACTTCCGTCACTGCAGCCAATCACAGGCCGCAGAGGTGACCTGTTCCCCTTATGTCATGTCAAATGGTCTCATGATACAAAGGGAGCAAGTCTCCGCTGCAGCCAGAGGTATAAATTATGACTGAAATCTGGAGGTCATGCTTATTTTATTATAAGGCATCAGCATCCTCCAGTGGCGCACAGGATATCACGCCAGGATACCGTGCCTTGAAAAAGTAATAATACACCTTAGAACTTTTCAAAATTTTTTCAGATTACACCGAGAGACTTAAATGTCTATTATTGGGATTTTATGTGTTAGTTCACATCCAGCGTTCAGCCTTTCCGTTCTCCTGCTCCGTTATAGGAGCAGGAGGACAGAAAGGATGGATTTGGCACATAACTGAGCCGCTCAGTTATTTCCACTCACAGGAAGATTTTTGAAGCGGAGACAAAAGACCTGCATGCACTACTTTTGTCTCTGCTTCAAAAATCTTCCTCTGAGCAGGAAGATTTTTCGGCTCAGTTATCTCCCGAATCCGTCCTTTCCGTTCTCCTGCTCCTATAACAGAGCAGGAGAATGGAAAGGCTGAACGCTGATGTGAACTCGGCCGTAGGCCAACACAAAGTAGCATGTATGTGTGAAGTGAAAAAATGATTCATGGTTTTCAAAAGTTTTCATAAATAAAAAATCTGAAAAGTGTGGCGTGCATTTGTATTCAGCCCCCTGTACTCTGATACCCCTAAATAAAATCCATTGTGACCAATTGCCTTCAGAAAAGAGGAGTAGTGGGGCTCAACATAGTGTGAAGACCATCAGTAAAACTAACGCCCAGAAGAGAGTAAGGCTTACTAGATGAGGTTGTGCATAAGCTGGCACAACACTGCTGAGCACATACAGGTCTGAATGGGAACAGAAGCCAACCAGGTGCAGCAACACTCCACGGAAACAAGGATTCCAATACAATTAGGATAAAAGGAAGTAAATAGGGAAAAAGGCGCTCTGGAATCTACTTTTTGCCCTCCTTTTATCCCAGATGCCTTCAGAAGTCACCTAATTAGTACATAGAGTTCATCTTTCTTTTCAGTATAACTACAGCTGTTCTGTGAAGGCCTCAGAGGTTTGTTAGATAACATTAGTGATCAAACAGCATCATGAAAACCAAGAAACACAGCAAACAGGTCAGGGATAAAGTTGTCGAGAAGTGTAAAGCAGGGTCAGGTTATAAAAAAGATATCCCAAGCTCTGAACATCTCACGGAGAACTGTTCAATCTATCATCTGAAAATGGAAGGAATATGGCACAAGTGCAAATCTATCTAGACATGGTCATCCACCTAAACTGACAGCCCAGGCAAGTAGAACACTAATTAGAGAAACAGCCAAGAGGCACATGGTCACCCTGGAGAAGCTGCACAGATCCACAGCTTAGGTCATAGAATCTGTCCACAGGACAACTGTTAGTCGTGTACTCCAAAAACCTGGCCTTTATGGAAAAGTGGCAAGAAGAAAGCCATTTTGGAAAGCAAGCCATAAGAAGTCCCATTTGCAGTTTGCCACAAGCCATGTAGGGGACAAAGCAAACATGTGGAAGAAGGTGCCCTGGTCAGTTGAGACCAAAGTTGAACTTTTTGGCTTAAATGCTATGTGTGGTGGATAATTAAGTCTTGGGTAGCCCCTTTAGGTTTGTAGGTGTAATGTGAAAATTTTTGAAAAGTTCAAGGGGTATGAATACTTTTTCAAGACACTGTACATGCATGCTGGCAGAGAACCTGGAATTACACCGACTCTTCCGATATTTTAGTACTGACTGCAAAAAAAGTAAATAAAAAAAGTACAAGAAATTGAAGTGGTAAATTGAATAGCTCATCATTAAGAATTGCAAAAGTATTGCTTTTAGCTCTTAAGGACTCTAGAGGCAGATGAAGGCAGCTATTAGGTCTCTGACAAAGCAATTATGGATTAGACACATATGCTGCAAGCTGACCTGACATTTGCCTCTGGATAGTTGTCATAGCAGCAGCCCGAACAGAACAGTTTGATGCAAGTGTTTACTCCATCCTCAAGGAAGAGACCAACTTAACGCATCAGATTTCTATAAAGCGTGTGCATGCTGTCATGTGGCAGAAGTGAAGTTCACGTTTTATTCTTATATATTATTTTGTAATGAATAAGTATGATTACGTTAATGATTTACCCCTGGCTAGTCTGGAGTGCCATTCAGTCTTACCGGTTACCAGGAAACAAGGGAATGCTGCCAGGGACCGCTAGTCAAACATGATTTTGTTAACAGGCAAGAGGTTTAAGCCCTGTGGACAGCGGCACCAGCACACAGTATGAAGAATTGTAACTAGTCGAGCATTTTAAATCAGTACGGCACATGGCAAATAAATGACTCAGTTTTGCTTTTAATTCTTGTACTTTTTAGGCATATTTTCTAGTGAGCTTTTTCGATAAGCAACGGTCTAAAACTTATTTAGCGGGCATTTTGCAAGAGTTCCTGAATGTACTGTAAAAGCTTTTTAACACGTCAGTGATTGATGCCCATTGAATTCTATACAAAGTTTTGGGGAAAATGCTAAAAAACAAAACAAAAAAAAAACAAGCCTGTCCCTATTATTCTGCCCTCAATATACCATAATGAGGAAGTGAAAACTGAATTTTAGAGAAATCTTTGCTACGGTAATTTATCGAAAAGAAAAAACTAAAATCTTGTATTGACATAAGTATTCAGACCCTTTGCAGGACTCAATTGAAGCACCTTTGGCAGCAATTACAGACTCCAGTCTCCCTCCTTGGCTATGATGCCACAAGGTTTATATACCTGAATTGGGGATTCTTCCCTGTAGATCTTCTCAAGCTCTGTCAGGTTGAATGGGGACTTTTGGTAGACAGCCATTTTCAGGTCTCACCACAGATGTTCAATGTAGTTTAAGTTAGAGCTCTAGCTGGGCCACTGAAGAACATTCACAGAGTTGTCCCTAAGCCACTCCTGTGTTGTCTTAGCCGTGTGCTTAGGTCAATTGTCTACCAGAGCACTCTGGATCCAGAGCACTCTGGATCAGGTTTTCATTAAGATTATGTTGGCTCTATTCAGCTTTCCCTCAACTCTGACCAGCTTTCCTGTCCTAGCTATTGAAAATAAAAACAACAGCATGATGTTGCCACCAACATGCTTCCCTGTAGGGATGGTATTGGGCAGTTGATGAGCAGTGCCTGTTTTCTCTACATATGATGCTTAGAATTGAGGCCAAAAAGTCAAATCTTAGTTTTATCAGACCAGAGAATCTTGTGTCTCACATTATGAGAATCCTTTAGGTGCTTTTTTGCAAACTCTAGGTCAGCTTTCATGTGTCCTTTACTGAGGAGAGGCTTCTTTCTGGCCATTCTGCCATAAAGCTCAGATTGGTAGTGCTGTAGTGATGGTTATGCTTCTAAAAGTTTCTCACATTTATACACAGGTTCTTTGGAGCTCTGCAAGAGTGATCATTGGGTTCTTTGTCACTTCTCTTACCTATGCCCTTTTCTGATTAATTTATCCCTGATTAATTTAGTTGGAAGGCCATCTCTAGGGAGAGTCCTGGTTGTTCCAAACTTCTTCCATTTAAGAATGAGGAAGGTCACTGGGCTCTTGGGAATTTTTGGTGCACAATAGTGTCTCTGATGTCTACAGGCAGTTCTTTCCTCCTCATGGCTTGGTTTTTGCTCTGGTATGTGAGACCTTATATAGACAGGGTTGTGTATGAACTGAATTTACCACAGGTGGACTCCTTTAAAGATAATCAAGAGAAATGGGAGACCCCCAGAGCAAAATTTCAAGTGTTATAACAAAATTCTAAAATTCAGTTTTGACTTTCTCATTAATAATGTGGTATTGAGTGCAGAATGATGGGGTAAAACATAAAATGTGAAAAAAGTGAAAGGGTCTGAAGAGTTTTCGATTGTATTGTATGTGTATTAAGATGCCTGTTGCTTACTTCAGACTGTTGACCTGTAGAAAAAACACGGCGGTATGCGCTACTTTTGTCCATTTTGCTGACAGAATGCACCGATTCTATTGAATGGGTGAAAAGCATGAGCAGCACATGGATGCCATCTGTTTGTGATCTGTTTTTCTTCCATTGCATAGAAAAATGATGAAAAGAGATTGAAAAGAAGGTCAAAAAGTTGGCCACAAGGATGTCCACACAAAATAGATCAATCATGGTGAAAAAAAAACCCACTAAGACACTTCCATAGTCCCTGATTCAAACTAATTTGGACTGTCCCATGCCTATAAATCTCAGATTCCATGTGGTTTGGGGGTGGGGTCCCTAATTTACCAACCAGCAATGTTGGAAAGTATGCATTTCCTTAAAGGGATTCTGTCACCAGTTTTGACCCCATCCAGATATAAATATGGTTATGTTCATGGAGCTTTAGTGATTCCTAATGTGGTCTTATAACTGAAATCTGTAGGCTCATTTTGCCTAAAAAACACAATTACTAACCTGTCATTCATAAAAATAAGGTGCCCAAGGGGATGTAAATGGCTCCAAGCTGCCGCCCGCACCCGCCGCCATTCGTGCCCTGCTCCTCCTTTACTGACATCAGCGCCGCCTCAGAATCCTGTGTGACGCCTCCGGCTATCCCTCACTCCCCCCTCCTTCTTCTCTAACATCTTGCGCGTGCGCACAGGCCTCTTTTATGAATGATAGGTTAGTAATAGCGTTTTTTAGGCAAAATGAGCCTACAGATTTCAGTTATAAGACCACATTAGGAATCACTAAAGCGCCATGAACATAACTATATTTTTATCTGGAGGGGGTAAAAACTGGTGACAGAATCCCTTTAACTTGCAGATGCAAAACTCAGAAGCAAAATTGACTTTTTGCAGACGTGTAATGAAATAAGGCCTTTGCTGGGACTACATGGTGACATTTACCATGTATACGAATTGGAAAACATCCATTGTTTTCGGTTGCTCCTCATATACAGAGTTCCCTGCCACAGTGGTGTAATCTAATGTATTTTAATTGTTTCCTTATGTTTAACTAGTTAATGTCAATAACAAAGGATTGTGGGTGGGCACTCAAACTATGGACTAGGCAGAAAGCAATTTATTATGAGGTCAATAAAATATAAAATGTTACAATAAAATACAAACATAAACAGTCCTAGTATTGATGGACAAATAGCATGTATATTACATATAAAATCCTAGTATGCTAGGCAATGCTAAATGTATATCGAGACCTGCAACATGTACAATCTTAAAGTTGCAGGCAATGTAGATCGCAATGTGTGTACTAGGACCTGCAACAATATAGCAATGGGACTGAAACTTGCAGCAATGTGAAGATTAAGTTGCTTGAGACATCCAAACAGTAGTGTTGATCACGAATATTCAAATTTAGAATTTTTATCGCGAATATTGGTACTTTGAAAATTCGAGAATATTTCGAATATAGTGATATATATTCAGAATTTTAAATATTCGCTTTTTTTTTTAATCAGTACACATGATCCCTCCCTGCTTCTAGCTTGTGGGCAAATGAGAAGGCTGCTGTATATTTGACTTTAGGAGTAGTGTTGTTTGCAAATTTTCGTAGTGCGAATTTTCGTAATACGAAAATTTTATTGTGAATTTTTCAACTTACAACTATTAGACAAAAAAGATTATAGCACTATATTAGCTAAACTGCTCTATATTAAAAAATTTTCGGAATATTCGCTATATTGCTATAACTTAGTTTTATCGAATATTCGTAATATTCTAAAACAAGAATATATAGCAATATAGCGAATATTCGAAAAAAACGAATATAGAGCAATTAAGCTAATATAGTGCTATAATCTTCTTTGTCTAATAGTTGTAATTTTTTTCTCATCTGAAGTTCAGATTGGAAAAAAATTACAACTATAAAAAAAAAGATTATAGCACTATATTAGCTAAATTGCTCTATATTCGTTTTTTTCCGAATAGTCGCTATATTGCTATATATTCTTGTTTTAGAATATTACGAATATTCTAAAAAACTAAGTTATAGCAATATAGCGAATATTCTAAAAAGACGAATATAGAGAAATTTAGCTAATATAGTGCTATAATCTTTTTTTTTTTATAGTTGTAATTTTTTTCCAATCTGAACTTCAGATGAGAAAAAAATTACAACTATTAGACAAAGAAGATTATAGCACTATATTAGCAAAATTGCTCTATATTCGGTTTTTAGAATATTCGCTATATTGCTATATATTCTTGTTTTAGAATATTACGAATATTAGAAAAAACTAAGTTATAGCAATATAGCGAATATCCCAAAAAAAAACGAATATAGAGCAATTTAGATGATATAGTGCTATAATCTTCTTTGTCTAATAGTTGTAAGTTGAAAAATTCACAATAAAAAATTCGTATTACGAAAATTCGCATTACGGAAATTTGCATATTACACAATCATTAACTTGCCGATTTTTCAAGTAAAAAAAATCGTTGAATATAACGAATATTCGAATTTGCAAATATTCGATGAATATTCTACAAATTATTTGCGAAATATCGCGAATTCGAATATGACCCCTGCCGCTCATCACTACTAAACAGTCAGTAAGGACCAATCTTAGTGAATGCTAACACAATGTCTCTAGTCATCGAGTTCAGCAGTGGTATATTATGGCCCAATGTCTCTGGTAACATGTGCAAGGCTAAACAGCCATCAAAGGAATTCCTTCTGGATGAAATCCCGTATGGATCAAATAGCCAGCCTATATGTAGGTAGATATAAGAGGGAGTGTAACAACTTACGTACCGATACCTTCCTGGGCGGCGTCCTGCATCAACGGTACAGTGGACTCACCTCTATGTCCGTGTATTAGATATTGGAAGCTACCCTCCTCTCCGCCGAAAGTTCAGCAGTTTCACTTGTCAGTGGTGGCGGGGGAGCAGACTGCAATCACTGTTCAGCTGGTCGATTTTCATGCACCAGTCTCACGACAGTTTGCAGTCTTGGTTTTGGCTATATTGCCGCTCCAGCTGGAAAATTTCCTCAAACAAATTCTATCGACTGTGTACAGCTTGGTAATTCCTACAGCATATATTTCCACGTGGAAATATATGCTGTAGGAATTACCAAGCTGTACACAGTCAATGGAATTTGTTTGAGGAAATTTTCCAGCTGAGCCGTCCCTTTTTTAGATCTATTACTAGTTAATGTCAATGTCGCCGTTGCTGTCACATGAAAGATCATATTGAGGAACAGCATAACTAGCAATTCCCTCATGTAATGCCATGTGCCCAAGACCTGGCTTCTCATAAGTTGAAATTGCCGCCCTCTTGGAGTTGTCAGGAAGATACAGACATCTGTTGCCTGTCAATGTGCTGCTGTCATAATGAGCTGACAGACGAATATAATTTTTTTTTTTTTAACATACACAGTAAAATGCTCTTTTCTAGTACTTTTAGAGGGTAGATGAGTAATCTGAACACACCATATGCATAGGTATCAAAGTTTACATCTTTTTCATAAGTTTATTACATTGCCATCTAGTGGACATAACATACATTTTCTCTAAAATGGAATATACTGTATATTCAGTATATAATACATGTTATAATTAATATAGTTGCTTGGCAAATCTATTTTTTATTTAAGAGTTTGAACATTGTAGGGATTTTGTTGGCTTAAAAAAGGCAATGATTGCTAATACTAATTATGTGTGTTACACAGTGGTACTTGAAAGTCTGTGAACCCTTTAGAATTTTAAACATTTCTGCTTAAATTTGACCTAAGACTACATCATTTACCTAAAAGTAGATAAAGATAACCAAATCAAATAAATTAATAAAATTTTTTAGACTTGGTCATTTATTTATTGAGGAAAAAGATCCGGTATCACGAGTGTGAGTGGCAAAAGTATGTGAACCTTTAGGATTACCAGATGATATGAACGTGAAATTATAGTTCAGGTGTTTTCAATCAATGGCATGACAAACAGGTGTAAATGGGCGACATGTTTTAGGTAAAGGACAGGGATCTATAAAATTCTGATCTTCACAACATATATTTGTGGAAGAGTGTGATGGCATGAACAAAAAAGATTTCTGAGGACCTTGGAAGAAAAGTTGTTGATTCTTATCAGCTTCGAAAAGGTTACAAAAGCATGGAGTTTGGACTCCACCAATCCACAGTTAGACAGACTGTGTACAAATGGAGGAAATTAAAGACAATTTTTGCCCTACCCAGGAGTGGACGACAAACAAAGATCACACCAAGAGCAAGGCATGTAACACGGTGGTGGTAGTATCGTAGTTTGGGCCTGCTATGTTGCATCTGGGCCAAACAGTTTGTCATCATTGATGGAACAATTAATTCAGAATTTTACCAGCAAATTCTAAAGGAAAATGTCAGGACATCTGTCCATCAGCTGAATCTCAAGAGAACGTAGATCATGCAGCAAGTTAACAACCCTAAGCACACAAGTTGTTATAACAAATAATGGTTAACACCTTTTTGCACCATGGTGTAAATGTACGGCATGGCAGTTAGCACGTTGATACTCCATGCCATATACTTGTGGCACAGCGATGGTGCAGGCTCTTTGCATAGAGGCTACTGCATGGATATAATAAAGGTCTGAAAGCTCAATTTGATCGACTGAAATGTACCACTAATGTAAAGTACAATATGCCATCAAAAAACTTTCTCAGCATTACTTGGATAAGTAAAAGCATTCCAAAGTTATTACCTCATAAAGTGACACATGTCATATTTGCAAAATTAGGCTGTGTCTTGGGTTAAAAGCATTGGAGGCAGAGCTTCCCAGGGAAGTACCTTCTCTATTGAGCTATTTCACAGTTTTGCTGTGACTGACAGCCGTAGAAGTCTCCTGTGTGGATGTGACAGCTGTCACTCAGAGTAGTTATGAGTAGGAGGGAGCGAACCTGACAGAAGCCTCTAACCACCTAACTGTTTTGGCGGAGTCCAGCTCTGGCAGTGGGAAAAGTAGCTAACTGTTCTGTCCCAGCCAGGGTCGGGCAGAAAGTGGAGGGAGGACATGCTGCTATCTCCTGAATGGTAGCAGCTAGAAACATTCAACTGGTCTTACTTGGCATTCCCGGCTTTCATACAAGATGACAGCTAAAGTCCAATTAACAAAGGAGAAATCACTGTTAGAAATAGAGTCGGGAATAATCGTGGGTAAAACCTGCTTTTACTTTCACTTTCAGCTGCATTCACAGCATTCCGATTTCTATCAGTGATATCTTCCCCTGTACTGAACATACTCCTGTCATTCTGGTATTGTCTGAAAGCTTTTCAGCTTTCAAACAATACCAAACCAGAGAGATGAGCAATTAAAGCAGCCCGTAACCCCCAGCCCCCCCCCTTCAGTCTGGAGGAGAATGAGGGTGCAGCTGCAGAGCTGACAGGCTGCAGGAGGAGAGAAAAAACTGTAAAAATATATAGAAATGTGACATTATTATCATTGTAGTGACCCAGATAATAAAATGATGTTATTTTTACCACACAGTGAATGCCGTAAAAAAATACCACAAAATAATGTAAACATTGCTGTTTTGTTATCTTTTCCTCTAAAAATAAAATGAAAAGTTGGTTGGTTCCTAAAAAACCTACAACTAATCCCGCAAAATAAAAATAAAAATTTAGAAGAAAAAATTTAAATGTTATTGGTTCTTAAAATTAATTATATCACTTAGGGGTCAAAAATGCAATAGTGTTCCCTGAGTTGTTCGCCAATAACATTTACTGCAGACACACATTAAAAATCTACAATAAAAAAGTGACATTTTTGGGAGGGTTTTTGCAATTTTAACGTGACTGTTAGAAGGTTAAGAGGCATTCCGTTTTGCTTTCCGTCATAATAGAAGTCTATGGGAAGCATAACGGATCTGTCTGGTTTCCATTATGCAGATCGGAAAAATCCTGTCCTGCATAACGGAAACCAAACAGATCCGTTATGCTGCTCATAGACTTCTATTATGATGGAATGCAAAACGGAATGCCTCTTAAAGGCTTCCGTTTTGCATTCCGTCATAGAATTCTGTTATATTCCGTGCTAATAATGGAATTCCTCCACCGCCGAACCCGATCCTGAAAACGTTGGGTTCGCTCATTCCTAGTTATACGGTTCACTGTGTATGACAATTGTATGACATGAAAAGTAGGGATCATGCAGCATGTTGCAGTGGTATTTCTTTTTTTTTTGCCTTGTTTATGTGGCTTAGCAACATTTTCAAACTGTACTATTTTCTGGAGATATCTCTCTGCTGAACCACAGTAGGGGTCAATATACCATGTGATCCAATGAAAAAACAGCAGTATAGTAAGCAGTGCAGATACATAGTGGCTGTCCCATAGGGAGCTATGTCTATGTATGATGTATCGAGCACTGTATTCACAATATGATGACATCTTGGGACATCACTCATCATTAAAAGTGGTGAGCTTGAATATAAGGCAGGTTCTGCACCATAGCCAAGGAGCCTAAAGCAAAGTCATAACTAGGCTTTCCTTGACCCAAAACAAAGTTTCCACTCATTGTCAAGGGCAAAGTGGTTTGTCGATGCCCCCTAGCACGTATTTCCCACCAACCTACCTAAAGCTATATCTTTATTACATGTTTGGAGAATATCGTATTTTGTTATTACATTGAATCTGAATTATAATTCTCCATTGAAACTTTACATGTCACTTATGGATGCCAAGTCTGTGCAAAGCAGACTGCTTTGTTATTTTTTTAAATGGAAATTGCTTACTTAAAGGGTTTCTGTCATGAGAAATAACGTTATGTAGCTGACTGACATTAGCGATGTGCTAATGTCAGCAGTACATAACAGTATGCTTTATAACTCCCTGCCTGCCGCCGTTCTCTTAAAACCAAGACCTTTAAAATATGCTAATGAGCCTCTAGGTGCTATTAGAGCGTTGCTTCAGCACCTAGAGGCTCGGTCTACGCACCCTTTGGCACACCCAGGTCCAGTTGATTGACTTTCGAGTTCTCCTCAGTGTCCCTGTAAATCCCGCAACTGCGCCGTCCCTTTTACTATTCGGCCCTGGCGCAGTGAGTGAAGGATGCGCTCCTGCTGCCGGCTTCCTTCCTTTGGCGCAGGCGCAGTGAGGAAGCCGGCAGCAGGAGCGAGTCCTTCACTCACTGCGCCTCACTGCGTTTTCTATTGTTTAAGAAAAACGGATCCGTCCCCATTGACTTGCATTGTGGGTCAAGGCGGATCCTTCTTGCTCCGCATCTCATGCTCTCCGGTATGAGAACGCAACCAAACGGAACAGAATGCATTCCATTTCACTTATCCATTTGCTTCCCACTCTTTGTAAAATGATGACTTGTAAGAATTGTAGCCAGCACTCCTTGCCGCCTATTCACTGTCTCTCTACGTAATTGACCTTGTCTATAGAAAATCACAGATGTTCTCTGATAAAAAAAGGTAGGTACTTCTTGGTAGAGACGTGGGCTGACATGGTATAAACAGAAAAGAATCTTTTATCTGTGACTAATGTGCAGCTCTTGACCTTGATCCAAAAGGGACAAATAGATGAAGTTAAACCTGTGAAAACACATATTATAATAAAATAATTTCTCGAGATGTATAGACATATAGTATACTTTGGTTAATATTTTTGTTTCCTCATTGAGCGTTCAGAAAAGACGGACTAAAGTGAGACAAATGCGTATTACCATAAATGATGGCCATGCAACAGCGGTGGAACCATTGGAGGGAGTGAGTTCCTGTCCTAGTTGGTCTTTTTCCCTTTGGTAAATGGTGAGAGCCTGTCTAGGACTCCCCTATCCAGAGGAACTGCATTGTTAGCAGACAAGGAGCTGGTGATTTGGCCAAGGGGTCATACAAAAGGTGGATAAATCACTAGGCCCTGCTTTCATGTATGGCAAAACCTGGCACCATAATGAGGTGCCCAGTTTCATCTTTAATATGGGCTCCCCTTTTTCTGTGTGAAGAAAACTAGCATCATTTAGACTAGAAGGCCTCAATGGTGATGCTGAGCCAGTATTAAAAGCCAACTAATGTGGCTTCAATCCTAGAGGTACCCTCCAATGATATGGTTTTGGCCCTATTACCAAGTTCTTGCACTGCTCCTTAGTGCACAGCAGTACCTGCAGCTGGGGAGCCAAAGGAAAGAGTGTAGACTAAGAAGACTCAACTGGATGGAATATTAACACCTTCTCACATGACGTAAAAGTATGTCATCAGTGGGATGTAGGTCCCACAGAATACATCATTTCTGATTGCGTGGACACAACAGCTGAGCCCATGCTATTAGTAGCAGGAGCTTGGCTTCGCTTGACAGCCACACTCCTGCATTATTGACAGGATTAGAGAACTTAGATTATGGCTATTGAATCTAATAAGCATGGCAATCAATGTCGACTGTTATGTGGACTAAGGAAGGAGTCTTCCTTTGTAATGGGTTACATCATAGTCCTGGGCCCAATAAAAGCCCCCTGGGCTACATGGTGTGATAGTGTCTGTTATGGCACACCTTAGACGTGCCCTAACGGTCCATTCACACGTCCGTAAGTGTTTTGCAAAACACGGACACCGGCAATGTGCATTCCGCAATTTGCGGACCGCACATCGCCAGCACTATAATAGATCTGCGGACAAGAATAGGACATGTTTTATATTTTTGCGGAAACAGAAGCACGGATGCGGAAGTGCGGATCCGCAAATGCGGATGCGGACAGCACATTCCGGCCCCATTGAAAATTAATGGGTCTGCACCCGTACCGCAAAATTGCGGAATAGATGCAGACCCATTTTGCGGACGTGTGAATGGACCCTTAGGATGCTGCACATTTGGGGTCAGTATTATACTGTCATATAGACCTATGAAAGTACTTTATGTTTATTTAAAAAAAAGTTAATAGGAGTAGCACTGCAGTAACCAGGTATGGCCACTACACCATGTATGAAGCTGTGTTGTCCTGGTGCCTGGTTCTGATGCTGCAGCTAGTAAATACAGCTAATCGGCGAGGGTGCCTAGAGTCAGACCCCATCAATTTGATGTTGATGACCTTTTGTAAGAATTGGTCATCAGCAAGTCTGTCCTGAAAAACCCTTTAACAGAACTAAAAAAGCTTTCACATATCTAGTTTCTAATAGGATCTATGAGGTTAACATGTTCTTTTATTAAGGATGCCTCCTTTGCCATTGATGCAATTAAAAAAAGCAGAAATGCAATGGAATCAAGAACAGCGTCTAATATCTCATTTTTTTAAATTTATTAAATATCTTTTATAAATTTTATAAGCTGTGCCCCTGAAAATTGTTGATAAATCATCCTGAGTGTGTTATATCCACTCATTGACCCAAAGAAAACAAAGAACTGCACCCAGATCATAATGTCAGATTACCGCATAAGGCCTCATGCACACGACCGTATTTTGTTTCCATGTCCGATCCGTTTTTTTTGCGGATAGGATGCGGACCCATTCATTTCAATGGATCCGCAAAAAAAAACTGATCCGCAAAAAAAACGGATGCCATACGGAACGTCATCCGTTTTTTGGGCGGATCTGCAATTTGTGGACCGCAAAACACATATGGTCGTGTGCATGTAGCCTAACTCAGCATGTGGTTATATTTCAGGCAGATATGTAAATTATTACAGGTGTGGTCAGATTAGACACTGGTTCTTACCACAAGAGGGCTTTACTTGCATCCCTATAAAAAGGTTCTCAGAGGCTACTTTTGGGTAGTGTATCTCTTGGTGGGAGATTGTTGACTGTTAGCCATGCCTCTACAATGCAGTTGAAGAGATTTTGGCCAGTTGACAGACTTTGAGTGGGGGCGCATCATTGGACTGAGAGAAGCAGGATGTTCATTTCTACAAATTGCCCATCATCTCCCACTGTTTTGTTGTCCAGCATCCAGACTCAGGTGGCACCTTCCTTATACACCTGTCTCTGCCCAGACTATTTCCAGGCACCTAGCAGAAAGAAATTTGGTGTCACTGCCCCCATTTGTTGTCCTGTCATTGACAGCCAGGCACCGCCGCCTTAGTTTGTAGTTCATCTTTGGTGAAGCCATTCCTTTGTTGATTTGGATGTATGCTTTGGGTCGTTGTCATGTTGAAAGATGAAGTTCCTCTTCATGTTCAGTTTTCTAGCAGAAACCTGAAGTGTTTGTGTCAATATTGACTGGTATTTGGAACTGTTCATAATTCCCTCTAGCTTAACTAAGGCCCCAGTTCCAGCTGAAGAAAAACAGCCCCAAAGCATGATGCTGCCACCACCATGCTTCACTGTGGGTATGGTGTTCTTTTTGTTATGTGCAGTGTTGTTTTTGAGCCAAACATATCTTTTGGAATTATGGCCAAAAAATTCAACCTTGGTTTCATCAGACCAGAACACCTTTTCCCACATGCTTTTGGGAGACTTCAGATGTGTTTTTGCAAAATGTAGCCTGGCTTGGATGTTTATCTTCATAAGAAAAGGCTTTCATCTTGTCACTCTACCCCATAGCCCAGACATATGAAGAATACGGGAGATTGCTGTCACATGTACCACACAGCCAGTACTTGCCAGCTATTCCTGCAGCTCCTTTAATGTTGCTGTAGGCCTCTTGGTAGCCTCCCAGACCAGTTTTCTTCTCGTCTTTTCATCAATTTTGGAGAACGTCCAGTTCTTGGTAATGTCACTGTTGTGCCATATTTTCTCCACTTGATGATGACTGTCTTCACTGTGTTCCATGGTATATCTAATGCCTTGGCAATTCTTTTGTACCCTTCTCCTGACTGATGCCTTTTAACAATGAGATCCCTCTGATGTTTTGGAAGCTCTCTGTGGACCATGGCTTTTGCTGTGGGATGCGACTAAGAAAATTTCAGGAAAGACCAACCAGAGCAGCTGAACTTTATTTAGGGTTAATCAGAGGCACTTTAAATGATGGCAGGTGTATGCCGACTCCTATTTAACATGATTATGAATGTGATTGCTTAATTCTGAACACATCTACATCCCCAGTTATAAGAGGGTGTGCACACTTATGCAACCACATTAATTTAGTTTTTTTGTTTTCTTCCCTCCACCTTAAAGATTTCAGTTTGTTTTTCAATTGAGTTGTACAGTTTATAGGTCACATTAAAGGGCTTCTGTCACCCCACTAAAGTGTTGTTTTTTTTTGGGCTAGTGAAATTAGTTATATTGCGATATATGACAATATAATTGTGTTACTTACTTTGATCCAGCAGTTTCTGCAAAAAACGAAGTTTTAATATATGTAAATTCGGTCTCTACCAGCAAGTAGGGCGGCTACTTGCTGATAGCTGCTGCAGAAATCCGCCCCCTCGTCGTGTTGATTGACAGGGCCAGCCGGGATCTCCTCCTCCGGCCAGCCCTGTCGGCATTTCAAAAATCGCGCACCTGTGTTGATTCGGCGCAGGCGCTCTGAGATGAGGAGGCTCGTCTCCTCAGCACTCCCTCAGTGCGCCTGCGCCGATGACGTCTTCTATTTCGGTGATGTCATCGGCGCAGGCGCACTGAGGGAGTTCTGAGGAGACGAGCCTCCTCATCTCAGAGCGCCTGCGCCGAATCAACAGAGGCGCGCGATTTTTGAAATGCCGACAGGGCTGGCCGGAGGAGGAGATCCCAGCTGGCCCTGTCAATCAACACGACGAGGGGGCGGATTTCTGCAGCAGCTATCAGCAAGTAGCCGCCCTACTTGCTGGTAGAGACCGAATTTACATATATTAAAACTTCGTTTTTTGCAGAAACTGCTGGATCAAAGTAAGTAACACAATTATATTGTCATATATCGCAATATAACTAATTTCACTAGCCCAAAAAAAAAAATCACTTTAGTGGGGTGACAGAAGCCCTTTAAAGGTGGAAAAAGTTCTGAAATGATTAATCTTTGTCTCATTTTTTTTTTCATCACAGAAACCTGACATTTTAACAGGGGTGTGTAGACTTTCTATATCCACTGTATATATATTTATACCACCAATACCATAGGCAAGCTTGAACAGGAGCACTGCATTCTGTACCGCATAGATGTTATACAGTATATATTTCAGCTGATATACATGTTCACACCTTGTCTTTGCAGGATGAACCAGCACTTCCCGATAAACCATTAAAACAAGAAACCGCACAGGTCACTTACTCCACATCTGCTGTATCCAGCACGCAAGAGGTGTTATACATCAATGGGAATGGGACTTACAGTTACCATAGCTACCGGGGGCTCGGAGGAGGCCTACTAAATCTCTCGGATACTTCTAACAGTGGTGAGTTTCAGTGGAATATCTTGTGAAGCATTTCATTTCATGCTGTTTTAAGGTTTAGAATTAAGATTATTATATAGTAATTCACAGAGGTCACGTGTAGCATGTAATATTTTATACTGGGATTTTACATATGTAAGTGATTGCTGATTCCCTGCTACCAGTAAATTAGCCTCTAAAAACAGGTTATTCCTGTTGCTGTCTGCAGTATTAAAAGGGATGGGTCATCAGTATCTAATCGGTGAGGGTCCTGCACCCGGGACCCCTGCCAATCAGCTGTTTGAGAAGGCATTGGCACTCCTGTGAGCACCACAGTCTTCTCTTAACTCACCAGGCACAGCACCGTACATTGGATAGCGGTTGAGCTTGGATTATAACTCAGCCCCATTCACTTCTATGGGGCTGAACTGCTCCTAGGCCTCGTGGTAGATGAACATGTCATTACTGGCCTAGGAAAAGCTGTCAGAAGGCAGCAGTGCTCAGAGGAGCGCTGGCGCCTTCTCAAACAGCTGATCGGCGGGGGTCCTGGGTGTCAGACCCCCACCAATCAGATACTTATGATCAGGTTATCAGTTATAATGTCTCGGAAAGCCCCTTTAAAGACAGACGACGTTCACTTTTGCACATGCATTGGACGGAACATTTTCTGACAAGCAGGCACTATTAATGGCTGCTGTGTTCTAAGTACCAATATAAACAACTGATAACATATTATAATAAAAGAATGTGTGTGTATGGAGATGAATGATTGCAGTAATCGTTTATCCCCATACACAGGGGATGATTGCTGCATGTGAATACAAGTAAATGCAGCTGTATTGCCCATGTAATATAGTCTCACATTTTAGCTGCAGCCCCGCAATTCAGAATGGCCCCATAAATCACATCAAGTGTTACACAAGGTTTACTGACAGCAAGAATCTAATTAACTATAGACTTGGTATTGAGTGTCTTTCCTGTTGGTTGCTAAAGTCCACTGAACCTATTTAGTGGAAACTCGGATGTAGGTAAACCCAATATTAACCAGGAAATTACAGGAGCGCCCCTGGTAAAACTGATACGTTGTATTATGACAGTGTACCTTTAAAGGGTAACTGTCATTTTTTATTTTTTTATTGGCTAGTTTATTAGAGTTAGGCATGTATACCTGAGTTAGTGTGTCAATGATTGTCAAAAGATCTGTGATTACCTTATAACAGGGATGCTCAACCTGCGGCCCTCCAGCTGTTGCAAAACTACAATTCCTATCATGCCCTAATAGCTGTAGGCTGTCCAGGCATGCTGGGAGTTATAGTTTTGCAACAGCTGGAGGGCCGCAGGTCTGACATTCCTGCCTTATAATAACAGCTTTCATTAAAGTCCTCTGTCCCTTTCCACTACTCCCTTAAAAGACCGTTGCTGTGCCTTGTCTGTCTTCCCTTTAGTATAAACAGAAGACAGAGGGGCGGTCCTTCACACTGCATGCCTGCATTAGGCTTCAGAGTGAGGAGGTGTGTCTCTCAGTAATCCAATCTGATTGGCTGGCAGGGAGCTGCTGGCTACAGCGAGTGTGTGTGGGAAGTGAGGGAAAGCAGTTTTGGCCTCAGAGACCTGGCAGAGGAGCCATCTAGATAAGGTCCTCATATTGTAAATATGCCATAACTAAGGGAAAAACTCAAGGAAGACGAAGGCACGCCGAAACACGCTTCGGGGTAGCGCCATCCTGGTTTGCACATAGTATCTTGGGTGAGTTCCATTAAGCAGTTTCTAGGACTTTTATGTATGGGAATGCATGTGATTTTGCTCCCTGGTACTATATTACTTCAACCTCCTATTTAACTAGTGCTGATTGTCATGATGGATACTTGACACTTGTTATTGCTGCATCATATATATTATTTGGGACATACCCGTATAATAAAATAAAAAAAATTATGTATGTTTTTGCAATATACTCTTATGACATTTGTTTTACATATTTAGTGATTTATAAAATACTATACTTTTTATGTGTACTTTTTGAGCTCTATTATCTGTTAGAACAGTTAGAGGAGCAGTACAGTAACCAGAGGGCTAGCCTCAACAGCTGGTACAAAATGTGTTGCGGAAAAGCACACATTTTACTTAGAAAAACTAACCTTATCTTTCCCTAAATGCAGTACATAATACTAAGTGGTAAATAACAAATTAAATCCAATTGAGCCGTAATGTGATTGGAGTGGAAAACGCTAACAAATATTGATTTTTGTGGAAATTCAAGTCATTGTAAATGATTTAACCTTTGTGGCTACATAGCTAATGCTTTGTGTCACCCATCAATAATTACAATTGTAGGAGCCGGCATTTATGGTTTTCTTGAAGTACGTTCAATATAAAATACCATCACTGGCAAATTAAAATAACCATGGGATCTGGGCAGCGCTCAAGTTACCTACGCGCAATCCACATAACCAGTTTATACCGTATGTGCATGAAGTTTTCAAAGCATTCAGCGCATTTCTTCTTACGCATTGGGTCCCAAGTGTAATATGTGCAGGTGCAATAGTGGTAATGGTGGTGGTGGTAGCAACTGATATTTGTACTTATACCCCCATAATATCAGTAAATGAATATAATCTATAATATATCATGCAATGCACTCCAGAATGTTGGTTTTATGAAGTCACAAAACAGAGCTCACTTGCCCAAAAATTTAGCAACTTTTTGCACCACTTATTCCAGTCTTGAAAAGTGAGTGGGGAGGTGGTTAGCTGTGTTAGTGGTTTTTACTCCCAATGTATCACTGTGGTATTTTAAAAAAGTCTCCAAAAAGTCACAAACTTACCCCTTATGGGAATGGCTTAAAAAAAAATAGATGGGAGTAGCATTTCTAGACAAAAGTGTTTTGCGCTTGCAACATTTGATAAATGAAGTGCACGCTACGCTAAGGCAGACTTCAAATATTACCTTCATGACAAATTTCCCCCCTTAGTGTTTGTTGCAGGGGAGGAGGAGGTGGGGTGTTTTTTTTTTTTTTTTTTTTTCTTTTTTTTTCATAAACAGCACATGGCTGACCCTCTAGTGGCAGATGGCAAAATACGTGTGTGAGTTCCAGTCATGTTCCAACCATATTGTTTGTGTCTGTTAGCACATCTTGAGGCTGGGCACTGCAGGCACCAACATCTGTTAATTTTATCTTACCGATTGGCTTTTTATGTGTGTCACTAGTGTGTATTCTGTCTAGAATCTGATAATAATTATCAACAATTTCTTATTGCATAAAAATATTACAGCAACTATTATTCCTAGATATCTAGTGCTGCAGAAAAATCTGCCATTGGTTTGTCTTCCAAGATAATGTAGGCCTTCGATATAGGTCTCGGAGGGTACTGTTCCTCTTGTGAAGAGTGCCGGAATTGCTGTAGGAAGTCTTATAGGCCATGCAATGCTCCCTCAGGAAAATAATATGCAGATTAAAGGCTATGTACACGTTCGGGGGAAATTTTTTTTTATGATTGCATTTTACTAATTGTGGGCTTAAAATAATTTTTTCAGTTGGACTTTATTAAAAGTATTCAGCAGCTTTGTCATAAATGGTTAAATTTTGCCTAGCTGTGAGAATCGCACTTTCACTTTGTGCTGTCATCTAATCAACCTTATCTCTATATTGCCAATAGCTCAAAAAAAACTATTTAAGCCACGTTCTTATCAGTAAGATAAGAATTGAGCTATGATGAGTGTTTATAAAGACCAGAGATATGGAGCCATCAGCTGAGCTGCCTGATGGAACACAGTAAAGACACAAAGCCTGCTACTAGAGAATCTCAGGGCTGTACAGAGAACGGGGCTCAACATTTTTTATAAAGATGAATTGAAAAAAATATTTTTAGCTAAAAATGAATACAATGCAATAATAATAATAATAATAAAAATGCCCCAAAGGTGTCCATAGCCTTTAACTTTCTTTTGGAGAGAAAGAAATGTGTCTCTGTATTGCCACCTAGTGTAGGTAGCATTAAGTGGATTTTCAATTTGGCAGCATGCGATATTTGATGCAGATTTCACTTTACATTTTGAAGAGTAAAATCCACTTGTACATCCACATAACAGATTTGCTTTCTGAAGGCAATAAACTGTCTGGTAAGAAACAGCTGAATAGAAAATAAGACAGAAAGTCTCATATTCACAGGAGATGTCAACATAACATTTTCTTGCCCCACATCTGGATCACATGCGTTCACCTGTTTTTAGAGATGTCACAGGCACCATTTCTTGCAAGTCATCAAGTTATTGGTTTACACAGGTTTAGTGGTAGCTTCTCATGAAACCTAACTGCCTGCAACATGCTTTGCTGGTGTGATAAAGTATGCCTCTTCTAGGGAGCTAGCTTTCATGGCATGTTGCTTGTAACTCACAATGAAGGCAATAATACTTTCTTAAATAAGCCAAATATGTGATTTATCAGCAAAATTATCATAATTTGTGCATGGTTACAACTGCATCCTACTAATATTAGGGTCTTTCACTTGTGCCATTTTGTTGCAGTTTTTATGCCAATGTCAGGAGTGGATTGAAAGAAAAAGGAAAAAGTCTGGTACCGTGTTAGCCAATAGAAAAATAGTTTAGTGCTCTCATTAAGAGAAACAAAATAAGGGTATTGCAGGTTTGATACCTTTTAATGGCTAACAAAAATAGAAGTAATGATGTTACATAGCGAGCTTTCGAGACATCACCAGTCCCTTCATCAGGCGTACTACAAGAATATATGAAGAAACAGCAATATATATACAATAAGAACAGAGGCATGGGGGGAATGAAGGGACATTTGAAAAAAAAAAAAAAAAAAACAGAACAACATATTAAAGATCTTGAGAATGAGTCCTTAATTATCTTACAGATAAGGGGTGTGAAAGTTTTATGGTCTCTAAAATGATGTTATCTCAGAGACCTGGTGCCCCGACTATGTCTTCAGAAAACTCCTTAGATCTTGTAGTGTGTCATAAATCCCGGGGACAAATTCAGTCCAGTATTCAAAGTGTCAAGCAGTGTGGGAATAGTTGAGGGTCAGGTTTATGGTGGGATGGAATTTGTTGAATTGTTCATGAAATTTTATCAGTTCATGTTCAGAGTCGGTCCAGATTATTAGGATGTCATCAATGAAACGGAAGTAGGCCAAGGGTTTTTTTGAGACAGGATACCAAAAAGTCATTTTCCAGTTTTGCCATGAACAGATTTGCATATTGCGGTGCCATTCTACTGCCCATGGCGGTCCCAGTGCACTGTAAATATATCTCCTTGTCAAAAGAGAAATAGTTATGGGTGAGGATGAATTTGGTCAGTTGTAGTACAGACTCTGAGACGATCCCATTCGCCTCCAAGTATACTCGGCAAGCAGTTAATCCATCATTGTGCGGGATATTCGAATACAAGGATTCCACATCCATGGTTGCCAAGATTGTGCCTTTAGGGAGGGGACCTATGGCTGACAGTTTGTTCAATAAGTCAGTGGTGTCCTGTAGATAACTTTTTGTATTCCTTACTAATGGTTTGAGGATGCCCTCTATCCAACCTAAGATTTTTTCAGTGAGGGGTCCCACACTTGAAATGATCGGCCTCCCTGGATTCCCTGCTTTGTGTATTTTGGGAAGCATGTAGAATACTCCAATCCTGGGATTCTCAGGAGTGGATTGGAAATGGAGTAGAAGGATATAGGGAAGATTCTATTTCTCTTTTTTTTTTTAACCTACTTCTACTTTTGGCTTCCAAAACTGGATCAGAAAAACTGTATCCAAATGGCTCATCAGAAAATACTTTTTAGGCTACATGAGTTTATGTGCATTTTCCATGTGGATTTTTGTGCAGTTGTCGCTGCCTTTTCCTTCATGTGCTAGATTTTCACATGGATTTGCCTTCAATATCTGCAAAGGGTTTTATGTGGACTGAACATCCATGCAAACAATTGACGTACTGTGGATTTCAGAATCAGTTTAGAGGGACATTTACAAAGCTCTTTACGACATTATTGTGACGTAAAAAATGCGGAAATTATATCTACTTTTTCAGCTTCTCGACACTTTTTTAAAGTGGGGACAAAAGTGTTGGAGCTTAGCGGGAGGCACAGGGCTTAAGACTATAACTTGTGCCAGAAACAGGTGTAAGTTATAGCTGAAGTCTGCGCCAGCCTCTAGCTGATGTAGACTTCAGTTTCTGGCTCACAGCAGGGCAGAGATGCACCTAATTCATTTCAATGGTTCTGCCAAAAAATGGAATGTACTCCGTATGCATTCCGTTTCCGTATTTCCGTTTCTCCGTTCCATATTATTGCCCGCAAATCACGTTCCATGGCTCCATTCAAGTCGATGGGTCCGCAAAAAAAAATGAACACATATGGAAATGCATCCGTATAGATCTTCCATATCCGTTCTGTTCCATCTATTGAAAATTTTATGTCCAGCCCAATTTTTTCTATATAATTACTGAATACTGTATATGCCATACGGAAAAACGGAACGGAAAAATGAAACAGAAATGGAAACACAATGGAAACAAAAAACAGAACAACAGATCTGTGAAAAAAGGACCGCAAACCACTGAAAAAGCTAAATGGTCGTGTGAAAGAGGCCTTAGGGAGATAGGTCAGGAGAGACAACTATTGACTTAACGAGTGACATTTCTACCTAGATCCATGCTATTGATACCACAGAAGCCATTTTTCTGTCTGACTGTCATAAGCACTGCTCTATTCATACACTGATGTTAATATTTGACACAAATTTAAAAAAAAGATGAAATATTATGTATAAAATATGCTGTTAGTATCCAGAGCTTTCAGCCCCTGGCTTGAGCTATGAATGTGCTGTTCCAACGCATTGTAGAATTCAGTTCTTGGCGGGTGGTAAATTACTGTGTATTAACTTTTTGTGCGGTGCAGGAAGGCCTCATGAGTCTATAATCAGTCCTCTGCATGTTCTATTAGCACAGCATGCCCGTCTACAGTATAGAAGCACTGATGGTAAAAAATGACGGCTTTCCTGTTACATAACTCACAAATTCTGTTTATCGTTTACCCGATTGCTTCTATGTAAAAAAAATGTATACGTGTTATAATTACATATTGTTTAGGAATATAAAAATGAACTATTAAAGGGGTTTTCAACTTTATGGCTACTGTTGACTGATGTGTATATGGTGACTATATGGCACTTGTTGATATATCCTTTTCCTTCTTTTATAAGCAGTGTCCTCTGTCCTCATAGAGGTCTTTTCAATAAAATGGCCGCTGATGGAGGGTCATGTGACCAGACACATAGATTTAATAGATTTCATAGAATGTGTCGGCAAGAACCATTTGGCCCATCTAGTCTGCCCAATATACTAAGTACTATGGATAGCCCCCGGCCCTATCTTATATAAAGGATAGCCTTATGCCTATCCCATGCATGCTTAAACTCCTCCACTGTATTTTCAGCTACCACTTCTGCAGGAAGGCTATTCCATGCATCCACTACTCTCTCAGTAAAGTAATACTTCCTGATATTACTTTTAAACCTTTGCCCCTCTAATTTAAAAAATCACTCCTCCATTCAAATACACTGCACCTGCACTAAACTCCCCACGGCACAAGTGCAGATTGTAGGTGCATTGTATTTGAATGGAGATTTGCCTGGTCACATAACCCTCCATCAGCAGCCATTTTATGGACAGAACCTCCATGTGGGAAACCACCAAAGTCCTGGCCAACAAGGGGGCATATTTCATGAAATATAGAAAATAGTGCAGAAAACAACAAAGGCTATACGAGTAAGTGCCATATAATCATCTTACAAATATATTCATCAACAGTAGCCAGAAAGTGGCCAGCCCCTTTAAATATTGCTCTCCTATAGAACCAACATACCAAAAATAATGTAACAGTGACCTAGCACCATACCTTTGCAGAGAAGAGCAGAACACTATGCCTTGCTGTTCCTTTATATTGAAATCTATATCCCAGCATTTTCTGTTACACCTTATGGAGGATATAAGCAGGGGTGGTATCCAGGCAATTCTCTCCAGTTCTGCCAAACCGATTGTTTCAGTTACAGTCAGTTCACAGAACTTGGGAGAAGCAGTACTCCCAAGTAGTACCTACTACATTTCCATAACTCCACCTGCACAGCCCTGTACTTATGGTGGGTTATTCCCATTTCGACCATGAAAGGTTTTGGCTGGTGTCACACAAAAATTTTGATACAGTTTTTTTGAGCCAAAGCCAGAGGTGGATCCACCAGGAAGAACAAGGGTTTCCTTTACATTTCTCATACCTTTCATCACACTTCTGCATGAAGATCTGCCAGAAATAGCCGTGACACCACCCTTAAGGGGCTTTATATACTATATATGTGACCCTTTGATTCCGAGGCTCCCCATCCCGAGTGTGGTGCCATTTTCTTTTCTCTTCTGAGGGACACTCTTCTTGGATGATGGACATTCTGCTTGGCTGAGGTTAATGTCCATGGGTCTCTTTGTACAGTATGTGTTTCTGGTTGATGATCACAGTAGGTGGGGTCCTCAGTACTAGGTTTGCCAACTGGCCGGTAAACCACCGGACTAGCTGAGGTTACCATCAATATGCCGATGCCAGTATTCAATTTTTACCAGCACATGGAAGTGCTGGGAATTTATGTAGCCAAGGAGGTATGAGATACTTCCTTGGCTACTAAGGGCTATATCTCAGGTGGTATACCTGCAGCTCTCACTTCTGACCCAATTTCTAATAGTTATATCTCAGACTTTATGGGATCTAGACCCACAATCTTTGGTCTTTTCCAATCTCACCTATTCGCATGTGATGCATGTGTCTTGATGGTGGGATTTACATATTCAAGGGAGTGGTGAGGGGCATGACCAAGTAATCTAAAATTTGCATGCATTTTGAGCCATTGTTTTTCTGCAATATGGGGGGGAAGAGGGGATAGTATTGTGTGTGGCCTGGTGAGGGTTGTGTGCCATGGCTGCTTTTTAGTCCCAGCCTGGCCGTGAGTGGCTAGTATTAGCTCCCCCACCCACCAGTTTCCTCACTTCTGTTCCTCTGCAGTCTAACAGTGTCTGCTGCTGCCAGGTTAACTTAAATAGCACTCTTACTATTTTTTTGTGTGCCCATCCCCCCCATGGTCTATGCCAACCCTTACAATGTGCCTTGCTAGCTCTGCCTCTGCCGTATTGCTATATAGACCCCTCACTGCTGCTCAGGAGTGGTATTTGGCAAGTTCTCCGACAACTGTTTTAAATTAGTTGTCATCTTGTAGAACCAGAGAAAATTATGATAATAACCCCAAACCCCCACTTTCAGTAAAAGTGCATTAAAGAGGGTTGTCTCAATAATTTTCATAAGTTCCAAAGAACTGAATGGGGAGAGCCAGGTATTTATGACCACCTGATTTTCTTTAGGTGCATTGTATAGCATTGCTTTTGGGGGACATATGAGAGGGGGCATTGTGATTTTTTGGGGAGTTCTTTTTTTTTGGGGGGGGGGCACTTGTGTCATTTTGTGAGGGGCATGATATTTAGCACTTAGATTTTTGGGGGGGGGGGCACATTATGTGACACAAATTTATATGAGCAGGGGGCAATGTGGGTGCTCAGTGTGCTCAGTTATGAGCTTGGTTCTGCTGCTATAGCTACAGTCAGGTCCATAAATATTAGGACATTGACACAATTGTAAATTTTTTGGCTCTATGCACCACCACAATGGATTTGAAATGAAACAAACAAGATGTGCTTTATCTGCAGACTGTCAGCTTTAATTTGAGGGTATTTACATCCAAGTCAGGTGAACGGTGTAGGAATTACAACAGTTTGCATATGTGCCTCCCACTTGTTAAGGGACCAAAAGTAATGGGACAATTGGCTTCTCAGCCTTTCCATGGCCAGGTGTGTGTTATTCCCTCATTATCCCAATTAGAATGAGCAGATACAAGGTCCAGAGTTCATTTCAAGTGTGCTATTTGCATTTGGAATCTGTTGCTGTCAACTCTCAAGATGAGATCCAAAGAGGAAGGCGCAGGGGTCCGTCATTGACGGAAGGTACATGTCACCGAGGTTCCTGGCCTCGGTGAGATAAGAACCGGTAATTTTGTGAGTCAGTGGCAGCTAGTGCTCGCTGACACTGTTTTACTTAGTGTGGCTGTAAAGCCAATCCGGGCCAGTTCTTATTAGGAGAAGCCAAAGATCAGGGTGAGTGGCTGTTCCCCACGTCCAGGCCAGGTTTTGGGCTGGGGTTTAGAAACCCAGCCAGCAGCTCAGCTGGGTGTGGTATGATCCTTCCAGTGATACTGGAGCTGTGGAATCTCTGTGTTTTGGGAGCTGAGACCTGCCACGCTGCCAGGCTGCGAGCCACATGAGAGCAGCCTGCTGTGGACTGCCGGGTGATTTGTGGAATCTTGCTGTCTGAATTAACACCAAGACCCTGTAAAGTGTTGTTTTTCCTTGTCTGCTTGTTTTGATGTGAATAAACACTGAACTTTTGTTTTTCAACCGTGTTCTTGCCTCTGTGTTGCGTCCGCTTACTCTGCCTACCAGAGCAAATCCCTACAACAGATATGCATTATGACTGTCCCATCTGCTACAGGAGCAGAAAGAACAGGATCACCAATAAAAACCTAAAACTTTAATGACATGATGCCAGGGACTCAGAAAGAAGGATATTTTGTGTTTGCCAGAACCCAGCTCAGGGGTGCACTGATTACTGCTTACTTATATTGTATTCAGAGACTTATTGTGTGGACACTTGCATCTTTATTATTATATTACTGATAAAATTGTACTGTGAGCAGCCCACTGACTTTCAGTTCAACCCCTATATTTATGGCTCACCTACAGGCAATCTAATAATTGGAATTTACAGCACGGCAGAGTTACAGACCAGAATCCACTCACACAGTGATGTCACATTGCCACTCATGTGTCACAGGGGACAAAGAACATGCCCACAATTTCAAACCAGTTTTTACATCCATATCAGCCAAGTAGGGATGTTGTAATACCACAGGGAGACATTTATTATTCCCCTCTTCCAGTTTTCTGGGGTCAAAAAGATGCACATTTTGGTGCATGCCACTTTTGCATGAAGATTTGCGATTATTTGGGGGTTTTGTGGCCTGCTCGCCACTTTTCCATAAAGTAGTCAGTCAGATGACTGAAATCTACACTAGTCCCCGATGCCGGGGTAAATTTTATTTCTGGTAAATAAAATAATAATTGCATCCGATGCCAGAGGGAGACAGATTAAGGCTACTTTCATACTTGCTGCAGAGTGATCCGGCAAGCAGTTTTGTCGCTGGAAATGATCCGGAAAAACGTATGCCAACTAATGGCATTTGTAAGACTGATCAGGATCCTGATCAGTCTTAAAAATGCTTGATCAGTCAGAAAAATGCATTGAAATGCCAGATCAGTCTTTCCGGTGCCATCCGGCAAAACGGATTCAGCATTTATTTTTTTCACCTTTTTTTCGGTCTCCGCATGTGCAGATTAGAAGGACGGATCCTGCATTCCAGTATTTTGAATGCCGGATCCGGCACTAATACATTCCTATGGAAAAATCCGGCATTCAAGCAAGTCTTCAGTTTTTTTTGGCCGGAGATAAAACCGTAGCATGCTGCGGTTTTACCTTTTGCCTGATCAATCAAAAAGACTGAACTGAAGACATCCTGGTGCATCCTGAACGGATTACTCTCCATTCGGAATGCATGGGGATATGCCTGATCAGTTCTTTTTGAGCCCTTTTGACAGACCACAGTGCCGGAAAAGAAAAACGCAAGTGTGAAAGTACCCTAAGACCGGCATATAGCACTTAAAAAGGTTAGCCCATCTCGTACTTTGGTGGCATATCGCTAGAATGCGGGTCCCTGCACCTATTTTTAGAATGGGGCCCCCAAAGCGAAGGAGAATACACCGTTAGATGCACAGCAGGCTCTCCATTCCTTTCTATGGGAGTTCCGAAAAGAGCCGGGTGAGTACTCTCAGCTGTTTCCGAAACTCTCATAGAAGTGAATGGAGAGAGCATTGCACAAATGCAGTTGACTCTTCATTCACCTCTATGGGAGTTCCAGAAATGGCCGAGCTGGCACTTAGCTATTCTCAGCACTCCCATTGAAGTGAATAGAGGTGGCCACACTTGCGCGGTGTGCCTTTGCTCATTTTGGGGGTTCTATTCTAGAGATAGGTGCGGGTCCCAGAGGACCTGTTAGACATTGGTGGCATATCCCAGCAATATGCCATCAAACTGCAAGATGCTCCAACCTCATTAATAGAGGGTATGTAGGGATGAGTGAACTTGTGTTTTCAATTTCGACGTACAAGGTTCAGGTTCGGGTTATCTAAGAATTCTGTTATGGATCCCACTACCATGAGTTATGGTCCGTGGTAGCAGAATCCAAAACGGACTTCTTAGATAACCCGGACCTTGTACGCCGAACATGAATACACAAGTTCACTCATCCCCATGGGTATGTTGTAAGCAATTCTCTCATGTGTAAAGTCACAAGTTGTATGATGTACTCTGCTGATGGACTTGCAAGGCACATGCTATTCCTACCACAGCCTTGCTCTATTGTTAGATTGCCTGCCTTCATAAAGGGAGTCAGTAATAGAAAGAAGACATTTTATATAGAGAAAAGGTAGGTAAACCAACCCATAGGGCAGTGCTTAGCCTCAATAACATAGTAACTGTCAAGAGTAGGGATAAGCGAACCTGTGTTTTCAGGTTCGGCGTACAAGGTTCAGGTTATCTAAGAATTCCGTTATGGATAACTTATGGAATCCTTAACGTAATTCTTAGATAACCTGAACCTTGTACGCTAAACTCAACACTAGTCAAGAGACCTCTTCTTGTGCTCCTCTGAAACACTATGACTGTCTTATATAGTAAATTTGCACATTTCTTATATGCTTTATTCTTCCCATACTTACTAGCAAATGAATTCCATTTACATATTATTCTGTATTATCTGCTCTTGAGAACCATTAGCGGCTCATTGTCAGCAGTCTCAATGACATGTGACTAATGTGTACAGATGACTGTGCCAGGCAGTGCAGCGTACAGTATGGAAGATACATGGTCGTGATACTGATGTGCATTTAATTTGATTTGTCTTCAGCAGGGCCAACAGATTTGAGCATGAAGAGGCAGTTAGCGACTACCTCCACATCATCCAGCAACACAAGCTCCAGACCTCAGCTAAACCCTACTGAAATTACCGCAGTCAGGCAGCTGGTGGCCGGCTACCGGGAATCAGCAGCTTTCTTGCTACGTTCTGCAGATGAACTAGAAAACCTGATCTTACAGCAGAACTGAGTAACACAACCTCTTCCTTGGCCTGGTTTATCGCCGGAGATCCACTAACGACATGCTGACAATGTATATGCCAGAGTGGACCCGTCTGGTTACCGCACTGACGAGTAGAGGAGATAATTACCATAATGCCACACTGTTTTTCAATCCATGAAGTGATGTTCAGGTGCTGCCGGTGAACTTGAGACCTCTGACATTCTGCAGGTCTTTGATGTGTCCAGCTTTTTGTTCTGTGTGTCAGTTTAAATATTGCATATGTGGCTGTAGATCATTAAGTCATGCAAAGCAGTGGAGCAAAAGGAAGACACTAAATTGTTAAATTATTTCCAAGTGCAATATTAGTGGAATGTTCTACTGACTGCGGAATCACAGCTACACGACATAGCAGGACAAAATGCCAACATACACTCATGGTAGAACATTTAATGAAGGATTGCATATTTTTTAAATAATGTGATTTTTATATGGTCATTTTTTCATGCAGACATTTTCATTTCTTTAACCGTAATCTTTTCACATTCCCTACAAGTGAATTTCCCCTTTCCTGCAGTTTTCAATTTCTTATAAAATAACGCACAGCGCCCGACACTTTACACTTTTCAAACTTCCACTATGGGGTGACAGGATTGAGGAATGTATACCTCAATGTAGGTCCAAATAAAGCCATTTTCAAGTGATATTTTTTATATGTTATTTCATTTCAATGTTTCTGTTAGAGTAGAGCAAAAGTCCAGAAGCTTCTGTGGTGGTACCTGCTGAAGCAGTGGCAAGTGTAAATGGAAATGCTGATACTGTAAGTGATAAGATGTCAATTCATTCGAAGGCTACTTACCACGGAAAGCCTTGAAGACACTGAGTTTTCCATTACATAAAGGTACCTCATAAAATGTTACATGTTTAGTAGAGTAGAGACTATTCTAGAAATGGTAGAACAATTTGAAGATTCCATGGAGACCTCTCCTCAGCATACTTTAGACTGCAGATTCTCAAGGGTCTGGATGGACCGCTACATATGAGATGTCATTGCCTCATCATATATTTCTGCAAAAGGGTTTGTGTTCTGTAGACACAAAATCGAAAGAGACAGCGCCATCCTATATTGACTAGTGGGAAGATATTCATACAGCTTAGGCTACATTCACACTTCAGTATTTTTCTATATCCCGAATTTCGGTCCGTTTTTTTGCGGATCCGTTGTTCCTGAAAATGTTTCCGTATGTCATCCGTTTTTTGCGGATCCGCAAAAAACGGAAACATGTCTAAATTTCACAAAGCAAATAAAGTTGTTTGGATTTCTTTGAAAAAAAAAAAAAAAAAGTGAATAAGTGATTTCTGTGGGCAGGATTTAATTTCCAGGAACGGATTCCGCATAAAACGGATGACATACGTAATGACATACGAATGTCATCCCTTTTTTTTGCGGAACCATTGACTTTGTATTGTACCAGGATCCGATTTTTGCGGAAAAGAATAGGACAAGTTTTATATTTAATCGGACATGCGGAACAGAATAACGGAAACGGACAGCACACATTGTGTTGTCCGATTTTTTTCAGGACCCATTAAAAATGAATGGGTCCAGAACTGGTCCTGATCTGTTCCGCAAAAAACGGAACAGATCAGGAAAGAAACAACGGACGTGTGAATGGACCCTTAAAGTGTGACTGACGGACTTCTCTAGGACTGCTGCCACACATTCAGTTCTTCTGATGCCAAGACAAATAGTAGATTCAAAAAGGTGGAGAAGTTAAATCTGTCCTTAAAAGGGTTCTCTGGGAATGATTTAAAATGGCCCCGGTGCAGGACTGGTTGCTTCCACTTGCACAGCCACCTCACTACACACTGCACTTTTCTTCAATAGATGGTAATGATGTGATCCTGCCTATGATATGTCACCATGGCTGAACAGCCTGACAGCAACGCTCACCAAGGTGTAGTACATGCAAGTGCCAGAGCTTAGTGTATAGTGGGGCCCTTCCCATCACCCTCCTAGGCAGCTCTGCAAGTGGAGGCAATTGGTCCTGCTCACATTCTAGGACAGGTTGCGTGTGACCATTTTAAATGATTCCTGGGGAACCTCTTTAATACTTTCTTTCCTTTTATGATCCACTCCTGATTTTGGATTGAAAAACTGTGTTAAGAAACCTGAACACGTGACAGCACCCTTAGACAAAAGGAGTTTCAGCGAAAAGGTCGAGAAAACTACTCACCAGAATTACCATGTATGTTTACAGATCTATCTTTGATTTATTGTTGGTGAGAATATGACGTATTCCTTAGCAACATAGCAATGGTACATACAGTACATGTAGCAGGATTCCCCGGGGCACCCTTATCAGGTCACACATCCTGGGATTATAGTCTGCCATTACATTACGAGCTCTCTATATGACCCATCCCAGGGAACCTATGTCTCTGCCCTGTTATCAACACATGATGTTTGCTGCTCTTAACGTGTGCTTGTCCTTCTTTCGGAGGTTGGATATTGATGACTCAATACTTTAAGAGGTTGCAAGTGACAATCTGATAATTTGCACTCTGGTGTGTATTTTTCATTTTAAGCAGATATATTTACCTACCCACTGGAGGGGGTTAAAGGCCTCGTCCTTCTCGCACCCAGCGGGTAAACCCTTTTGCTGCCAGAGGGGATAGCAGCGCACTGCCATGCAGACTATTATACTGCTAACCACTCTCCAAATAAAAAGGGGTGAAACTCGGTTACTTTGCACGCACAGTATGTGAATTGTAACCTCCCACAAAACCGAAACCTGTACAAAAAATAAATAACCTGTAAAAATCGATAGAAAATTCCAACCTCTCTAGCTCCTTATTTTACAATGTGGACTGCACATTATTAGTGTTTCTTTGTGCACTGAATCATAATTTTCACTTTAGCTGTAGAAAGTACTTTTGTTCTTTGCACAGTATGATATGTTTAGTTGTTTAGCTTTTGTTCGATATCACGTCCCTTGTGCATTCCTGAATTTGCCTTATTTCATGTAAAAATGTAATTCAATTTTTGACAATGAGTTTAAGGCATCAGTGATGATATTTTGTACATATACATACCTGTTTTATATAGACTGACTGTGATTGTGACTAGGTAATGTGCACTTTTTCTTGTAACTGTGGGCATTGCTATGCTTTTTTTGAGTGTTTCTAGAATCATTGTTGCTTACTTAAGAAAAACTTTTGTGATACTGTTTGTGAAATATAATGTGAAAAAACTATTGAATATTTTTAATATATTGTACATTATTATTACACAAGACAACTTTAAGTTGTGGAACCAGGTCCACAGATTTCAGTGAAAAAAAAAAATCAAAGATTTGAGGGCTGACATTTCCTCTGTTTTGTTTGGAAAAATAAATTGATTTATGTGTAAAATGTGTTTTCTGTTACGAGTTATTAATTAGGGGGAACTGAGTATCTATATTATCCATATTTTTAGAAACAGATACAAATAATTGTAGGTGTTTTTCTATGTGGGAACAAACGCAGAAGTGGAGCCTCATGGACCATAGGACCCGCTCAATGGAAGTTTTATCCATTTCAAACAATAAAAACATTTAAATTACCTTTTATCTCATTACACAACCCCTTTAACATTCTTTGTATCCTATTGCAGACAAGGCAAGGCAGATCCTGCTGCAAACATTTGGATAGTAAAAAAAAAAAGAGGAAGATAGAAGTGGTTGATCTCCTCAGACTTAGGCCTCATGCACACGACAGTTTTTTTTCACGGCCCGCAAAAACGGGGTCCGTGGGTCCGTGATCCGTGACCGTTTTTTCGTCCGTGGGTCTTCCTTGATTTTTGGAGGATCCACGGACATGAAAAAAAAGTCGTTTTGGCGTCCGCCTGGCCGTGCGGAGCCAAACGGATCCGTCCTGAATTACAATGCAAGTCAATGGGGACGGATCCGTTTGACGTTGACACAATATGGTGCAATTGCAAACGGATCCGTCCTCATTGACTTTCAATGTAAAGTCAGGAGTCCCTTTACTTTCACACTTGTGTTCATAATGCAGACGGTGGCTCCGTTCAGAGCGGATCCGTCTGCATTATATTGTTAAAACATTTCTAAAGTGTGAAAATAGCCTCAGACGGATCCGTCCAGACTTTACATTGAAAGTCAATGGGGGACGGATCCGTTTGAAAATTGAGCCACAGTGTGTCATCTTCAAACGGATCCGTCCCCATTGACTTACATTATAAGTCTGGACGGATCCGCTTGCCTCCGCACGGCCAGGCGGACACCCGAACATAACTTGAAGCGTCCCCATCACCATGGGAACTCCTCTATGTTAGAATATACTGTCGGATATGAGCTACATCGTGAAACTCATTTCCGACAGTATATTCTAACACAGAGGCGTTCCCATGGTGACGGGGACGCTTCAGGTTAGAATACACTGAAAAACTGTGTACATGACTGCCCCCTGCTGCCTGGCAGCACCCGATCTCTTACAGGGGGCCGTGATCAGCACAATTAACTCCTCAGGTGCCGCACTGTAAGAGATCAGGGCTGCCAGGCAGCAGGGGGCAGCCCCCCCCCTCCCCAGTTTGAATATCGTTGGTGGCACAGTGTGCGCCCACCATCGCCCCCCCCCTTCCTCCCTCTATAGTTAAAAATCATTGGTGGCACAGTGTGCGCCCACCATCGCCCCCCCCCTTCCTCCCTGTATAGTTAAAAATCGTTGGTGGCACAGTGTGCGCCCACCATCGCCCCCCCCTTCCTCCCTGTATAGTTAAAAATCGTTGGTGGCACAGTGTGCGCCCACAATCGGCCCCCCCTCTCCCTATAGTAGTAACAACCATTGGTGGCAGTGTGCGGCCTCCCATCCCCCCCCCCCTTCCCTCATCATTGGTGGCAGCGGAGTTCCGATCGGAGTCCCAGTTTAATCGCTGGGGCTCCGATCGGTAACCATGGCAACCAGGAAGCTACTGCATCCCTGGTTGCCATGGTTACTTAGCAATAGTACAATTGTAGAAGATTCATACTTACCTGCTTGCTGCTGCGATGTCTGTGACCGGCCGGGAGCTCCACCTACTGGTAAGTGAAAGGTCTGTGCGGCGCATTGCTAAAGAACTGTCACTTACCAGTAGGAGGAGCTCCCGGCCGGTCACAGACATCGCAGCAGCAAGCAGGTAAGTATGGATCTTCTACTGTGGTGGGGGGGGGGAATGGGAGGCCGCACACTGCCACCAATGGTTGTTACTACTATAGAGAGAGGGGGGCCGATGGTGGGTGCACACTGTGCCACCAACGATTTTTAACTATAGAGGGAGGAAGGGGGGGGGCGATGGTGGGCGCACACTGTGCCACCAACGATTTTTAACTATAGAGGGAGGAAGGGGGGGGGGATGGTGGGCGCACACTGTGCCACCAACGATATTCAAACTGGGGAGGGGGGGGGGTCTGCCCCCTGCTGCCGGGCAGCCCTGATCTCTTACAGGGGAATATGATAGTACAATTAACCCCTTTAGGTGCCGCACCTGAAGGGGTTAATTGTGCTATCATATCCCCCTGTAAGAGATCGGGTGCTGCCAGGCAGCAGGGGGCAGTCTTGTACAAAGTTTGCAGTGTATTCTAACTAGAAGCGTCCCCATCACCATGGGAACGCTTCTGTGTTAGAATATACTGTCGGAAATGAGTTTTCACGAAGTGAAAACTTAGATCAGAAAAAGCTTTTATGCAGACGGATCTTCGGATCCGTCTGTATGAAAGCAACCTACGGCCATGGATCACGGACACGGATGCCAATCTTGTGTGCATCCGTGTTCTTTCACGGACCCATTGACTTGAATGGGTCCGTGAACCGTTGTCCGTCAAAAAAATAGGACAGGTCGTATTTTTTTGACGGACAGGATACACGGATCACGGCCTCGGCTGCAAAACGGTGCATTTTCCGATTTTTCCACGGACCCATTGAAAGTCAATGGGTCCGCGAAAAAAAACGGAAAACGGCACAACGGCCACGGATGCACACAACGGTCGTGTGCATGAGGCCATACAGATACTTTTTTACAGCTGTATATATTTTTTTCATTTTCATTGCAAAATTATACAGAATAGAATTTAAGGATAAGAGGACAATAAAGGGTTTTGGGGTGGGGCGTAGGTGACATTTTTAACTGTAGGATCAGCGCTCTACTGACCTAATTGAAAATGTACATAAAAGCTGCAATAACAGTTGTTAAAGGGTAATTGTTGAAAAAAGTATATTTTCTGCTTAGTGTTCCTTTAAAGTGTACCTATTATTCCAGGTGAATTTTTAGAATAAGGCTACTTTCACACTAGCGTTTTTGCTGGATCCTGTAGGGTTCAGCAAAAACTCTTCCATTACTGATAATACAACTATCTACATCCGTTATAAATGCATCCGGTTGTATTATCTTTAACATAGCCAAGATAGAACCATCATGAACTCCATTGAAATTGAAAGGGGGCGGATCCGTTTTCTATTGTGTCAGAGTTAAACTCTGCGCCACATCCAATGATGGAAAGAAAAACGCAGCATTTTGCGGTTTGCTTTCCTGTATGGGAATGCAACCAAATGGAACAGAATGCATTTTGGATCATTTTGTTCAGCTACGTTTTGTCCCCATTGACAATGAGTGGGGACAAAACGGAAGCGGTTTTTCCAGTATTGAGACCCTATGACGGATCTCAATACCGGAAAATAGAAACGCTAATGTTAAAGTATCCATAGCCATCATGTACATGTAGTAATAACAGTTTTCCTGACCATAATAGCACCTGCGTCCTACATTTATTCCCCTCTGAATGTTCCATCTCTAAATTATCCGTTTTTCATTAACTCAGTTCCAGAAAGGACAAGCAGTAGCTGTTATGATGCTCTCCCAGACTTTGGAGTGCTGCACTGTGTCCTCAGCCCTCAGTTCTGTTTCTGCTTCTAAAATAAAGAAGATTCCAATTAGCGTCTTTCGTATAATCTCCATGTTATTCCAGTCTCAATACTGTGATCATCTGTCAAAATTGCAAACTCTTTCATCAATGCATGCACTATTGATTTATGGGGAAAAAAAACCCAGAAACAATAGGTACACCTTAATTGAAGAGTGCACCAAATTCCTGTCTTTCTAGAGTGGAGAGCAGCTAAAATGTACACAAACTTAGGAGGTCTATGGATGGGCCAAATTTATGACAGTGGGTCACGCTGTGTTATGAACTTATATAACCTTATTGGTTCATGTTTTGACATCTTAAACCACGCCCCTTTCCTCCTAAACAATGCCCCCTGTTGAGTGAGGGACACTAGAGTAGCCTTTTTGACACACTTGCTCCATATATAAGTCTAAAACATAATGTGATATTATGCTCAATAAATATGCCAAATGTCTAGGTGTAAGTTCTGAAAGACCCAGTAGATCTGTGCATTTTATCGATGGCCATGGCCTTTATTCATTAAGTTGCTCTTTGTACTTTTTCCAGCTCCAGGGCATCTTTTCTATAGACTGGTTCCCAGAATTGAACTGCATATTGCAGATGAGGCTTCAATAATGATTTGCTAAGAAGTAATATTATGCCCCTGTACCTTGAGTCCACGCCTCATCTGCAAGTCATTCTCCAAGTTTTTATTCCCTCTAGGAAGTACAGCATGTTGCATGTAAATTATTAGTACCCAGATGCATAACTTTACATTTATTGACATTGAAATCAGGAGGCCAAGTCAACATCTTAAACAATGTGATTTCCATAAACCATTTCTAAACAATTTTCCAGTCTGGTTAGGTGTATTTATGCTTTCGAAATAATTAAAAAAATGAAGTTGTTTCAGTCACCACATATTAAGAACATGGGCACTTTATTGTAACTTCATAAAATCCAAGAACAATGGATAAGCAAAAACACAAAGGTTTGCCTCTTGACGCATTTCATGGCTAACCTTAGTATTTTTGTGTGTCAGATGTTTTGGGATTCTATGAAGATACAATAAAATGCCCATGTTCTTAATATGTGGTGACTGGAATGACTTCTTTTCTACTGCTGTCAGGGAACCAGGGGGGCCGTTTCGCATCGGGTTTGCAGGCGCGGGCAGCGGGCACAGATAGCTCCTCCTCTTCCTCCTGACAGGACACCTGACGTCAATGTGGCCAGTGCGCCTGCGCGAGTCGGACGCCGGGTGCGCGTGCGCGGTACACAAGACGCGTGCGTGTGCGCGGGGATACGAGCGTAATGCACATGCTCCATTCCAGACCACAGGTGCTACTCAGGCTGGGGGAGGGCTTCAGCCTCAGTCACCGCCCTCAGCCTTATGATTGGCTTCTGACTAAGGAAGCCTCCTGGTTGCCCGGCAACCAGGGGGGCGGTCCTGGGGTCACTGTGCAGTCAGAGCCTTGACTCATTGCTAAGTTATTCAACCTTATGGTGAACACCCAGCTCCCTCCTGTGAACCTGTTGTTTAATCTGACTTCCCAGCTACCGACTCCTTGCCTGTTTCCTCGATTACAATTTCTGCTGCCCGCCACGACCCGGAACTGACTACCCGATTAGATTGACCTTTTTTGTACTACGCTAATTTTGGGGATTATTTCGTCCCTGCCAAAGGATTCCATACCTGATCCACTATTCCAGTCCTGACAACTGCAAAATTGGTGTCCCACACCTCATCCGTGCTTTGGGGTTCTCATTGAAGCTGGCCATGTTGTGTGTTGTGTCCTTCTGAAATAACATCTACATCAGGAGTGGGGAACCTTTTTGCTGTCGAGGGCGATTTGGATATTTGTAACATTGTTCACGGGCTATACAAAATTCTCAATTTAAAAATTTGACTGCTATATTTGGTAGGCACAGATGCAAACTGTTGTAATTCCTACACCAGTCACCTGATTTGGATGTCAAATACCCTCAAATTAAATCTGACAGTCTGCAGTTAAAGCACATCTTGTTTGTTTCATTTCAACTCCATTGTGGTGATGTATAGAGCCAAAAATGTTAGAATTGTGCCGATGTCCCAATATTTATGGACCTGACTGTATGTACGTGTCAGGACAACCAGTGCAGTGCCACGTGAGATTATGCCGCGGGCGCCGTACGTGGCCCGCGGGCTGGAGCCCCCCACCCCTGATCTTCATAAATGTCAGGCCAAAGTTTCAAAGCAGAACGATACCTCCTAGAGCATCACACTGTCTCTGCTAGTGTCATCTCTCCTGCCAGGTTAGTGAAGAGCATGCATCCAGCTTTCCATATGATGTGAAAGAGAATGTGAGTCATCAAACCAGGCCAGCTTCTTCCATTACTCCATGGTCCAATTCTGATACTCACCTGCAGATTGTAGGTGCTATTGGAGGTGGACATAGGTTAGCATGGGCATTAGCATACCATTTTTCCGCAGCTTGGACTAAAGTAGCTGTGAGTGAAAGGACCAGAAGGGCTAACTTTTGCTCCCCATGCACAGTAATAAGCCTTGAGCATCCATGACCCTATTGCTAGTTGTACTCTCTTGGACCAGTGAGTGAAGACATGGGGCCAGATTTATCACGACTCTGACAGCTCACTCCACTTTCACATATGGCTAAAGTCAGTTTTAGCCAAGTCAGATTTATGATCGGCCCTTTAAGACTGTAATAAATGTGGTTTGACGGTAGCAGTTTATCCGTCAGTAAGCAGCTTTACAAAAGTCGCACATCTTTATGAAAAAGTCGCATGTTCTATTAAAAAGTCTCATAAGATAAGCATAGTCCTCACTGGAGTGAAGTTGCGACTTTTTTGCGACTTTTAAAAAAAGTCCCAATAGTAAATCTGTCTAGAGATCCATTTACATAAGAAAACACGCCCACTTTCAGAAAACTGGCGAGCATAGTGCAGAGCAGAAAAAAGTCGCAAATTTGTGCGCAGTTTTAGCCTTTGGGACTTTTTTGTGACTTTTCCACTCCACAAAAGTGACTTTGCCTAATGATATATCTGGCCCCTGGTGTACTGGTATGCGACAGCTGCAGCAGTCCCTGGCCTCAGTGCTCATGTGCCATACTTACTGGTATCACTACTGAGGCCTCACTGCCTTTAATATAACCAATCCCTCATACTAGAGAATACAAATGTTTTCTACTACTAAGGGTAGTTTTCTGACATCTTTTGAATTCTGTGTGTCTACACCAAAGTGGCTGATTGTGGGGTTCTGTCCATCTTAGAATACATCATTTGGTAGCTTTTTCAACATGTGGACAGCTTCTGTCCTGGTACATTCACTACTGAACAATCATTAGAGGGGTTCTTCACCTTTCATTAAATGATGGCCTACACTCAGGATGGCATTAGCCGATCAGCGAGGGTCCAGCACCCCCGCTGATCAGTTGTTTGGCAATAGCTCCATCTACTTTGTAGTGGACTAAGCTCGTCACTACAGCACTGATCCCATTGCTTAACAAGAATACTAAAACAGACAAACAATAAATAAAGACACAGACGCTGTGTGGATAAAATTGGCCGCAATGTTTATTTAGGGTTAAATAATTAATTAATAAAAAAACTGAATAAAATATATATCCTTTAATAAATAAATAGTTAAAACCAACATACCATACTGCAGTCATAAAACAAGTCCACCTAGCAAAAGCTGGGCGACAACACCCCTACAACAAACATTGCAAGGGGGGGGGGGGGGGGGTGCACAGTATTATAGCTCTTCTGTTATTAATATTTTGGGTTAATATCAATAGTTAATATTCATAAATAGGCGTGAGTCGTCTATTGATGACTCTGTATTTATAGTATAATAGGCGACTACCTGTTGCTATACCTATCTGTGAACTACGTCCGATGGAGGTGACAGCGGTGACCAAAAGGACTATAAACTGCGCATTGAACAATAAAGGAATTTATTACACAAATACTAGTCTACAGTCTATTATTATGGCTATATCTATATATATTGATATCACTGGTTATATAAATATAAATATATATATACATATAGACACACACCGCAATACATTAACACTATAAACCTGACTACGCTAACACAACACAATCTACTATTCCACCCCACAATCTATCTAGACATACACATGTAAACGTACCACCCACCCACATGGCTCTATATTGTCCCTACAGGGTATAAAGGGTTACACTGCAAGGGTTAATATCAAAAGACAATGCAGGTCAGGGATATCAATGTTGGAGAGGAGTATTTCAGGGGTTAATACAGGGCAGGGAATATTGTAATCAGGGCAGGGATAGCAGGGGTTCAGGGAATATTGATTGCAGGGCAATGCAGGGGATGAAAGGGTTATTGGAGATGGATTGGTGGCAGTGGGAAAGGGTTAATAATACAGGGCTATGGCAAGGTAGAGGTAAATGCAGGGATACAGGGGTTAATGATACTCAGCCAATGTTCATAGTCTCTGTCTCAGGAGGGGCTGCTCAGCTAATCTCAGGTCCACTCTTCCATGTGTGTCCTTCCTCTGTTTGTGGTGATGGGCCCCCGAGAGCCTTTGTCCTGGCATGGGCTAATATAAGCCCATAGCAGCCCACCTCCCCGATCCTCAACCTAAGGCTCAGGGATATGACATCATGTTTTGTGTGTGACGGAATGCATGCACTCAGACTGTAACAGATAACTGCCAATTGCCCCCCTGAGGCTAGCTCAGGATCTGTACAGACAAAGAAATAAAAAGGCCCAAAGTGTAAATTAGAGCATCCCCCCAGATACACCATGGCACCACACACACATAAACAATCCCTAAACAGAAGGTGGCGGAGAGCATAATAACTAGGCTGATTCTTACACTTGGGTATCTAGACAACGCCCATCGCGACTGACTCCTCCGACCTGCCCTTTAACGTAACCAAACGTTTCCATCCACAGAATACACCGTCTTCTTCTCTCTGGATCTTGTTCTGGAACTTTCTTGGTTCCAGAATGAAGCTCTTTCATTTCCGCTGTCTGTCAGTACAGATCTTCAGGTATCAGCCGCTCCCACGGTCGTCTTTTATTGATTAGACCCTGGGATGGCTTCACCCTCACAGTCTCTAGGTCGATCCATGTAGCACCTCCTCCTTCCTGGGGTACGGTCAACTGTAGAATGGCCTCCTTTTAGCAAAGGCACGACTTTCATCCGACACTTCTCCTTTCATCTTTATTGAAGAATCTATCGTTGAGGAGTTTCTCCCATGGACAGATACATAGGTCTTTACAAGGTAGGTCAGAATTTCTTGAGTAAGTGTTGATGTCACAATACCTAAGTTGGCTGCGGGAAGGGACACCGTCTAACTCTAACCAACATCCAATCCATCCCTTATGAACTTCACTACTGCTAGGGTTAAAGTGGCAAATACCTTAAGAAAGTAGGGGGACCTATCCCTAGGGGATCTACTCTTTTCCCAATTCACACAACAGCAGATACATCATACAACAAACTAATCCCCTCGATGCTAATTTAATTTAGTGTGTGTACCCATAGAGACTCATGCAACAAGGCATATCTCTCTACACCTCCAAAGACACAGGCAGGTCACAGAGAAATGACGATAGGATGCAAATGTGTGTACACCCATATTGTAACTCACCGCGGTTTGTTGGACGAGTTTAGGCTGTCACATATTTGCACCTAGAGTGTCTATGGGTACACAATCGACAAACATACAAATAAAAAGTAACATTTTCGGGGTCACAGGACCAAATCAGAGTCAAGTCCTTGACCCCTGACTTCATCAGTATAGGACTTTCTGACTGGCCTTGTTGTAGTCACTTGGCCAGTCCTTTCGTCCATTTGTTGATGACAGTTCAATGGCAGTCCAAGGTATGACCACCAAGGTACAAAGGAAGATCACTGGGTGGATGGGCAGGTTGAAGAGCATAGTCCTTTCAAGATAGTATCCAAAGCAGCCAGGACGTAGTGGAGTATTTTTCTATGGCATCTTGGAGACTCTGCTTCTCACTGATTTTCTTTCTCACGGCTCTCAGGGGTATCTGGTTGGATATCCACCTTCTTAGCTGGGCATAGTTGGGGTTCTTTTCTCCTGCTCCATTGTATTCATATCTAGGACGAAATACAGTACCATATGCTCCTGGGGGAGTTATCACCTGACGGTGCAATTAGTTGCCTAATACCAGCACCAATACGTTTGACCCAAGAGTAGAGAAAGGTATTGGGCTGACCTTCATCTCACAGGACCCCTCGTTATCCTAACACTGGTTTGTAAACACCCAACTATCAGAGGATTGTGTCCTCTGCTTACACATCCCTCTGCACCAACAAATAAGGATGGTCACCCTAATAGGTTAGGACATCTGAGGGGAGCTGTGGCCAAAGCACCATCTTGTTCTTGATGGCACTGTATCGGTGTCTTACTCATGTGTACTCAGGCTGATTTCCCCCTGTCATCCTGTCTTGTGGAGGCCAGCAAAATCCATGGCATAAGTCATGCCTTGACCCTTGAGGACTCCACAACACAAACACAGGCCACACTCTGCTGTCAATCACTCTGCGTCCAATCCCAATCAGACTTGTGTTACCTGACCGGACTAGAAAGTAAGTGCACAGTGCAACATCACACCAATGTTGTCCCCAGTCACCAGTATAACACAACCCTACTGAAAACCTTGAGTAAAATAGTGTTACCTGTATTGATCTGAGACCTTGGTTGCACATCTTAACATCCCACTATACAGTGCTCCAAAGTTACCCGTCCGCAAACCAACACCTTCCTCAGTCCACAGTTAAAACCGTTCTTACTCAAAGGGGATACAAGAATAAATCAAAAACAGCTGCACCTGGACTCACAGCAGGAAATGCAAACCACAAAAATCAGCAGGGTGAAACACATTCTTAAACAAGGACTACCACCATCAACATCAAGAAAAAAACATACAAACAGATAACAAAAACACATGACATGGACATACACGGGGAACAAACGGTGTAACAAATAGTACAGGGGTGTCACATATTATTTTCTAGCCTAGATTGGCCATTCTGACCCCTCAGCGCCTGGTGAGGCATATGCTGCTGAGAGGTAACCCCTTTATGGCCAAGCTGACTAGGCCCCACTGTACGGTTTGTTACCTGGCTACTGCTACTTGACACATTTACTTGCACAAGGGCAATTCCTTGCAATATGTCCTTTGTTCCTACACCTGAAACACCTGACTTGGCTTCCTGTTCTGTGTGTTTTGTGCTTACCTGTTTTGCAATGTTTCGTTATATGACCTAAGCCAGCACATGCAAAACATCTGATGTTTGCCCTGTATAGTTTAGGTCTGTCCACACTGCAGTCGTGCTCCCTTCTTTTGAATTGTTCCATCCTCAGGGACGTTCTCTTCACAATATTTCTTTTTCCCAAAGTTAGGGAACAATCTCTGTTATTCTGGACAGGCTCAAACTTTGGGAGATTTGGACAGTCACAGACTAATCTCCCCCCTTTTTGCCCTGGACAGGGCAACATTCTTGGAAATTCTGGCCCTGACTAAGGAAAAATAAAGGGCCAGCACCATTTAAAAATAAATAAAAATGTATTACATGTTGCAAGCCAGTCATCAACTGGGACCTTGCAACAATCTCATTATTCAATTTGGCTACCATTGTGTCAGTAGAGGCAGCCTGTTCCTTGAAGGCCTTGATCTCAGCAAATTACTGAGTCAACTGAGCCTCAATTTCCTCCTTCTGCCTCTGTACTAACTGTGGCTCTATTTTAGCCACCTGGGTGTCTTGGTCAACCGTGGACTGTACATTCTCCACCAGTTGTGCCTGCAATGCTGAGACCTGGTTCGAATTACTGGCAATGAGTAGTCAGAAGAATTGTCTCCGTTGACCGAGTCACCAGTGCAACACACTTTGGCTTGCAATTGCTATCCTCAAATGTATACACAAGTTTGACTAGCATCTGAAGCCGTTTGGTTGCCTTGTTCAATACCATCCGTTTGTTAATACAGAGTTTGTCATAACTACAATCCTGTGCTAACAAATCGGATTTACAGCATTTCTGCTGACTTGTAAGTGGTGGGGAGGATGGGGTATTTGTGCTGTGTTTAGCTAAGTGTAGTAGTGTGGAGAAGTCCATACTTACGTATTGTTGAGAAACCATCTTCCCTGGTGCTGTCTTTTCCTGTCCTTGGTCTGCTGCTTGGAGGAGGTCCTCTAGTACCCGGAACGCCTTCTTCCGCCAAGCCAGACTTCTTCTGATAAGCTTCAACGGCTATGGTTTTCTCAAAGAGACGGAATGCGACGACTTCTTCTGTGATGTTCGCACGTGTTCAAGGTTCGTGTAAGGCAACAAAAAATTGTTAAACTACAAAAATCAAAAGATTTAGGTTCTCGGATGTAGATATTGCTCTGTGTTCAGCTCTGATTGAAGAACCTAGTTACCTGTCTGAACTATCAGGCTCTGAACGCACAGAAACCAATGTCCGCGTCTCTCTTACCTGACTAGTTCACAGAGTAAGCTATTTTCTTCACCAAAACCAAACACAGAAACAAATTCCTAGTAGTGGGCCTGACTCGCCAATGGAAAAGGGAATATTAATTATTAATACTTTGGATTAATATCAATAATTAATATTCATAAATAGGCATGAGTTGTCTATTGATGACTCCGCCTATTTATACTATAAAGCCAAACTGCCTGTTGCTATACCTTTCTGTGAACTATATGCAATGGATTATTATGGCAACTACCAAAGCCTATAAACTGTGTATTAACAATAAAGGAATTTATTAAACAAATACAAGTCTACAGTCTATAAATTCTACTATATCTATATATATTTATATCAATGGTTAGAAATATACAGGTCCTTCTCAAAAAATTAGCATATTGTGATAAAGTTCATTATTTTCTGTAATGTACTGATAAACATTAGACTTTCATATATTTTAGATTCATTACACACCAACTGAAGTAGTTCAAGCCTTTTATTGTTTTAATATTGATGATTTGGGCATACAGCTCATGAAAACCCAAAATTCCTATCTCAAAAAATTAGCATATCATGAAAAGGTTCTCTAAACGAGCTACTGACCTAATCATCTGAATCAACTAATTAACTCTAAACACCTGCAAAAGATTCCTGAGGCTTTTAAAAATTCCCAGCCTGGTTCATTACTCAAAACCGCAATCATGGGTAAGACTGCCGACCTTACTGCTGTCCAGAAGGCCATCATTGACACCCTCAAGCAAGAGGGTAAGACACAGAAATTAATTTCTGAACGAATAGGCTGTTCCCAGAGTGCTGTATCAAGGCACCTCAGTGGGAAGTCTGTGGGAAGGAAAAAGTGTGGCAGAAAACGCTGCACAACGAGAAGAGGTGACCGGACCCTGAGGAAGATTGTGGAGAAGGAACGATTCCAGACCTTGGGGGACCTGCGGAAGCAGTGGACTGAGTCTGGAGTAGAAACATCCAGAGCCACCGTGTACAGGCGTGTGCAGGAAATGGGCTACAGGTGCCGCATTCCCCAGGTCAAGCCACTTTTGAACCAGAAACAGCGGCAGAAGCGCCTGACCTGGGCTACAGAGAAGCAGCACTGGACTGTTGCATGTCATTCGGAAATCAAGGTGCCAGAGTCTGGAGGAAGACTGGGGAGAGGGAAATGACAAAATGCCTGAAGTCCAGTTTCAAGTACCCACAGTCAGTGATGGTCTTGGGTGCCATGTCAGCTGCTGGTGTTGGTCCACTGTGTTTTATCAAGGGCAGGGTCAATGCAGCTAGCTATCAGGAGATTTTGGAGCACTTCATGCTTCCATCTTCTGAAAAGCTTTATGGAGATGAAGATTTCATTTTTCAGCACGACCTGGCACCTGCTCACAGTGCCAAAACCACTGGTAAATGGTTTACTGACCATGGTATTACTGTGCTCAATTGGCCTGCCAACTCTCCTGACCTGAACCCCATAGAGAATCTGTGGGATATTGGGAAGAGAAAGTTGAGAGACGCAAGACCCAACACTCTGGATGAGCTTAAAGCCGCTATCGAAGCATCCTGGGCCTCCATAACACCTCAGCAGTGCCACAGGCTGATTGCCTCCATGCCACGCCGCATTGAAGCAGTCATTTCTGCAAAAGGATTCCCGACCAAGTATTGAGTGCATAACTAAACATAATTATTTGAAGGTTGACCTTTTTTGTATTAAAAATACTTTTCTTTTATTGGTCGGATGAAATATGCTAATTTTTTGAGATAGGAAATTTGGGTTTTCGTGAGCTGTATGCCAAAATCATCAATATTAAAACAATAAAAGGCTTGAACTACTTCAGTTGGTGTGTAATGAATCTAAAATATATGAAAGTCTAATGTTTATCAGTACATTACAGAAAATAATGAACTTTATCACAATATGCTAATTTTTTTAGAAGGACCTGTATATACATATAGACATACTCCGCAATACAGTAACAACACTACTATGCACCTAAACTACGCTAACCCGACACAATCCCAATTCCACCCCACAGACTATCTAAGTATCACAGTTACATACATAAAGTAGCAGCAGCTCCCTCCTACCTGGCTACACACTGTCCCTATGGGGAAAACAAGGGGTTAAACACAATCCGGGGTGATGGTGTCACTGCAAGGGGTAATGCAGGCCAGGGATCTAGGATAAATTGGTGGCAGTGGGAATGGCACAGCAGGGAAGCAGTAAAGGGGTCTAAGCAGGTAGGGTTAACAGGGGTTAATGTGCAGGGATAGCAGGGGGTAAATATTGTAGGTATAAAGGGTTTGCAGGGGTTAATTGCAGGGTATTAGGGAATGCTGGGATCAGGGGTACAGGGCAATGCAGGGGTGAAGGAAAGGGTTAATTGGTGGCAGTGGGAATGATAGGGTTAATGATACCAGGGAATCATTGGTGGTATAGGGAATATAATGGGTATAAGGCAGTGATGGGCAAACTATGACCTTTTTATCCGACTCGTAGAGCTGTCCGGAGGCAGCAGGAATGGAGATGAGCGCTTATCTCCATATTCATCTATATCGCCGTCCTCAGGACAGCGATGCAGGTGAATGGTGCGGAGGAGCAGGGGAGAGGCGTCTCCCTCGCCCGTTCCTCTGATAGGCTACAGGCACAAGGCCTGTAGCCTATCAGAGGACAGTGCAGGTGGCGCAATGACGTCATCGCACCGCCTGAGCCATACAGCGCGGGACACAGGCTGGAAGAGGCCTGCATCACATCACTGACAGCAGCATAAGGTAAGTATACGAGTTTATTGTTTTTATTATTTATAGTATACTGTGGCAAGAAGGGGGGTGGGGGCCCTATATACTGGCACAATATGGATTGGTACTATGGAGAAGAGGGGAAGCACTATGGGGGCCCTATAAACTGCCAAAATATGGGGGGGGGCACTATGGAGAAAAGGGGGAAGCACTTTGGGGGTCACTATGGAGAAGAGGGGAAGCAATATGGGGGGGCACTATGGAGAAGAGGGGAAGCACTATGGTGGCCCTATATACTGGCACAATATGGGGGGGCACTATGGAGAATAGGGGAAGCACTATGGGGGCCCTATATACTGGCACATTATGGGGGGCACTATGGAGAAGAGGGGAAGGAGCACTATGGGGCATCCACTGGGGGCCCTACGTACTGGCATGCATTATTGGGGGGGCTCTATGGAGAAGTGGGGGGGAAAGGGGCACTATGTGGGCATCTACTGGGGGCCCTATATACTGGCGCTCATTATGGGAGGCTCTATGGAGAAGTGGGGGGTAAAGGAGCACTATGGGGGCATTTACTGAATGCCTGTTGCCCCCATCAACTTCAATGGGGTACGGCAGAGATCCGGCCACAATCGTGGGGAGGGGGGGGGGGCGCTTTTTTGATGTTTGCCCTGTTGGTAAATTTCCCTAGAAACTTTCCTGCTTTCTCCTCCCCTGAGGCCTTTTGAATAGTGCCCGTGATGGCCTCTGCTTATTCTTCGATTGCACGCTATTATTTGCGCTTGCTTATTTAAAAAAAAAAATGTATTCTTCTGTTGCGTTTAGTATTTTTAGTTCTTTTTTTGCTCCTATTTTTTTGTAGATCTTTATTCTCACTGCGCAGTCTCACTTGATGACTGGTGGCGATTGTGCGGCCTGCATCTTTTCCCCTGTTACACAGTAAGTAGTGAAGCAGTGGTTGTTAAAGCAAGTTAATTACAGACTTGAATGTGAATATGAGCTTACCCTCCATCTGCAGCCCTCCCTTTGACTGTCAGTGTGACCAAGAATATTTTACCTTCTTTGCAGAATCCCGAAATGAGCCGGTCAAAGAAAAGAAAAGTGGACAGTGAATGCAGAGTGTTTAAGAAGGAGTGGATAGCAAAATATTTTTTCACCGAAGTCCGATCAATCGCTGCATGTCTGATATGCCAGGAAACTGTTGCGGTTTTCAAAGAATATAATATCAGCCGTCACTTTGCCACGAAGCATGCGAACTATGCTAGCAAGCAGTCGCCCCAAGAACGGGGGGCTACAGCTCAGAGGTTGATGGCTAAATTACAGGCTCAGCAAAATTAATTTCACAGACAAACTGCGATTCAAGAGTCAAGTACCAAAGCAAGTTTTATGCTGTCATTCAAATTAGCAAAAGCTAGGAAACCCCTCTCTGAAGGCAGGTCTTTTGTGTCCAGAGAGCAAAGTTTGAAAAACTTTATCTCGCAGGACAGTGACTCGCCGTGTGGAACTGATTGATGAAGACATAACCAGCAAGTTAAATAATATGGCAGAGTCCATTAAATTATATTCGCTAGCACTGGACGAAAGTACAGACATAAAAGACACAGCCCAGCTTTGTCCGTGGGGTTTAGCGACAGTTTTGAAATAACGGAGGAGTTTTTGGCCATGGAGCCACTTAAAGGGTTTCTACCACTTGGATTTCACATAATTAGGTGTCAGACACTAGCGCTCCGCTAGTGTCTGCTCTGCCAAACTATCCTGCTATAATAGATTTTGGGGCAGCCGTTTACCTAAAAAAAGAACTTTTATTAATATACTAATGACCCTCTAGGTGCTATGGGGGCGTCATTAGCACCTAGAGGATCGGTCTACCTTCTCAAGATGCCGCCGCCCAGCGCCTCCCTCCAGCCCGCCCATCTGCTTCGGAATGCATCAAACGGACGACTTCACACGCATGCGCCGTGCGCGGCTGTATTCGGCGCATGCGCGGTGAATGTCCGACCGCTTCCCTGCTCAGACATCTCCGCTCACGGCGCATGCGCGTGAAGTCGTCCGTTTGATGCATTCCGAAGCAGATGGGCGGGCTGGAGGGAGGCGCTGAGCGGCGGCATCTTGAGAAGGTAGACCGATCCTCTAGGTGCTAATGACGCCCCCATAGCACCTAGAGGGTCATTAGCATATTAATAAAAGTTCTTTTTTTAGGTAAACGGCTGCCCCAAAATCTATTATAGCAGGATAGTTTGGCAGAGCAGACACTAGCGGAGCGCTAGTGTCTGACACCTAATTATGTGAAATCCAAGTGGTAGAAACCCTTTAAAGGAAAAACACGAGGAGAGGACTTGTATGACCGGGTGTCTGCTGTCATCAAGAGTATGAAGCTACCTTGGAGTAAACTTGGTAATGTCACTACGGATGGATCTCCAAATTTAACTGGAAAGAAATGTGGGACTGCTGGAAAAGAAATTCAGGATAAAGTGAAAGAGGAAAACCCTGACCAAGATGTTATTTTCCTCCACTGCATCATACACCAAGAATCTTAGTGTAAATCTGTATTACAGCCTAGTCATGTTGTGAATCCAGTTGTAAAGCTTGTTAACTGCATACGAGCAAAGGGACTTCAGCACCGTCAGTTCATTGCATTTCTGGAGGAAACCGATGCAGACCACCAAGACTTGCTTTACCACTCTCGTGTCCGCTGTCTGAGTTTAGGCAAAGTGTTTAAAAGAGTCAGGGCCGTCTTTAATATTGATTGGACCCCGGGCAAAAATTTACTTGGGCCCCCTGGATCCCGCCTTCCCACACCTTAGCAGGCAATCACGCCCTCCACCACAACACACACACAAAAAATCCACATATCTGGTAGAGTCCAGTGAATGACTGTAAATACTTCCAGTTCTGAAGACTCCAGCGGCTCAGGATCGGTGCTCTGGGCAGCTGGGCTCAGGTTGGAAGTGGGCACCGCTCTGCAGGAAGGAGACCAGGGCTCGGCTCACCCTAGTGTTACAGTGCACCCCAGTACCTCACAGTATGCAGTATAGCACCCCACACTATACAGTACCCCACAGTATATAGTAGAGCAGTATAGCAGCCCACAGTATACAGCACCTCACGGTATACAACACCTCACTGTATACAGCACCCCAAACTATACACGATACAGACCCCCACACTATACAGTACAGCAGTATAGCACTCCACACTATACCGCACCCACAGTATACAGCCCCCCCACACTATACAGTACAGCACTCCCCCCCACTATACAGGCCCCCCACACTATACAGCCCACCAAACAGTATACAGGCCACCCCCCCCCCCCCCACAGTATACAGGCCCCCACACAATATACAGCCCACCACACAATATACAGCCCACCACACAATATACAGCCCACCACACAATATACAGCCCACCACACAATATACAGCCCACCACACAGTATACAGCACCCCACTATACAGTAGTTTACAGTATATTAACATAACAGCCCCTGTCACCTTTTTCTGATGTAATCTTTACACAAAAAAGCTCCACAGTTAACTTCTGTAGGACCTGTGATGACCTCATAGCCATGTGACCAGTAATTGCTAGGTTACTGGTCACATGGTAATGATGTCATTAAGGTCCTAAAGCAAAACTCATTAAGGTCCTAGAATTAAGATCATTAGCACAGTACGATCATGATGCCTGTGTAGCCGACAGCCTGACACCCGGGGCAGTAGCTAGCAGGGCTCAAGAGGCAGCTGCCTTGGGCCCCCAGGAGCAACTGGGCCCAGGGCAGCTGCCCCTTTTGCCCCTTGGTAAAGACGGCCCTGAAAAGAGTGTGGGATCTCAAAGAAGCGATTTATACGTTTTTGGAGTTAAAGGGGAAGTCTGACGATTTTCCAGAGCTGAGCGACAAGAATTGGCTGTGTGACTTTACGTTTGCTGTTGACATTTTTTCTCACATGAATGAGCTTAACGTCAAGCTACAGGGAAAAGACCTGTATGTGCACGACATGTATACTAATGTGAATGCCTTCAAATTCAAGCTACCTTTTTTTTCCAGGCAAATTTCAAAGAAAAACTTCTCTCATTTTCCCACACCAGCCACACAGGAAAAGGTCATCCAAAATGTGAATAAATATAGCAAATCACTGAACGACCTGCATGAAGAATTCTACCGTCGGTTTTCAGATTTAGAAAAAAATTTAAAGTCACTTCAGCTGGTGGCCTGTCCCTTGTCACAAGACCCAGAAACAGCACCACAAGAAGTGCAATCGGAACTAATCAATCTTCAATCTGATGCCGTCTTAAAGGAGAACTTCCGCTCTCTTGCACTAAAAGAGTTCTATGCGTCACTTAAAGAAGTCACTTTTTTAAACCTCTGGGGGATGGCACAGAAGATGAAGGTGAATAAATGCGGAAAAAGTGGGACACTAAAAATCTGGAAAAGGTATATCGATGATTGCCTGGTTATATGGGAAGGAGAAAAAAATCTATTAGAAACGTTTATTGGGGGCCTAGAAAATCAAGAATGGAACCTCATTTTCACTAGCACTGTCAGTGCGGTTTCGGTGGATTTTTTGGACCTAACTATATATATAGAAGAAGGATACTTCAAAACTAAGACCTTTTTTAAGCCCACCGATGTTAATGGGTATATAGATCTAACCAGCTGCCATTACGCCCCTTGGCTTCAAAATATACCCAGGGGACAGGTCCAGAGAATCCACCGCAACTGCTCTGACACTGCTATGTTTAAAGAACAAAGCAAAATAATAAAAGAACGCTTCCTAGAAAAAGGATATGAGAATGAAAAATTGGAAAGATGTATAATAGACACAATAAAACAAAGAGAGGAGACCCCAAATAACCTGAAAATAGAGAAGAAAACAATAGATTTCCGTTTCTCCTTTATAACCCAGTTCACACAATGCTCTGGGGAACTAAAAAACGCAATAAAAAAAAACTGGCCCATTTTGAGAAATGATCCAGTACTTGGACCCGTAATTCCCGCACAACCACTGGTCATTTATAAGAGAGCACCCAATTTACAGAACAGATTAGTACATAGTGCCATTCGACCAGAGGAGATAAGTAAAAAAAGGAAAAACAATTTTAACTGGTATGGATTTTGCATTGCCTGCAAAAACAGAAAAAGAACAGAGAGAATACAAAGCAGTACCACAGTAAATAGTGTGGTGAAAGGAAAACAACTGGAGGTAGTAGGAGAGATGACATGCCATAGTAAAGGGGTCGTTTATGTACTGGAGTGCCCATGTGGCCTCCAGTACGTAGGACTTACTATCAGACCCCTCAAGGTCCGAGTACAGGAGCACATAAGGAACATCAAGAAGGGGCTCGAAAGCCATGGCATCTCGGCGCACTATAAAAAATACCATAAAAAAAATCCAGAGGGATTAAAATTTATGGGGGTAGAACTGGTACAAAACCATTGGAGAGGAGGTAGCTTTTTAGATAAAATCAATAAAAAAGAAAGTAGGTGGATATATGAACTAAGTACATTGCAACCGGGGGGCTTGAATGTAGATTTTGATCTCCAAGCTGTTTTAAAATAATTAAAAAAAACTATAGAAGTGTATGATACAACCATCCCCATGTGAATTAGGATTAAGAGCACTGCGGTATTTCCCCATTGAGAACTAATGGATACAAGCACAGGGTTAAATGGTAGAGAAAATAGAGGAGGCGTTTAGAGCAACACATCAGGTGCTCGTTTAATGCTTACCTACCAAATAAAAGAGAAGGGGGAGGGAAAGATGATGTGTGCCCCTGACGAAGCTCAAGGAGCGAAACCTGGGTCGGGCAAGGAGTAAAGACGCTGGGATTTTTATGCGATTTTAAGTGCATGTTTGTAAGTATGTACTAATAAACCTTTTTAAAATAGCTATCGGAGCTTCACTATGGTGGGAGCAACTTGTATCCACAGAAAATTGTGAACCTAAAGAAGTTGGGAACCCCAGTAGACTCACCAGGCGTATGCTGTAATCAAGCCCGTGGTTGAACCCTGTGTAGCAGTGTGTGAATGTGCACCTTCCCTGCGGAGAACCAACTAAACTGCAGAGGAAACCTGTGATACGCTCGATATTGAAGGAGTGCCGTGTAAGTACAACCTGTGTATCACAGGGCAGAACAACCATATGGATCTACCCTATTGTTTTTCTTTGTAAGTTGCAGGATATCCATTAATAGGAGATCTGCAGACCTCGGTTACTTTTTGAAGGGAGGAAGAAAAAGAAATAAAAAATTCTGTTTTATACCTTTTATTTATGACACGCGCGGTCCGGACTTTTTATGTACATGGCACAGAAGATGCTGGCCTTGTTTGGCTCGACCTGCGTGTGTGAGCAGACGTTCAGCGTCATGAACATCGATAAATCCCGTCATAGATCTCAGTTAACTGACCAACACCTCAGATCTATTCTGCAAATTGCAACAACAAAGCTAACTCCAGACTTTGATGCCTTAGCAAAAAAGGGAGACCAACGGCACTGTTCCCACTAAAATTGAAGGTGAGTTATACATACTGTTATGAAAGAAATACATTCCATAAAAGTTTTGTACAATAACTTTTTATGCTTTCTACTTTGAATTAAACTAAACCTTTAATGTTACGAAATTTACATTTAATTTATATTAATTCACACAAACTCCCCCATCCCTCTACTTTTGGTCCGTCCCCCGGGTCCAATATATGAACCCATTGTGGCCCACGAGTCAAAAAGTTTGCCCACCTCTGGTATAAGGGGTAATGGTAAACAGGGTTATTGGTGGTTCAGGGGTTAATGTTCAGCCAGTAATGCTCGTCATCCAGGGGATGATTCTCCTCATGGGGCTGCTTGGCTCAACTGATGAGCGAGTGCTGCTGGACTATTTAAATCCGACGGTGCACGCTACCGTGCTGCAGGCGTGTGCTCACGCCTGCAGGCAAGTCCACGTGGGCTGGCGCGGTGATATGACATCACCGCACCAGCCCGCGAGTCTTGGTGCGCACTTGCAAGCGAAGGATCACTTTGATCCTACCGCCTGTGAAGTGACCGCATACCTCCGGTCCTGTAATTACAGTGCCGGAGGTATGTGACATACAGGGGCAGAGGAGCTCTTTGTTCCCTTGTCCTTGTTATGTAAAACATCTCCGGCGCTGGTGGAGATGTTTAAGAAAAGGCAGAGGATCTCTTTTGATCCTCTGTCTTTTGCTGCACCCACAACTGGACATAATTGACCAGCTATCTGGGCTGCATCTCCCTCCTGCAAGGCGCGCAAGCATGCGTCTGCAGGAGGATACATCAGGGTGATTGGGGGGTATTATTGGACCGCATAAGTACACATATATACATAGAAATGCATATAATTACAGGGGCATATATGCATATCTATATACATATATGTATATATATATATATATATATATATATGTGTGTGAAGGCTTTGCCTGGATTTGTGGGAGGGGCTGAGGTCCGCCTCCAGCCTATTTAGGGCACCCCTCTACCTGGCTCCTGCACCGTCCGAGGTCTGAACTTGAGAGAGAGTCGCTTGTGGAGTTAACTGGAGAGTTACTTACGAGTTGCTGTGTTTTTCTGAAGTTCGTTGCTTTCGGGTCCAGGATTTGGAGCATTCCAGTTCCATCCGTCCGGTTTCTCCTGGTTCTTTGCGGGTCACGTTTTGCCCGTTAAACTGTGAGTCATCCATACGGTACAGCACAGGGCCATACGGCTGCCCCTGTACTAGCTCGATTCATTTCACCATTTTTCATTTCACTCATATCACGGTTTCACTCCAAGTCACGGTTTCATGTCTGCCACGATTTCCGGTCATGCATGCACACATACCACACCGCATCCCCACTCCAAGCACTGCCAGCACGGGTACTAGGTTCCCATGGCGGCCACCAACTCCTGTTTCCCCTCCTCAGCCGACACCTCTCTCACACACATTCCGCCCCCCTCCCCTCAAACCCCTGGTCCAGCTCAGCGGCATGCCCGCACCCTCACTTTCGCCACATGCTCGCCTCATCCCGGCCGCTCCACATACTCCCCCTCCATAGCCAACACCACTGCCGTGGTCCCCCTTTCCCCACCGCCGCACCGGCCCGCACCTTCGTCCTCCTGCCGCGCTGCCGATGGCGGCCGCCGCGTCCCAGCGCCCGGTTTGCGCATGCGCGGCCAGGGTGCTGCGCGTGCGCGGCCGCGTCGGCGCATGCGCGGTAGTCTGGCGGCCGGCCGCCGGTACCGCGCGCGTGTGTGTGTGTGTGCCCAAGGGGTGCCGCACGCGCATATCCCTGCACCAGGCACCACAAGGTCCAGCCACTGCCCCCCTCCATCAGGCAGCGCTAAGATAAATAATTAAATAAAATACACCATTAATATCAATACCACTTAAAACACATCAAAAATCACAAAAGAAACCCGCCATACATAGTCGGAAAAAACAAAAAACAAAAAAAAAAAGCCCTTTTTCAAGGGGTGCATTAATATCACAGAGAAAACCCGCCATATGGAAAAAAAAAAAAAACTTTTTCAAGGGGTCCGCCAAATCACAAGAAGAAACCCGCCATATAAAAAAAAAAAAAAAAAAAAAAAAAAAGGGGTCCGCGGTACACACCTTCCGCCACGTCACGGGGCCTCATTTCAAATACCATCCACATACCAGGACACCGTTGCGGCTCACGTCACAATCCTCTCAGGTCATGCCGACGTTCATACCACAGTCAACTCTCGTCATAACACTTTCTGTCTACCCCTCTTTTAGGCGGTCAAGTTTAAACTTATTTACGCTGCACGTATCCAGTGATTCTTTTCTTGCTACCAGGTACGTACACCTGCTCAAATCGTTTCTTTTCCTTACATTTCAGTCCATCCCGTTAGGGTCAGCGTGCTGGCGTTAGGGGTTTCCGGAATCCCACTAGATCACCCCCTCTTGGCTTCCGCCATCAGTTAGTGGTCCGCGAGGCCAACACCCCGCCTCACACGTTCGGAGGCAGCCGCCCATCGCGCCACTCGTTAGTAAGCCGCCTCGCTGTTGCATAGAGAGGGCCTCACCTGTCATTCCCTTCCCCTAGTCCTGTCGTACAAGTCACCGAGAGGCCTTACACTCCTGCCACCACGTCAGTGGCCTCATCAACCCCTCGCGCCAACTCATAGATAGAGCCTCTCAAGCCGCTCGGCATTAGCAGGGCCTCATCTGTCACCATTCTAGGCTTAATTATTTCGCCATCCGGAATAGCTAGCTTGCCAGCACGGTCCTGTGTTTCCCCACACTAGCAAACTATTCTGTTTTAGCATGTCTCTGGAAGGAATAGAGGACTTTTCCCTTCCTGGCACTCTTGCTAGATCCATCACCTCAGCCCAGGGAGGCGGTCTAGCCAGCCCAGCATCCATCAGATCCTGGACAATTCCGCGTATCACAACGGAGTTAAGGAGACAGCAGATTCCCTTCCCCGCCACGGCAAGGAAAGTAGAGCTTTTCCGACTACTACGCACGTCAACCAATAATGCGGAGGCAGGGGAAGGACCTAGCTAGTCCAGCACGGGGGACATACACGCCATGCTGGCCTCTTTGATGACATCCATGTCCAAGGTCAACGACAGGTTGGAGAGGCTGGAGTCGGTCACCACGACCCTCTCCTTGGCAGGGCCACCACCGGCAGCAGCACCGGCACCATCCGGTTTGCCAGTGGGCGCGCCATCCATCAACCCAGATGACCAAGAAGTCAGCCCGGCGCACATGATACCGGAGCACATGATACCGGAGCACTTGAAAAGGGACATTCTGGAAGGTAAGGATGTGAACCTGGCCTCCCTCCTGATTGCCTCCCAAGATGTTGTCGAGAACAAAACTTATGCCTATGATGATGTCTCAGTTGTGGTCAAATCCAGGGATGCCCGCCTAAATAGAAAACTGTCTATCCCAGAATTTGTTCTTCGGCATCTACAGGGATGTCATCTGTGCGGTCTACCCCAACAGAAGGGAGGAGTTCGACCTCTACATGCACAAACTGGTTGACCTGGGCAACAAATATGGAGGGTCAGCATTCTATGACTACCATAGATCTTTTTCGGCAAAGGTGGCAGGGGCTTTCTCCCAGTACGGAGTCCGCTCCAACTGGGCAAGAATCGACACTGTCATTTTTTGCCGGCACTTCGCAGGCCTGAGGACGCCAGCCTGTGCGTACTGCTCTTCCACGGCCCACACCACCAATTTCTGCCCGAACGCGGCGGACAGACAGGCCCCCTCTCAAGCGGCTGGCCCCTCCAGGGTCACGGAGAAATCAGGCCGGGACAAGCTGGGACGGCCAATCAAGTTTCTGGGCAAGTCCCAGATTTGCAACAATTTTAATGTGGGGTCCTGCAATTATAGCGGGTGTAGGTTGTTGCATATTTGTACCAATTGTTTCCGGGCACATGCCAAAACCATGTGTCCAAATAAAATGTTTTCTAGACTATATCTATCGACCGTAAATATGCCGGTTTTTACAGCATTTATGTCTCAGCACCCATCCAGGCATCTCACGGATTTCCTCGTGGCAGGGCCGACAGAAGGCTTCCACACGGGCATCCTGCACATGCCGACAGGCACCCTGGAGTGTCCTAATCTCCTATCCGCCCAAGGCAACCCCACCGCAATTGACGCCCTCATAGCCCAGGAAGTCGCAGAGGGCTTGAAAGAATGTTATCCGTCTCTCTATGCACCGTGATTCCTTTCTGTGTCCCCGAAGACAGACGTCTGGAGAACGTGTCAATGACAGATGCAGAATTATGTCAGAAACAGTTCTATTTATTGTTGTCGTACAGGGCCTTATATACTTTCAAACATACATACAAGAATAGCTTGAGTTCTTATTACAGAATAGCAGTACCTTATAGAGAAAGAAAGGCATCTCTCATTATAATAAATGCTGACGAGAAACTTCTCCTTACAAAGACAGAAGGTAATTGTATACATAGTCATCCTTCAATATGATGTCACCCAACCTCTTGTCCTTCATACAGATCACACAGCTAATTCTGTTTAACCCTTCAATCCCCTCTTTAGTCATAAATATGACTTATCTTTTCTCTCTCATAGAGAGGTAAGTAGCATATGCTTGACCAGGGTCTGTGGGTTTTGGACACATTGCACAAAACATCTGTATGAGGGAAGGGATACATTGGATGCAACAACATATACCAATCAAGGAAGCAATTATAATTGCAATACTGATAAATGATGTTCTTAACCAACTCAAATCCGGCAGCCAGCTCAATAACCAGTCCCACCAAGAGGATGACTCAACATCTTTCCTGATATTATTAGCAATTTCATGTAACCCTTGAATATGGGACTGGATTGATCTGGAATGATCAGATAAATTAAAACAACACATTCCTTTAAAATCTTGACATCCTATATTATGCTTCAGTAACAGATAATCTACAGCAAATCTAGTTTCTAGCACTGCTCCTCTTATACCTTGTATATCTAAAAGCATGTCTGATAAGGCGATAGAGGTATGATTCAGGGATTTTGCTAAGTCACATGCAATAGAATTTATAGTACGAGTATTATATATAGCCAGTCCAGGCACCCCTAGTATAGAGGCGCCCAAACTTATATATTCTGTACGGCTGAGAAGGGGTAAAGTAGAGTCACAATCTGCTGATAAAGTCTTGGTAACTGATCTGTAAGCTCTCCTGATAGGGGGTTGACTGGGAAGAGCCAAAGTCAGCCGGGATAACGCACAGGGACCTCCAATAACATTAGCAGGAATGTAATTGTAGGTGCTGTTACCGCAAGACAAAAACCATCCTTTAGGGAGCATGATATTATAGATAAAACTAGGAGTCACAATGGTCTTATTACAACTCATGGAATTATCCAGGGAGCTAGCAAGTCTACTATTCTTTTTACAGGTGTCGTCAATATAATCATATACACTATTCCTAGGTAGTCCACTTTTTATGTCTCTATTATCACAATATAAAGTCATATCCTGGGAAAAAGTAAAACAAGTTTCTGCTGCAGTCACATTAATTGTATTTATTCTAATATTATCCCTGCTATTTCCTGATTTCTGACATTCCCCACAGAAGTCATACAAGGGAATAAAGGATTGTGTATTGTTAGCCTTCGACCAGACTTCAAGGAGGGAGTCATCGGGGGTAGGCACAGCAATGACACATGTTTGTATAAGATCCCGTGGGCTCTGTAAGTCTTTAAGGCACAATGAACTAACATTTAGGGCATTTGCCATCCTGATTATACTATTCTGTTCAGAATAAAAGGGGACGGGAGCAAAGGAATCCTGCTCCTGATCTCTTTTATATACTGACCGATTATTTGGTGCACCGCAGAAGAAACTCATCTCCTCTGGGTGATAAATACATGTAGTTATAAGCCAGACTGGCAAGAAAATACAAAGATTAATAATTATCAGCAGACAAACAAATCTCCCAGAATATTGTGGGGTCTTCATCTTCAGCCTGTGGCAAGGCACTGTTCAGGGAAACTTCTTCTGAGTTCCCCTCTTTGTTCAGGGAATTCACACCTGCTTCACCCTCTTTGTCTTTGTCTATCACCGGAGAAGAAACCTTAGGGACCCTTTTCACTCTGCTAGCGTGAATCCAGATTGGAGCCTCTTCTGTGAGAATCGCTGTTCTGGTGACTGCTACCACTCGGGTGGGTGGTCCAAACGGGAACTCAATCTGTTTTCGTCCTTTTGCCAGGCGCTGGACTATCACCACATCTCCTGTTTGGAAAGGATGTGTAGGTTCCTGTGGAGAGAAAGGAGAGACACGAGCAACATCTCGTTCAATTTGATCTAAAGTGTCTACAAGTTTCCTTACATATTCTGCCTGTACTACTTCTAGATCCCCTTTTTCTATCACAGGGGCCTTTGGACCCCAGGGAGTGGGGAAGGGTCTTCCCATTAGGACCTCAAATGGTGAGTAACCAGTATTCTTATTAGGCTGCATCCTAATTTCTGCTAGGGCTATAGGCAAGAATTTTTTCCAATTAGTGAATGTACCCCCAGTAATTTTCCTTATTTTCTCTTTAATCGTTCTATTCATTCTTTCTACTACCCCTGAACTTTGCGGGTGATAAGGGAGGTGGAACTTCCAGTCAATCCTAAGGGCTTTGGAAAGCTCCTTACATACCCTGGATGCAAAAGCTGGGCCATTATCTGAGTCAATTTGAACAGGACACCCCCATCTAGGTATGATCTCATGTAACAAAATTTTTACCACAATTTGTGTAGTTTCATTGGTGGTAGGAAATACCTCCGGCCATCTAGAGAACAGATCCACAATTACAAGGGCATACTCCTGCTTTCCTCCTGTCTTTGGGATATGAGTGAAGTCAATTTGTAAGTGAGTAAATGGTGAAGTTGGGTAATTCAGATGCTGATGTTGGGCCTTTTTTGAATTACTTGGGTTGTTTCTGAGACATATAATACATCGTGAAACATAAGCTTGTACCTTTGATCTAAGACCTGGTATAAAAAAATCCCTCTGAATGAGATCAATGGTTGCCTGTGCTCCCCTATGACCAAGACCATGATACTGTGCAATGAAAATTGGGGAGCTTGCAACTGGGATACATGGCTTCCCCTCTTTGCAGAGAAGACCCGTAGTGGGGTCTTGTACTGCACCAACCGACTGCCATGCCAGTTTGTCGCTAGTAGAAGCCAAATCCTGGAGGGTGAGCAATAGATTGTCAGGAAGGGTAATGTCCGGAACCAGTGAAGGCATTTGAACCGTCGCTGCCATTCTAATAGCAGCCTCCTTTGCTGCCTGATCAGCCAGGGCATTCCCTTTAGCTATGTGCGTCTGTAGACCAGTATGTGCCCTACAATGGATAATTGCAACTTTGCTTGGTAATTGGATGGCGGCCAGGAGATCATGTACTAGGGTGGAATGTGAGATTCGTTTCCCATCTGCAGCTATGAAGCCTCTCCTCTGCCAGATTACCCCATGATCATGGACAACCCCAAAGGCATACTTGGAATCGGTGTATACATTAACATCATTCCCCTTAAAGAGACAACAAGCCCTAGTGAGGGCAATCAGTTCAGCAGCTTGGGCCGATTGAAAAGGAATAGGATTCGATTCCAGTATAACATCAGGGAGCTGAACCACAGCGTATCCGGCATGATAAGTGTTGTCATTAGGGCGGGAACAGGATCCATCCACAAATACATCAGGAGCCCCTTCAATGGGTGTGGACTGTAAGTCGGGCCTAGGTGAGGTATGTTCATGTATGAGTTCAGTACATGCATGGGGAGGAGGCAAATCATCCTGCTCTCCCTTGTAGCCAAGCAGGGCATTCAGGATAGCCATTGGACCGAACGTGGGTGCCGAGTACTGGATATGAAGTTGAGGATTAGATAGCAACAAAACTTCATATCCGCTCAGTCTTTGTGCTGACATATGTTGCGTATGTATGTTCCTCAACAGGGCTTGAACATTGTGTGAGGTATGCAGAGTAGTGGGATGACCCAGGGTGATAGGCGTGGCCATCTCAGCAACCATAGCACAGGCTGCCAAACTCCTGAGACACGCAGGCATGCCCTGAACCTGTACGGGAACCACTTTTGAGAAAAAAGCAACAGGGCGGTATTTACCTCCATGATCCTGCGCCAGGACTCCTGCCATGGTTTTACAATTGTCCCTGGCAAATAAGTGAAACATCACGCCATAGTCGGGTAGGCCCAAACCAGGACTTGAAACCATTGCACATTTCAAATGACTAAAAGCTTGTAACATGTCATCAGACCATTTAATGAAGTCCGGCATCTCAGTATTAGTGGCTTGTCTCAGAATATTATCATAGTAGGAACAATCAGCAATCCATTGGCGGCAGTAACCAATCATGCCAAGAAAGGTCAACATGTCTTTCTTGGTTTGTGGGCGGGGCAGACCCAGTATGGCGGTAATTCTGGCATGGCTGATTCTCCTTTCACCTTTACTGAGAACGAAGCCCAAATACTCAACACTGTCCATACACCATTGTAATTTCTTCCTAGAAACTTTGTGACCACTGTCACATAGCCACAGTAGTAAACTAACACAGTCTGCCTGGCAGGCCTCCCGAGTAGAACTACATATGAGGAGATCATCCACATACTGTAGAAGGACAGAACCATGAGGGGCAGTCCAAGGGCGCAGTGTAATTTGGAGGACAATGGAGTAGACTACTGGAGAGTCCACATAACCCTGAGGCATTCTACACCAAGTATACTGGCGAAACCTAAATGTGAAAGCAAAGAGTGGCCGTGTCTCCTTGTCAACTGGGACAGAAAAAAATGCATTCTTTAAATCAATAACAGAGAAAAACTCTGCATGGGCAGGAATAGCTGATAGCAGAGATGGTACGTCTGGAACCACTGGGGCTATGGGTATGATCTGTGCGTTTACCGCTCTAAGATCCTGGACAAACCTAAAGGTATTATCTGCCTTTCTTACTAGATTGATAGGTGTATTATAGGGGGAAATGATTTCCTCAATGACCCCTGCCTCTAGGAATTCCATCAACATAGACTCAATCCCCTGTTCTTTTTCTGGGGAAAGGGGGTATTGTTTAATGTAAACAGGTGCAGCGCTGGGCTTAAGCATTGCCTTATATGGTGTACAGGAGATAAGGCCAACATCTTGGTCAGTATGTGCCCAAACCTCAGGAGGTACTGTATCAAGTAACAGATCCTGAGGTTGGCATTCCAAATATAAAAAACAATTATCCTTTGGAACATGAATGGGCATAACTGAGGATGTGACATGTAGGTGTCCCGTCCTGCTAATCCCCAACTGCAACTGTAACAGAACAAACAAATCTCTCCCTAATAAATTCACAGGACAATTTGGAATGATCCTAAAACTGTGTGTGAACATGGACTGGCGCTGGTATGGAAGTTGGATCGAGAGGGGAGGAGTTTTATAAGATCTGGTTAGTATCCCATTAATTCCCACAGAGGGCTCAGCATCCTCTCTTGGACCACTATAATAATCCTCACATATAGTACTACTAGTAGCACCAGAATCCACAAGAAAAGGGAGAGGTCGTCCCTCTATGGTTAACACAATCAGTGGTGATTCCTTATAGTGGTTTGTGATGAGAGTGAATGCTGGGACACAGTCCCCCGGGCATCCTCATTGTGATGTCTGCCGCCCCCAGGCTACGGGAAAACGAGGGGTATTATTCTGGGGCCTGCGGCAGTGATGGGGGAAGATCACGGATCTGAGCTTGTGGGTAAGGATGGGTGCCTTGAGCATGGGTATCAAATGGGGCAGGTTGCCTGAGTGGGTAAGGACATTGACTGATCCAGTGGTCAGTCTGACCACAATTAAAGCAACCTGCAGGACGATGTCTATTATTCCCTCCTCTCCCAGAGCATGGCCCTCCACGTCTTCTGCCCCTTCCCCTATTGTGCTGATTTGAGGGACAATTCCTATCTTGAGTTTGGTAATGGGCCTCTTTAGGTCTTACTATTTCAAAACAACCCGCCGTTTCCTTTTCCAGTAATTTATTGTGGAATTGATCCTTATTAAGACTAGGCCATTCGGAGACCATCTGTTTAACAGTAAGCTGGAGATGTGGCTGCAGATTGGTAAGGAAAGTCTGAATGAGCATAGAATGCATATGATCCTGAATACTCATTCCTGCTTCCAGGGCCCAAACCTCATTGAACCTCTTCCAAAAGGCTACAACAGACTCTCCTGATTTTTGTCTACAGGCTACAGCAGTCGGCAGCGAGGACCTAGTCTGAAAACACCTCTCCATCTCACGCTGTATTTCCTCCCACATTGTGTCTATGCCTGCCTCAGTATTTAATTTATAATTACCAGCCGGCGTATTCGGAGGCTCTATAGTGCTTATAGAGGGGACTTTACTCCAATCCCAGGGGGAATTATGTCCGACTATCCGACATCTCCCTTTACAAGCTCTCCTTAAATAATGAAACGTCCCAGATGAAGATGAAGATGGTTCAGGGCAGTGTTTAACAATCTTATTAATATCATCTATGTCAATAGCTTTTCTCAACAAGGTGTCCCCTACAGTCATAAAAGGGAACTGTTCCTCAAGGTCACTGTCCGTATCAGGAAGAGGTATATGTTCAGGCTTGGGAAAAGACTTTTGTGATCTAAGGCGCATGTGAGCTATGACATCCCCAGCACCAACAGCACCAGCAGCTGGATCCTGACCACTTTGATCAGGCATAGGTTGTAGCAACTGCGGAGGTGGCTGTGGGAGCTGGGGAGCTGTAGGTGGTCGGATGTCAGTAACAGTATATGCAGCAAGTAAATCTAAGTCATCTTTTGAAAGGGACGGATATAGCTGTGGGATAGTTCCTAAATAGGGGGGAGGGGGTTTTTGGAATGAATCCCTCCTCAATTCTTTTTCCAACTCATGTTTCTTTTTATATCCCTCCTGGTTCTCTGTCTTCCGTCTGCAAACAGTCTTATTTTTTTTTTTTTTATACCAGTATGGTGCATAAGTAAGCCAATTTTCCCCTCCTGACTGCATATACTGCATATCCCACTGGGGGTCTGGACCATAATATGGGTAAGCTGTAGTGTCACCCAAACATAACCCTTTTATCATGTCCATATGGAAGGTGTCATTAGCCCCTTCCAGAGGGAACGAATTTATACTCCTCATTGCCTCTGTCCATCCTGCCATATTATCCACCCAGGGAGTAACTAAATAATAATCAGTCCCACAGACCCGGGCTACATAATCCCTACATGTTTCACCTACATTCGGAGGGGGTGGAGAGACCTTTCCTTGCTTTGCACCCATGTTATATAACTGAATTGAGATGGAGGCAGAGCTAAATTGACACCAAAACAGACCGTACAGATTCGTGAAGGACTTATGTTTACACACAACCACCTGCTCAGCTGTCTATTAATAAGACCCCAGAAAACAGTTACTTGCGTTCACCAGTTAGTGGGTTAAAAGGTCATTCAGGACACACATAATAAAGTTAGTGCAGTGGTCACAGTTTCAATTGCTGCTTACCGTCAGCATAAAAAACTACTTAATGCTGTATAACATCAGAACATAACAGAAAGCATAAGAAAGCGACAGAAAAGAAGCAACAGACAAGGGGTGACAAAAGAAATCAAGGTGCAGACACTATATGAAGTCTTCCCAAAAGACTACCTCTGGTATATCCTTCCCGAAAAGATATAACTATATAAAATACTTCCCTAAAGTATCTGTGTGACCTGGCCAGGAGTCTATTTTCAGTCTATCTTCCCCAAAGACAGACACTATCATTTTTCATTCTATCTTCCCTAAAGACAGATTTCTAATATTCTATCTTCTCTAAAGACAGATCCTAATATTCTATCTGCTCTAAAGACAGATTCTAATATTCTACCTTCCCCAAAGTAGAGTCTACCTTCCCTAAAGATAGCTTGTCTATTTCTTTCAGAGTGTCTAAAGCGGATTCAAAATAGAAGTAACAGAAAATTTTACGGAAAGCATCGGAATGTCCCCAGTCTTTAGACAGGAATGTTCCGTTACTTACCGAATTCCTGTATTTCTATTACACGGACGAGCTCCCAACTGAAAGAATGTTATCCGTCTCTCTATGCACCGTGATTCCTTTCTGTGTCCCCGAAGACAGACGTCTGGAGAACGTGTCAATGACAGATGCAGAATTATGTCAGAAACAGTTCTATTTATTGTTGTCGTACAGGGCCTTATATACTTTCAAACATACATACAAGAATAGCTTGAGTTCTTATTACAGAATAGCAGTACCTTATAGAGAAAGAAAGGCATCTCTCATTATAATAAATGCTGACGAGAAACTTCTCCTTACAAAGACAGAAGGTAATTGTATACATAGTCATCCTTCAATATGATGTCACCCAACCTCTTGTCCTTCATACAGATCACACAGCTAATTCTGTTTAACCCTTCAGGGCTTCGTGCTAGGACCTTTCAAGACCCCCCCATTCGTCACATGGCGCACCAATCCCATTGGCATCGTCACTGGGAAATCTTCCCAGAAACAGAGGCTAATCATCGACTTGTCGGCACCACATGGTTCAGCCGACCCCAGTCTCAACTCCCTCATTCCCTTGGAGGAATTCTCGCTACAATACACCACCATAGATCACGCCATCACCGCCATCAGGCAAGCAGGGGTCGGAGCATGGCTCAGCAAAACCGACATCGCCAATGCGTTCAAATTGCTACCAATTCACCCGTCGCTGTGGCACCTTCATGGCATCAAGTGGTCCGGAAACTATTATTTTTTCTCCCGGTTGACCTTCGGATCCAAGAGTAGCCCGGCCATTTTTGACACATTCGCGGAGGCACTATGCTGGTTGCTCTTAAACGTAGCAAGATGCCCGATGGTATTGCATTACCTTGATGACTTTCTACTTGTGGAGGAAAACACCTCCCCTCCCGCCAGCCTCAGAGCCACCATCAAGCTGTTCGGGGAACTTGGGGTACCCATCTCCATTAAGAAAACAGAGGGGCCGGACACAGTCATCACCTTCTTGGGCATTCAGTTGGAATCTGCCTCAATGCAAGCCAGTTTGCCACCCGGGAAGATCCAGGTTATTCTCGACCACATAGACAACTACCTTCAACGCGGCAACTGCAATCGCAAAGAATTACAGTCCCTATTGGGTTCCCTGAACTTTGCCATGTGCATCATTCCCCAGGGTCGCTAGTTCATTTCACGGCTTCTGCACCTTTTCCCCTTTTTTCTTCACGACTCTCACAGGCTGCCCCTGGATGCCCACGCCACTGCAGATCTGGGTATGTGGGGGAGATTTCTGTCCACCTGGAACGGCAGGAGCATGTTCCTCCCTCAGCTATCGGACTCTTCCCCCTCTATCTGGTCAGACGCGGCATCTACCACAGGCTTCGCGGCCATTTTCGGGAACGATTGGCTGTGGGGTAGCTGGCCTCCTGCGGTCCAGGGTTTGGAAGGATTTTCCACTACCTCGGCTCTGTTCGAGATCTACCCCATCGTGGCAGCCGCCGTGGCGTGGGGTCATTCATGGGCAAACATGTCGGTCCGATGCTACTCAGACAACCTGCCAGATCATTAACAAGGGTCGGTCCAAATCCCTCACAATCATGAGGTTCCTGCGAAGGCTCACTTGGTTGGCAGCTTGCAACAATTTCTTCATACACTGCTTCCATGTCCCGGGGAGGTGCAATACGGCAGCTGACAATCTGTCTCGTTTTAAATTTCAGGCGTTTCATCAGGCTCTCCCGTCAGCGACACCCACGGCCTCCATCACCCCGTCATTTCATCAGCTCATTCTGGATTAGATATCATCATGCGCCATAGCCAGTCCTTGTCCCATTTTGCACTATCAGACAACACACGCAGGTCGTACAACAGGGCGTTCACACTTTTTAACAGGTTCCTGTTGGAACACAACATCACGCACCCATTTGTCATGACCTCCCTGCTGGGGTTTGCTTCCTTTTGCCACCTCAAGCTCAAAATGTCATACAACACCATCAAACTCTATCTCACCGGCATTCAACATCATATGCTAATCATACACCCTAACAACATCAGTTTCATGGCCTAGCACCAGATCAAAACCATACTCAAAGGTATTCAGAAGTCAGAACCCGCACGGCCAACACAGAGGCTACCCATTAACAGCCACGTTTTCAAGGCATTATCCGACTTACTAGACACCAGGCCTTTTGAAGCAGATACCAACTCCATCATTAAAACAGCGATGTACCTGGCCTTCTACGGATTCCTGAGGCCCGGGGAATTCACCACGACCTCGGCGACCCAAACCACACCTTGTCTTCTTGTCTCCCACTTGACGAAACACGTGGATCATTATATCCTAACCTTACCTCACTCCAAAGGCAGTCAGCTCTCACCCGTGAACATTCCATATTACCCTACGCAGAACAGATGGTGCCCAGTCGGGGTTCTGGACGCTTACAAGCAGCATCACAAGTTCCTACCCTCTCAGCCACTACTTCAACTGCATGGGTCTGTACTCACCACCACCACCTTTATGACCTATGTCAGGTCATCCCTCTGGGCCTTAACGCATCCAACTACTCAGGGCACTCCTTTCGCATCGGGGCCGCGTCCACGGCCTCCGGTGCCAACATCCCGGCTCATGTCATCAATAAATTGGGGCGCTGGAAGTCATCCGCTTTCTCACGTTACATCCCCAATCCAACAAGGGAGTTAAGAGACGCTTTCCAAAACATGTCGGGTTGAGCTTTCATGTATATTGAATACAATAAACAGTTTATTTCATTTTTGCCCTCTTCTTTCTCAGGCCTACCTCATCCTCGGTTTCGGCACACCACAACCGACTACGCTTATTCCCTGATTTCCTAGGTTCTTCACTGTACTAACGTAAGCGCCTTACACAAGTGTGAAGGCTTTGCCTGGATTTGTGGGAGGGGCTGAGGTCCGCCTCCAGCCTATTTAGGGCACCCCTCTACCTGGCTCCTGCACCGTCCGAGGTCTGAACTTGTCCCTCCCACCACTCCACTCATTTCTTCCACATCTCTTTCCTTGGGTGGGCCCTCTTCTTTCTCAGGCCTACCTCATCCTCGGTTTTGGCACACCACAACCGACTACGCTTATTCCCTGATTTCCTAGGTTCTTCACTGTACTACCGTAAGCGCCTTACACAAATGTATATATACACACAGATACCAGGCCCACACCATTATATATACATATAGGGGACATATATATTCCCCTTGGCCATTCAGGCCCAATATGCATATATATATATATACACATATATAGATATATACACACAATGGGGCATATACATACAGTATATATCTATCTATCTATATATATATATATATATATATATATACCTCTACCAGGCACTTCCCTCTTCAATCCCCCAGTTTGAGGGAAGTGTAGGGATGTATTTGCCTCCTCCACCCCACTCACTGTTGGTAACAGTTCAGGAAGGACTGAAGTATAATCCGGCCCTTATGAACTTAGACAAGATCCTATTGTTCCAGGAACATCTTCCTCCGACCAGCAGGACTTTACCAAAGTCTGCAGCTGCACGAAAAACTGAAAAGAAAAAACGTACCATAAGTATCCTAGGAACATTTAAGAAGGTTTGTTGTAAAAATCAACATTTGCACTGGGCCTCAGATGTATATGTGCTACCTGCCTGAACTGCAAAGCCTAGACTGACAATATTACATTAAACTACCTCATGTTCCTAGCCTCTCTACCTATAAAGTTCACAGTATAGTCAACAAATACTTCACTATATCCCAAATGCAAAAATATTAATTTAACAGTTGGGCCTGGCACGCCATTGAAAAAGCATAGAAATATTATTATTAGTATCAAAACTGAATATTAATAATTTCTCCTGGCTGGCTCTCCATTGAAAAAGACTAGATATTGCTTATTAATATCAATAGTTGTTATCAACAGCAATATCTGGGATTACTGGTATGAAAAAGGCGGAATATTACCAATTAGCAGATGATACCGGTCAATATTCCCCTTTTCCCCCTAGCTTGTGGGACTGTTCTCAGTTTATACCACAGCCGCAGTATAATGCCTTGGTATCACCAGAAATAACACACAACTCTTATATAACATAAAAGACACCTTTACTTAACTACAATGTACTACAACATATACAAATACATTCAATATCATGGTCATATGAGTATACATCCATGTAACCGGCCTAAAGTCTAATAATATAGACAAAAGATACTTAGCCTTAATGTATGATGGTCCCACTTCTTCCATTTAAGACCTCACAGGAAGCTGGTCTCCCCCGGAATGCCCCAGTAGCTAGGTGTATTGCTACTATATTAACACCTGCCTACCCCAATTCATTGTACCTGTGATGTAAGCACAGGAAGGGGATGGGGTCATGACTATGTAACCACATGGCAAAGTGAAGTTACTCACTCAACCATGTGTCCAATTTAAATATCAAAACAGGACTGAATCTCAGCCCTGTAACTGGAGCTTACAGAAATAGCTGAGCCAGCGCCCTCCGACACTTTGCGGGCTCCGTTCGAAGTATAGGTGTGGGTCCAAGAGATGGGTGTGGGTCCCGCACCTATCAGACACTGGGGGCATATTCTAGCAATATGCCCCTAAAGTCCAAGATAGGAATACCTCTTTAAACTTTATTAGGTACACTTAAAGTATACTGAGCCGGTAGAGTAAAATGTCTGTCCACAAGGGTGACCACTTTGTTTCATGTCAGTTGGCTACATGATGCAAAGGGGCCAGGTCACCACTCTGGCCAGTCATTAGCTGCAGCAGCATGAAAGTGGATGTTGACAGTGGAGGACCTGAGCAAGGCAGCAGCCAGGCAATGAAGGAGCCGGGACCATTGGGGAGCAGGTAGGTATGGTTTCCTTTGCAGGTCTGGCCAGGAGGTATATGCATATCCATCCACCCACCCACTCTCCCCCCCCACACAAGAAAAAATAAAAAAAGTGGACAACCCCTTGAACAAAAAAGGTTGTAAGGCTACATCTAACTGGCCAGCCGAGTCTTTGTATGACTAATAGGGGCAGAAGCGAGACATAATTCTATTTTTTTGCCCCAGGCTCTCACCATAATAGAGATGTATACTTCTCTGTGACTAATAGCAGAAATATGAAAGACAGAAAAATAGCTGAGAATATTTATTTCCATTCGGAGAACTCAACCAGTGAGGAGCATTTCTTTCTTTTAACGAGACTTCGATAAAATGTGACTTCTAATGAAGAAGAACGATGGCTGCTGGAAGAGAACGTCAAAAGGTTAATTGAAATGAAAAAGTATTTTGTCATGGTTAGAATGAGCATTACATGTGACCCAAGGTGTACAAAGGAATTACATTTCACTTAGGATATATTGGACAAAGCGTAGCATAGTCACATACTGGAGGCCGTGCTTCTGCTTACTGCCCACAAAGCAGCTCTTAAACCTACTCAGGTGCCAACTGCTTTACATAGCAGACACGTGAAGATTTGTGGGCACCGTAACTGGTAGTGATTTATTAGGCGTTTATAGAAAGATCTTAGCTCGAATGCATCGACTGCTGCTCCACAGTGTTACAGATAATATCCGTGTACACGGCTTATCTTTCTGGATTCTCTAAATATGAAGTTTGACGCATCTAGGAAATTTCATTCTTGTGGTACAGGCGGCTTTCCTATCAGGAGATTAATATTAGCGAGCCTGTGGTTCCCCCATGGGAAGGTCATGTACAGAGCATGGCCCATTTAGATAAGTAAAGAGGTTTCGGCAAATTGTTATAATGTCTTCTTCAATACATCAGTCTATTTGGAATATGAGAAGGACAGGGATGCCTTGCTTATAGATGCTATCTTGTATGAACAGTTCTCAGCATAGAGTAGATATGCAGGAACAATCGTCACATTGATAAGGAGCTGATAAGACCCAATACAAAGTGAAAACCATAGAAACATAAAGCATTTAATGTTATGTAAAAAATCAGTTAACATGCACAGTTACATGTGTATGTGTGCAATACTATAATATGCTTTGGAAAATACAAACTAACATACAATGCCTTGCAAATGTATTCAAACCCTTAGGGTACGGCTACATGGCGATCTTGGTCTCGCAACAGCTGCAGCACCCAAGTATTGCAGTGTCGCTGTGCTCCCATATAAATGAATGGGATGACCACGACCACCGTGTAGTCATACCCTTAAAAAGCCTCAATATTTTCTGGGCTACATTTATATCTTCAGACATTTCTTTATTGGAAACGGGAGCATGTTATTCCTGATTTCCGTGAGAACTGTCCTGACGCCCACAAGTCCATGCAAGTTACAACCAAAAGGAATTTAAAAAACGCTGGGCGGTACTCCAAGCGACAAGCGGTATCCATTGAGAACCAAGAGAACCTGAGCAACCTACAGGTTATTAATATTTTATCCAAAATCGTCTCAAGCTCAATTGGATGTTTTAGCCAAAGATTTGAAACTATAATCGATGTAAATAGACTTGACCGCAATTTAACCCTCAAACAGCATTTTCAAGATCTCGATACTACTGAGACTAGTGATCCATTAATGCAGTCTCATCAAATTACTTCCTTTTCGTTTGATGAATTAATACATATATCAAATATTCAAGAATCGCGTTTCCTGGCATATAGTGACCCTTATAGGGACTTTTCCCATAGTTTAAAAAAAAAAAAAAATCGTAATTTTTATCCTATCCAATCACGTTCAATGGCACTGGGTCGTTTCCAGGAACTAGTAGAAAAAGATCTGTGTATTTTGCATGATGCCATAAAATCATCTAATACTAAAAGTTGTAAAAAATAATTTAACTCATAGTGAATGTATTGCTTTAAAAAAAGGAATTAGAATCTATAAATTATATTATTGTCAAGCAGGCTGATGGAGGGGGGGGGGGGAGGGGTTCATTTTGGACAAATTTATATACAAAACTCAAAATCTTGCTATGTTGCAAGATAGAAATACCCTGCTTTGGAGCATGACTCCACTCCCTCTTTTCAGCTTGTGCTTCAAACTTTGTTACGTCAAGGCTTTGATAAGTTTTTTTTTTTTTGCCAAAGACAAATGGATTATATATACATTGAACATCCTATAATTCCCATTTTTCATTCTCTGCCTAAACTCCACAAAGCTGGATTCCCGCCGTCCATGACACTGATCGTTGATAGGATCATATTCTGAAAAATGATCAGAGTGGGTGGATAGTCTCCTGCAACCATTAGTCCATGACTAGGGATGAGCGAACTTGTGTTTTCAAGTTCAGCGTACAAGGTTCAGGTTATCTAAGAATTCTGTTATGGATTCCTCTACCATGTGCCATAAGTTATTGTTCGTGGTAGCAGAATCCATAACGGAATTCTTAGATAACCCAAACCTTTTACGCCAAACTTGAAAACACAACTTCACTCATCCCTATCCATGACATCCCAGGTTTTTTGCGGATCCGCACTTCCGCATCTGTGCTTCCGTTTCCGCTGAAAAATAGAACATGTCCGCAATTGCAGACAAGATTAGGCATTTTCTATTATAGTGCCGGTGATGTGCGGTCGACAAATTGCGGAATGCACATTGCACATTGCCGTGTTTTGCGGATCCGCAAAACACTTACGGACTTGTGAATGGACCCTCATAGTAAAATTATTAAAGGTTACGTTTTATCTTTATGTATATTCTAATGGATTGCCTTCCTTGTACAATGTTATAATATACTTTCTATGTTAGGAAGTATATTATAGTGCATTTGTATTGTGCGGCAGTTGTGTGCGGTTCTGCTGCGATACTGCAAGTATATAGAGGGACAAGCGTTATTGGAACAAATAATTTCTACTGGTGTGATATACCAGTCGCCCCCCCAAAAAACAGATTGAAGCGGGGTGTTTAATACCAATATACTTTCTTTATAGTGCATTTGGGTACTGTATAGTGCATTTGCGCATGCACGTAGGCGAAAATTATATTGCCGATATTTCGCATTGAGAAAAATAATAAATGGAGATCGCAAATTCGAATAATACATCTTCTATGTCACTGTCCATGTTGTGGGACTATTTGTGCATTTCTAGTAATTATTTGTTGGCTGCAAATATGAGCTGAAGGTTTTTCAGGTTCGCCTGCCATTAAAATGAATGGGACCTGCCGCAAACTTGCGGTTCGCGAACATTTGATTGCGATTGCGAACCGTCCCGGCAGATGTTCGTCCATCACTAGTTGTCAATATACAAACTGACCAGCTGATACGATCTACAGCTAATAGCTGTACTTTTTATGTCAAACAATATATTAATTGCAATACGCATCATGTAGTTTATTGTATCACCTGCTCAATCTGCAATTTACAATATGTCGGATGCACCACAAATTAACAACAAAAAAAATGAATCAGGGAACATCTTTGTGATATAACACATTATAAAGTTAGGAAGGTTTCTGTAGCTAGTTTACACTTTGCGGTTGTCCATCAGGGGGATACATCCGGTTTTTGTGTTCAGGGCATAGAGTGAGCCATTTCACCTATCCGAGGGGGCTGATTACAAACGCAAACTTCTTAATAGAGAATCTTTCTGGATTTTTCCAGCAGGATTGAACCGAAGACATGATTTAATTTTACATTATTAGTGTTTTTAGGATTTTTTTGCTTCATGATTTGCATGCTTGTATTGCTGTTACTTTTCTCCAACCTGTGAGTGTGTTTTTTCTCCGCCATATTGTAGCCGGATTGGCAGTGGCTGGTATCAAACACCCTAAGTTTGGAGCACAACTTTGTCCTGAATAAGGGTCACTACGGCTAGACCTGAAACGTGTAGACGTGTTCACACAGAAGTTCAGTTTGCATTGAACGATAAAGGGAGTCGTACTTTTTGGAAACTGGGCTTACTCATTTTCATATTTTATTGCAAATTGGTATTATCCAAACTCAATTCATTATTTGTCAGTAGAATATAGTTAAACTGAAAAGTGAAACTTCAACCTCTTCAGTTTAGTACTCAATAGATGCACATTTTAGATGGACTGTACCATCAGAACATCCATAGGATTGGTGATAAGTATCTAATTGGAGGTCCAACAGCTGGGGAACACCAGTTGTCATAAATCTTTCCCTGTGTGCTTAGTTTGGGTGAAGTCTTACACCATGGACTGGCTGTTGCTGGAAAACAGAGGGCAAATGGGCCCCTTCTCTAACATTTAGAGGGCTGGTTGAACTCAATGGTGATCGTTTATCAAAGACCAGTGTTTTACTCCATCTATGATATCCCTTGAGCTGCCAGAGGATGTGCTTAGTTAGTGACAAGGTGGAGGCCTCGTCATAAATTAGGTACATCCTCTGGCAGTCCATGCACCTAGATTGACTTCATCTACTTCAGCCCCTGACTGACAAGGGTGCTGCCTGGGCCCTCCTCACAGCCGGCCAGTGGAAATTTTGGGGGATGTATTTTGTACTGCTGGCAGTATTTTGTGATGGACTGTGGTATTTGGCTCTGTTGGGGTGGTATAATGTGCCATAATATGTTATCGCTGGCCCTGCCTTCCATCAATTTGGACCCAACTAGAAAACGGGGCCCCTTTTAGTGTTTTTTCCGGGGCCACTTTAAGTTCCCAGTCCGCCCCTGAAGGAGTCATAATAAATGACCTCCAATAAGTATGGAGTGATCAGAAAAGAGAAATATGACAAAATTAAAGAACAGGCATAAGCCACATAGCTTAATTACATTGAAAAGTCACTAATCATTAATTCAGTTTAACTCCTAGCTGTGGATGCAGTCACATACTGTGGTAGAGCGCCGCACTGCTACTACACTGCAGTAATACATGAAATTACATATAAATACAGTCATACACCTTTGATGTGGTTTTATAATGATTTGCAGTAATCATTATAAAAAACACTATTGTGCCCAAAACAATGCTGTCTGTGTATGCACCCCATAAATTAACCCATTGTGCCATGTATTGTGATCACCTACGCGAGTAAGTTACCAAAACAGATTGATCAAAGTTCGTTTGGTCTTCCGTTTGTCTTGACTCCATTCTTGGCTTCAGCTTCAAAAACTGCAAAAAAATCTGAACATGGAATTCCAGCCATAGAAATGTTTCCGTAATATTGCCTGAGGATTGCAAGAATAACATTTTCAGTGTGTGGCCATTGACCATGAGAGCACAATTCAAAGGATTTACTCTGGCTGGTTCACAAAGCGTAATGGTTACAAAAAGTGGCAGTGAGTTTGGCGGTCACGGTCAAGATTGGACACACAGCTTGGTGGTTGCAGTCTTCAATGAGCACACAGCTTGACAGTTACAGGCTCTGTTGTGCTCACATAGCAACTCGTGGTATTTAGTAAATGCAGCAACACTGTATACTTCTAATTATACAAATAGGGATGACACAGTTCCACCTCTCAGTAAATAAACATGGTGGAACTGGTTCAAAACCACTTGCCGAATACACAGGGCTTTCACTGGTCAAATGCCCAGATAACTTCCCCAGTACCTTAGCTGTGCACAATATAAAGGGGTCTGTACAAGTTAGTGCAAATACGTGAATCAACACTCATCATCGTGTTCTGAAACATCCCATTACAGGCCTATGCCAATTGGGAATTGTGATCATTGGATGTTCTCGGAAGTAAATCACACATTATTGAAATAATCATCAAAACAAGATGCTGCTACACCTCTTGTACAGAGGACAGAACAGAGGTGCAAAGGTAGGGCATCAGTTACATGGGCAATGCGGCCTGGTTAAACTGTTGGTTGCACTATTCCGCAGCCCCTTTAAAATGTAATAACTTGCAGCGCACATAAATTCTTTAAAGCAGTCCGCCTTTATTGTCCTGAGTTCTAGTCAGTGTTCTTTCCCGCTGATCCATCTCTCCAGCCTCCACCTTTTGAAAAAGGACCTGACGAGAGAAGGCTTTTGACCACAGGGGCCAAGCTGTCTCCCGCTAGTGGTGATCTGGTGAGTAATTATTGGTAGTGGGCTGCTGGGGGTGGGCACTATAGGGTGTCACTTTGGGTGATATAGCTTTGCCACTACTTGGGAGGGGGGGGGACACATTTGTCATTCTGCTTTCCCAATCCATAGGGGGAGGTTGGGGGCATTATAGATTGTAATTAGTTCATAGCTAGTATGCAGTCCTCTCTAGCAGTAAATCGTTCTAATATAGATGTGAATATCCTGAACCTGCTTTCTATATGCAGTCCTGTGTATACAGGCTGTATATGGAATAGGGAAGCTCCATGGAAGCACAGTATGTGGTCTATAGGAGTAGCATGTATCTACCTAAAAAGATCCTAGATGCAGACTTAAAGGGGTTATCTAAAGTCTAACACAGGCCCCCCAATCCCTAAGCCCCTCATATAGATTATACTTGCCCCACTCCCCGGAACCTGTGTCGCTCCTGATCCCCGCACAGCCGCCACTGCCAATAGCAGGACGCAGCGGATGCGAGCCTCCCTTGCAGCGCGGCCTGCTATTGGCTGCCTATCTCCCCCCCTACACTCCCTCTGTTAATGAATGCTTTCATCTACACACGTCAGGGACATGCGGCGGCTGCGGCTGTGCGGTAATCAGGGGCAACTCGTGTGTCGGGGAGTGAGGCAAGTATAATCAATTTGAGGGGCCCGGGCATTGGGGGGGGGGGGATTTGTTAGACTTTGCATAATCCCTTTAACTCCCTGCCAGTAACTTGTGCCCCCCAAAAATATACTCACAGGGTCTGAACTGAGGTCTGACACAGCAGTCTAATGGGGGTCTGATCTGATGTACTGATACAGGGGTATGATGAAAAATACTTTTTTTCAAATTTTCCTCTTCTAAAACCTAGGTGCGTCTTATCATCAGGTTCATCTTATAAAGCGAAAAATACGGTATGTATGGTACATATGTACTGAGCCTGGTTCTACTGCTGTATGCACGCACTAAGTTTGTTTTCTGCGCTGTATCCATGTATTAAGCTTGGTTCTGGTACTGTATTTTTGTAATGAGCCTGGTTCTGGTATAATTTTTTTTTCTAAATCTTCAGCATTTTCAAAACTTAAAACAGAAGCTACATCTAAAGAAAAAGGTGAAACAGTTATAGCTATTAATCTGGGTGTCCCCCAAAAAATTATCTAGAGACCATGGGTTTTATTTCGTTGGTTGAGCTGGAATCCTTTATGTGATCTGCATTTATATATTTGACAGCTAACGCATTTTGTACGGTTCTTACAACCCATGGGGAACAATACATTACTAAATTCCTGTTTGAGTAACTCCATTGTATGTTCCATTCAGCATCTGCAGTGGAGGTGTTATAATTGAAACCCTTGTAAGGAAATTAGAGTATTTTTTATTCTTATCCGGGATTCTTACTAATGTGCATGCTTCTGCAGCTGTCCTGCTTGGTATTTTTTGTTTCTGGTATTGCAGTATTGTGCTGGCTCATGTGCAGACTGATTTCCCAGGAGATGGCAGTTAGACAAAACAGGACACAGAGAGGAGTCGCACAGCTTGAAGGTTTCACCATGGACACATCACAGCCTCTGCTTTTGTATCACTACAACAGAAAATGTCACAGCAGCTCACAGTGAAAAGGGGAGAGGAGCTCACACAAGGCACTGACAGTCTGTAATACACTACCACACAGCGCCACTCAGTGGCAGTGCAAAAAAATACAACAGTCAAGTCATGGAAAAATACACAATATATATAATTTATACAGAAACATAACATCAACACAACATTAATGGCAATATCCTAACAAGTAAGGGAAATTTACATTCCAAGGTAAATCTTAACAGCAAAAGTACTGTTAATCATATTTTTATATTCCTAAATCTATCTCATATGAGATATATATATATATATATATACACACAGTACAGACCAAAAGTTTGGACACAGCTTCTCATTCAAAGAGTTTTCTTTATTTTCATGACTATAAAAATTGTAGATTCACACTGAAGGCATCAAAACTATGAATTAACACATGTGGAATTATATACATAACAAAAAAGTGTGAAACAACTGAAATATGTCATATTGTAGGTTCTTCAAAGTAGCCACCTTTTGCTTTGATTACTGCTTTGCACACTCTTGGCATTCTCTTGATGAGCTTCAAGAGGTAGTCACCTGAAATGGTCTTCCAACAGTCTTGAAGGAGTTCCCAGAGATGCTTAGCACTTGTTGGCCCTTTTGCCTTCACTCTGCGGTCCAGCTTACCCCAAACCATCTCGATTGGGTTCAGGTCCGGTGACTGTGGAGGCTAGGTCATCTGGCGCAGCACCCCATCACTCTCCTTCATGGTCAAATAGCCCTTACACAGCCTGGAGGTGTGTTTGGGGTCATTGTCCTATTGAAAAATAAATGATGGTCCAACTAAACGCAAACCGGATGGAATAGCATGCCGCTGCAAGATGCTGTGGTAGCCATGCTGGTTCAGTATGCCTTCAATTTTGAATAAATCCCCAACAGTGTCACCAGCAAAGCACCATCACACCTCCTCCTCCATGCTTCACGGTGGGAACCAGGCATGTAGAGTCCATCCGTTCACCTTTTCTGCGTCGCACAAAGACACGGTGGTTGGAACCAAAGATCTCAAATTTGGACTCATCAGACCAAAGCACAGATTTCCACTGGTCTAATGTCCATTCCTTGTGTTCTTTAGCCCAAACAAGTCTCTTCTGCTTGTTGCCTGTCCTTAGCAGTGGTTTCCTAGCAGATATTCTACCATGAAGGCCTGATTCACACAGTCTCCTCTTAACAGTTGTTCTAAAGTGTCAGGGAACCATGAACCAGACGTACAACAAGAGATAAGTGGAAATAAGAAGGCTTTATTGAAAATAAAGCTGTAAGGCAAAAGTCCAAATGGATGGCTAAACCGAAGCAGGGTCTTGCGAAGCCAGAGGTCAGGAACCAGAAGGGTAGTCAGACGAAGCCTGGATCAGGAACCAGCAGGGTAGTCAGACGAAGCCAGGATCAGGAACCAGCAGGGTAGTCAGACGAAGCCAGGATCAGGAACCAGCAGGGTAGTCAGACGAAGCCAGGATCAGGAACCAGAAGCAGCAGCAGTCTTAGAAGCATGTGAACACAGGAGGACCAAGCAAGGAACTGAAGCCACAGACCTCCTATATATATGAGCTGGGCATCCAGCTCCTCCCAGTGGGAAGGAGAAGCCGCAGGGTGGGAGGCTACAAGAAACCCAGAAACCAAGATGGCCGCCAGCACATGTCAAACGAAGGAGAACAGCCAGAAGGTAAGACCATGACAGTACCTCCCCCTCAAGGGCCCCTCCTCCGCGGAGTAAAGAACGGTTTCTGAGGGAAGCGTGCGTGGAAGGCTCGGAGCAAGGCAGGAGCATGGACATCTGCGGAGGGAACCCAGGAACGCTCCTCTGGACCATAACCACGCCAATGGACCAAAAACTGCACCCGACCGCGGACCAGGCGTGAGTCCAGGATATTGCTCACCTCATACTCCTCACGATTGCCCACTTGGACCGGACGAGGCCGAGGAACCGAGGAAGTGAAACGATTACACACCAGTGGCTTCAACAGGGAGACATGAAACACGTTGGAGATCCGCATGCCAGGAGGAAGCGCAAGGGCATAGGCTACCGGGTTTACCCTGCGAAGCACTCGGAAGGGACCAACAAAGCGAGGCGCCAGCTTGGGAGTGGGCACTCGAAGGTTGAGGTTGCGGGTGGACAACCATACGCGGTCTCCGACCTGGTAGGAAGGAGCGGGCGCTCGTCTGCGATCCGCCTGGAGTCTCTGGCGCTGCGCAGAGACCTCAAGGGACCTCTGGATCTGTACCCAAGAAGCACGTAGGACGGAAAGGTGATCCTCCACAGCCGGAATATCCTGGGGAGAGAATACCTCCGGTAACACGGCAGGTTGGAACCCATAATTGGCCATGAAGGGAGACGTCCCAGAGGAAGAGTTCACCGCCGTGTTCCTGGCAAACTCAGCCCAAGGCAGGAGGTCAACCCAATTGTCTTGGTGATCGGAGACATAGCAACGAAGGAATCGCTCCAAGGCCTGATTGGATCGTTCTGCGGCCCCATTGGACTGAGGGTGGTAGGCCGAGGAGAAATAAAGATGAATCCCCAACTGGGAGCAAAAGGCGCGCCAGAACCTGGACACAAACTGACTCCCCCGATCCGACACAATCTCCTTGGGCAAACTGTGCAACCGGAAGACCTCCCTGGCAAAAATCGAGGCCAACTCTTGTGCAGAGGGTAACTTCTTGAGAGGAACACAGTGGCACATTTTGGAAAACCGATCCACAATCATGAGAATGACCGTATGGCCTCGGGATGCAGGGAGGTCCACAATGAAATCCATCCCCAGGTGTGACCATGGACGCTCCCCGGTGGCTATGGGTTGCAAAAGGCCCAACGGAAGGTGCCGAGGGGACTTACTCTGGGCACAAACGGAGCATGCCGCTACATATGCGGCGATGTCGGAGCGTAGAGAAGGCCACCAGAACAGACGTGAAACAGCCCAGGACAGCTGATTCTTTCCAGGATGCCCCGCGGCCTTGGAGTTATGGTAGGTTCGCAACAACCGAGTGCGCAACTCCTCAGGCACAAAACATCTGCCGTTGGATCTCCCAGAGGGAGCACCAGATTGAGCCGCCAAAATCTGCTCACCCAGGGGAGAGGTCAGGCTGGTGCGAATAGCGGCCAGGATCTGATTCGGAGGTATGACCGAGGTCGGAATCGACTCCTCCCCGGACAGCTCGGAGTACTGCCGTGATAAGGCATCCGCTCTAATGTTCTTGGAACCGGGTAGGTAGGAGACCACGTAATTAAAACGTGACAAGAACAGAGCCCATCTGGCCTGACGTGGTGTCAATCTCTTGGCCTCAGAGAGGTAGGTCAGATTCTTGTGGTCCGTCAGGATGACAACCGGAACCACCGAGCCCTCGAGCAAGTGCCTCCATTCTTTAAGGGCCTGCACGATGGCCAATAACTCCCTGTCACCAATCTGATAGTTGCACTCCGCGGAATACAGTTTCCGGGAGTAAAACCCACAGGGAAGCAGAGGACCCTCTGGTGTTCTACGCTGAGACAGAAGGGCGCCTACTCCCGTCTCAGACGCGTCCACCTCGAGGACAAACGGCAACCCAGGGTTGGGATGCGACAGAATCGGAGCCGACACAAAGGCGGACTTTAGAGCCTCAAAAGCTCGGATGGCCTCGAGCGGCCAGACCTGGGGATTACTGCCCTTCCTGGTCAGATCCGTGAGAGGCTTGGCTAGCATGGAAAAGTCCCTGATGAACTTCCGATAATAATTGGCGAAGCCCAAAAAGCGCTGCAGGGCACGAAGACCACTGGGCTGGGGCCACTGTAAGACAGCCGAAACCTTCTCAGGATCCATGGAGAACCCCTCAGCGGAAATGATGTAACCTAAGAAGGTTACCTGGGATCGGTGAAATTCGCATTTCTCAAGCTTACCGAACAGCTTGTTCTCTCGTAACCGTTGCAACACTCGTCGGACATCCAGAATGTGGGCCTCCATGGATTCAGAATATACCAAGATGTCATCCAAATAGACCACCACACACTGCTGCAACAGGTCACGGAAAACATCGTTGATGAATTCCTGGAAGACTGCGGGCGCATTGCACAACCCAAAGGGCATAACCAAGGATTCATAATGACCGGTCCTGGTGTTAAACGCGGTCTTCCACTCATCGCCCGCCTTGATCCTTACCAGGTTATATGCCGCCCTCAGGTCGAGTTTGGTAAAGACCGTGGCCCCTTTGAGGCGATCGAACAGCTCGGAAATCAAGGGTATCGGGTAAGCGTTCTTGATCGTGATGCGATTGAGACCCCTGTAATCGATGCAAGGCCTCAACTCACCGCCCTTCTTTTTCACAAAGAAAAATCCAGCCCCTGCCGGGGACGAGGATTTGCGAATGTGTCCGCGTGAAAGCGCCTCCCTCACGTACTCCTCCATGGCCTCATTCTCCGCTACCGACAGTGGATAGACTTTGCCACGAGGAGGAACGCCACCAGATTGTAACTCTATGGCACAATCGTATGGGCGATGCGGAGGTAGGGCAACCGCACGCACCTTATCAAATACATCCCAGTACTCCTCGTATTCAGGAGGCAACAGAGAGTCCGAGGAAGTACACAGCAACTTGACAGGCCCATGGATGCAACTAGCCCCACACTGCGGTGACCACGAGAGGATCTCGGCCGATCTCCAATCGAAAGTCGGATTATGCTTCTGGAGCCAGGGGTACCCCAAGACCACCGAGTAGTGTGGAGACGAAATAACCTGGAGACAGACCGACTCTCTGTGAACGGCACCAATGGCCATCCCCACTGGAAGGGTCTCCTGAGTCACGTGTGGCGGCAGAAGGGGTCTGCCGTCTATCGCCTCAAGAGCCAGTGGGGAACCTCGAGGCTGCAGAGGAATGGAATTGGCGGCAGCGAACACACTATCAATGAACAAACCACCAGCACCAGAGTCCACCAACGCCTGGGTCGTCACCGAACCCCCGACCCAGGAGAGGACAACAGTAATCAGTGGTTTGTCAACACGGGAAACCGGGGATGAGGGGACTCCACCCAAGATCTGCCCCCGACAGGATCTCAGGTGCGAGCGTTTCCCGGACGGTTCGGGCATGCCAACCAAAAATGCCCACCGAGACCACAGTACATGCATCGGCCCTCGCGTCTCCGGAGTACCCTCTCCCCCTCGGACAGGCAAGCAAACCCCAGCTGCATGGGTTCACCCCCAGACGAGTCACCCCCAGGAGGCGTGGGAGGAGAGGGAGGCACGGGTGGGACAGCAAACGTAGGCACCAATCTGTTAGAAGACCTCCGCAGGCTCTCCTTAAAGGAAGGTCTCTCCCTGAGTCTGGTGTCAATCAAAATCAGGAAAGAAATAAGGGACTCGAGCTCCACTGGTAGGTCCTTAGCTGCAACCTCATCCTTCAAGGCATCCGAGAGACCATGAGAGAAAGCTGCGACCAGAGCCTCATTATTCCAGCCCACCTCTGCTGCCAGGGTACGAAACTCAATGGCGTATTCAGCTACGGATCGTGAACCCTGTCTGATGGACATAAGGAGCTTCGCAGCAGAGGCAGCACGAGCCGGCACATCGAATACCTTCCGAAGAGAAGCAACAAAACCGGAAAACTCGGCAACCACCGGATTGTTGTTCTCCCATAAAGGGCTGGCCCAGGCCAAGGCCTTGTCCGAGAGCAGCGAGATCAAGAAGCCCACCTTTGATCTCTCAGTAGGAAAGGCATGTGGCAGCAACTCGAAATAAATGCCCACCTGGTTAAGGAAACCTCGGCACTGAGTTGGCTCTCCCCCAAAGCGCTGTGGAAGGGGGGCAGAACCGGTCATACCCCGAAACACCGCAGGCGCAGCAACAGGTGTCGGGGTAGACTCTGGCGCAACAACCGGAGCGGCAGTAGGAGCGGGCCCAGGAGCGACAACCGACCCATCGGCAACGGAAGCTAAATGAGCCGTGCGTTCAAGCAGGGTTTGCAACGCCACAGCGAACCGACCCAACAGGTGATCCTGCTGATCAAGTCTGGCAACCAGCGTAGGTAGCGAGGATGGCCCTGTACCGTCAGAATTCATGGCTTGGTCCTAATGTCAGGGAACCATGAACCAGACGTACAACAAGAGATAAGTGGAAATAAGAATGCTTTATTGAAAATAAAGCTGTAAGGCAAAAGTCCAAATGGATGGCTAAACCGAAGCAGGGTCTTGCGAAGCCAGAGGTCAGGAACCAGAAGGGTAGTCAGACGAAGCCTGGATCAGGAACCAGCAGGGTAGTCAGACGAAGCCAGGATCAGGAACCAGCAGGGTAGTCAGACGAAGCCAGGATCAGGAACCAGCAGGGTAGTCAGACGAAGCCAGGATCAGGAACCAGAAGCAGCAGCAGTCTTAGAAGCATGTGAACACAGGAGGACCAAGCAAGGAACTGAAGCCACAGACCTCCTATATATATGAGCTGGGCATCCAGCTCCTCCCAGTGGGAAGGAGAAGCCGCAGGGTGGGAGGCTACAAGAAACCCAGAAACCAAGATGGCCGCCAGCACATGTCAAACGAAGGAGAACAGCCAGAAGGTAAGACCATGACATAGAGATGTGTCTGCTGCTAGAACTCTGTGTGGCATTGACCTGGTCTCTAATCTGAGCTGCTGTTAACCTGCGATTTCTGAGGCTGGTGACTTGGATGAACTTATCCTCCGCAGCAGAGGTGACTCTTGGTCTTCCTTTCCTGGGGCGGTCCGCATGTGAGCCAGTTTCTTTGTAGCGCTTGATGGTTTTTGTGACTGCACTTGGGGACACTTTCAACCTGGTCCAATCCCACAAAAGATCTATTGCAGCAAAAATTGCTGAAAAAGTTAAGGCTGTCTACAATAGAAAGGTGTCCACCAATGAAAGCACCTTCAGTTGACATGTGGGCATCAGTGGAAGGACAGGATGTACTATGGAAGGAAAACAAGTCAGCAGAGGCAGAGTCAATGTTCTGCTGAGAAACCTTGGGTCATAGTATTCATGTGGATATTACTTTGACATGTACAGTTGAAACCAGAATTATACATACACTATATAAAAAGACACATATGCATGTTTTTCTCAATATCTGACATGAAATCAGAATAAACATTTCCTGTTTTTGGTCAATTAGGATTACCATAAATATTGTTTGCCAGATGCCAGAATAATGAGAGAGAGAAAATGTTTTAAGGCATTTTTATTACTTTCTGCAAAGTCAAAAGTTTACATACATTTCATTAATATTTGGTACCATTGCCCTTAAACTATATGACTTGGGTAAAACATTTTGGATATCCTTCCACAAGCTTCTCACAATCAGGGCTGTCTTTAACCAGGGGAAAAAGGGGCAGCTGCCCCGGGACCACCTGCTCCTGGGGGGCCCAAGGCAGCTGCCTCTTGAGCCCTGAAAGCCACTGCCCCGGGTGTCAGGCTGTCAGCTACACAGGGGGTGCTGCCATGCCATGCCTGCCGGCACTCCAGGCAGCGTACTGTGAGAGCTGCGATTCTCTAGGACCTTAGATGACATAATCACCATGTGACCAGTAACCTAGCAATATTACTGGTCACATGGCTATGAGGTCATCAAGGTCCTACCAGGAGTGTTGCTGTAGAAGTTTGCCTTAACTGTGAAGCTTTTTTTGTGAAGATTACATCAGAAAATGGTCACAGGGGCTGTTATGCTAATATACTGTAAACTACTGTATAGTGGGGTGCTGTATAGTGTGGGGGCCTGTATAGTGTGGGGGGCTGTATACTGTGGGGGGGCTGTATAGTGTGGGGGGCTGTATATTGTGGGGGGCTGTATATTGTGGAGTGCTATACTGCTGTACTGTATAGTGTGGGGGGCTGTATACTGTGGGTGCTGTATATTGTGGAGTGCTATACTGCTGTACTGTATACTGTGGGGGGCTGTATACTGTAGGTGCTGTATATTGTGGAGTGCTATACTGCTGTACTGTATAGTGTGGGGGCTGTATACTGTAGGTGCTGTATATTGTGGAATGCTATACTGCTGTACTGTATACTGTGGGTGGCTGTATATTGTGGAGTGCTATACTGCTGTACTGTATACTGTGGGGGGCTGTATACTGTAGGTGCTGTATATTGTACAGTGCTATACTACTTTACTGTATAATTTGGGGTGCTGTATACTGCTCTACTGTGAGGTGTTGTATACTGTGGGGTGCTGTATACTGTGGGCTGCTGTACTGCTCTACTATATACTGTGGGGTACTGTATAGTGTAGGGTGCTATACTGCATACTGTGTGGTGCTGTATACTATAGGGTGCTATACTGCATATTGTGGGGTGCACTGTAACACTAGGGTGAGCCGAGCCCTGGTCTCCTTCCTGCAGAGCGGTGCCCACTTCCAGCCTGAGCCCAGCTGCCCAAAGCACTGATCCTGAGCCGCTGGAGTCTTTAGAACTGGAAGTATTTACAGTCATTCACTGTACTCTACCAGATGTGTGGATTTTTTGTGTGTGTGTTGTGGTGGAGGGCTTGATTGCCTACTAAGGAGTGGAAAGACGGGATCCAAGGGGCCCAAGTAAATTTTTGCCCAGGGTCCAATCAATATTAAAGATGGCCCTGCTCACAATAGTTGGTTGGAATTTGGGACTGTTCCTCGTGACAAAACTGGTGTCACTGAGCCATGTTTGTTGGTCGCCTTGCTCGCACCTGCCTTTTCAGCTTTGCCCATACATTTTCAATAGGATTGAGATCAGGACTTTGTGATGTCCACTCCAAAACATTGACTTTATAACCAGTTTGGCAGTATGCTTCGGGTCATTGTCCATTTGGAAGACCCATTTCCGCCCAAGCTTTAACTTCCTGGCTGATGTCTTGAGATGTTGCTTCAGTATGTGTAACAAACTCTGTAGAGACGAGATGCGACTGAAAGAATTTTGCTATGGCGGTCTGGGTCAAACAGAGGAGAAGAGGAAAGAGAAGATCTACATGACAGGATATGTCATTGGAAGTAAGAAGTATGTGGTGCTGTATTCCCCTATATGTAGAGCTAACTCACTACTGTGACCTACGTCTCATCTTCTCCTCCAAGTATTTTTTGTTATCATAATCGTATGTATTTTAAATTTGGCAACTAAAATTTTAATTTGTCACCTGCAGTCCTATGTAACAGCCCAGATAACAGTGATAACTTTCTGTGTACAGATAATGTAGTAGATGTTCCATGCAGTCCTATGTAACACCCCACATAACACAATAGTTCACTGTGTTATGTGGGGTGTAACATAGGACTGCAGCTGACATCTATGACATCTGTACTCAAAGTTATGGGATGGTGGGGGTCCGACTCCTGGCACCCCCGCCAATCAGATGTTAAAGTGAGCGCTGCAGCCTCTTTGCTCCTTACCAAGCACAGCACTGTCCTTTTGATAGCACTGCACTTGGTGTTACAGCTCAGACCCAATCACGCAGATGGGACAGAGCTGCACCTAGACCATGTGAACTATGTAATAGGCCTAGGAAGAGACTTTGGCGCCTACGAAGCACCGCAGCCTCTACATACAGAAAAAATAATAATGGGGGGGGGGGGGGGGGTTTGGGGGTTTATGAATTGGGTAGACAGCCCGGGCCTATCATGCACTTAATCTGCCCCTGGTCAGGCCACAGGACATGTCCCCAAAAATGTAGATTTGGCTTTTTAATATTTCTTTTGGAGTAATGGCTTCTTCCTGGCCGAGTGGCCTTTCAGCCCATGTTGATACAGTACTAGTTTCACTGTGGATATTGACACAATCTTACCAGCTTCCGCCATCATCTTCACAAGGTCTTTTGCTTTGGTTCTTGGGTTGATATTCACGTCGGACCAAAGCACGTTCATCTCTAGGACACAGAATCGGTCTCCTTCCTGAGCAGTATGATGGCTGGACATTCCCATCTTGTTTGTACTTGAGTATAATTGTTTGTACAGGTGAACGAGGCGCCTTCAGGTATCTTGAAATTGCACCCAAGGTTGAGCCAGACTTGTGCAAGTCCACAGTTCTCTTCCTGATATCTTGGCTGATTTCTTTAGACAAAGAAGCAGTGTGTTTCAGGTGTGCATTTAAATACACCCACAGGTCTGTCTCTAATTAACTCAGATGTTGCCAACAAACCTAACAGAAGCTTCCAAATACATGACATCATCATATGGGCAGTACAGAATTGCGTAAAACCATAGCAATCTTAGTGTATGTAAACTTTTGAAATTGCAAAAAATAATAAAAATGCCTTAAAGCATTATCTCTCTCATTATTCTGGCATTTGGCAAATAATAATTATGGTAATCCTAATTGACCAAAATGAGGAAATGTTTATTCTGATTTCATGTCAGATATTGAGAAAACATGCATATGTGTCTTTTTATATGGTGTATGTAAACTTCTGGTTTCAACTGTAGCACCTACCTAAACATTACTGCATTTATGTATTTGCTAAGCATCTCTAATTTATTAGCATAGCATTTGCAATATAATATACCTTTGTACTTTATTTGGTTTGTAGAGTGCTGTTTTATTAACATTACTGCAGACCAGGCACACACCTCCATGGCAGTGATCTCTTTAAGGCTAGTTTCACACTAGCGTTAGTGAGATCTAGCAGGGAACAGCCTACCGGGTATCTCTGGATCGGACGTCGCCGGAAACTACATGGTTGCCGCCGATCCCTATTATAGTTAACAGCATCAACTTTTTAAGTAATTTTTTTTGTAGGCAGCTTGCGGCATCTCACTAACGCTAGTGTGAAACTAGCCTTAGTCGGGAGATACGAACTCTTACAGATTGAGGCTAAATGCACAAAATCCGCACTGTAGGTCATGTACATTGTATTATATGAGAATTTTAAATTCTCAATGCACATGATGCAGATTTTTTCTGCACGGATTTTGACCTGCAGTGTGGATTTTAAAATCCGCAGCATGTCAATTTATTTTATTTTTCCTGACCGGATTTTGTCCATTAACTTTAATTGGGAGAGTAAAATCCACATGCGGAATATCTGCACCAATTAATGCAGATTGACCACACGGATTTGCCTGCGAACACCTGCGGATTTCAGTGTGGATTCTCCGCACATGAATCCTGAATGTGTGCATGTACCCTGATAGTTAAAGGGGTATTCCCATCTTAGACAATGGGGGCATATCGCTAGGATATGCCCCCATATTCTGATAGGTGCGGGTCCCACCGCCGGGACCCGCACCTACACCTATATCGAGAACGGAGCAGGGAGCGCTGTGGCTGGGAGGACCCCAGATTTCCTGGGGTCCGTCCACCACCAAGCGCTAATTCCTACCTCTCCCATAGAAGTGAATGGGAGCGTGCCACGCATGTGCAGCCCACGATCCCATTCATTTCTATGGGGCAGACAGCAATAGCCGAGCCAGCGCTCGGCTATTCTCGGGGGCCCCATAGAAATGAATGGAGAGCGGCTGTGCATGCGCAGTGCGCTCTCCTTCACTTGCGGCGCTCCGTTCTCGATATAGGTGCAGGTCCCAGCGGTAGGACCCGCACCTATAAGACAATGTGGGTGTATCCTAGCGATATGCCCCCATTGTCTGAGATGAGAAAACCCCTTTAACCACCTCCCGACCGCCGTACGCATATATGCGTCCGGGAGGTGGTTGCTTTATTCCTCCTGGACGCATATACGCGTCTTCTCGCGAGACGCGAGATTTCCTGTGAACGCGCGCCAGGCGCTCACAGGAACAGAAGGTAAGCGAGTGGATCTCCAGCCTGCCAGCGGCGATCGCTCGCTGGCAGGCTGGCGATCCGAATTTTTTAACCCCTAACAGGTATATTAGACGCTGTTTTCATAACAGCGTCTAATATACCTCCTACCTGGTCCTCTGGTGGTCCCTTTTGTTAGGATCGACCACCAGAGGACTCAGGTAGGTCAGTACAGTCCCACCAAACACCACACTACACTACACTACACTACACCCCCCCCCCCGTCACTTATTAACCCCTTATAAACCCCTGATCACCCCATATAAACTCCCTGATCACCCCCCTGTCATTGATCACCGCCCTGTCATTGATCACCCCCCTGTCAGGCTCCGTTCAGACGTCCGCATGATTTTTACGGATCCGATCCATGTATCCATGGATCCGTAAAAATCATGCGGACGTCTGAATGGAGCCTTACAGGGGGGTGATCAATGACAGGCGGGTGATCACCCATATACACTCCCTGATCACCCCCTGTCATTGATCACCGCCCTGTCAGGCTACATTCAGACGTCCGCATGATTTTTACGGATCCGATCCATGTATCCATGGATCCGTAAAAATCATGCGGACGTCTGAATGGAGCCTTACAGGGGGGTGATCAATGACAGGCGGGTGATCACCCATATACACTCCATGATCACCCCCTGTCATTGATCACCCCCCTGTCATTGATCACCCCCCTGTCAGGCTCCATTCAGACGTCCGCATGATTTTTACGGATCCGATCCATGTATCCATGGATCCGTAAAAATCATGCGGACGTCTGAATGGAGCCTTACAGGGGGGTGATCAATGACAGGCGGGTGATCACCCATATACACTCCCTGATCACCCCCTGTCATTGATCACCCCCCTGTCATTGATCACCCCCCTGTCAGGCTCCATTCAGACGTCCGCATGATTTTTACGGATCCGATCCATGTATCCATGGATCCGTAAAAATCATGCGGACGTCTGAATGGAGCCTTACAGGGGGGGTGATCAGTGACAGGGGGGTGATAACCCTGATTACCCTGATCACCCCCTGTCATTGATAACCCCCCTGTAAGGCTCCATTCAGACGTCCGCATGCGTTCTGTGGATCCGATCCATGTATCCATGGATCCGTAAAAAATCATGCGGATGTCTGAATGGAGCCTTACAGGGGGGGTGATCAGTGACAGGGGGGTGATCACCCTGATCACCCCCTGTCATTGATAACCCCCCTGTAAGGCTCCATTCAGACGTCCGCATGCGTTCTGTGGATCCGATCCATGTATCCATGGATCCGTAAAAAATCATGCGGATGTCTGAATGGAGCCTTACAGGGGGGGTGATCAGTGACAGGGGGGTGATCACCCTGATTACCCTGATCACCCCCTGTCATTGATAACCCCCCTGTAAGGCTCCATTCAGACGTCCGCATGCGTTCTGTGGATCCGATACATGTATCCATGGATCCGTAAAAAATCATGCGGATGTCTGAATGGAGCCTTACAGGGGGGGTGATCAGTGACAGGGGGGTGATCACTCTGATTACCCTGATCACCCCCTGTCATTGATAACCCCCCTGTAAGGCTCCATTCAGACGTCCGCATGCGTTCTGTGGATCCGATACATGTATCCATGGATCCGTAAAAAATCATGCGGATGTCTGAATGGAACCTTACAGGGGGGGTGATCAGTGACAGGGGGGTGATCACCCTGATCACCCTGATCACCCCCTGTCATTGATAACCCCCCTGTAAGGCTCCATTCAGACGTCCGCATGCGTTTTGTGGATCCGATCCATGTATCCATGGATCCGTAAAAATCATGCGGACGTCTGAATGGAGCCTTACAGGGGGGTGATCAGTGACAGGGGGGTGATCACCCTGATTACCCTGATCACCCCCTGTCATTGATAACCCCCTGTAAGGCTCCATTCAGACGTCCGCATGCGTTCTGTGGATCCGATCCATGTATCCGTAAAAATCATGCGGACGTCTGAATGGAGCCTTACAGGGGGGGTGATCAATGACAGAGGGGTGATCAGGGAGTCTATATGGGTGATCACCCCCCTGTCATTGATCACCCCCCTGTCATTGATCACTCCCCCCCTGGTAAGGCTCCATTCAGCCATTTTTTTTGGCACAAGTTAGCGGACATTTTTTGTTTGTTTTGTTTTTCTTACAAAGTCTCATATTCCACTAACTTGTGTCAAAAAATAAAATCTCCCATGAACTCACCATACCCCTCACGGAATCCAAATGCGTAAACATTTTTAGACATTTATATTCCAGACTTCTCACGCTTTAGGGCCCCTAAAAAGCCAGGGCAGTATAAATACCCCACATGTGACCCCATTTCGGAAAGAAGACACCCCAAGGTATTCCGTGAGGGGCATATTGAGTCCATGAAAGATTGAAATTTTTGTCCTAAGTTAGCGGAAAGTGAGACTTTGTGAGAAAAAAAATAAAAAAATCAATATCCGCTAACTTGTGCAAAAAAAATAAAAATTCTAGGAACTCGCCATGCGCCTCATTGAATACCTTGGGGTGTCTTCTTTCCAAAGTGGGGTCACATGTGGGGTATTTATACTGCCCTGGCTTTTTAGGGGCCCGAAAGTATGAGAAGAAGTCTGGGATCCAAATGTCTAAAAATGCCCTCCTAAAAGGAATTTGGGCCCCTTTGCGCATCTAGGCTGCAAAAAAGTGTCACACATGTGGTATCGCCATACTCAGGAGAAGTTGGGGAATGTGTTTTGGGGTGTCATTTTACATATACCCATGCTGGGTGAGATAAATATCTTGGTCAAATGCCAACTTTGTATAAAAAAATGGGAAAAGTTGTCTTTTGCCAAGATATTTCTCTCACCCAGCATGGGTATATGTAAAATGACCCCCCAAAACACATTGCCCAACTTCTCCTGAGTACGGCGATACCAGATGTGTGACACTTTTTTGCAGCCAAGGTGGGCAAAGGGGCACCTTTCGGATTTCGCAGGCCATTTTTTTTACACATTTTGATTTCAAGGTACTTCTTACACATTTGGGCCCCTAAATTGCCAGGGCAGTATAACTACGCCACAAGTGACCCCATTTTGGAAAGAAGACACCCCAAGGTATTCCGTGGGGGGCACGGCGAGTTCCTAGAATTTTTTATTTTTTGTCACAATTTAGCGGAAAATGATGATTTTTCTTTTTTTTTCTTTTTTCCTTACAAAGTCTCATATTCCACTAACTTGCGACAAAAAATAAAAAATTCTAGGAACTCGCCATGCCCCTCACGGAATACCTTGGGGTGTCTTCTTTCCAAAATGGGGTCACTTGTGGGGTAGTTATACTGCCCTGGCAATTTAGGGGCCCAAATGTGTGAGAAGAACTTTGCAATCAAAATGTGTAAAAAATGCCCTGCAAAATCCGAAAGGTGCACTTTGGAATATGTGCCCCTTTGCCCACCTTGGCAGCAAAAAAGTGTGACACATCTGGTATCGCCGTACTCAGGAGAAGTTGGGCAATGTGTTTTGGGGTGTCATTTTACATATACCCATGCTGGGTGAGAAAAATATCTTGGTCAAATGCCAACTTTGTATAAAAAAATTGGAAAAGTTGTCTTTTGCCAAGATATTTCTCTCACCCAGCATGGGTATATGTAAAATGACAGCCCAAAACACATTCCCCAACTTCTCCTGAGTACGGCGATACCAGATGTGTGACACTAGTTTGATGCCAAGGTGGGCAAAGGGGCACATATTCCAAAGTGCACCTTTCGGATTTCACCGGTCATTTTTTACAGATTTTGATTGCAAAGTTCTTCTCACACATATGGGCCCCTAAATTGCCAGGGCAGTATAACTACCCCACAAGTGACCCCATTTTGGAAAGAAGACACCCCAAGGTATTCCGTGAGGGGCATGGCGAGTTCCTAGAATTTTTTATTTTTTGTCGCAAGTTAGTGGAATATGAGACTTTGTAAGAAAAAAAGAGAAAAAAAAATAAATCATCATTTTCCGCTAACTTGTGACAAAAATAAAAAATTCTAGGAACTCGCAGTGCCCCTCACGGAATACCTTAGGGTGTCTTCTTTCCAAAATGGGGTCACTTGTGGCGTAGTTATACTGCCCTGGCAATTTAGGGGCCCATATGTGTGAGAAGAACTTTGCAATCAAAATGTGTAAAAAATGACCGTGCAAAATCCGAAAGGTGCACTTTGGAATATGTGCCCCTTTGTCCACCTTGGCAGAAAAAAAGTGTGACACATCTGGTATCGCCGTACTCAGGAGAAGTTGGGGAATGTGTTTTGGGGTGTCATTTTACATATACCCATGCTGGGTGAGAGAAAATATCTTGGTCAAATGCCAACTTTGTATAAAAAAATGGGAAAAGTTGTCTTTTGCCAAGATATTTCTCTCACCCAGCATGGGTATATGTAAAATGACACCCCAAAACACATTCCCCAACTTCTCCTGAGTACGGCGATACCACATGTGTCACACTTTTTTGCTGCCAAGGTGGGCAAAGGGGCGCATATTCCAAAGTGCACCTTTCGGATTTCACCGGTCATTTCTTGCACATTTTGATTGCAAAGTTCTTCTCACACATTTGGGCCCCTAAATTGCCAGGGCAGTATAACTACCCCACAAGTGACCCCATTTTGGAAAGAAGACACCCCAAGGTATTCTGTGAGGGGCATGGTGAGTTCCTAGAATTTTTTATTTTTTGTCGCAAGTTAGTGGAATATGAGACTTTGTAAGAAAAAAAATAAATAAAAAATCATCATCATTTTCCGCTAACTTGTGACAAAAAATAAAAAGTTCTATGAACTCACTATGCCCATCAGCGAATACCTTAGGGTGTCTACTTTCCGAAATGGGGTCATTTGTGGGGTTTTTCTACTGTTTGGGCATTGTAGAACCTCAGGAAACATGACAGGTGCTCAGAAAAGTCAGAGCCGTTTCAAAAAGCGGAAATTCACATTTTTGTACCATAGTTTGTAAATGCTATAACTTTTACCCAAACCATTTTTTTTTTTGCCCAAACATTTTTTTTTTTATCAAAGACATGTAGAACTATAAATTTAGCGAAAAATTTATATATGGATGTCGTTTTTTTTGCAAAATTTCACAGCTGAAAGTGAAAAATTTCATTTTTTTGCAAAAAAATCGTTACATTTTGATTAATAACAAAAAAAGGAAAAATGTCAGCAGCAATAAAATACCACCAAATGAAAGCTCCATTAGTGAGAAGAAAAGGAGGTAAAATTCATTTGGGTGGTAAGTTGCATGACCGAGCGATAAACGGTGAAAGTAGTGTAGTGCCGAAGTGTAAAAAGTGGCCTGGTCATGAAGGGGGTTTCACCTAGCGGGGCTGAAGTGGTTAAGGGTGTTGATGTGTCCTCCAAATTCCCTAGAACTCAATCTAATCAATCTGAGGGATGTGCTGAAAAAAACAGCCCAATCCAGGGAGACCCCACCTTACAACTTACAGGACTTAAACGGTTCATCCCATGAATCGTGTAAAAATGAAAATCAGACATCATACAGTACATGCACTGTCTTTCTAACAAAGCTAGAACCAGCCCTGTACCTACACATGGATCCAGAGATCTCCCCATTCATTGCTCTGCTAGATTTAGTTCACGCTGCGAGCTCAGGAGTCGTGTCCTTTCTGCAGCTGGTGGCAGTTAAAGGATTGAACAGAGCATGCGCAAACAGCAGGACGCACAGCGCCGCTCAAACTGTAGTGGTCATGCTTGATTACAGCATTTTATTTAAGAGCTGAGCTGCCACTGCACCTTGTGCTTCCTGTTGCACTCAAAGTACTAATTCTGTTGCTGGAAGCAGGAAACAACTGGTCAGCGGGGCTGCAGGGGTGTCGAACCCACACAGATATTATTGATCAATCCTAAGAATAAATTGTCACTATAAGGAGCCTGGAAAATCCCTTTAATGCCATGCATTGTATGTACATCTAATGAGAGCATTCAGTACCGTCCATGTTACGTACAGTCAACAGATAAGAAGGTTTCAGATTAATCCATACATTAAGGGAATTTCAGATGAAACATTTACTGTAGAACACATTCATCAGTGTGACCAATGGATATTAGTTTCATCAAATCTATGAGATATAAGGTTTGCTGTGAAGGTTTCTTGGCTGTTACTCAGATTGTAAAATGTAATCATATATTACTTTCACAGGTTATGGCTGTAGAAATAATGTTCTCTCTCGAAAATGTTTCCATAACTACAGATACTGATGTGCAGTGAACATTCCCTTCATGACCAAAGTGACTGGAGGTATTGCGCTCTGTGTATGATCGGCTTTAGTTTTGTCTTCATAAATACAGTACTTGCATTCCCCAGGAAATAACAATTCTGGTGCATTTCTGTTTTCTTTGTTGTGCCTCTGTTATTCCCATTGGAAATGTATGACTAAATTCACAGCAAAGTCTTATCATTCCCTTAGTTACGAGTGTCCCGGTAAGTTCTTGGCAATCACCTAATATTAGATCATGAGTGACACCTCTGAAATCAGTGTCTGCCACTATTTCATTCTGAGGGCAGGGTAAAAATGAGACGTTCACTCTAAAGGTGCCCATAGACCTTCATTAGCTCACAACTGGAACTGCTGTTCTCCGTACTCTCTCCTACACGTGCACACTTGGATCAGCCTGGCATGGGGGTGTTGTCATTCGGGAGAGGAAGTCTTCTGGTTATGACTTATTTCCACTAAGATGGACATGCCCGATCCCTCATTTTTCCAACATCTGTCGGGGGAGTGTTGGGAGGAAACTACACATAATTTGGTTAGCGGGTCCTGCTGAAATTGGTGGGTCTGGTCAACTTTTCTCTTCTGTGTATGAGAGATATGAGGGCATGGCAGCTCCGTAGGCAGGAGCAGACACAAATTGACGACCCTAACAGAAACCTCAACCAATCACCTTCTGAAGGACCCTAAAAGAGGTTTTACAGGACTTTGATGCTGATGATCAGACTGCTCAGTGCACTGTGTAAGCTCTGGGGACCGTGGCTTCTGCTAGTTTGTGTCCTTTATGTCTCTTGCTGTAGGTGAAATGGAGGATGTCTAATCCAGCCAAGCTATACCATCCATGCCTCATACACTTGGATTTCTGTATTCACAGAGGCCGCAGAATGTCTGGATACAACACGATGAAAGTATCAGTAGCACATGAGCTCTCATCTGAAGCAGGGAGGACAGAGGGATCAGCTTACATCATGGCAAATGATTCAAGATATGCTGCAGTTTGACACAGAGGTGGAACCATGGATTTAATGTGGCTTGGTTGGTTTTATCAGGTGGTAATCCAAGCATAAAGAAAACAAACAGTTCTTCTGGGTAGTGAGAGAGTAAAACATCTAGAATGCAAATATCTACAGAATTACTAATTATATACAGTATGTTGGACAGTAACACTATATAGAATGTTTTTTATTCTCTCTAAAGTGTTCCTGTACTTTTGGAAAACTTTTGCTATATCCTAGGTTTTGATAGGTGGGGGTCAAATTGCTGAGACCCCCCCCCCCCCCCCCACATTTCTAGAATAATAAGAGAGAAGTGCTCACATGGTGTGCGCTCTTTTCTCATTGGAAGAGACTCAATTGAAAATCTATGGGCCTATCTCATATCATAATGACATATGTTTTCCCAAAGCACAGGGACAACGTAACACAGCATAGACTTCCTAAGGTATTTGCTTAGCTCAATTCCATCATTCATTGGAAAAAAAACAAGTTGGATCCTCTAAGTAATCTCCACATTTCACAGCAACATAAGCTGTGAACACATGACTGTCTGAATGAGGCCTAAATCTTAGGACATTTTGCTAGGTAGAGATGATGCCAGATGTAAACCTCTATCTACTATATAACTTGACTGTACTTCGGAAGCACTATTTGTATTGCCTTTTCTGTAGACTTATTTGTTTGTAATTTGTTCTATCTTTAGTTTTTCACAAGACCTGGACCCTTTATTTTTGTATTGAGGAAGCTCAGGTGACTTTCCATGGGGTCCCAATGTAGGTTATGAACAACTCAAACTCTCACAAGCAGAAAACATGTTTAACTTTTTAAACATTTTAAAATGATTTGCACTGATTTGATAAACATTGGCCTGAATCTCACCAAGAGAATTAAAGGCAAAAGGTTAACTAGTGAATCAAAATGTAAAATCTCTAACAAGACCTCTACCTATCATGCTCTATGTATAATTTACTCACCACTCTGGATTTCTGCTGGGGTTCACGACTGTGTCCACTGGTTTTGTCAGGTTGCTAACCAACTTGATGGTCTTGCTCTCTGCCTCAACCATTCCCAGTTTGTCACATTCCTGTGATTTCAGGTTTCAGCTCTTGTCTCCTTAGTTGTAACGCTTCTGGGTGGTCAGGTTTGGTGATCAATTTGAAGAAGACTTCTGCTGGACACTGTTTGGTGATTGAAGTACCATTCTTCCCTAGCGTAATTGATATCACTGGTTTTATTTCTGACCACATCCGTGTCTAAAAAATGAGCAACATTTTAACTAGTATTAGTTGTCTCTTTGTCCAGATCGGACAAGAAACAGTAACACTAATTAAGTTTGCTTGGGTATTATATTGGAGTATAAGCACCTTCCTGTTCTGCATCCTAGTGGATTATTAGATCTGTTGCACCTTTGAAACCAACATAATCTTATTGCATGGTTGCAAGTCGCATTCCTGTTCTTGATGTCAGGTTTTGCCCCTAACCGCACACCTGCCAACCTTTCCATACTACACCTAGTATTGACTTCCTCCTGATTACACATCCGAGTTGGATTTTTGCTACCTATATGATCTCATGGTGACCTTGGCTTCAGACCATATCTCCACTCCAGCAGCACTACTGCCCCCAACTCTGAGACGATTTTATGGCCCCAGACCGAGGGATCCACCTGCAGCAAAGAACACATCACTTTGTGAAGGATATCTAAGGAACACCTTGATCTAGCCAGCACCAGATTGCGACTTTAAAGGGAATCTGTCATTAACTTTATGCGGCCCTCACTGAGGGCAGCATAAATTAGTGACAGAAATGCTGATCTCAGCGGTGTGTCACTCATGAGCTAAAAGTAAGTGGTTGCCGAGAAACAGTATCATAATCATTGCAACACAGGCCTTGAAAAGAGTCAAATCCACCTGAGAAGAGTCCTGGTTATTTATAATCTCCTGCTCTCCCCGACCATCTGCTGATGATTGGAAGTTCTCTCCTAGAGAAAAAGGAAGAAAACTTGGTATTAGACTGTCAATCATCGGCACGTGGGCAGGGAGAGCATGAATTCATGAATAACCATGACTCTTCTGAGGTGGTACCGGTGACATCACATAGTCTAGGGAAGGCTGAGAGAAGGCCACAGTGCTACTGCTAGCGCTGGTGCCTTCTCGAACAGCTGATAAGCAGGGGTCCTGGGTGTCTGACTCCCACCGAACAGATAATGATGACCTATCCAGAGGACAGGACATCAGTATAAAGATCTTGTTGTTCAAATACTTTTATTGAAAAGGACAGAGAAAGGGATAATATACAACTTTGAAGCATATCAAGTTACTGTCATGGTACAGCATTGTAGATATACTAACTTTTCAGAATATAATAGATTATGTATATCATACAGGAAGGATAATCATATTTATCATACAGAAGAGGATGATGAAACATAAGACCATACACTTCGTTTAGTATAAAGATCTTGGAAAACCCCTTTAAGTAATATATATTTTTTTTTTTAAAAGGTCAATTTTGTCATCAATTTTCATCTATTATATTATTCAACTGTTAAATAATGTAGCTGTGAAGCTGTACACCATTGTAAGTAAAAGTAAATGAATCACAGTAGGATACATATTTGCAATTAATATGTGCATTTATCTTTTTACACTGCTGTTTTATTAAGTTTAAGAAAAACTAAATAAAATAAAAACAATGAAAAAAAGATTTTTAAATAACAGGGAAACAGACTGAAAAAGTAAGGTCTGTTGGACCATTTTTCCACACTGTTTTTAGCTGCTGTAAACAAGTCTGATCCCCAATTTTGTTAGCAATCCACAATGCTAGAGTCACTATCCATACTGTATGGCAAACCGCATATTCTTTGTATTCACTGTGTAGAAGAGTCGGACAGTATCGCCCAGGTCAGCGGTGTGTAATTTGGTACATTGACTCTGTACCTCATGTTTATTACTAATTACAATAATCCAGTAACAGATTGAGTCAGGTCACAAGGGATCGGTCAGGCTGTGTTGCTATCCTGAATTTTTTTTCACTATCATATGGCATAAATTGTGACCCTGCAGGCTGCTTGTGGTATATTCCCTGATTCAATATCTGCTAAGGAAACAACCAGCACAGGCATGCACATATCACAAGCATGTATTGGACCCAGCATTCCAAATATGTAACCATAAAAATGCACACCGCAGCATAAATATATAGTCATAACATTCTGGAGATATATAAATATATATATATATATATATATATATATATATATATATCCTACAGGTGTAGACAGAAAACCACACACTGATTAACATATAGGAACTCAAACATGGTAACCCAATACCCCTGCAGCAGGAAATAATAGACGGTCAGTACAGTTACAGGCAGGTGTTGCCACCTGTCTTAGCAGCTGGGATATTCTGCTAGACACCGTTTGTTTAATTACATCCAAGCACCATCTGCTATTTAGCTAGTGCCTACCTGAAAGTGACCCTGTTAACCCCTGAAGGACCAATCCTATTTAGCTTTGAGGACCTTTGAGGAACATTTTTTTTCCCCACAAAGCCCCTTAAGCCATTTTTAGCTGTTGACAAGTGATGTACAAACCGGATTCCAAAAAAGTTGGGACACTAAACAAATTGTGAATAAAAACTGAATGCAATGATGTGGAGATGGCAAATGTCAATATCTTATTTGTAATAGAACGTAGATGACAGATCAAACGTTTAATCCGAGTAAATGTATCATTTTAAAGGAAAAATAAGTTGATTCAAATTTTCACGGTGTCAACAAATTCCAAAAAAGTTGGGACAAGTAAGAGGCTGGAAAAAGTAAATTTGAGCATAACGAAGAGCTGGAAGACCAATTAACACTGATTAGGTCAATTGGAAACATGATTGAGTATAAAAAGAGCTTCTCAGAGTGGCAGTGTCTCTCAGAAGCCAAGATGGGTAGAGGATCACCAATTCCCAAAATGTTGCGCAGAAAGATAGTGGAGCAATATCAGAAAGGTGTTACCCAGCGAAAAATTGCAAAGACTTTGCATCTATCATCATCAACTGTGCATAACATCATCCGAAGATTCAGAGAATCTGGAACAATCTCTGTGCGTAAGGGTCAAGGCCGTAAAACCATACCGGATGCCCGTGATCTCCGGGCCCTTAAACGACACTGCACCACAAACAGGAATGCTACTGTAAAGGAAATCACAGAATAGGCTCAGGAATACTTCCAGAAACCATCGTCAGTGAACACAATCCACCGTGCCATCCGCCGTTGCCAGCTGAAACTCTACAGTGCAAAGAAGCCATTTCTAAGCAAGATCCACAACTCAGGGGCGTTTTCACTGGGCCAGGGATCATTTAAAATGGAGTGTGGCAAAATGGAAGACTGTTCTGTGGTCAGACGAGTCACGATTCAAAGTCAAATCTGGGACGCCATGTCATCCGGATCAAAGAGAACAAGGACAACCCAAGTTGTTATCAACGCTCAGTTCAGAAGCCTGCATCTCTGATGGTATGGGGTTGCATGAGTGCGTGTGGCATGGGCAGCTTGCATGTCTGGAAAGGCACCATCAATGCAGAAAAATATATTCAGGTTCTAGAACATATATTCAGGTTCTAGAACAACATATGCTCCCATCCAGACGTCATCTCTTTTCAGGGAAGACCCTGCATTTTTCAACAAGATAATGCCAGACCACATTCTGCATCAATCACAACATCATGGCTGCGTAGGAGAAGGATCTGGGTACTGAAATGGCCAGTCTGCAGTCCAGATCTTTCACCTATAGAGAACATTTGGCGCATCATAAACAGGAAGGTGCAACAAAGAAGGCCCAAGACGACTGAACAGTTAGAGGCCTGTATTAGACAAGAATGGGAGAGCATTCCTATTTCTAAACTTGAGAAACTGGTCTCCTCGGTCCCCAGTCTGTTGAGTGTTGTAAGAAGGGGATATGCCACACAGTGGTGAAAATGGCCTTGTCCCAACTTTTTGGGGATTTGTTGACACCATGAAATTCTGATTCAACATATTTTTCCCTTAAAATGGTCCATTTTCTCAGTTTAAACTTTTGTTCCGTGATTTATGTTCTATTCTGAATAAAATATTAGAAGTTGGCACCTCCACATCATTGCATTCAGTTTTTATTCACGATTTGTATAGTGTCCCAACTTTTTGGGAATCCGGTTTGTATATTTTGTTGGTACAAATATAGTTATGTTTTTATTTTCTCCCTTTCTCCTTTTCTTTTTTTTTTTCCCTTCCCTCTTTCCTTTTTTTTCCCTTCCTCTTCCTTTTCACCCTTTTCTTACCTTCTTTTTCCCTTTTTTTCTTTCTTTCCCTCCCCCTCTTTCTCCTTTTCTCCCTTCTTCCCCTCCCCGAGGGGTCCTCGCTGGTCGCCCGGATAAAAGATAGTCCAGATGGCAAATAGTCCGGATGGTCAGAATGTAGATATCCAGGTGCCTGCTTCAGGCCGAGAAAAAAAATTAATAATCCAGGTCAGTGGAAAAAGACAGCAAGCATGAAGTCCCACCGATCACCAGCAGAGGGCAGATGACAAGCAGACCAGCAAAGCAGCCGATTCCGGGCACACGCCGTGTGCCAGGGCAGGAGAACCGGAGCCAGCGGAGGAAGGAGGCAAAGAATCCCCGGGCCAATCCAAGACCATGGGCAGAGAAGGAGCACGCCGGCAGCAGCCAGGAGCCAGCCAGAAGCAAGCGGAGCGACCAACAACCAAACCAGCAGAGAACCACAGGGATCCAAGCGCTCCACACACAGTGCAGCCGCGGAAGGTGAGACGCAGCGTCGCGCCACTCAACACTCAGGGCATCAGCTGTTCGGTTAGAGCCGGGAGCATGGAGGGAGGAGGCCAACGGGGGGGGGGGGAAGAGCGAGACGCGACGTGTTCACGTCATCACGCCGTCCCCCGTGATTTATGTTCTATTCTGAATAAAATATTAGAAGTTGGCATCTCCACATCATTGCATTCAGTTTTTATTCACGATTTGTATAGTGTCCCAACTTTTTTGGGAATCCGGTTTGTATATTTTGTTGGTACAAATATGGTTATGTTTTTATTTTATTTTTTATCAGTGTTCACTGGTAACCTTAATAGAGAAGATAAAATTATTGCACGAGTCAAGGGATACATAAAATATTGCTAAAGTGAGTCTATAACCAGGAAATTCATAGTTAAACCAGGCACAATGCCTCATAGGGCTAGCTCAGTTGAATGTACTGATACTTTTCACTTAGTGATCCATTTCTTCATTGTTTTTAATAAATAAGCAAATGAGCAGCTAAGTGCACTAAAGTCACGACTAAGTCAATCTGTGCACCCTTTCTCCTCCTACTTCCTCTTCCAGCCCCACCCTCTTTATGATAGACATAGCCAGATGAGATGATTATGCAGGAACCTGGCCCTGCCAATCAAGGAGGTAGTGGCTCCCAGGAAAAGCAGGAGTAGAAAGTTTGCAGAGTGGTTTAGGCCCACCCTTAGTGCACTTAACTGCTCATTTACATATGTATTTTAAGGATCTGAGCAACTTTGACAAAAGCCAAATTGTCATGACCAAAATACTGTGTCAGAGCTCAATATGCTTCTCCATATTTACCGCTTCCAACATATTAACTTAAAAACTTGCTTTTTAACACCTTAATGCTTAATTACGTACATGTACTTGGCCATCTCTGATGCTCCTGTAGAAACGGAGCTGGGGCACACTTTTCCAGCCAACCACTCAGTCCATTTCAGGAGATCGCCACAGGATATGGGTCCTTGTTCTCGTGATCAGTGGGGATCCCAGCAGTAGGCAGTGTCACAGAATCCCATAGACCACAATCGTATTCTATTGCAATCTATGGGATAAGCAATCAGAAGATTGCTTATCCAATTTTACATATAAAATTGGTTTGCTTTTACATATAAGATTGCTTTTCCAATTTTACATATAAAAATAAACAATGCAACTATAAAAAAATAAATATAAATAAAATAAAAATTGTGTGGTGAACGTCGAAATAAAGTTATGGTTTTTGGAATGTGGGGGGGGGGGGGGGAAACAAAAAAATTTGGTCCAGTCCTCAAGGGGTGACTACACTCTCTGACAAAAGAAAAGTAACACACCAAGGAGTTGTTGGAATCTAATTAAACTTTCTGTGTGTGAATGTAATTATAATATACTGTACGTAAGCGATTACAATATTAAAGCAAAAGGATAAGTATATTTGGGAAAAACATACAACTTAAAGAAGGTTCTAGTCCCGTTAAGCCGTCTCTAGCCTGGATACAAAATGAGATATATTTGGGCATGGAGACATATAAGCTCTCTATAGTATGTATATATACAAAGAAATATACAATCCAAAACACCTGCGTGCACGGAAAATGGCTGGCGAGCCTCTATAACGTTAATACTTGAAAACAAGGAATTCCAGCACTTACGATTTTGGTAGCTAAAACTTCGTCTTTTATTCAGGCAGTAGACAAAATGTACAGGACATATACCCACAAGTGTAGCAAACTTGACGCGTTTCGAACAAAAGTTCTTATTCTTAACAATGAACTGTGACTCCTTTGGTGATTTTATACCATTTGAAAAAGCATTGGATCTCCTTCCACCTGGAGGGCGGAGAATGTAGGAGCAGCGAAACACATTAACCCCCTATTTTCCAGAGGAGGCCCAGTTCATGTGTTTTACAATACAAAATTACGCATCTCTATAACCTCACTGGGTTTTACATGATCATAGATATAAAGTGAAAATAACCACAAATAAACACAAGTAAAACAGTGAACATATTTAGAAAGTTGCGATCATATGTCGAAATTGAAAAATTGTAACACTAAATATGCATTGAAAAATTTAGTAACTATGAATTCATATGTGTTGAACAATATAAATTTCGACATAGACCTTTTTATCTCTATTTCTTTTAGGACAGAATGGAACAGAGTTGAATGTTAAAAATTCAGCTGAAGATAAGAGGATAAGAGAATGAATACGAGAATTAAAAATAGAAAAAAAATCGGATTTTCTTCGAATATTTTATCTTAGAAAAATCGGATTTTCTTCGAAAAGGAGTCACAGTTCATTGTTAAGAATATGAACTTTTGTTCGAAACGCGTCAAGTTTGCTACACTTGTGGGTGGATGTCCTGTACATTTTGTCTACTGCCTGAATAAAAGACGAAGTTTTAGCTACCAAAATCGTAAGTGCTGGAATTCCTTGTTTTCAAGTATCAAAGCTCTCTATAGTACCCTGCAGCACATTTGCCTACACATGTTGCATCTGGGCCTGTAGAACCTGCATATTTATAGGTTGCTGAAGCTGGCGTCCTAGCTGGTCCCATAAATGCTTGATTGGTGATAAATCTGTCGACCGGGCAAACCAAGGAAGTGTTGCAATCTGGCAGAGACATTCCAGGGAAACTTTTGCTGTGTGAATGACCATTATCCTACTGAAAAATGCCAGTTGGAAGCCCAGCCATAAGTGGCATCACGTGGCTGCAGATTATCCAACATATATTGTTGAGCTGTTAATGTCCCTCATATTACTACTAGGGGTGACCCACTGTTGTATACAAAGGTTTCTTAGATTATACACCAGGTATTTGTCATTCCACAGCAAAGGCAGGTTTGAAATGCTCACCACAAGGCCTCCATACTCGACCCAACCATCATCATGGGATTTCAAAGAGAATCTGGATTCATCACTAAAGACAATATGGTTCTAGCCCGTAGCAGTCCACGTTTCTCGTTCATGTAACCACTGCAAACTAAGTGCCTGGAATTGGTTTGGGAAGAGATAGGGGTGTGTAATAAAGGTGCCACTTGTGTCTAGATCAAAAATCTGAAACCTTCAGCACTCCATCTTCTGTAAAACTACGACTCCCAGCATGCAAACAAGCCTGGTTGTTCTTATAACTCCTATAAAAGTGAATTGAGCATTCTGGTTGTAGTTTGCCAACAGAGGTTGCTGGACCCTGGTCTAGATGGTGAATAACAAAACTGTGGGAGTTGCTTCTGCTTGTCAATGGCTCAAATGATCATCTATACTATTGCTCTGTCCAGGCCTGCATGCCATATGTGAATGCCCCCATGTAAATACTGCTCTTAGCATCTAGGTCTGAACTAGCTGGATGGTGGGCAATTTGCAGAAACAACCATACTGATTCTCTCAGTCTAATGATGCACCCACTTTAAAAGTCCGTCAACTGGACAAAACGTCTTTAAATGCTTTGTAGAGGCATGTCTAACAGTCAACGATCCCTCACCAAGAGGTACACTACCCACACGGCGCTGGATTTAGACAGATGCAGGCAAATCGGACGTCAATCAAGAGGAGCGGGGCGGGCTAGAAGAACTACATGGATGGCGAAAATGGTCAGTAGACAGAGCCTCTAGGTGGTGAATCGACGCCCACATAGCACCTAGAGGCTCATTAGCATATGGATAAAAGTACGTTTTTTAGGTGAACGGCCGCAGACAGAAGTGAACAAAGAAGACTGTTATCTACTGCTGAATCTGGCACATCGCTAGTGTCAGTCAGCTACATATGGCAACATCTGATGGTAGAAACCCTTTAATCAGTCCACAGGTTAAATAATTCACATATCTTCCTGAGACAAAACTGCATGTTGAATGATGCAGCAATCAAACATTACTATCTGGGTGCATTGTTCTTTTATTTATTTTTTCTGTCAATAAGCAAATATAGCATTCCATGAGGTGTCACTGTCACAAGCTAATGAATGTTATTTAACATATTTTTCGCCCTATAAGATGCACCGTCCCATAAGACACACCTTAGTTTTAAAGGAGAACAAGAAGAAAAAAATATTTTTCATTAGACCTCAGATCAGACCAGCAATCAGACCCCCAATGTTAATCAGACCTCAGCTCACAGCCCCTATCAGACCCCTAATGTTAATAAGACCTCAGATCAGACCCCAATGTGAATGACCCCCATTCAGACCCCAGATAAGAGCCTCATGCCTCTTACCAGCCCCCATTATAAGCCCTCATGCCTCACATCAGCCCCATATGAGCCCCCATGCCTCTCATCAGCCCCATATGAACTCTCATCAGCCTCCATGCCACAGAGAACTTAAAATAAAAAAAACTGTTACCTCTCCTGCTCCGGACGCCACCGCTTCTCAACCACAGTGCTATCCTCTTCATCCTGTCGGATGTGATCCGATGCGCACAACAAGAGGTCACAGAGCGCCCTCACACTATGAGCAGCCACTGCACAGCCGCCAGCAGATGACCAGGAAGGGGCGATTACAGAGCCTTCACCGCTTCCTGGTCCTCCGGTACTAATGAGGGCTTCCATAATGGAAGCGCTCATTAGTATTCAGCCCATAAGATGCAGGGACATTTTTTTGGGGAAAAATACGGTACTTCACCTGTTTTATTGTTTTACTGATCTATCACTGTCCGTTAGGCTGGATTCACATATCCATTTAGTTTTTCCTTATTCTAACCCGTTAGAACAACAGAGAAAAAAAAAAAAAAAAAGATCCTGCATCAGCTTTGGTCATTTTGCATTTATTTTTGTCATTTCCGTCTAAGATCCGTTATTTTAGACGGGAGAAAAAGTCCTGCGAGAGGAAAACTAAATGGTGATGTGAACCTGGCCTTACCGATTACTCTACTATTTAAGCAAATACACAAACAGCCTATATACTCCCATTATCTGTTACCCGTAAAAAGAAGAAACACACGAAAAATTCATATTTTAATTTCTTTATTTTCTTTTGAATATCTGAAGTAGAAGACCTTTCTTTTACCTTGTTGAAGGGGTTGGACAACATTATTTTAGTCCATAAATTAGAGAATTGCGGGCAGTCATTTCTGTAGGCAACAACCGATAAACACAAAAAGCACCTTTCAAAATGCATGATCCCTGAATTCTAAATAAAATACTGTTAAGTTCTAACATTTTCTTTTTTTTTACAAAAATGGAGTTACTCAGTCACAATAGCTGTCAATACCGGTCAGCCTCTTCTGATCACATGAATCCACTAATTGAGTTGTAGTACAACATTTTCTTTGGTAAGAAAACAAGTTTTATGCTACTGACATATCTATGTGCTGATGCTTCTTGACCCCTTCACCTTTGACTCTTACTATGGAAATAAGGCTTTACAGGATTTAGGAACCCAGCTGTCAATCACATCCTTGTTCTTTAGATTTTTACCCCCAGGAATAAATATTACATTGTTGTGAAGGGCTTGCAATGCATTGCCCAGCAAGGCATTGCAGATAGTTCCAGTATCGGGCTGCAGAAAGGAAACTAGCATTCTGTTAGGATTAACTGCACTGCTGTACAATTAGTTTTACAAGGAGGCAATATAACAAAGATGTAAACATTCAGAAATACTGCGGAAATAAAAAATAAAAATAAAAGAACAACCCTGGGTTGGGAAAAAGGCGCAGTTATTGTCCATATTGAGAAGCATTTGTTACTTACATCGATACAAAAAAAAAAAAAAATGGCCAACAAAATAATGGCAACAAAGTAAAACTTTTAGAAGACATAACAGTACAATGATACAGAAAAAAAAGAAACAATTACTATCATATATAGGACACAGCCCAATATGTTGAAACCAAGCAGCTTTTTCTGTATAAGTAATCACAAATTTAATGATATGTTTATTAAATACAAAAATAAAATAACGGGATTGTTTCATTTTTTCAGAAGATGGTTAACAAAAACTTCACATGTGAATGAAAACTTAGAATGGCTGTAAACCAATAACGCAGCATGTTTTCCGGATACCTATACATGCATGTAATTCTCTTATTTTTCTGAGGTGAGACATTTTACATAAACGTAGCCTATTTAAAATCATCAATAAAATTCTAAAGCACCACAAAAAGTATTAACAATAAAGTGGACCTCTCCGCACGAGTCCACAAAATGATTTAGTTCCCTTTAGTTTTCGATGCTTACCAATAACCAAATTACTTACACGCCACACCATTCCATTGGTCAATAAATATAAAAGACAAAAGTTTGTAGCAAACCAAAATAACTACACACGCACACAACATACGAGGGGTGGGGGGAGGAAGATTTTCCATGGAAATTAGTGTAACACCCATGTACAGGAAAAAATAAAAAGACAATCACATAAAGAGGTGAAAGGAACACTTATTAATATAGTTATTTAAATAGGAAAAAAAATTATTTGGAAAAATTCTGTCGAATTTTTAATAAGGTATAAAATAAATAATTAAAATAAAAATCACGTAGTGTCCAAGCTACAAGTTCAGGAGAATTATGTAATGTTTTTCTATTTCCCATATCTTATATCTGTCTCCAATGCACTTTGTGGATACCCTGTCAGAGAAGAAACACAGACTAACATAGATTCGGAAGGTTTAATAAACAAAAATAGGGAATTTGGTGAATATTTCTGATGCCTGCACTGCTGGGGAGAGAACAGGAGAGCAATTACTTTGATAGATCGATATCCTTGGGGACAGTAACATCAGAAGTCAACATGACCACATGATGTCAGCATTGCACACTATATTCAATAAAGTGTTATTCAAAAGTGTTATTCACTGCTGGATTTTTTGCATTTAAATATTGTATCTGTTTTACAGGGTACAACAGGTTAATTGTTATTATTTGTGCTTCTACTATGCAAAACTGACAAAAGTGAAGAATTCTGCATGATCTATTTTTACGGCTATGAGAAAAAAAAAATTCTGCCATAATAACCTGATTTTCGTTTACGCTGGCTCACCAACACTTCCTCTCTCTGGGACAATGTTCACATCTTTTACAAACACAAATAAAACCTGAACTGGGAAAAAAACTCAGTTTCTGAAAGGCATCTGGCATATTTTGAAAATGCTATCCAGCATTGTAAAATCAGGGGTGCCTTCATGCTTTTTGCATCCAAGCGTAATGGATAAAATGCATAAAACACATGTGGATAAAAAGCTACCCTAATGAGAGCCTGACATGCATACCACCACCTAAACATAAAATTTCAGATCATAGAAGGTTCATAAAATACATATTACTTATGTTTATGGCTACATGTAAGGAGCGCCTCTAATTGTCCGTGATAGTACATAGGTACAGATCCTCACATATTTACCAGAACTAAATATACCAAAAATCTTCATGATCCAGATGCCGATAAACATCACAGAGTTGACAAATATTCAGATTAGGAGCAGTGAATAAATATACATGGAAATAATCTTAAAATCTAACTGCCCTCCAAATGTGAGCATCACTGAGGACATATACCTCTGATTGGTAAGAAGGGTGGTAACGTGAAAAAAAAAATTATTCCTGTATCTCCCCTTTTGGGGTAATTGGAGGCTGTACTGGGGGAGAGATGACAGGATAAGGATGTGATCATTCATCCTGTCATTCAGAGCTTTACCTCTCCTACTTCTCTCCTAAAGGAACATAGAATTAAGAAGGTAAACTTTCCGAGTTGCCCCCCCACTTCAAAGCAGTGCTGCACCATAATATTACACCCAGAATAATAAGCAAGGTATTATTTCAAAGCGAAGATTTGTGATCTTTAGTTCATATAGTCTAGCTGCAGCAAGTGTTCACATTGATGATGTACTACATACACCCTTGGCAGTGAAAGGGTTATAAGATTTCAACAGCAGCATTAAATACATATTGGTACTGAAATTTCTGAATCATTGACTGGCAGTGATTCCATAATGTTTTCACAGATTTCTTAAAATTCCAATATTAGTGGGCCAATCTCCTTTACATGGTCACTCTTCAAAAGGGTAGATTGTACGTATTGATAAAACAGGTTACAAGGGAAACTAGACAACGTTTTATGTAGCATTCTCTTTTTTGCTACATATTAAAACTGAATAAGCACTGAATAATTAAATGTCGTTAAAAAAAAGAAAGTTATTGAACATACGCATTTTCATGCCTAAGATTCCACAGTTGGAAACTAGAGGGACAAAAAGCTAATTCTAAGCAAAGGAACTCCGTGATCAGGCACCCAACAGTGTTTCTATGCAAAATATAGCTAGAAAACCATGAACAAAACAAAAAGGCGGGCCAATATTTCCTCCAAGTGTATGACAGGTAGAGCCATAATACATTCACGTACAGGTGAGCAGATAAAGCAGTTAAATGTTCAAAACCGCAAATTAAAACACATGATCAATGTATTAAAACCCCAATGAGTATGACATTGTGCAATTTAATTTATATATAATTCCCCACAATCTTCACATCATCTCTTCTTCAGTTTGCTTTCCTTGAAATGGTTTCCAGTATTAAGCTTAATTGTGTATTCCAGGCTTATAGAAAAAACACGTTCCGGTGTCTAAATGTTCAATGGATGATGCCACCATAAATCAAGAGTACTTATTTTTCATTTTCATTGTCTTGCCCAGTTCTGTGATAAACATTTGTTTTAATGCCACTAGGGCTTGCTACGAATGAGAAAACCACTGAGAAGGACTATGGTTCCTATGATATCTCTTTCCTGTCACAAGCATTGTAACTAATTTTGGCTGCCTACATGACAGTGGTGGCGTGGTGGTGGGATAGTAGAGCCAGGTAGCAGTGGAAATTAAAAGGCATGTAATCTGTGAGGTCCCCTAAACCAGGGACAGGGGATATACCCACATGCTCAGTATAGGGCTATATGGTCATGTTATTGCACACAAGACTAATTTACAGGAGCATCTCTGTTACAGACACTACATTATTAGTAGCTCTAGTAGACCATGCTCCACAATGAACATTTATGGACACACTCATTCCCGATCATTGCACCCTCATTAGCTGCATCAGGGATGCATGGAGAGGATTGTTACTAGAATTGTTTGTACCCATACATATTCTTCATTTGTCAGTAGCATGTCCCAGTTTACAGTTGTGTTGTGTTGTCCAATACCCAGCACCCCCATGATCATCTGTTCTCAGCTGACAGTCAGTATCAGAAATAACACAGTGGACCAAGAAGACATTGTGTAAGTAGTGTCGGGTTTCTAAGGATAGGTCATCAATAACTAGAGCCCAGACAACCCCTTTAAGCAACTAATCATACTCCTTGTAAATGACTGCACATTTCTAAATCTTGGAAAACCCATCTCTGACATATGGGGAGACCCCAGCTGTATGTATGCAGTGATTGGATAACACATACAAAAGTTCTGTAAGTCACCAAACCGGGAATTTAAACAAGGTTTGACAGGTGATGGTGTGTAATGGAAGCCCGTGAGCATTGTTTTAATCATTTTGGGGGTTATTTTTAATGGATGGAAGACACCTTTTATTTACATAGAACTGGACACCTTTAAAACCCTATCTCTTCTATAGCATTACACCGCATCATCATTTAGATGACAAAAGCATTATTAGATGTCAGACAGTCTCCCTAATTGTTTTCTGAGTTGTAAGTTTATTTCCAATTAAAACGTATTACTCCTAGTGCAGGGCCTGAGATGGTGGATCATGAGCGTTCCTTGAAAAAAAATCACTCCCACAATTGTATTGAAAGTAATCTTTTTACTCCCTTCTAGTCCTCAGCTGTCTTATATGACCAACACTTCGATCTCCAACTGATACAGCGTCTTATGTGTTTCACTATGTATTCCTGTGAGAGGTTCAATGTCAATCTCAAAGGAATGAATGGAAGGACTTACTTCCTGTCTATGTAGAAGATGCTGGGTGAGTTGGCTGAGGATCAGAAGGGAGTGGATACCTTACACTACAGCTACTGGTATAAGATTACTTTCACTACAATATACATTATTGTACCTTTATAATTGGCCAGAGAATAAAAATTCTTGTGAGAGTGCTTCATTAAATATTGTAATCCTATTGATGTCTCAACTATTGAAAAAAATGCTTCAACTATTTATTGACCCAAAATATGAAGCTACTTTACTTAGTAAATAGTCTTAGCATAAAGTAATTCAATCTCTTACTGTCCTGTGGACAGCTCATATGTAAATGGATGTGTCTCCATGGTTACAAGCTACAAACAACTGTGTGCTGTTTTATCCTGCAGACATATGTTATGCCCTTCACTCTACCTCCATGTCTTGCTTACCTACAGATGGAAAAACCTATAGGATACAACTACACACATGGTTTGTTGTAGACTGTAACCTTGTAGATGAAGATCTGCATAGAAGCTGTATACACAACGTATAAATGACATGATTGCTTAATGAAGACTATGAGCAGTGTAGGAATATATTCAGTAAAACTTGTAATTTATACATTTATATCTCTGCTTTTTCTGACTTCATTGTTCACAAGGTGTTATTAGTGACTGTACATTTCTGTATATACAAACTTACACAGAGAATGCTATTAATCACTGATAACACATTCCCCGTGAACAATGAAGTCAGAAAAAGCAGAGATATGAATATAAAAAAAATTCAAGTTTTACTGAATATATTCCCACAACTATATATCAATCTGCTCAGCTCCTCCTTCTCTATAACATGCGGCCTGCAGATTGCACTGCATTTTGCAGTGACAAGTTCTCTTTAAAGGCTGTGGACACTTTTGGGAGCATATTTTAAATAGCATTTTACTGATTTTGGGCCAAAATCTTTTTTTTCTATTGATCTTTATAAAAAAATACAAGGGGTAAAAAATCTATGTGTTTGCAAGCTGTCATAGTCTGTTTCTTTGAATCCTGTTATCTGACAGCTCATGTGTGTCTCTTATGTCTGATCGCCTGACATCATAAACACTCATTAAAGCTCAATCCTGATTAAACTAATAAGAATATGGCTTAAATAGGTGTTTATGAGGTAATGAGATCAGAGCTACAAATGAGCCATTAGATGACAGGATTCTAAAAAAACACAAAGTGACAGCTTGCAAATAGATTGATTGTTAACCCTTATATCTCAGTAGGCTGAGCATTTTTAATAAAGACATTTAAAAAATTTAGCAAAAAAAAGAGTAAAATGCTGCCCCAAAGTTGTCCAAAGCCCTTAAGTATCACATTAAGACATAGACATATGACACATTTTAATTTATTTTTCTTTTATACTTTCATACCCAATTATCAATCTGGCATCTTTATAAAAATTGTCAATCATATGCAAGTATTAATATATGCTAGAACGAATCACATCCAGAAACATAACTGAAACACTCGTGGCCAACAGACAATCATAGAGGTATTGGGAAATTTAACTAAACTTCAGATGTGTCCTCACTTAACTCAATATATTCCGAGATGTGTGGCGTGAGATGAAAGGAAAAAAAAAACAAATACAGTAATTCAAATGAATGCCATCGGGCGGTCATCTGTCACCATAGACTTTTATGTTAAATAAAATGTATATGTTTAACACGACCATATTTTTGGTCTGCACCCGATTGGATGCGGACCCATTCATTTTAATGTGGCTGTCCGCATCCGTATGTCTATTCCATGGCTCCACAAAAAAGATAGAACATGTCCTATTTGCATCCATTTTGCAGATGAGAATAGTTATTTGTATTTTTTCCTTATACGTGTTTTGTGGATAAAAAAAATAAAAAAAACATACGGTTGTGTGAATGCAACCTAAGGTATACTGTATACTTTAATGGATGGCTGTGATGGTTGCCTCAGATAACATATGTTGACAATGGACTCTCATGTAACGTTTATGCCTTTTTTTAACTGGATGGTGCAAAATTGTATCCACTTCGTATTCTGAGAAACTGCAGTTGGTGCCACTTAGGCGTCATGCACATAAAAAAAAAAAATCTGCATTTGATCCACATCTTTTGCAGACTGGATGCAATAAAATGCAGACAGCGAACCGTGTGCTGTCCATGTGTCCTTCCTGCAAAAAGCTAGAACGTGGACTATTTTTGTCTGTTTTGCAGACAAGAATAGGCATTTTGATAACGGAGCCTACAGAAAATGCGGGATGCTCACAGACGGTATTCTGAATGTGGAATACATACGGTCGTGTGCATGAGGCCCTAGTGTGTGCCCTAGTTCATGCATCAGTTGATCTACCATGTGCTTTAACTATACATAATAAACTTTGACTCTCCATACAAGAAACCCTTAAGTAGGGAGGGCTCCATAGAAACTGTGCCTAATTGGTATGGATACTGTCTCTAATTAGCCATCAATGCCAGTTATAGACATTATCCATGGCTCCTCCCCAACTTAGGGTTACAGTTTGGTCAGGGGGAAAGGTAAAGTCTAGGATGTTCAGTAAACCACACTCACAATATAAACTGAGCCATGCTTATTGTGGTGTAGCGCCCTAAAAGTCTTAATAAAATTTAAGAAACGTAAAAGGCAGACATAACTTCTGAAATCATAAATAACGATATATCCTAACAAATAAAATTAACCAAATATCGTCTCGTAATGTTTTACAGAATGTAGCATGTTCCTGCAAGTTCTTAGGCTAGGTTTATATATGAAAGCCACCTAGAATACTAGGAATACAGCATATGGAAACCGTTTTCAGGAGTGTGACAATAAGGAAAAGAAATGTAAACTAGTATCCCTGGGAAAAGATTATTACATTACAAAAACCTCTAGTTGTCACCCTACAAGATGGTGCACAGTTGCTTGACTCACATGAAACTTGGTACCATTGCTTTCTTCAGAAACCATCCTCTTGGGGTTAATATATAACCAATAAGTAATTTACCAATTTAGTAAGGGCCCATCTACATCGACATAATATCAGGACAATGCAAACGCAAGTTTGCAATAACTAGCCTATGTAAATGTGCCACCAATCAACCAAAACGTTCAATTTTTTAGTGATTCGCTGTTTATGTGGCACATAGAGTCGTTTGTCCTCTGTAAAGAGAAATGTGCTGCTGAGAAACAATGAACGTGTATGAACGATCGCAGGAACGATCATACATTGGGGGTTGCTGCAGACAAATTACACTTTACAGAGCGGACAATGTTCATTCCTGATCACATAGGTCAGCTCCATACAACCTAATAGACTATTGTCCTCACTCTGTTCACTGATGACTTCTATAGTAGCAATAGCATTGCTAGGTGACTGAAATTACACTTGCAATGCAGGCGAATATTAGTCACTATTTATTTGACAACTGTTGGTAGTGTCAACTGCTAATCCTCCATCTAAAAAAACCTCTCCCTGTGAAGTAGACAACAGCTGGCTTAATTTAAATCTTACCCTAGGATGCCTTACATGGGGAAAGGGAAAAGGGGGGGGGGGGGGAATACTCGCTAAACAAGTACCACACAGACCCTTTCAATCAGGTTGATAACCATCAAATGATCACAGAAGAGCTAATGCAAATTCCAGAAGAAAAAAAACAAAAAAAAAAACTGGTCAGGTGCTTTGCATCGAAAAACAGGGCAAAAGCTTCACCTCAGTAAAACAAATCTAAATAAATTAAAAGGGTGACAAGAGGTTGAGATCTATTTCTTCAGCAGAAATCTGTCTCATCTACAGAGTTGTAGAATGAAATGTAACACTGACAACGTAATATTTTTTATAAAAAAATAAAAGAAAAAGAAAATGAGAAAAGCACATGAAACGACGAAACGTTCCTGCTGAAGATGTGTAGGCTTTAAAGGGACACTGCGTCTTTGATTCCGTCTCTATCGAACAACTAAACAAGCTACACATAATTTTGAAGGGCCTATGCAGTCATCATGACAAAAGGCTCCACAGCCTTTGCACACAATCATGGCTTTCAGCCTGCAAGAACACTTCAGTTCCAGTTCATCTGCACTGCTGCTGTCGGCATATTTCTGTGCAGGGATTGGAGCGTTCTGGCCGAGTCCCGAGGAAGGCTTAGAATTACTCCCTAAAATTCCAATGGATTTTTCTATAGCAGATGCTGCTCTTTTGAAGCTTGTGCTACCAAAGTGAATTGCTGGATAACTCCCACATTGTTGCTGCTGCTGCTGTTGCGGCGGCAGCTGCTGTGTTTGTGTTTTCTGTGCAGCTAGCGGAGTAAAAGGCTTTTGTGGCTCGGAAAGTAAATAGGAAGAAAAATCTGCATTTTTCAAGGCGAATGTTTTTAACTGTTCTTTGACTTCACTCTGCTCGTAGGAAGCTTGTTTCATGGTCAGTTCACAGCTGTTGTTTAAACCGTCCTCAAAAGAGATGGGCTCAGTCTTTATATTGCTACAGATGCTCGTAGGCTGAGGCCAACTAAGTCTTTTAGTGGTTTCCATAGTAACTGCTGGCTGTTTTTGATCAGAAGGGACTTCTGAATTAGATAAGGAAGGATGCACTAAAAATTTATGTTGCAGAGTCTGTTGGGCATTGCTGAGGTCATCGCCTTCTTTAATATGAACATTTGGGGAGTACGCATTGCCCATTCGATGAGAAAGATTTGGAACATTTGTCTCAGCTAAAACCTTCTGCTCTGGGTGCCTATTGAAAGGATAAGCATTGTTAGCCGGCTGGACTTTTACCGAGCCTGGTGACATATAGATTGCAGGACCTTGACCTCTCTGAGCCATGGGCATTTGGTAGTAGTGTTGCCTATGTGAGGTACCAGCTTCTGGGTGATAGCTGCCATTTTTATCAACATTAAATACATTTTGTTGGAAGCTACAGGAAGGCAGTGGCCTCTTTTGCTGCTTAATTTCTGGACTGTGTGTAACCCTGGCTTGAACCATATGCTTGTTCATCCACTCTTGCTTAAAATTTTGCCCTGGACCCAATGGGTTCATATTAGAACCCATCATGCAAGATGACAAATTTGTATCTGTGTCCATCGAAAGCTTTCCTGACTCACACTTGATCTGGGCATGTTCACCCATAGTCCTAGCCATCCTTTTCTTAGGATGGTTTTCACGTTTTCTCACTTGCAAAGGGTTTCCCAGTGGATAGATCTTGCCATCAGGGGTAGGGGAGCGTGAGGTGTTTTCAGACACCATTCTTTCTGATGCAGTTTTATACACCGAGGTAGCCTGCAAAGGGAGTCGACTAATTTCTAACTTTGCACCTAGTCTGGGTTGAGGCAGAACTTTTTCTAAAGGTAGGTTGCCTTGAAGCAGCTGTGTAACTAAGGGATTGTTTGCTTCAACAGAGGAGAGTCGACAGCTAGCATTGCCTGCATTCGTAACCCTTTTTAAAGTGTCTGTAGTCAATGACAATGGTTCTTCTCTGGCAACATTGTGTGATGGTTTGGCTGTTGGCAAACTTATATCCAAGTCACATCCTTGTTGTGTAGCGTTCTGGCCTGAAAATCCTTCGGAATCAATCCCAAAACATTTACCAGATTCGTTTCGTTCTGATTTGATCGGAATGGAGTTTGCCACAGGGCTACGGGCATTCATTTTTGACATGTGTGGGTAACTCCCAGGTTCACGTTTAATATTATCTACAATATTTTCATCAGAATACTCTGTGTGCTTAGACACACCCAAATGGTTAACAATGGTTTTGTCAGTGTTCATTTGTTCTTTGTCACTCCAACATATTCTGTTATTAGAAATATACTCCGAATTGGGAACATTATCTGGTCCACACTTGAATGAAGGTGTGCTATGTAGCTGCTCATTAAAATTTTGTTGGCAAGAAACGGAGTCACTTCGTTTCCCTTGTTGCAAGTAAGTTGCTTCCAAAAGCCCAGCGCAAGGTGTACTTTTGTGTCTGTCGTCTCTGTTTAACCGATTTACAATGTTTGAGTTGGACATGTGCTCCACACTCTCATTGAGAAGGTTTTCCTGTCTACTAATTACAGATACTTGAGGACATGTTATATTTTGAATAGAGGGTTCAGACTTTCCAAACCTATTCTGACAATCAGCATTTTCTGCATTTTCACTATTGAAAGGGAAAGTGGAGTTTGGCGTTGTACAGTGATCAACAATCACTTTACATGGAATAGATCTATTTGTCTGTATTAAAGCAGTAGGCAGTGTTTTATTCTGCAGTCCTATTAAATTACTGGTACAGTTTTTATCTACATTATCATGATGTATCTTTGCAAGTGAAGGATCAGTACTTATTGATGATCTTCTGGTGCTGGGGTACACTGGAACAGAAGACCTTCTGGGCGAATCTCCTTCGCTTTCCTCATGGTTTGATATTCTCTGGACAGAAGGACACATGTCTACGGGATTATCTTCGCTACACGTGGTAGCAGCTAATTTATCAGGGTGCCTGGTGTTCGGACCATAGGAGGCAGTTAGTGAATTAACCAATGAATTGGAAAGATGAGAATTTGGCAGACTACACCCAATGGATGAGATTGGCACAGTGGTGTAAGGATTAACAATGCTAGTTGTTACTGGCATTCGTTTGTCATCAACAGAGTCAGATGCAGTGGAGTTTACAACAGAGGCATGACTACTAGGGTCATCAGTGCATTTTGGTGCAACAGCTATAAAAGGAATGTCAGTCTCCTTATTGGGGTTTAGCATATTATAATTACAGACAGATGACGTAGGGTTTTCACTCTCAACAGACATCAGGACAGCAGATTTTTCAAGTGCATTCCTAAAGGTGGTATCAGCAGAGGAGCAGACAGACACTGAACTTATAGCTTTATTATATTGCATTGGCACGCTGCAATCTTCAATGGAGGTAGATGTAACAGTTTTGTCGCTGGAATGTGGCACGTGAATATTTTCAATAGAGCTGTGTACTGATGCGTCAGAGTCAGTTTCTGATGATGCTGAAGAGCTGAGGGATTTTTGTGATGGGGAAGGCAAGTCGCGATGGAGTGAGGACTTGCTGCTAGGAGATTTGCAGTTTGGATTCATAATGATAACACCAGTTGAACCTTCCAGTTTTGCATCAGAAGTTGTTGGCACTTCAATTTCTGGAAGACCCTCTTTTGTTTTTCCATCTCTACTAATCTGTTGTGTGCTGACTCTCGCTTGGTGCTTAGCAAACATCTTTGCTTTTGTCTGCTCCTTGATATGGGCCAACGTTCTAGTCTTACTGCTTTCTGAAGGACTACCAACTCCCCCAGAAACTATGCTGGCCGCCGCCGCTACAGCGGCGGCAGCAGCAGCTTCTCTTTGTGCTCTGGCTTGTTGGGCTCTCGCCTTAATGTCTGCAAGAGTTCTAGCTCCAGTGTTCCTTCCACTACTAACAGATGTACTAGAAGATATCTTAGATTCAAGCTTGGGAGCAGGTTGGCTTTTGATGATGAATGGAGGTCCAATCTTTGATAGCTGGATCTAGAAAGAACATAATAATAAAGTGTTATTAAAACATAAATAAGGCAACTACTGCATATACTTAACAAAAAAAGACCAAACAGGCCATGCATTAATAACACCTAAATCACGGATGTACAGTACACTGTGGTTGAGCACTACCTGCATCTATTATGGTAACCAAGGTACCAGCTCAAAAACTGCAAACAACCTACAAAGAAGAAACAAGCCCAAAACAGAACCCATAAAATATAATAAAGCTTTATTGTGTATAGAAATAACCCCCAGACGAAGGTATGCCAAAACGCGGATTGGGGTAGCGCCCACCATTGACCACAATTGCAAATGGGTAAGTTTGAATATTGGTATTCGTTTTTTATACTCTGATCTGGAAACAATTATTACTATTTAATCCTAGCACTATTTGTAGTTATGTTGTTTACAGGGTACTATCCGAGTGGGTGTAGTCCAGGCCATACATTATAATACACACCTTTCCATATTCACTCCAATTTGTAAATTATGTGGTCTCTGGGGGATGCTATTTCTGCCACCTGTCCTTGCATCATGTGATTTTTAATAAAAAAATGTTTATGTTATTTGTATACACAATAAAGCTTTACTATATTTTAGGGGTACTGTTTTGGGCTCGTGTCTTCTTTGTAGGTTGTTTACTGCATACACTTGTATAAGTCTTTGATTGCTTTGATAGAAGTTGTCTTACCATCTTTATCTAGTACAAATGATTATAGCTATCAGGATACATATACCTTACATAATTGGCTTACCATTTTCACAATCTTTAATTAGTAAAATTACAAATTAGTCTACATATAAACAAATGATATACAAAGAAGGTTAATTGGGGATGGTCATACCAGGAAAGGTGCATGACACAGTGCCATGGACCTAACTATCTGTCCATGACCCCAACCAGTGCTTTCCATTATGGAGTAACTGCCCTAACACAGGTGGGCTGCACAAAGATAACCCTATTCAGATCTTATTTTCATCAAAATGAGAGATGTACAATTATTGGCTGCACATCTCCCTGTGTAATCAAGAAAAAGTCATAAATCAACATAACTGAATATGGGAGGAATAAATGCTATCTCAATCGTTCCTCCCCATTCACTTTGTAATAGGCTGATGCAAACAAGAGCTGATCAACATTACTTTTGTGGCCCCTTGAAATAAAGAAATGTGACAATGCTCCTCCAGACAAAAAAAAGGCTGTGCACCACTGATGTAAAAGACTGGGGAAAGCAGGACAAACACACTTTATTCAGGAGTAGCGTAGTTATGAACATTTATCCTACCAGATTCTCCTCTTTGAGTGCGCTGGAGGCAGAGCTTTCCTGTGAAGTGTTCTCTGCACTAAATCGCTTCATAGCCACTCCCCTCTGCTCTGAGTGACAGCTATCATATCCACACAGGAGACCACTACAGCTGTCAGGCAGAGCAAAGGGGATCGGCTGTGAAGTAGCTCAATGTAGAAAGCAGAGATCACTTAATGGGGAAGCACAGCCTTCAGTGCACTTAACGTCTTCAGGACACAGCCTAGTTTTGCAAATCTGACATGTATCACTTTATGTGCTAATAACTTTGGAATGCGGTTACCTATCCAAGTGATTCTGAAAAAAAAATTTTTTTTCATGACACATTGTACTTCACGTTACTGGTAAATTTGAATTGATATAATTTACCATTATTTATAAAGAAGAAAAAAATTGAAAATTTACAGAAAATTTCACAATTTTCTACATTTGGATTTTGCTTTTAAGACAAGAGACTCATAGAATATGATTACAATCACCATATGCCTATTTTATGTTGGCATCATTTTGAAAATGTCATTTTATTTTCTTAGGATGTTAAAAGGTTTAGAATTGAGAAGTAATTTTTCAGATTTTCAAGAAAATTTCCAGAACCAACTTTTAAGGAGCAATTCAATTCTGGTAACTTTAAGGGGCTTACATAATAGAAAGCATCCATCAATTATGAAACTTTAGAAATGACACCCCTCAAATTATAAAAAAAAATAAAAAATTCTAGAAACTAGGTTTTCCATAGGAATGGGGGTGAAAATGAAAATGTCATTGTTTTGCAGATCTAGTTTAACCCCTTCAAGCGACAGCCAGTTTGGACCAAATGCCAGAGACCCATTTTTCAAATCTGACATGTCAGTTTATGTGGTAATAACTTTGGAATGCCTTTACTTATCCAAGCCATTCTCAGACTATTTTTCCGTGACACATCATACTTTATGTTAGTGGTGAATTTTAGTTGATACATTTTATCTTTATGCATGAAAAAATCCACAATTTGCAGAAAATTCGGATAATAAGCTATATTCAAAATTAGAATTTCTCTGCTTTTAAGACGGATAGTGATGCTTCACAAAATAGTTATTACTTTACATTCTCCATATGTCTACTTTATGTTGGCATCATTTTTTAAATGTCATTTTATTTTTTCAGGATGTTAGAATGCTTAGAAGTTTAGAAGCAAGTTACATTTTTTTTTTCCAAACACCACTTTTTTTAAGCACCAGTTCAGGTCTGAAGTCACTTTGTGGGACTCACATAGTAGAAACCACCCATAAATGACCCAATTTTAGAAACTACACTCATTTAGGTGGTCCACAAGAATTAAAGCAAATTGGAAGAGAAATGTTAAAATTTCATTTTTTTGTTCAGATTTTTAAATCCAATTTTTTTTCAAATCTGCAGTTTACAGAAACACTGCAAATGTGGTTGTAACCTGCAGTATGGACGCATGGCAGGGTGCGGAGGGAAAGGAGCGCCATATGGTTAACGGAGGGCAGATTTTGCTGGTATTGTTTTCAGGTGCCATGTCAAAATTGAAGAGACCCTGAGGTACCCCTAGAAAGAAAACCCCAAAAAGTTACCCCATTTTGGAAACTACTCTCCTCAAGGAATAAATCTAGCGGTGAAAATTTTGAAACGCATGGCTGTAAAAATGAAAAATTTACTTTTATTTCCAATATAAAGTTGCTTTAGCCTCACATTTTTCATTTTCACAAGGGGTAACAGGAAAAAATGCACCCCACAATTTGTTATGCATTTTTTCCAGAATACAGGAACACCAAGAGCGGCATCTGGATTTTCTAACATGTAATTTGCTGAAATTAGTTTAGGGCCCATAACATTTATATTTTTTTACCAATGTAGCTGTGTGATGGCTTGTTTTTTGCAGGACGGGCTATAGTTTTTATTGATATCCTTTTTGTTTACATACTTTTTTATCATTTTTTGTGGAGGTGAAGTGGGCAAAAACGGCAATTCTGTCAGTGTTTTTTCTTTTTATGGGGTTCCTCTTGTGGTAAATATTGTATGATTATTTTATTCTGTGGGTTGATATGGTTATGGTGATACCAAATTTACACTGGCAATCAAAATTAGAGAACAATTTATGAACACTTGATTTTTTCAGAAATAACGCAATCTACATTGATCATCATTTGAAGGATTTTTTTTGTAAGGGGAACACCATGCCATTAGAATAGTGTTTTCCAAAATAACCAAAGTATATTAACATAAAACCTTTATTTTTTAAAACACCTGATGATCATAATTAGAGAACAGCAATGACTGTAGCACAGAGAAAGATTCTAACAAAATTTTCTGAAGGTTACAACAGTCACCAATCAATAGGAAGTGTACAGGCCCTTGCTTTGAATGACTTCAGCACATCTGCGGCTACAGGACATCACTAGTCTCTCACACTGCTCTGGTGTGATTTCTTTCCACTCTTCTTCCAGTGTCTTCATCATTTCTGTGACTGTTGTGGGTTTCTTGACCATAACTTTGTCACCAAGGATTTTCCAGAGGTTTTCTATTGGGTTTAGATCAGGACTCTGGGTTGGCCATTTCATTGTTTCAATGTTCTCAGTTTCAAGGAACTTCTTTACCCCTTTTGCTGTGTGACAGGGGCATTGTTCTGCATGAAAATTGCTGACTGATTAAGTGATTAATGCAAGGAAGGAACCATGTGTTGTCGAAGAAGGTTCCGATACACACTTGCATTCTCTCTGCCATGTAGATGTATGAGAGGTCCAACTCCTGCTGCAGAAAACATTCCCCAAACCATGACACTTCCTCCTCCACCTTTCACTGACAACTTGACACACTTTGGGTTCAGTCTTTCCCCAGTTTGTCGACGAACATAATGTTTCCCATCAGACCCAAATAAATTAAACTTGCTTTCATCACTAAAATGAACTCTGGACCACCTCTCCTCTGTTCACACAACATCCTCCTCAGCAAAGGTGAGTCTAGCCTTTTGATTCTTTCTGCTAATGAGAGCTTTGGTCACTGCAGAGTGGGCTTTCAGTCCAAATGCTCTTAAACGCCGAGACACTGTATGACGAGACAGATCCTTACCCTGTTCAGTGCAGAACTGGTGAGCAATTCCAGCAGCAGTGTTGAAATGATTACCCATGGAGATTCTCCACATTATCCTGTCCTCTCTTGCATTTGTCTTTCGAGGGCGATCAGCCTTCTTGGGGGACTTGAATGAGTTTGTGATGTTGTAAAGATGCAATATTCTAGAAATCACAGGCTTGGAACGACCAACTTCTCTTGCTATGGCTGATAGGGTCACCCCTTTGGCCTTCATCTGGACGACCTGCTGCCGGAGGGTTTCAGTCACTTTGGAACAGCACACCATTTTCACAAAGTGAGTGAAAACTGGAAAGTTAGGCTGCCAGTTACATAGGGTTTGTCAGATCATTAAGGAAATTAGCACCAGTTGCCAGATTAACACCAATAACTTGCAGGTATCTGAAAGTGTTCTCTAATTTTGATCAGTGTTATTTTTCAATTATCTCATTTACATTTTTATTCTGTGCCTTAGAAAAAATACAATTTTTGAAATAATCTTAAAAAATACTGCTATTTTACTCATGTTAGGATATATTCACATGGGACTACACTATGACCTTGACATTTCGGAAATTGTGTGTTCTCTAATTTTGATAGTCACTGTATATAGTTTTTTATGTTTTACTACTTTTTCAACATAAAATCCCTTTTGCGTTGTATGGGGGCTTGTTTTTTTGCGGGACAAGCTGTAGTTTCTATTGGTATCATTTTTGGGTACTTTTTATCCCATTTTTTGTGGCGGTGAAGTGGGCAAAAATGGCAATTCTGGTAGTGTTTTTTATGGGGTACCCCTTGTGCTAAATATTATATGATTATTTTATTCTGTGGGTTGATACGGTTATGGGCATACCAAATTTATATAGTTTTTTATATGGTTTACTACTTTTTAAGCATAAAATAAATGATATTTTGTATCGCCACATACCAAGTCCAAAACATTTATATTTTTTTTAACAATGTAGGGATCACTGTGTGGGGACTTTTTTTTTTGCAAGACGAGCTGTAGTTTCTATAATTTTGGGGTACATATGTCTTTTTGATCACTTGTTATTTATTTTTTGGTGGACATGAGGTGACAAAACTGCAATTATGTTATTTGTTTCTACATTATTTATTATGGTGTTCACCGCGCAGGATTAGTAATATGATACTTTGATAGATCATGTCGTTATGGACGCGGCGATACCAATTATGTGTAGTTTTGTATTTATTTCATTGTTTTAATAACATAAATAAACGGATAAGAGAAAAGACAATTTTTATTTTATTTTCATTTACTTTTTTTTTTACACTTTTTATTTATTTATCAAGACCCATCTGAATCTTGAAGATCCAGTGGGCCAGATCACTATACAGTGCATTGCTATACTCATCTGTTGCAATGCACTGTATAGTTAATGCTACACTTACACTAAGGCTGATCAGACCCTCAGAGTCTGATCAGCATTAGATACATGGCAGCCCAGACACCTTTGCAAGGCATCCGGTTGCCATGGTAACCATCAGGCTGCTGCCATCGCAGCGGCGAGGGCCTGATGGAAGAGAGAGGGAGCTCCCTCCCTCTCAACCCCATGGATGCCGCGGGCAGCTACTGACCGCGGCATCAATGGGGTTAAACTGTCGAGATCGGCCGTTGCAGCAGAGTGTTAGCTGTAAGTTCCTGAGCCGCTGCCATCACAGCCGAGCAGGCGGAAGAGGGGAAATGGCAGCATCTTGGGGCACTGGGGGAGCACTTCAGGGGACACAGAAATAATCAGGGGCACCGCGGCACACAGGGGTTCTTACCAGAGTGGAGGTCACAGCCTGAAACCGGCATTTTTACAGTGCTGCATTCCGATTGGTTAGTCTGCAGAGACTAACCAATCGTAGCACTTGCCAGCAAGGGACCACTCTGATTGGTCCCTTGCCGGCTCTCGGGGAGAGCGGAGACTCCATGACTTTATAGTGTCACAGCCCCGGTAAGCAGTTTGGACGTCACTGCACGTCCAAATGCAGAAATTCACTTGCAATTTGGACATACAGTAACGTCCAAATGCGTGAAGGGCTTAATCTATTTTTCCTATAACACAGCAAAGGTAAACAGCAAAACAAACTTCAAGGGAACCCGTCACTGGGATTTTGTGTATAGAGTATTAACCTGAGATGAGTCCTGTATGTGAGATGAGTCAGGAACAGGACTCATCTCAGGTTAATTTGCATATGTATCAAATCAGTTTTTTTACACAATAAAAGCACACAGAGCTATGGGGACTGGGTATTGTGGATGTGCTAGCGGTCATCTAGCAACCCATGTCCTCAGCTCTATACACAAAATCCCAGTGACATGTTCCCTTTAAGCATTTATACCCCACAGGTGTTTTGCTAAAGTTATTGCACAGCAGATGGTGCAAAATGAAAATTGCAATTTTTACAGAGAAATGCAATTTCAGTGCTCAATATGTCGTGCCCAGGATCTGCCGGTGTGAAAAGTGACCCCTCTCATTATGCTGTACTTCCAGTTTTTTTGAAACATCCTAAATTTGGCCCTAATCTTTTGCCTAGACATACAACAGGGCTAAGGGTGAAAAGGGCACCATGTGCACTTGAGGCCCAGTATTGTGATTTACGCAGCTTACTTCAAGGTATTTATTAGGGGGTGAGGTGAGAATTTTGACCCCATGGGTGTTTTGCTATAATTACTGCACAGCAGATGGTGTAAAGTGAAAATTGCCATTTTTTCACAGATGTGCCCATTATGTTGTGCTCATCGGGTGCCAGTGTGAAAAGTAAGCACCCTTATTATTATGCAGCGTTTCCTAGTTTTAGAAACCCCCTACATATGGCCTTATTCTTTTGTACAAGAGCACTATGCGCACTTTAAAGGGGTTTTCCAAGTTATATATATTATATTTATTTATTTCTATGGGACAGCTCGTTCCTATACACTTGTATTGGAGCGATCCGTACCACTGAAATGAATGGGACGGCTTGGGTGTAATTACACCTGCTCACTGCTGCAGATGTAACGACTAGAAGGTAAACAGTAAAGGGGAGGCAGCGCTGGCACGGTGCGCGCCTTCTCTTCAAGCAGCTGATCGGTGGGGGTGCCAGGTGTCGGACCCCGCCGATCTGATATTGATGACCTATCCTGAGGATAGGTCATCAATAAATATAACTTGGACAACCCCTTTAAGGCCCAATGTGGTGATCTACACTGCTTGTACTGACAGCTATAGAGGATCAGGGGCATAATAAATATGGAACCCCCAAGAAGTGACCCCATTTTAGAAAGTAGATCAATCAAAGTATTGATGAGTGTGTGGAGTGAGCATTTTGGCACCCCATGTATTTTGCAGAAATTAATGCGCAGCAGATTGGAAAAAATGAAAATGGGAAATTTTTATACTCGCGCTAAATCCTTTAAATTGTCAGGCGGGTTCAAGTGGTTGCAAAAAATTCCATAAATGGATGTAAATGACATAACTGCTGTGTGGCCAAAGGGCATGTCTAAGAAGGGAAGGAGCGTCATTTGGCTTTTGGAGCATGCATTTTGCTGGTATGGTTTTTGGGTGCTACATCACAGGGCCGATACAGTGGAAACCATCAATAAGTGACCCTCAAATTATTTATCAAGGGGTGGAATAAGCATTTTGACCCCACAAGTATTTTGCAGAAATTGAGCAGGGGATGCTGTAAAATTAAATTTGTAATTTTTCCACAGATATGGCATTTCAGTGTCCAGTGCAGGTAAGTTGTGCCCAGTGCCACCTCAGAAATACTGGCGAGACATTTATGGGAAACTTCTCCATGTAAGGTAGATGTTTGCTCTGCAATTTATATGGCAAATGTAATGATAGCCACTGCTATCCTCCAGGACAGGGAAGATCTAATATGATCGGCCATTTTGAGCCTTGTTGATAGTGGTTAGGAGCATTTACCTATTTGGTAAATACCCTCTCTATTATTTATATTTCTTTGTTCCCCTCAGTAATAGGGGAAACAGAGTTTAGAGCTTTATATTCTGTTTATTTGCAATTTTCACTCAGTAATCCCCGATGAGCCCCAGCATTGGTATGAAACATGTCATGTTGGGACATGAGTGAGGGTTGCGAGTAGGGATACAGCCGCGTCGGGGACAGGTTCTGGACGGGGTCGCCCCTATCAGGCGCTCTGTGTTTGGTAGGCAGGGACCGATAGCCCCATTCCCTATTACTTTATAAGGTGAGTACTTTAGGGTAATATAGTTTTGGTCCCTTTACAACTTGCCAAAATATATAGGCACCTTCTCAATAGAATAGATCATTGACAGAAGGATCATATCTGGAGATTGCTACCAACTTCACAGTTGAACAAGCAAGACAAAAGGGTAGTAAGTTCCAATTAATTATTTACGTTTATTTTTCACCAATTTAACAATCATTGGAGCTTTATTTATTTTAATCAATTCTGAGTAAAGGTTACGTTTAAAGTTAGTCCATATCCTGAATTGTTTAGTGTATTGCACAGGTTGGAGGAGAGTTTGCAGCTGTATCATTTGCTAGCTTGTGTAAAATACAGTGTACCAACTCAGACACATTGTGCCCCTTAAATACTGAGGAAGGTTCTACTGGGTACGGAAATGCCATAAATGTGTACATAAACTGCTGCTTGTTTACGCTGCAGGGTTCAAAAAGGGAAAGACTACCTTTTGGCTTTTTCAGCACAGATTTTGATGGATTGGTTTATGGGTGCCATATTGCTTTTGCACAGCCTCTGGGGCAGAAGTACAGGTATTTTTTGACAACCATGTGTCTTATTTTCTCTTGATTTTGGGGTATAAATGACTTTCTGAAGCAGGATAAAAGGAAAATCAGCAATTCATCCATTACTTTTTGGATTTTGTTTTTATACTGTGTACTGTGGAGGAAAAATTACAAGTTAACTTTATTTTGCAATTACATTTGACCACTTTTGCACAATAAAAGCATTTTTTGAAAAATACTTTGCGTCTCCATTTTCTGAGCGTTTTTTTTTTTTTAGCAATGGTCTTGTGCGGGGGCTCACTTTTTGCAGGATAAGGTGATGTTTTGATCGGCACCATTTCAGGTACATAAGACTTTTTGATCAATCAATATCATTCTTTTTGGCAGGCGAGATGTCCCCAAAAAATGGTTGTTCTAGCATTTTTTTTTTTTTATGATGCTCACCTGACAGAGATCACATGACAATTTTATAGAGATGTTACGGATGTGGTGATACCTAATATGACTATTGCCAATCACAGACATTAGCCTTGGATGTCTGTTGTGTGAAAAAGCAGAAACTCGGCGGCTATAGCGCCCGCTCTGCGAGTTATCTTTAACCACTTCAGCCCCGCTAGGTGAAACCCCCTTCATGACCAGGCCACTTTTTACACTTCGGCACTACACTACTTTCACCGTTTATCGCTCGGTCATGCAACTTACCACCCAAATGAATTTTATCTCCTTTTCTTCTCACTAATGGAGCTTTCATTTGGTGGTATTTTATTGCTGCTGACATTTTTACTTTTTTTGTTATTAATGAAAATGTAACGATTTTTTTGCAAAAAAATGACATTTTTCACTTTCAGCTGTGAAATTTTGCAAAAAAACCGACATCCATATATAAATTTTTCGCTAAATTTATAGTTCTACATGTCTTTGATAAAAAAAAAATGTTTGGGCAACAAAAAAAATGGTTTGAGTAAAAGTTATAGCATTTACAAACTATGGTACAAAAATGTGAATTTCCGCTTTTTGAAACGGCTCTGATTTTCTGAGCACCTGTCATGTTTCCTGAGGTTCTACAATGCCCAAACAGTAGAAAAACCCCACAAATGACCCCATTTCGGAAAGTAGATACCCTAAGGTATTCGCTGATGGGCATAGTGAGTTCATAGAACTTTTTATTTTTTGTCACAAGTTAGCGGAAAATGATGATGATTTTTTTATTTTTATTTTTTTCTTACAAAGTCTCATATTCCACTAACTTGCGACAAAAAATAAAAAATTCTAGGAACTCACCATGCCCCTCACAGAATACCTTGGGGTGTCTTCTTTCCAAAATGGGGTCACTTGTGGCGTAGTTATACTGCCCTGGCAATTTAGGGGCCCAAATGTGTGAGAAGAACTTTGCAATCAAAATGTGTAAGAAATGACCGGTGAAATCCGAAAGGTGCACTTTGGAATATGCGCCCCTTTGCCCACCTTGGCAGCAAAAAAGTGTCACACATGTGGTATCGCCGTACTCAGGAGAAGTTGGGGAATGTGTTTTGGGGTGTCATTTTACATATACCCATGCTGGGTGAGAGAAATATCTTGGCAAAAGACAACTTTTCCCATTTTTTTATACAAAGTTGGCATTTGACCAAGATATTTTTCTCACCCAGCATGGGTATATGTAAAATGACACCCCAAAACACATTCCCCAACTTCTCCTGAGTACGGCGATACCAGATGTGTCACACTTTTTTGCTGCCAAGGTGGGCAAAGGGGCACATATTCCAAAGTGCACCTTTCGGATTTTGCAGGGCATTTTTTACACATTTTGATTGCGAAGTTCTTCTCACACATTTGGGCCCCTAAATTGCCAGGGCAGTATAACTACGCCACAAGTGACCCCATTTTGGAAAGAAGACACCCTAAGGTATTCCGTGAGGGGCACTGCGAGTTCCTAGAATTTTTTATTTTTTGTCACAAGTTAGCGGAAAATGATGATTTTTTTTTTTTCTCTTTTTTCCTTACAAAGTCTCATATTCCACTAACTTGAGACAAAAAATAAAAAATTCTAGGAACTCGCCATGCCCCTCACGGAATACCTTGGGGTGTCTTCTTTCCAAAATGGGGTCACTTGTGGCGTAGTTATACTGCCCTGGCAATTTAGGGGCCCAAATGTGTGAGAAGTACTTTGCAATCAAAATCTGTAAAAAATGACCGGTGAAATCCGAAAGGTGCACTTTGGAATATGTGCCCCTTTGCCCACCTTGGCATCAAAAAAGTGTCACACATCTGGTATCGCCGTACTCAGGAGAAGTTGGGGAATGTGTTTTGGGCTGTCATTTTACATATACCCATGCTGGGTGAGAGAAATATCTTGGCAAAAGACAACTTTTTCAATTTTTTTATACAAAGTTGGCATTTGACCAAGATATTTTTCTCACCCAGCATGGGTATATGTAAAATGACACCCCAAAACACATAGCCCAACTTCTCCTGAGTACGGCGATACCAGATGTGTCACACTTTTTTGCTGCCAAGGTGGGCAAAGGGGCACATATTCCAAAGTGCACCTTTCGGATTTTGCAGGGCATTTTTTACACATTTTGATTGCAAAGTTCTTCTCACACATTTGGGCCCCTAAATTGCCAGGGCAGTATAACTACGCCACAAGTGACCCCATTTTGGAAAGAAGACACCCCAAGGTATTCCGTGAGGGGCATGGCGAGTTCCTAGAATTTTTTTATTTTTTGTCGCAAGTTAGTGGAATATGAGACTTTGTAAGGAAAAAAGAAAAAAAAAGAAAAATCATCATTTTCCGCTAAATTGTGACAAAAAATAAAAAATTCGAGGAACTCGCCGTGCCCCCCACGGAATACCTTGGGGTGTCTTCTTTCCAAAATGGGGTCACTTGTGGCGTAGTTATACTGCCCTGGCAATTTAGGGGCCCAAATGTGTAAGAAGTACCTTGAAATCAAAATGTGTAAAAAATGGCCTGCGAAATCCGAAAGGTGCCCCTTTGCCCACCTTGGCTGCAAAAAAGTGTCACACATCTGGTATCGCCGTACTCAGGAGAAGTTGGGCAATGTGTTTTGGGGGGTCATTTTACATATACCCATGCTGGGTGAGAGAAATATCTTGGCAAAAGACAACTTTTCCCATTTTTTTATACAAAGTTGGCATTTGACCAAGATATTTTTCTCACCCAGCATGGGTATATGTAAAATGACACCCCAAAACACATTCCCCAACTTCTCCTGAGTATGGCGATACCACATGTGTGACACTTTTTTGCAGCCTAGATGCGCAAAGGGGCCCAAATTCCTTTTAGGAGGGCATTTTTAGACATTTGGATCCCAGACTTCTTCTCACACTTTCGGGCCCCTAAAAAGCCAGGGCAGTATAAATACCCCACATGTGACCCCACTTTGGAAAGAAGACACCCCGAGGTATTCAATGAGGGGCATGGCGAGTTCCTATAATTTTTTTTTTTTTTTGCATAAGTTAGCGGATATTGATTTTTTTTGTTTTTTTTCTCACAAAGTCTCACTTTCCGCTAACTTAGGACAAAAATTTCAATCTTTCATGGACTCAATATGCCCCTCACGGAATACCTTGGGGTGTCTTCTTTCCGAAATGGGGTCACATGTGGGGTATTTATACTGCCCTGGCTTTTTAGGGGCCCTAAAGCGTGAGAAGTCTGGAATATAAATGTCTAAAAATGTTTACGCATTTGGATTCCGTGAGGGGTATGGTGCGTCCATGTGAGATTTTATTTTTGACACAAGTTAGTGGAATATGAGACTTTGTAAGAAAAAACAAAAACAAACAAAAAATGTCCGCTAACTTGTGCCAAAAAAAATGGCTGAATGGAGCCTTACCAGGGGGGGAGTGATCAATGACAGGGGGGTGATCAATGACAGGGGGGTGATCACCCATATAGACTCCCTGATCACCCCCCTGTCATTGATCACCCCCCCTGTAAGGCTCCATTCAGACGTCCGCATGATTTTTACGGATCCATGGATACATGGATCGGATCCACAGAACGCATGCGGACGTCTGAATGGAGCCTTACAGGGGGGTTATCAATGACAGGGGGTGATCAGGGTAATCAGGGTGATCACCCCCGTCACTGATCACCCCCCCTGTAAGGCTCCATTCAGACATCCGCATGATTTTTTACGGATCCATGGATACATGGATCGGATCCACAAAACGCATGCGGACGTCTGAATGGAGCCTTACAGGGGGGTTATCAATGACAGGGGGTGATCAGGGTAATCAGGGTGATCACCCCCCTGTCACTGATCACCCCCCCTGTAAGGCTCCATTCAGACATCCGCATGATTTTTTACGGATCCATGGATACATGGATCGGATCCACAGAACGCATGCGGACGTCTGAATGGAGCCTTACAGGGGGGTTATCAATGACAGGGGGTGATCAGGGTAATCAGGGTGATTACCCCCCCTGTAAGGCTCCAGGTCACTGATCACCCCCCCTGTAAGGCTCCATTCAGACATCCGCATGATTTTTTACGGATCCATGGATACATGGATCGGATCCACAAAACGCATGCGGACGTCTGAATGGAGCCTTACAGGGGGGTTATCAATGACAGGGGGTGATCAGGGTAATCAGGGTGATCACCCCCCTGTCACTGATCACCCCCCCTGTAAGGCTCCATTCAGACATCCGCATGATTTTTTACGGATCCATGGATACATGGATCGGATCCACAGAACGCATGCGGACGTCTGAATGGAGCCTTACAGGGGGGTTATCAATGACAGGGGGTGATCAGGGTAATCAGGGTGATCACCCCCCTGTCACTGATCACCCCCCCTGTAAGGCTCCATTCAGACATCCGCATGATTTTTTACGGATCCATGGATACATGGATCGGATCCACAGAACGCATGCGGACGTCTGAATGGAGCCTTACAGGGGGGTTATCAATGACAGGGGGTGATCAGGGTGATCACCCCCCTGTCACTGATCACCCCCCCTGTAAGGCTCCATTCAGACGTCCGCATGATTTTTACGGATCCATGGATACATGGATCGGATCCGTAAAAATCATGCGGACGTCTGAATGGAGCCTTACAGGGGGGTGATCAATGACAGGGGGGTGATCAATGACAGGGGGTGATCAGGGAGTGTATATGGGTGATCACCCGCCTGTCATTGATCACCCCCCTGTAAGGCTCCATTCAGACGTCCGCATGATTTTTACGGATCCATGGATACATGGATCGGATCCGTAAAAATCATGCGGACGTCTGAATGGAGCCTTACAGGGGGGTGATCAATGACAGGGGGTGATCAATGACAGGGGGTGATCAGGGAGTGTATATGGGTGATCACCCGCCTGTCATTGATCACCCCCCTGTAAGGCTCCATTCAGACGTCCGCATGATTTTTACGGATCCATGGATACATGGATCGGATCCGTAAAAATCATGCGGACGTCTGAATGGAGCCTGACAGGGCGGTGATCAATGACAGGGGGTGATCAGGGAGTGTATATGGGTGATCACCCGCCTGTCATTGATCACCCCCCTGTAAGGCTCCATTCAGACGTCCGCATGATTTTTACGGATCCATGGATACATGGATCGGATCCGTAAAAATCATGCGGACGTCTGAACGGAGCCTGACAGGGGGGTGATCAATGACAGGGCGGTGATCAATGACAGGGGGGTGATCAGGGAGTTTATATGGGGTGATCAGGGGTTTATAAGGGGTTAATAAGTGACGGGGGGGGGGTGTAGTGTAGTGTAGTGTGGTGTTTGGTGGGACTGTACTGACCTACCTGAGTCCTCTGGTGGTCGATCCTAACAAAAGGGACCACCAGAGGACCAGGTAGGAGGTATATTAGACGCTGTTATGAAAACAGCGTCTAATATACCTGTTAGGGGTTAAAAAATTCGGATCTCCAGCCTGCCAGCGAGCGATCGCCGCTGGCAGGCTGGAGATCCACTTGCTTACCTTCTGTTCCTGTGAGCGCGCGCACCTGTGCGCGCGCGTTCACAGGAAATCTCGCGTCTCGCGAGAAGACGCGTATATGCGTCCAGGAGGAATAAAGCAACCACCTCCCGGACGCATATACGCGTACGGCGGTCGGGAGGTGGTTAAAGAGACAACATCCACTGTACGTATACCACACGTCGTCAACGGATTATAGAGGGTTGTCCGATGCCACTCCTGGGTCCCCAAAGGTTTCCACTTCCTGACCTGATCCTCAACAAAGGACATGGCGGGCTATGCCTGCTCTACGAACCACTGGCCACCTGACTGCCCACACCTCAGCCAGACCTGCATGTCATACTAAGATCAGGAAGTAGATACCACTGCGGGCCCGGTAAACGGGGAATCAGTGTGAGTATCCCTTTAAAAAAAATAATAATTACACCATTCCCCTGCCTCCCGAGACAACACCTTTAAACTTTAATCAAAAGTGATTTAAACCTTAAAAGTACCAAAATACTCAAGTCTGAGTAACCATCCAAAAACATAAATAATCCAATCTCTATCCACCCCGCTTCCCTTTTTTTAACTTCATGAGCCACAGTCATTTATGCAGGGATACGAGGTGAGGTTGGGTTTGCTCTACTTCAGCATGGTTACTCTAGATTTTAAACAAATTACTAAACGTAGCATGTCATTCAAAAATACATCCAAGGACATCAAAGGTGATCTTATGGCATAATGCATTCACCATTTATGAACCACTGTTCGTCTCTCTCCGAACTCAGAAGCTTTGTTTGACCTTGTCATTTCTATTCAATACACAAACATTCTGAAATGCTGAAAGAAATTATTGTGAAACACAAATGTGATTTTTCCTTAATGCATGGCATAATTAGCCAGCGAGATTCAGTTAATTGCTATTCAATAATCAAGAGGACAAATGCAATTCAACATTGCATTCATTTTTATAGGATTTATGATGCTGATGTCCTGGTGAAACTGTTAGGAGACACATATTCTCCCTGAGCAACTGGTACTTATCCAGCTTTTAACAATAACAAATGATGCGCTTCAGAAAGGCAAGAAAAAACGCAAAAGAACAAAAAAAGAAAATCCATGGATCTTTTTAAATGTCAAATATAATGGCAATATGTAGAAAATACATATCTTTAAACTATATTCTGTGTTCAGATATAATGGTTCACCCTACTAAACTGCTGATGAGTGCTGATTGACTAGGAAACATGTCGATCAGCGCTAGTTTGCATCAGTCTATTACACAAACCAATGCAATGGGGGAAGAACAGGTCTATTACTCCGAGAGACGTGCTACCAATAATTCTTCCTCTTTCATTACGATGAAAGATGCAAATCAGCTCACAGACGAGTTTATCGATGGTACGATTATATGGGCCAATTATCAAGTGTTCCTATGAATACTTGGCCTGAAAACCATTCAAGGGAACCTGTCATCAACTTTATGCTGCCCATACTGACGGCAGAATAAAGAAGAGACAGGTGAGTTGATTTCAGAAATCTGTCATTTATAAGTTAAAAGTAAGTGGTTGCCGAGAACCAACATCACAATCCTTGCAGACTGGGCCTGGAAAAGAGTCACGACCACCTGAGAAGAGTCCTGGTTATTCATGAATTCCTGCTCTCCTGCCCACCTCTTCGACCTAGTTTTCTCCCTTTCTCTCTAGGAGAGAACTGCCAGTCATCAGCAGATGAGTGATAGAGCAGGAGATTATGAATATCCATGACTCTTCTCAGGTAGATCTGACTCTTTTCAAGGCCTGGGCTGCAATGATTATGAGGCTGGTTCTCAGCAACCGCTTACCTTTAGCTCATGTGTGATACACCGCTGAGATCCGCATTTCTGTCAGTATTTTATGCTGCCCTCAGTGAGCTCAGCAATAAGTTGATGACAGGTTCCCTTTCAGTCTAATAGGGCCTTTAGTGTTACACAATAAGCTTCTGATGGTAGATGATATTTAACTCTCTAACAACCCATGACTGATATATCTGTACAGGATATATCCTTTATTAGCATCTCATGGGTACTAGCTAATGTCTTTACGAGATCGCAGCAGGGGCTTGGATGACATACGGTATACAGCCAACCTTCTGCCACAGCTGTCAGGATTTGAGTAGTTTAACCCTGTACATGGTGTGGTCAATTGTGACCACAGCATCTAAGATGTTCAACAGAGGAGGAGCCTCCCTTTGTCTGGCCATCATCGCGTACCAATGCAGTATGATGGCAGCTGCATGCTAGTATATTGCCGTCAGACTATGATGTATTCCAAAGTAGTATACAAAAGATCAAACAATCCCACCTTCTAGTACTCTAAGGGCCAATTTTTCTAATTTCCCAATCCAAATAAAAAATCAGAAAAATTAGATAATATATCTATGGATCTTGGAATGCAGAGATACAAAAACTACCTTTTTCATTCCATGAAAAGTTTTTATTATTCAAAAAAAAAATATATATATACATATTTGGTATCAATACAATTGTAAGGATAATGTAAATTAAAGGGGTTGTTCTGCCCTTTATATTAACCTCAGATATTTATGACCTATCCTAACAATAGGACAAACTCTTTAAAGGGAACCTGTCACCCAAAAATCGCCTATTAAGCTGTTTACAGTACCTTATAGTGCTGTATAGTCGTTTCCTGATGCACTTTTTGTTAGTTTTGCCGCATGTATGCTCAGTCAGAAATCGATGTTATATTCAGCTGCTGCCCCGTGCTTCAAGTCAGGCTTGAAGTCACGGGGGCAGCGGCCTCGGCGTCTTACATGGCCCTCTCCCCGCCCCCTGCCTCTGTGACTGACAGCCGAAATCCGATTCCAGGGACCGCGCTCAACGGCCGCATGCGCAGTAAAGGGCGGCAGGAGCGCGGTCCCGGCTGCCGCGCGTACTACGCGCCGTCTTACTTTCGCCGCACTGCGCATGCGCCCGACATCCTGTATCAAACGCGCCCGCGCCCAGATGCCGGGCGCGGGCGCGTTTGATACAGGATGTCGGGCGCATGCGCAGTGCGGCGAAAGTAAGACGGCGCGTAGTACGCGCGGCAGCCGGGACCGCGCTCCTGCCGCCCTTTACTGCGCATGCGGCCGTTGAGCGAGGTCCCGGAATCGGATTTCGGCTGTCAGTCACAGAGGCAGGGGGCGGGGAGAGGGCCATGTAAGACGCCGAGGCCGCTGCCCCCGTGACTTCAAGCCTGACTTGAAGCACGGGGCAGCAGCTGAATATAACATCGATTTCTGACTGAGCATACATGCTGCAAAACTAACAAAAAGTGCATCAGGAAATGACTATACAGCACTATAAGGTACTGTAAACAGCTTAATAGGCGATTTTTGGGTGACAGGTTCCCTTTAAATTACATTATCATTACAATAGTAAAGACATTATATTAGTATATTATATAATATTAGTATTAACGTGTCATTTTTACTGAAATGTAAACAGCAAAAAAAAAAAAACTAACTAAAAATAATGGTGGAATTGCATTTTTTTGTGCGTTCCTTCCAAAACATTTAATAACCGCTAAACAAATTACATGTATTCCAAAATAGTGTTATCGGAAAATACAATTCATCTTGCATAAGATAATCGCTGATTTAAAATACATAGCCATCTTCTACTAAGGAAAACTTTCTACAGCAGGGATCAGCTCTAGCTGCTGCGAAACTACAATTCCCAGCATGCACACAAATGGATGTTCCTGTAACTTCCAAAGAAGTGAAAGGAGGACTCTGGGGGTTGTAGTTTGAGAACAGCTGGAGTGCTGGAGGTTGCTGATGCCCAATATACAGTATGTCCTAACAGGTCACTACCACAGGACTGCCCTGGGGGCCTTATGCTGGCCCCAGACTGCCATGTCAAAGCTGTCAGGCCAGGCTATCACAGTACAAAGCAGGAAAACAAAGAGTCCCCTCCCTTCTTTTATACTAGATGCCAGAATCAGTATTGATTGTGGCAAGTAAGGTGGTGCATGCTGGTATAGGAGACTTCTTTGATTCCTGCCTTTCTAGTAGGAGTCTGGTTGTCAGTCACAACTGGGCTTCCCCAGTGATTACTAGATCATTAGGACATAAAATTGCATTCTATTTTGGCTAGAAGACTGAAATTAGGATGGTACATCCATTTATGTGAAGGCGTTAACCAGCAAGTGAACACAAACTTCTAGATAAAGAACACTTGCTTTAAAAGACAAGTCTAAAAACTGGTTTTGCATTAATAAATAAAATAACATATGTGTTATCAAGTTATAGTGTGAGATTAATACTTTTATATAAAAGACTTTCTTACAGTTTTTCAATCATTTTCACAATAGCTGGAAACAACAATAAGCACTCAGTCGGCCATCTTACCTTGAGAGGTGGAACACGAGGTTCTTCTCTAGGTGGCTGTTCCCTTTCAGATTGACTTGAAACAGAAGATGTTCTACTATAGTGATCATCATCTATTCTGGGTCTCTTTTCTTTGTAATTACCAAAACTGTGCTGCTCTGCAGTTTTTCGCTTAGAAATTTCAGACTCTCGACAAACTGCCTCTGTTTGTTTATTATGGTCATATGACTTATAATGTGAACTGTCTGGCCGACTTTGGGAGTTTGCCTGTTGCTTGTGAGGTTTACTTCTGGTCGATTCATAATATCCAGATACTTCTAATGAGACTGCATATAGTTTGTCATGAGACTTTGAGTGAACAGACTCATTACTCCTGGAGTATGTTCCCTCAAATCCTTCTCTTGAAGGAGATAAATACTTTTTTTCAACAATACGATAATGGCTTGAATGGTTTTTAATTGTTATGGTGTCTGGTGGGGATAAATGGGGTGGTGATGCTACATTTGGTTTCTCATGGTCTCTTTCAGAATTACAGTGCTTCAGGTTGTCTTCAGACAGTGAAGTATCAGAGTTTGGAGTTGCAGAATTATATTTAATTGCTTCTGAGCTTTCATGCTCAGTGCCAACAGTATCTGCTTGGGAGGCCTCTGAGTAACCATCAGTCTCATCCTTTGAAGGTGACTGTGATGCATCAGATGTGGTCGGGGAGCTTTCTTGCTGTAGCAGTTCATTTGAAGCAGGACTATACCCAGAAGATGCATCAGAAGTAACAGGTGCATTTGGTGCATGTCCAGTTTCAGAGGTCAATGCTAAGGAGGACACCGACGATGTTTCTGATATTAAAGGTACATCCGACATTGGAGATGCTTCCGAAGTCAATGGCAAATTTGATGCCGGAGAAGCTTCAGGTGTCATTGGATGGTTAGAGGAAGGAGATGCTTCGGATATGACAGGTGAGTTGGAAAGAGGTGAAACATCTGAAACAACAGAGGTTGGTGGGCTTTCAGTTAAAGGTTTTTGTTGACTTTCAGCTTCACCAGTTTCAAAGCTTGAAACTTCAGACAGAGAAGCTGCTTCAACAGATGCAGGTGTGTAAGGTTCCTCAGAAGCAGACTGCATGTCACCTCCTGGTGAAGTCAGACTAGCACATGCTTCCTCTGGACTTTGAGAAGAAAATGATGTCTCAGAAATGCATGGCGTTTCAGAGAACTGAACATCTGGTTCACTGATGTGTTCCATTTGTACATGAGCCACCTCCTCCGTTGATAACAGGTCAGCGGCAGCTTTGGGAGCAACACACTCTGATTCATTTGTATTTTCAACTGAAGTGTTTTCTGGTTCAGCATCTTTAATAGGTGAAGTCTGAGAGGCCACGGGTGATGGAGACCTGCATTCATGTATATCACTTGAAACTTCCAACATGTCATCTTGATGGTCATCAGATTTTACTCCGTCTGTATTTGCATCCATGACAGGTAATAACTCATCCTCCATGACATCACAAGAGTCCACATTTTCTGGAGGCAACTCTTGTTCCTTGTCCTGTGCATTTTCACTGGTCGCTTCTTCTTCAGATATCTCAATTGCAGCTTTATCATCATCTTCTTGGCATTCACAAATGGATGTTTCAACTTCTTCAGCAATTTCCTCATGAATTATTGATTCTTCAGATATCAGTATCTCTTCCAGTGCGGTTTCTCCAATGATGTCTTTGGATGGAACATGCTCCATGTTACACACCGTTTCCTCAATAACTTCAGTTTCTAACATAACTGGTGTTTCATTACTATTTGGAGTACTGTTTTCACACTGGATGGATGGACCTGGTAAGTTGAGAGAGGTTTCTAGAGAGCTGCTTTCATCTTCACTGCTGTTTTGCCCAGAAGTCAGTTGTAAAGATTCTTCCTTAGAAATTCCAGATCTGTGAAGAAAAAACAGCAAACATCTAATACAGACTGATGTTCTTTGTAAATCGTTTTAATATGAAAGGCAATTAAAAAGCAGTTATAGAAGAACTTAAAAAAATAAAAATGTAGATTTTGCAATAGAAAAAAACCTATTGAAATTACTTAGATTTGTGAATTGGTTACTAATACAATGTGGTCAAATTTTTATCAAAGTCACAATTATAGACAATCTAACAAAATTAATAACAGAAACAGTTGTATCGTTCATGTTTATAGTGAGCAAAATCATCCACATTGCAGGGAGAAAAAGTATGTAAATCTGACTTATTCAAAGGCATACAAAGTCTGGTTACCGACAAATCTGGTTCTTCTAAAAAAAATACTAGTTAGAAGACCTCCGAAGATCTGTTATAGAGATGTACAAGGGTGGAGAAAAACTAGAAAAGCATGAATAAAAACCTGGGTGCGGATAAAACAATGATTAGACAAATTATCTACAAATTGACAGTTCTGGATAGTTGCTATGGGCAATCATGACAAACTTGAGGAAAAAAAAAAAAGTACAGAAAAAGATCTACAAAAGATTCTACAAACTACAAAATGCAGTGTCCACTGACAAAAAACACTGAACAAGAACGGCGCTCAGCTGCTGCTATTAAAAAAAAATGTGGTCCAAATCACGTTTGCCCAAAACCATCTGGGTCTCCACACTGCACCTGGAAAAACGTTCTATTTATAGATGAGACAAACGTGAAACATTTTACCATAAATTCTTAAAGCTACGTCTATATAAAAAAGAAAAAAAAAAAAGAAACATCAACACCAAAACCTCATCGCAACTGTAAAGCATAGTGGAAGGAGCATCATGGGCTGCTTTGCTTCCTCTTGGCCTGCACGCTTTCAGTTACCTCAAGCCAAAGAGACGTTGGGCGATACAACAAGACAATGACCTAATGCACAAGTAAATCAACTAAAGAATTGTAACTTAGTCTTTCTCGCAGAACTCTGCATATGTAGTCATTGCGTTCAATAGAAGATATGTACAATACAGCTGTTACTAGAAAACAATCAGACCACATTTCATTAGTAATTAATCCGGAAATCCAGGTAATTCCAAATGGTTCACTTACTTTTTGTTGCAACTGTAAATAAAGTTATACAAAGTGCTGTGCACCTGAGGTTGTGCATGATCCGTAAAAAGCTTTTGCTCTTCAAATGTAAACAATGAAACTGCCTAAAAGAACACACATCACAGCACAGCTTTCATATTTCAAAACAAACAATGTTTCTTTTAGACTGTTTCATAAATCTCCTCCGTGTTTCTATTAATTGACATTAAAGGGGTTTTCCGGGATTAAACTTTTATGTTCCATTAAACATGCCCTGGGCATGCTAACATACACTGCATATCCAATATGGATCTTTTACCTATTCTGCTCTGTTTGCTCACTTTACGAACCAGTCATGTGACCTGAATAAAAGCAAAAAGTCAATTCTGAATTGTCAATCCTACTTTGAGCGCTGCAGGTTACGGGTGTGGTGGGTCCTGTTCCCAAACCTAGCTCAACTCTTACATTGAAACACAATATTGAAACCGCGCTGCTCTCCAACAGCTCCACTCAGACCACTTCAGCGTGTGCCGACATTCATCAATACGCCAATTACCGTTTTCTTGCCACACATCTATTCGCCTCTCCTATATTGGTCAAGACCAGATAGGCAAAGCTAGTGAAGCACCGCAATGAGTGTTAATCTCAAACCAGCTTTTATTATACTCACAAACTTGAGAGGAATACAGGCATATCAAACTATTTGACCGGTTTCCCGTCTATCACCCGACCCGTGTTTCACCTTCCCTTCTTCATGGGGTGCATATCCCGCCCATCAAGGGCATGTTTTTTATATACAGGTTCGGCTCCTCCTTCCACCTACCTAACATTCTCTTAATTTGCTTATGCGTTAAAACAAATATTTAAAACCTAAAAATACATGATTCAGATGATAAAAAGCATACAAAAAAATGCATCTAAAAGAATATTGCCAAACAAAATCTCATCCCCTCTTAGGCTGGTTTCACACGGGCGTTGCGGATTAGGTCCGGATGCGTTCAGTGAAACTCGCACTATTTTGCAAGCAAGTTCAGTCAGTTTTGTCTGCGGTTAGTTGTTCAGTTTTTTCCGCGTGGGATGCAATGCGTTTTGATGCATTTTTCACGCGCGTGATAAAAAAATGAATGTTTACAAACATCATCTCTTAGCAGCCATCAGTGAAAAATGCATTGCACCCGCACTTGCTTGCGGATGCAATGCGTTTTTCACACAGCCTCATTCACTTCTGCCAGGGCTGCGTGAAAAACGCAGAATATAGAACATGCTGCGATTTTCACACAACGCAGAACTGATGCGTGAAAAACAACGCTCGTGTACACAGACCCATTGAAATGAATGGGTCAGGATCCAGTGTGGGTGCTATGCGTTCACGTCACGCATTGCACCCTGCGCGGAAAACTCGCTCGTGTGAAAGGGACCTTAACAATGACATCTCTTTCCATTTAATAATCACATGTCCACGTATGGCCAATTAGAAACCACTACCATGATGCATTCATAAAATCCCAGCTGCCCCTCCCGTAGATACCTATTCACACCATCCACTCTATACCTACTATAAGATTTGGTTTTTTTATATATAATTCCCATTCTGTACTTCTCGTCATAGAACTTTATAATTTTACACACAGAAGACACACGGATATACAAACTAGCTCCTGCTCGGTAAAGAACAAGATGTTTATTTTTATACCAAACAGGGTTTCAAGTCTAATTCCACATTTAACCCTAAAGGTTGCAGGGTACCCAGATTGTAGATCCACTCTATCTCACGGCGATTGATCTTAGCGATTGGATCCTCCCCCTGCCATTTATTAGTCACTCGCTTGACTTCAACAAACTTTGACCCTGATGGGTTTTTATGTGCTTTTTTGAAGTGTGCCGAAACACATTGGGCCAGATTTATCATTACACTTATAGCTCACTCCTCTTTTACATATGTCCAAAGTCACTTCTGGCCAAGTCAGATTTATTAATGGTCCTTTAATACTGTGATAAATGTGGTTTGACGGTAGCAGTTTATACTTCGGTAAGCGGCTTTACAAAAGTCACACGTCTTTCCAAAAAAGTAGCATGTTCTATTTAAAAGTCGCTTAAGATAAGCATAGTCCTCACTGGAGTGAAAATGCGCAATTTTTTGCAACTTTTTAAAATTGTCGCAATAGTAAATCTGTCTAGAGATTAATTTACATAAGAAAACATGCCCACTTTCAGAAAACTGACGAGCATAGCGCAGAGCCAACAAAAGTCGCAAATTATTGCGCAGTTTTAGCGATTGTGCAAAAATGTGACTTTTTCACTCCATTATTTTGACAAGCTAATGATAAATCTGGCCCTATGTGTTTCTAGTCCCTTTTTTATATTTCTGATATGTTCCTGCATTCCTTTTTTCACTGTTCGTCCTACATACTGAAGTCCACATGGTCATTGCGTAAACGACTCCTATAATTTCGCAGGATAATTCACCTTCAATCCTAAATGTACCCCCATTGCTTCTAGATACCACTTCAGTTATATTGCGCATTCTATCTTATTTCTGACAGTTTCTGCATGGCATACAAAAACCGCACCATGTGAACACATGTTTTTTGCCACCTTCTTTGTTTAAAGGCAGACAGCTGTGTACAAGCCGATCTTTCAAGTTGGGTGCCTTTCTAAATATAAAATCTGGGTGGGCTGGGATCACATCCCCCAGCACAGGATCATTTTTTAAGACAGACCAATTTTTCTTTATAGCATTTTTGATTGAACCCATGTTGCAATTGAATTGGGTAATAAAGGAGAATTTATGATCTTTCCTCTTCAACCCCTATTTCTTCCCTACATTTCTCTAGATTTTTCTTTCTATATCCTTTTTCCGAGAAGCGCTTCTGTATCATATTACTCTGGTGTCTATAGGTTTCTATCTCTGTACAGTTTTGGTAGATTCTATTAAACTGTCCCTTTGGGATATTTTTAATCCACGGACCATAATGGCAACTAGTAGTATCAATATATGCATTTACGTCCTTGGGTTTAAAGTAAGTCTTTGTCTTTAATACACTTTCCTCCACAAATATAGTAAGATTCCAAAAATTTATGCTCACTGGGCTTATGGTGCTGGTAAAATTTAAGTTCCAGCAATTAGTGTTAATACTTCACAAGAAGTTCTCCAGCCCTAATAATTCTCCCTCCCAAATTACCAGACAATCAATAAACCATTTCCTTAAACACAGTTTACCCTTATCTTGTTTTACGTTCAATATGGGTCAATATATTCACTTTCCCTCGCAGCCATGAACAAATTTGCGAAACTGGGGGCGAATTTCGCCCCCATCGCCATATCGGTTATCTGTAAATAAAATTATTCATAAACCAGAAATAATTATGGCTTAAACAAAAATCAATACACTCAATTAAAAATTTACCCTGTGCTTCAGAAATGCTAGAATCACTTTTCAGTTGATCCTGAACTGTCAACCCTTTTTCCTTAGGGATTATCGTGAATAAGGACGTCACGTCTACTGTGGCTAAGTACATGTTCTCAGTGAATAATCCAAAACTTTTCAGAACTTTTAACACATCACCCGTGTCCCGCAGGTATGAGGCTGTGGTAATTACATATTTTTGTAAGTAATAATCTACATACTCCCGTCAGCCTACTTGTTACAGAATTTATTCCCAAGACTATGGGTGTCCCCGGTGGGGCAATGAGGATTGTATGAATCTTAGGGAGTTGGTATAATACCGGTATCACTGGATATTTATTCCTCAGATATTCATATTCTTTTCCATTTAATATACAGTGAGGAACAGAAGTATTTGAACACCATGCGATTTTGCAAGTTCTCCCACTTAGAAATCATGGAGGGGTCTGAAATTTACACTGTAGGTGCATTCCCACTCAGAGACAGAATAAAAAAATAAGGAAATCACATTGTATGATTTTTAAAGAATTTATTTGTCTTGCACAAGTATTTGAACACCTGAAAAACAGCAAGAATTCTGGCTCTCAAAGACCCGTTACTGTGCATTTAAAAAGTCCAGTCTACTCCACTCATTAATCTAACTTAGTAGAACCTGTCTGAGCTCTTTAAAGACCCCTGTCCACCCCACAGTCAGTCAGACGCCAACTACTACCATGGGCAAGACCAAAAAGCTGTCAAAAGACACCAGAGACAATATTGTGGACCTCCACAAGACTGGAAAGGGCTACGGGGCAATTGCCAAGCAGCTTGGTGAAAACAGATCAACTGTTGGAGCAATTGTTAGAAAATGGAAGAGGCTAAAGATAACTGTCAGTTTCCCTCGGACTGGGGCTCCATGCAAGATCTAACCTCGTGGGGCATCACTGATGATAAGAAAGGTTAGTAATCAGCCCAGAACTACAAGGGAGGAGCTGGTCAATGACATGAAGAGAGCTGGGACCACAGTTTCAAAGGTCACTGTCGGTAGAACACTACGCCGTCATGGTTTCAAATCATGCATTGCACGGAAGGTTGCTCTGCTCAAGTCATCACATGTCCAGGCCAGTCTGAAATTTGCCAATGACCATCTGGATGATCCAGAGGAGGCAGGGGAGAAAGTCATGTGGTCAGATCTCAGATGACCAAAGCAGAACTTTTTGGTCTAAAACTTCACTCGTCGTGTTTGGAGGAAAAAGAAGGATACGTTGCATCCCAAGAACACAATCCCTACTGTGAAGCATGGGGTGGTAACATCATGCTTTGGGGGTGCTTTTCTGCAAAGGGGACAGGACGACTGCACTGTATTAAGGAGAGGATGAATGGGGCCATTTATTGCGAGATTTTGAGCAACAACCTCCTTCCCTCAGTCAGAGCATTGAAGATGGGGGGTGGCTGGGTCATCCAACATGGCAACGACCTGAAGCACACAGCCAGGATAACCAAAGAGTGGTTCGTAAGAAGCATATCAAGGTTCTAGAGTGTCCTACCCAGTATCCAGACCTAAATCCAATAGAACATCTTTGGAGGGAGCGGAAACTCTGTGTTGCTCAGCGACAGCCCCGAAACCTGACAGATCTAGAGGAGATCCGTGTGGAGGAGTGGGCCAAAATCCCTGTTGCAGTGTGTGCAAACCTGGTCAAGAACTACAGGAAACGTTTGACCTCTGTAATTGCAAACAAAGGCTTCTGTACCAAATAGGTAAATGTCCCTAAGTGGGACAACTTGCAAAATTGCAAGATTTTCAAATACTTCTGTTCCTCACTGTACCTTTTTTTATATCCTTTTTCTAAAAGGGCCTCTATTTCTCTCTTGAACTCCATAGTCAGGTCTTTTTTCAACACTTTATAGGTAGACTTGTCATCCAATAACCTTAGCATTTCTGCCTTGTATTTTTTTCTATCTAATACCACAACCCCACCCACTTGTCAGCGGGTTTTATCACTATCTCAGCTTTCGATTCCAAAGCTAACATGGCTTGTTTCTCCCCATACTTTAAATTATAATGTGTAGGTTCAGTGTTATTATTCTCTAATTCTTTCAATACCCTTCTTCTAAAAGCCTCTACACACTCATTCTCCTTAATAAGTGGACAAAACCTAGATTTTTCCCACAACCCAGAGTGAACTGCTGTCTCTCCCTTTGTTCCATTATTTTCTATTTTCGGTCTTAAAATGGCATATTTCGCTATATTTAATTTCCCTATATACTTGTGTACATCTAAAAAGGTCTCAAATTTGTTCATCGTTCTGAACAAATGGAACAAAGGGAGAGACAGCAGTTCACTTTGAGTTGCGGGAAAAATCTAGGTTTTGTCCACTTATCAAGGAGACTGCGTGTGTAGAGGCTTTCAGAAGAGGGTTATTGAAAGAATTAGAGAATAACAACACTAAATGAATAACATTATAATTTAAAGTATGAGGAGAAACAAGCCCTGTTAGCTTTGGAATTGAAAGCTGAGATAGTGATAAAACCCGCTGACCAAGGGGGTGGGGTTGTGGTATTAGATAGAAAAAATACGAGGCAGAAATGCTGAGGTTATTGGATGACAAGTCTACCTATAAAGTGTTGAAAAAAAAAAACGACTACAGAGTTCAAGAGAGAAATGGAGGCTCTTTTAGAAAAAGGATATAAAAAAGGAATATTAGATGGAAGAGAATACGAATATCTGAGGAATAAATATCCAGTCATACCGGTATTATACCAACTCCCTAAGATTCATAAAATACTCATTGCCCCACCGGGGAGACCCATAGTCTTGGGAATAAATTCTGTAACAAGTAGGCTGACGGGAGTATGTAGATTATACTTACAAAAATATGTAATTACCACAGCCTCATACCTGCGGGACACGGGTGATGTGTTGAAAGTTCTAAAGAGTTTTGGATTATTTACTGAGAACATGTACTTAGCCACAGTAGACGTCCTTATACACGATAATTCCTAAGGAAAAAGGGTTAATGGCAGTTCAGGATCAACTGAAAAGTGATTCTAGCATTTCTGGAGCACAGGGTAAATTTTTTATTGAGTGTATTGAATTTAGTTTAAGCCATAATTATTTCTGGTTTATGACAAATTTTTATTTACAGTTAACCGATATGGCGATGGGGACAAAATTCGTCCCCATTTTTGCAAATTTGTTAATGGCCGCATTCGGAAAGTGAATATATTGACCCCATATTGAATGTAAAACAAGATAAGGGTAAACTGTGTTTATGGAAATGGTTTACTGATGATTGTCTGCTAATTTGGGCGGGAGAATTATTGGGGCTAGAAAACTTCTTGCGAAGTATTAACACTAATTGCTGGAACTTAAACTTTACCAGCTCCATAATCCCAGTTAGCATACATTTTTTGGATCTCACTATATTTGTGTAGGATAGTGTATTAAAGACCAAGACTTACTTTAAAACCACAGACGCAAATGCATATATTGACACTACTAGTTGCCATTATGGTCCGTGGATTGAAAATATTGCAAAGGGACAGTTTAATAGAATCTACCGAAATTGTACAGAGATATAAACCTATAGGGAACAGAGTAATATGATACAGAGGCGCTTCTTGGAAAAAGGATATAGAAAGAAAAATCTAGAGAAATGTAGGGAAGAAATAGGGGTTAAAGAGGAAAGATACAGTAGAGAGGAGAAAGATCATAAATTCTCCTTTATTACCCAATTCAATTGCAACATGGGTTCAATCAAAAATGCTATAAAGAAAAATTGGTCATTCTTAAAAAATTATCCTGTGCTGGGGAAAGCCCACCCAGATTTTATATTTAGAAAGACACCCCACTTGAAAGATCTGCTTGTACACAGCTGTCTGCCTTTAAACAAAGAAGGTGGCAAAAAACATGTGTTCACATGGTGCGGTTTTTGTATGCCATGCAGAAACTGTCAGAAATAAGATAGAATGCGCAATATAACTGAAGTGGTATCTAGAAGCAATGGGGGTACATTTAGGATTGAAGGTGAATTATACTGCGAAATTATAGGGGTCGTTTACATGCTGGAGTGCCCATGTAGGACGAACCCTGAGAAAATTAAAAATTTGTGTACAGGAACATATCAGAAATATAAAAAAAGGGACTAGAAACACAGTGTTTTGGCACACTTCAAAAGAGCACATAATAAAAACCAATCAGGGTTAAAGTTTGTTGGAGTTGAGAGAGTGACTAATAAATGGCAGGGGGAGGATCCAATCGCTAAGATCAATCGCCGTGAGATAGAGTGGATCTACAAATTGGGTACCCTGCAACCTTTAGGGTTAAATGTGGAATTAGACTTGAAACCCTGTTTGGTATAAAAATAAACATCTTGTTCTTTACCGAGCAGGAGCTAGTTTGTATATCCGTGTGTCTTCTGTGTGTAAAATTATAATGTTCTATGAAAGAGGAGTACAGAATGGGAATTATATATAAAAAAAACCCACTAATCTTATAGTAGGTATAGAGTGGATGGTGCGAATAGGTATCTACGGGAGGGGCAGCTGGGATTTTATGAATGGATCATGGTAGTGGTTTCTAATTGGCCATACATGGACATGTGATAATTAAATGGAAAGAGATGTCATTGTTAAGAGGGGATGAGATTTTGTTTGACAATATTCTTTTAGATGCAAAAATGTGGATTTTTTTGTATGCTTTTTTATCATCTGAATCATGTATTTTTTGGTTTTAAATATTTTGTTTTAACGCATAAGCAAATTAAGAGAATGTTAGGTAGGTGGAAGGAGGAGCCGAACCTGTATATAAAAAACATGCCCTTGATGGGTGGGATATGCACCCCTGAAGAAGGGAAGGTGAAACCCTGGTCAGGTGATAGACGGAAACCGGTCAAATAGTTTGATATGCCTGTATTCCTCTCAAGTTTGTGAGTATAATAAAAGCTGGTTTGAGATTAACACTCATTGCGGTGCTTCACTAGCTTTGCCTATCCGGTCTTGACGAATATAGGAGAGGCGAATAGATGTGTGGCAAGAAAACTGGAATTGGCGTATTGATGAATGTCGGCACATGCTGAAGTGGTCTGAGTGGAGCTGTTGGAGAGCAGCGCGGTTTCAATATTGTAAACAGTCATGTGACCTGGTTTGTTGTCTTGCTGACATCACCTCGACAGGTCACATGGTCCCTCCTCCCTCCCCCGAGCTGAACTGCCCTTTGATGTGATGTCAGCATTGAGGGGCAGAGTCAGGGAGGGGCTACCTCTGTTGCCCAAACCCCACCGATCCGATACAGATCATAAAGATAGGTCATCAATATCTATATCCTGAGAAGCCCTTTAAGAAAACAACCTTGACACAGAACTAATATTTTTAGGGGGAATAAAGGTCTTCAAAATCTTACCAGACTTCTTTAACCAGCAAAAAATACATTCATTTTACAAGCACCAAGGGAGGAGTGAGAGATGATATGAAATTCCACTCAAAGCTAAATTAAAAGCTTCACTAGATATGGAACAGTTTGTTAAATTAAATTAGATGGATTTTTAAGAAAGTTAAAATAATATATATAATATATATAGAAATTAGGGGTCTGGAATATGTTTGGAGACATTTGGTACATACGCTAGAGGTGGAGGGTTAGTCTATATAAAGAAACTGATGCACTGTCGGGTAAAATGCAGTTTTACGCTAGGGCACACTGGCAAGCAGATTTGGGTAGAGAAATATGGCTCAATTCTTAAGGTTTCACACAAAATAACACAATATTTTATTGTACATAGATTACACAACACACCTTATTTTCTGTACAGGATTGTATCTAGGGAGATGGGCAACTAAGCCAGTTCTACTTTACACCAGTTTGATAAATGACCCCATATGTTTTTGTTATTTGTTGCCAGGAGGGTTATATTAAAGAACTGGATTATAAAAGATGCCCCTAATGTGATAACTTGGAAATCCCTAGTAAATTAAATTCTGAAAAGGGAAAATAAATGGGCTAGAAGAATTTGGAAGGTTTTATCTATATGCGAGGCATGATTGAAAAATGAGGAATAAAAAGATTCTTCTCCCAAACTTTTTTTTGGGCATTTCCTCTCCCCTGCTCCTTATAGTGCGGGGCGGAGGTTAGTGGGTGTTTTTACTCTTTTCATTGGGGGGAAGCTTGTGAAAATTGCTCATATGCGGTATAAATTGTATTTCTACATTGTTAAAATACTTACATTTTAATGCTCTAAATTGTTTTTCAATACGCAGATATGCATACAAGTAGGAATTAACCAAAGTCTCGCACAACTTTAGGCGAGAAGAAGAAATTTGGCTCCATAGAGCCAATACTTTTTAATGTTATACGGATGCAGCATTAATATCTAAGTATTTAAACAAATCAACTGATAGTCGATTTGCTGAAGCCTAATTTCTACAATACAGAGAAGTAATACAATTCTAATTTCTAGACTCATTGCATAAATCAAGGTAGAATGTTACAAGGAAGATCTGGGAGCCTATCATAATGCTTCTTTTATTTTTTTTAAGTTGGCTTAAAATTTTATTTCTTACTTTTCTCCATAAAACCTTTCAAAGAATCTTTCTTTCCAAACTTCTGTTTTCTTCTCCTTTTCAATTTCTTGTCTAATGCGCATTTGCATTTCTGGAGTGAACTCTCCTACGAAATAAATCAACAACTTCCATAAGTAAAGGCATTGGTGGTTTTCTTCACAACACTAGCTTAATAGGTGGAAAGAACAAAGTGTTCTGTCATCCAAGATGGTCTCACCACTGTTCGGACTACCTGATGCACACTATGCATTACATAGTCCAAGATACTTCCTGCTGCCCTCATACTAGAAGTGCTGGCCAATTCCAGGGTAGGACTCGTCAAGTAGAAAGTATCCTGGATGACCAAACGCATAATGTCCAGATGATAGTCTGAGAAGTGGCGTGGACATCTTGGATGACAGAACAGGAGCTCGGGAATCTCTGCAGCTGAAAAGGTGGGTGCCAGATAATTGTTCTACTTGTGCCCCATTTAATGTGAATTCATTATCTTGAACTGGAGGGTCCTCTTAGAAGTGTCTGGATTTGATGCTACAATGCATTCTGTTTAACAGCTGGTTTTAGAAGTTCTAATCATATTGCCAATTCTGTAACATGAAGGTCTGGACTAAGGGGTGATGGTAAAAACTAAAAATATCAACTGCATGCACAGCCATTTACTAAACACATAACAGTTTTAATGAAAACAATAAGACTTATATTTACCTTCTGATAATCGCTGTTTCCAGCCTTGAGCTGCATATGCAAAGAACTCATTATTTAGAGCAGAGTTACTAAGACGTAAAGCCCCATCACTTCCCATCTGGAAGGAGAATGGGAGAGGACTTATGAAAGCAATGTTCTTTATTAGCGTAAAAGCAATTTTTTTCTGCATTAAATAGATATGTTCTGCACAATATTAGACTATGCACACAAAAAAGTACAAAAAGGGAACAAAAAATATCCCAAATATTATATTAGCCAGAAATAGGCTTTCTCTGGACAATTAAACTTTTGCTTTGGAGTTTGCAAGGAAACAATGGACTTAGCACCAGCGATGTTGGTTGCTGGGATAAAAACGAATGAAGAGTAGCAGGCTGCATAACAGGGAGAAATCCTGGATGTAGAAGGATCGCATGACACCTTGTGGTCACGTTGTTATGGTGCTTTATCTAGTCTTCATCAGGTGACAATACTTGTACCTTGGCAACAAATTGAGACCGTACAAGAACAAAGTAAATGTAAGAAAAAAATAAAGAGCAAAAATGATAAAGAAAAAAATCTGAATACAGTACATAATATGCTGTCTCTTAACCTTGGAAACAAGTTATTGAAATACTCATTCCCTTATGGTGGTAGTCACTGACTGTGGCATGAAAACCCTACTGTTATAAAGGTGCAGAACACAGGCATGGCCTGTCCTTAAAGGACTTCTGTCACCAGAATCATTGCAGTGAAATGGGCTGACCTGCTACATGTGCTCAGGTTAGCAGAAGCTAGCAGTCTTGGTCCCATCCCCCATCTGTGGCTTTATTTCTGAGAATAATTAAATATATGCAAATGAGCCTCTTGGAGCAATGGGGGCGTTGCCGTTACTCGTGGAGAATCTGCGCTCTCTGCACTTTGACAGGACCAGGCAATGTAAACTTCACTTCTGGCCCTGACTTCTCCTAGACTCGCGCTAGACACTAGTATAAGGAGCAGTACAAGAGAGAGACTCGCTAGCAGTTCTTCTCTGTACTGCGCCTGTGCAGAGTACTGAAGTGTAAAGCAAAGGCGCGTGACTAAGAGAAGTCAGGGCCAGGTGTGATGACGTGTACACTGCCTGGCCCTGTGCAGGGGGTGCAGCAGCAGAGAGAACAGAGTCTTTAGGAGTAACGGCAACGCACCCATTGCTCCTCGAGGCTCATTTACATAGATAAAAAGTTCAGTTGTCTCAGAAATAAAGCCACAGATGAGCACGTGTCGCAGGTCAGCCTGTTCACTACAATGATAATGGTGTCAGAAGCCCTTTAATTGTTGAATCGTATCAAAATTGAATTAAAGGAATTTTCCGGGATTTCGATACTGATCACCTGTCCTCAGGAAAGGCCATCAGTATCTGATCAGTGGGGAACAGACACCCAGGACCCCTGCCAATCTGCTATTCGAGAAGGCACCAGCGCCCCTGTGAGCGCAGCGGCCATCATGGAACTTACAAGGCACACAGCCATGCATTGTATAGCGGCTGTGCTTGGTACGGTGCTCAAATTTATTTACAAACGGTCCTTAAGACCCATGGATGCCCTATCCGTTTCATATGCCAATTATTAAAACAGAACATTTAACGTGTACATATTAGAAGTGTAAAAAAATAAAAATAAAGATAATTAAAACTAATCAGCTGTGTCACATGGTTTTGATGTATTTCCTTGTCTTTTGTATATATTTTTCCAAGGTATTATATATGTCCAGCTATTAACAGGGAGCTGGTAGCTGCGTGCTGACTACCCGTTCCCTAGTAGCTAGTCCTACACTATAGTGTCACTGTCGTTCTCATTAAGTTTCTTCAAAATAATCCATCTGTACACACTGCTCAAACACTGCCCCCAACATGTTTCACCAGATAAACTGGCATCCTCAGGGGATTCGGGCATAGAAGTGAATAGGACTGAGCGAGATACTGAGTAAGAGCGCTATACAATGTAGGTTACTGTGCTTTGTAAACACAGAGAATCCCGCAGCACTCACAGTGTCGGTGCCTTCTTGAATAGCTGATCGGAGGGGACCCCGGTGTCAGACCTCCACTGATCAGATACCGATGACCTAATCTGAGGATGGGCCATCAGTATAAAAATCCCTGAAAACCCTTTTAACATTTCCTATGTATAACTGGTATAAAGCACACCGTAAAAGCAGTTCAGTAAAAAAGTAAACTTAAAGGGTTATCCGACCCCTGAAAATTTCCCCTTCCCCCATATGCCCGGGTCCCTCACACAACATGTACTTACTTCTTAAGCACGCACGGCTGCCGCTGCATCTCCCCGTCGTGGGGATGTAAACATCTGGCGTCGGGTTGGGGGGTTGGGAGGGGTTAGCCAATAGCAGGCGGTGATGGGGACCAGCCTCCCTAGCGTCACCCGCGATGCTAGGGAGGCTCGCCCCCATCACCGCCTGCTATTGGCTGATCTATGCCAGGCAATTTATGTAAAAAACGTGAGTGTGCAAATAGTCCTGCCACTATTGAGGCTGTGTTCTTGTCATGTGAAGCTCCCAGCGTTTACATCAAACAAATACATAGCCCTCCTTTTGCCTGACGGACACCAAATGAGTACAATTTGTCCTTCTTCAGGCTGGTTTATGGTGGTAAATATGAAAACACATTACGGCTGATGGGAGACATATGCTGTAAAGAAATGTGAACATAACCTTCACACACAAAAAAAATAATGTAAAATAAATTTCGGTAAAAAAGTGTCTGGTCATTAAAGTGGTATTCCAGGATATTGCTATTGATGGTCTATCCTATCTTATCGATGAAGGTCCGGACACTTGTTTCGGTGTAGCTCCAGCACAGAAAACACACAGCTCTGTTCACTGTGTATAATGGACGGAGCTGGTTACTGCAGTCCGGCTTCCATTCACTTCAAAGGGAGCAGCGCTGGACTAACCAGCTCTGTCCAAGACACATTGGATGGAGCAGTAGAGTTCCAGTGACGGAGATCGTTGAGAGCGCAAAGTGTCTGACTATATCTGGCCGATCAGGTATTGCTAGCCCATCCTGAGAACAGGCCAATAATAACAAATCCCTGCAGTACCCCTTTAGCAGCCATAATCCCTAGGCAACTGTAACTTACTCACCTGCCTATCTACTTCTGGGAGTAAGAGCAGGAGGTACTGCTGAAAGTGCTGAGGTAAAGAAGCAAACGTATGCTTGTTTATTAAAGCCCTCAGGTTAGTGTTGACTAAAATTGATCCTGGAGTTTCTATGTCAATATCTTCTGCTTTGGTCCATTTCAAATGCCCTAAAAAAAAATAAAAAAAATATAGTCAGAAGGGATTGCGTTAATTACTGTTCTTTTATATCAGTTTTACATAAAGTGTACAAGTGGTATATGCGGACAGGCTCTTCTGAACGGAAACAGGTAGACCAATCCCCAACCACTCCATGCTTTTAGATCTCAAAATGTAATTTTGCCAATCATGATATACATTTATCCAGTCTCTTCATCCACTGAAGCAGAACTGCCATTGAACATATGTGCATTTTCTTTACCGTTGTTCAAAGATTTCCACAATAATGCTTTTCTTAATAAATATATCGTCGAAAGGAAAACTATGTATATTTTCTTCTTATATTCTTGCCTGTTGGTACATCACTGTCATAAATATATGCTAAAACTGTACTGCATCTCCATTTTTAAGGCTTTTTGCAGTATACAACCATATCCTTTTTTACGGGAAATCTGCTCCCACGAGTCGTGCAAACCAATCTGGAAAAGCAGCATTGAAGGGAAGAGCATGGCGGATGCCTGGGCCTCTGACAAGACCCAAGGTAAATTTCAAGCTATAGGTAATAAAATTAAGTCAATAATCGCTGTGGGACCCCGATAGAAAGGAGACTAGTGGAAAATAGACAACAGGAAAGCATTTTCCGCAGACATATATATTCTGTAATACAAAAACTGGAAGTCCGCATCAAAGATACCCAAGGAGAGCATCAAAAGTAGGAATCTAGACCAGCATGCTCATGCTAGGCGTTACTGGAGCATTATTATGAAAACTGCCTCTGAAGAAAAAGTCATCTGGAATCTCATTAAATATCATCCACTGTATGCACAGATTTTTTTCTGAATCTCCTGCACTAGAATATCACACCTATTCTTAGTATAGATTGTCAATATTAGATTGAGGGGAGACGGATTCGCAGCATCCTTGCCTATGAGCTGATAGAAGCACCATTTCTCTGGTGCTAGAGCTGGGGCCTCTGCATTGTTTAGATAAGACCACCTACTTAGTAGTAAAAAATCAGACATCAAATAATACATGACAATCTCTTTCTAAGGCAGCATTCACATCACCGTTATTTTTCCGTTCTTTTGATCCGTCAGAAGAATGGAAAAATAAGGGGAAAAAAACGAAACCTTTGGCATCTGTTTGAGCCAATTCCATCCAAGATGCATTTTTTTGACTGAAAAAAGTCCTGTATGCAATCATTTTTTTCTGTCTAAAAAACAGATCTCAGAAATGTGCACAGGATCCGTTTTCTTCTTTATTTTTCTGTTCTTCTGATGGATAAGAAGAAAGGAAAAATAACAGTCATGTGAAGTCTCACTAACAAAGCTAGACCCAGCGTTGCACCTCACATGGATCCAGAGATCTTCACATTTATCGCTTCACTTGCGCAGCTAGAGTATTTAAAGCTGACAGCTCAGGGTGCGTCTCCTTTCTCGGGAGAGGTGTCCTTTCTGCTGCTGCTCACTCCCTGTAAGGGTATAACCACAGTGCGCGTTTGTGATGCAGTCAATAGGCCACTGCTGCCTCGTAGTTAACCAATGAAGACCACAACTTCAATACTGTGCGTCCATTAACAATGTAGATCGGCTATACAACTGCACTGTATGCCCTGTCCCATGATCTACCACAATTTATGGCTTGTGGAAGTTGATCAATGGAACTGAGCATGTGCGACCACCTTGGTAAGTGGACATGCACATTATTATATTGATTAAACACCAGAGACATTATTATTATAACGAATATCATAACTGGAGCATTTTTGTAACAGAATCCAAGCCTTTTATTAACTATATTAAAATTTTATGGTGGCACAACCCCTTTAAATAAGACAAAGCTGCAATACCCAGCACCACTGCCACGATGATGCTGGTAGACTGCCCCATGTATATACTGAAGAGGCCATAGTGCTCGCATGAGGGCTGAGGCCCCTTAAAACATCTGATCAGTGGGGCTGGAAATCCTCTTTAAATACCGTCCCCCGAAAATAAGCCCTTTTTTTGCAGGAGCGCTCACTAATGGCTCCTGAACTTCCATGAAACTGTCGGCGGGCAGCGCAGGCTTCAGTGAATTAGCCTTAAGTGAAGCCGCCAGTCCGCGCATACATCGCGGCACTAAGCAGCACCTGAAGGGTGGGCTGGCAACTTCACTAAATGCTAAATTATGCCCGGCAGCCCGCGCTTCCCTTCACTTTCATGTTGGGCGGGCTGGCGGCTTCTCTGTATGTGCTGTACTGCCGCCAGCCAGCACGTTCTTACTTACATGAAGGAGGCAGCAGGAGGATCTCCTTCTCCTCTCTGCTGCCTGGAGGAGCTCCCTACATCTCTCCTGTGCCGTATGGTCTCCCTGGTACTGTAGATTGTTGCCTAGGTCCCTTGGGTAAGGACAGCTTAGGGGACATATAGAGTACGAGAATGAAAAATGTGAGGCAAATATGACTATAACCCCCCTCATCCATAGGAATGCACCCATGTACTGCAGTATATGGGTGCATTCCTATGGATGAGGGGGGGTATAGTCATATTTAATATAAACACTGTCCAGGGACTGTTCTGTAATTGGCATGTGTCTATATAAAATATGTTCATGGAGTCAAAATAAGCCCTACCCCAATAATAAGCCCTAACCCTTTCTTATTTTCGGAGAAACACGGTATTTTTTGTAATCCTGCAGCAAAAATGCCACCGATAAATCAACAGACCTTCTGGCAGCAGGACCCCCAAAACTGACGAGATGAAGCAGATAGGATATAAGCCTACACCATGGTTTTTTTTATTTGTTTTTTATGTACAATGATTTAAAGGGAATGTGCAATCAGAAAATGACCTATTGTTTAAAATCACGTTTTCATGTTTAATGTATTCCTAAATAATTTTTGATGAGGTTATGTTTATTTTCAACATCTATATTAAAACAAAAAACAAATTCCTGCAGTTTTGGCACTGGCCACTAAGCCTAAAAATAGGCGCCAATATGTACAGATCACTTTACTGCAGTTACCTGCCTATCTGTCATTCTAATCCTGCCTGTAATGATAAGGAGGTATCACCTCGGTGTATAGATAAGACAAGATCCACCATTCACAATGGGCGATTGTCAGAGTTTATCTATTCTTCCCTTGTACAATGACCTCTGCACAGGTCACAGACCATGCCTAGAAAACTCTCCCATAGAAGTCAATAGGGTCAGCTCCATGGACCATGTGGCTGCCGTAAAGCAATTTCTTAATGCTTTGTAAAGACGGCAAGATAGCCATCCCCATAATCATGCACAGGAAAAATAAAAATAAAATCTGTAATCAGAAAATAAAAAGACCATCTGGTTTTAACTGGCAAATACATTTTTGATGACACATTTCCTTTAAAAAGGAGATAGAAAATGATCAGGAAAAAGTACAGATCAGACTTGAATGGTCTTAAATATTCTGGGCTTTTCATGGTTTGTTCCATATTGTAACATCAGAGACGTGATTCAGTGGTTTTACAGAAAACCTTATCTGTCAAGTAAAAGTAGTCCAGGCAACCATAAACAGTTCATCTGAAGAGGAAACGCTGATTGCAGCTCGCAAGCATATCATCAAGGGAACACTGTTTATTAACAAAAAATGTCAGCCTGTGGCTAAGATCAGCGTACCAAGCTGGAAATGAGTACGTCTTTTCATGATAAATTCACTCACACACAAAATAAGCGCCAAGATCCATTTATACTTCAGCAGATTGACTTCTTCACATCGTAGGGTAACAGCAGGAAAAGCTTCAGTTTATTGTACGTATTCAAGAAGCTTAAAGTCTATGTTGGCCTATAAATAACAAGATATATATATATATATATATATATATATATATATATAATATATGTAAAAAGCTGAGGAACTACATTACAGTGCCATACCTTCTACAGATTCTAAATTACAGTCCGTATTATAGTCTTGAGCAGCAGTAGCAAGCTTCTCAACAAGCTCATTTCTAAGCGCTTATCTTATAAATCAGTGAGAAAATTGGCATATTATTACACTTCCCATAATGCAAATAATCTAAGCAAGCAACATAATCAGGAGGATTTCAGCTCTGAAGCCTACAGAATTGCGATTGCAGCTCTATACAAGGTACATGGCTGTTTTTTGGTAGCCATCTACACCAAAAAGAGTGGATAGAGCCAAGTACTGCAGCCAGTTGCCATTCAAGAGAATGAAAAGAGGGGAAGGAGGCCAGCAGCCAAGATGGCGGAATGCAAGTGAGAGGAGCTATGTGGTTGTGACCACAGACCTGGACAAATCCTGGCAGATCCTTGACCATTTGTGCCAGACAGACAACCTGACTTAGCCCTGCAACAAATAGCAACCAGCGCTGTACAAACGGAGTGCGCAGAGGAGCCACACCGGGAGCAATGTGCGGGTTCAAGTGGAGGACCTGCAGCAAGTTTTGAAACCCAGATCCTGGTAAGGCATAAGGGGGTGAGAGTGGGAGACCATAGGCGCTATACCCGAGGTGGAGGGAAGGGGATTCGGCAGGAGACATTACCAGCTAAAGTTTCCTGCCGGTCAGCCATCTTGCAGATACCTCCGCAGCACCGGGAAAGGGGGCAGAAGCCTAGACAAAACCAGACTCCTGCAGCAGCACATGCAGTAACATCCCTGATCACTCAGCAGCCCAGATACAGCCTCTTGTATAAACAGCCAAAGAAAGCATGATCAAACTGCCCGATTTTACAATCAAATCACTGTTGTGCATACAAAGGTGACAGGCATCTCTGAAAAATATAAGTCTTGAGACTGCTACCAATATCACTGTATCTATACACAATACTCTACACCATTGTGAGCCCTGAATTCTGAACAGAACTGTCTACTATTTTGATATATCAATGGGGCCACAAAAAACAGTGCCACGCAAATTTGCCAGACAGACAACCAGAAGATGGGGCCCGGTCGCCATTACCACAATGGAATATGCACACTAGAGCATTCGAAATACCGACCCAAGTAACTTCCCAGGAGGAAGATCAAGAAAAACCCACTCTTAAGCAAGTAACCATTTAGATCTTGGAAGCTATCACCGCGTGTAAGACTTCCCTCACAAGGAAACTGTACAAAGTCAAGATAGATCTGGGACTAATGCGCCAAGACCTGCATAACCTGCGAGAACGGGTCCCACACACTGAAGAACGCATATCTCATATAGAGGATTCCACCGCTACTGTTCCAAGAGCCATCTCTGATCTGGATACCAAAACAGGAGCAATGGAAGCAGAAAGAAGACGACCTAGAAAATAGGCTCCGTAGAAATAACATTAGAATCATCGGATTGCCTGAAAGAGCTGAAGGTCGGGCGCCGGATGAGTTTAAAGAAAATTGGATGAAGGCATTTTTTCCACATGCAAACTTCTCCTCAGCCTATGTGGTAGAACAGGTCCAGAGAGTACCAGCAAAACCTCCTCCACTGGAGGCACCACCCCACCCCATGAATGCAAGGTTCCTCAATTGCAAAGACAGGGACAAAATATTAGCTCTAGCTAGAAGGCGACAGGAAATTAAATATGACAATGCCAGAGTTTCCATCCTCGCAGATTTTAATATGGAACTGCAGAAACAACGCTCCACCTTCATGGATGTCAAGAGACGCCTGAGAAAAGCTAACATCCCGTACTCTATGGGCTATCCTGGCAAACTAAGCGTGGTGGACGGTGACAGAGTGGTCTTCTTTACTTTAAGTCTCCGAATGGCTAGCCCTGCGGTGAAGATCCCCAAGACGCTGAAGCTTCTGGCACATCTAGAGACTGGTCACCTGACAACATCAGCGGACTCGTTTTCCTTCACTGAGATATATGCTAATTGTAGTTTCTCCAAAATTATTTTATTACAATTTGCCTTATTCTTGCTAATATAGTGCCTTGTTATATACAGTGGGGCAAAAAAGTATTTAGTCAGCCACCAATTGTGCAAGTTCTCCCACTTAAAAAGATGAGAGGCCTGTATTTGTCATCATAGGTACAGTTCAAACATTTCTTGCTCTCACAGACCTGTAACTTCTTCTTTAAGAGGCTCCCCTGTCCTCCACTCGTTACCTGTATTAATGGCACCTGTTTGAACTTGTTATCAGCATAAAAGACACCTGTCCACAACTTCAAACAGTCACACTCCAAACTCAACTATGGCCAATACCAAAGAGCGGTCGAAGGACACCAGAAACAAAATTGTAGACCTGCACAAGGCTGGAAAGACTGAATCTGCAATAGGCAAGCAGCTTGGTGTGAAGAAATCAACTGTGAAGCAATAATTAGAAAATTGAAGACATACAAGACCACTGATAATCTACCTCGATCTGGGGCTCCACGCAAGATCTCACCCCGTGGAGTCAAAATGATCACAAGAACGGTGAGCAAAAATCCCAGAACCACACGGGGGGACCTAGTGAATGACCTGCAGAGAGCCGAGACCAAAGTAACAAAGGCTACCATCAGTGACACACTACGCCGCCAGGGACTTAAAGGGGTTATCCCATCTTAGACAATGGGGGCATATCGCAAGGATATGCCCCCATTGTCTGATAGGTGTGGGTCCCACCTCTGGGACCCGCACCTATAACGAGAACGGAGCCGGGGAGAGTTGTGGCTGGAGGACCCCGGGTTTCCCAGGGTCCGACCACCACCAGGCGCAGCTCCCCGCCTCTCCCATTGAAGTGAATGGGAGCGCACCGCACATGCGCGGCCAACGCTCCCATTCATTTCTATGGGGCCGACGGAAATAGCCGAGCCAGCGCTCGGCTATTTTCGGCGGCTCCATAGAAATGAACGGAGGGCGGCTGCGCATGCGCAGTGCGCCCGCCTCCACTTTCTCTGCTCCGTTCTCCTTATAGGTGCGGGTCCCAGCGGTGGGACCCGCACCTATCAGACAATGGGGGCATATCCTAGCGATGGGATAACCCCTTTAAATCCTGCAGTTACAGACGTGTCCCCCTGCTTAAGCCAGTACATGTCCGGGCCCGTCTGAAGTTTGCTAGAGAGCATTTGGATGATCCAGAAGAGGATTGGGAGAATGTCATATGGTCAGATGAAACCAAAGTAGAACTTTTTGGTAAAAACTCAACTCGAGTCGTGTTTGGAGGAGAAAGAATGCAGAGTTGCATCCAAAGAACACAATAACTACTGTGAAGCATGAGGGTGGAAACCTCATGCTTTGGGGCTGTTTTTCTGCAAAGGGACCAGGACGACTGATACGTGTAAAGCAGGCATGTCCAAACTGCGGCCCTCCAGCTGTTGCAAAACTACAACTCCCAGCATGCCTGGATAGCTTACAGCTATTAGGGCATGCTGGGAGTTGTAGTTTTGCAACAGCTGGAGGGCCGCAGTTTGGACATGCCTGGTGTAAAGGAAAGAATAAATGGGACCATGTATTGTGAAATTTGGAGTGAAAACCTCCTTCCATCCGCAAGGGCACTGAAGATGAAACGTGGCTGGGTCTTTCAGCATGACAATGATCCCAAACACACTGACCGGGCAATAAAGGATTGGCTTTGTAAGAAGCATTTCAAAGGTCCTGCAGTGGCCAGTCCAATCTCCGGATTTTTTTTTTTCTCATTATGTCTCTCATAGTTGAGGTATACCTATGATGAAGATTACAGGCCTCTCATCTTTTTAAGTGGGAGAACTTGCACAATTGGTGGCTGACTAAATACTTTTTTGCCCCACTGTACATGCAACTAAGTAAAATGAACACATTAGTTCTGTGGCCGCAATCCGCATGCCTCTACCAACTGACATCATAGGCGGGGGCATCCCGGATTTACTGGCCTACAATTTGAAATAAGAAAATATTACAGACCTAACACTCAGACTAACATAACGTTAGGGAACACAAAGATTGTTTGCAATTCTAGTTTTACAATAATTATGTTCTATTCGTTACTTACAGTTACCTATGTAGCAATGTTGCGTGCTAATTCATCCATTTGCCTTCACTTCTGATTACATATACCTGCCTCTGAATCCATGGCTGAGCTAAAAATACTATCATGGAATGTTAGGGGTTTGGGGACACCACAAAAGAGATCTATGGTGCTTGCTCTTATCAGACACTCTAATCCACAGATTTTGTGTGTTCAAGAAACACATCTTATCACTAACACCTCTCGTGTATTAAAGAAACCTTGGGTTCAATGGGCTGTGCACTCATATCCCACCTCTTCTTCTCGAGGAGTATCCCTGTTAGTACACAAAAAATTGCACTGGGAGGTAAAAGACTTGGTCATTGATTCAGAAGGTAGATATGTTTTTGTCAATTCTCTAATTGACAATGTACAATATACATTAATAGGAATCTATAACCCACCCCCAGGCTGCATGTAGGTTCTACACGTGGGGTTCTCTTTAAATGAGGATTGGGCCCTTGCTTCACTAGACGCTGCCAAGGCATTCGATTCAATAGAATGGGCCTATCTGATTAACTGCCTGAAAAGTTTTGGGTTTGGCCCACAATTTCTCAAATAAATTACTATACAGTCGGTGGCCAAAAGTTTTGAGAATCACATACATATTGGAAATTGGAAAAGTTGCTGCTTAAGTTTTTATAATAGCAATTTGCATATACTCCAGAATGTTATGAAGAGTGATCAGATGAATTGCATAGTCCTTCTTTGCCATGAAAATTAACTTAATCCCAAAAAAAAAACTTCGACTGCATTTCATTGCTGTCATTAAAGGACCTGCTGAGATCATTTCAGTAATAGTCTTGTTAACTCAGGTGAGAATGTTGACGAGCACAAGGCTGGAGATCATTATGTCAGGCTGATTGGGTTAAAATGGCAGACTTGACTTGTTAAAAGGAGGGTGATGCTTGAAATCATTGTTCTTCCATTGTTAACCACGGTGACCTGCAAAGAAACGCGTGCAGCCATCATTGCGTTGCATAAAAATGGCTTCACAGGCAAGGATATTGTGGCTACTAAGATTGCACCTCAATCAACAATTTATAGGATCATCAAGAACTTCAAGGAAAGAGGTTCAATTCTTGTTAAGAAGGCTTCAGGGCATCCAAGAAAGTCCAGCAAGCGCCAGGATCGTCTCCTAAAGAGGATTCAGCTGCGGGATCGGAGTGCCAGCAGTGTAGAGCTTGCTCAGGAATGGCAGCAGGCAGGTGTGAGCGCATCTGCACGCACAGTGAGGCGAAGACTTTTGGAAGATGGCCTGGTGTCCAGAAGGGCAGCAAAGAAGCCACTTCTCTCCAAAACATCAGGGACAGATTGATCTTCTGCAGAAAATATGGTGAATGGACTGCTGAGGACTGGGGCAAAGTTCTCTGATGAAGCCTTTTTCCAAATGTTTGTGGCATCAGGAAAAAGGCTTGTCCAGAGAAGAAAAGGTGAGCGCTAGCATCACTCCTGTGTCATGCCAACAGTAAAGCATCCTGAGACCATTCATGTGTGGGGTTGCTTCTCATCCAAGGGAGTGGGGCTCACTCACAATTTTGCCCAAAAACACAGCCATGAATAAAGAATGGGACCAAAACACCCTCCAACAGCAACTTCTTCCAACAATCCAACAACAGTTTGGTGAAGAACAATGCATTTTCCAGCATGATGGAGCACCGTGCCATAAGGCAAAAGTGATAACTAAGTTGCTCGGGGACCAAAACATTGACATTTTGGGTCCATGGCCTGGAAACTCCACAGATCTTAATCCCATTAAGAACTTGTGGTCAATCCTCAAGAGGCGGGTGGACAAACAAAAAAACACTAATTCTGAAACTCCAAGAAGTGATTATGAAAGAATGGGTTGCTATCAGTCAGGAATTGGCCCAGAAGTTGATTGAGAGCATGCTCAGTCAAATTGCAGAGGTCCTGAAAAAGAAGGACCAACACTGCAAATACTGACTCTTTGCATAAATGTCATGTAATTGTCGATAAAAGCCTTTGAAACGTATGAAGTGCGTGTAATTATATTTCACTACATCACAGAAACAACTGAAACAAAGATCTAAAATCAGTTTAGCAGCAAACTTTGTGAAAACTAATATTTGTGTCATTCTCAAAACTTTTGGCCACGACTGTACTATACTATACTATACTATACAGCAGCCTGGTCAGTAGGCTACTGATAAATGGAGAGCTTTCCTCTTCATAGTGGTACCAGACAGGGCTGCACCCTGTCACCACTCTTATTTGCACTGGCAGTTGAGTCTCTGGCAATTAGGGTGAGAAACAGCAGCAATATAACCGGGGTGACCATGGGAGACAGAGAAGTCCGTATAGGACTATATGCAGATGACATGATTCTATATTTATCGTCACCTGACATTTCCCTTAAAGGTGCAGTGGCCTTAATAAATGAATTTGGGGATTTTTTGGACAGGTTGGACAGGGTCCCTCACATGTGGAAAGACTAAAGGTGGTTGATATCTTCAAGTATCTAGGGGAAAATATTACTAAAAGATATTCCCAGGTCCTGTCTCTCAATATTTACCCCTTAAAGGACCATATATGGAACAAGCTACAAAACTGGAAAACATTAGCCATCTCGGTGGCAGGACATATTAAGCTCATTAAAATGATTATACTTCCCAAGGTGTTATACGCCCTCCAACATTCAGAAATAGACTCCTTGACTAGTGTTTTTATATGGGGAAGATCACGGGCTAAACTAAGTTTAGATACATTAAAACGGCTAAAAACAGAAGGTGGTATGGCTTTACCAGATTACTATATATATCTATCTATCTATATATATATATATATTATTTAGCAGGTCAGCTGAGGCTTATTAGAACCTGGTATACTGCGGAGGACCTACCCACTTCAGAGTACTTCTTAATGCACTTCCTGGACTGTTATCCATTATGGTCAGTCCTAGAGATACCGCCTAAATTCCAGAAACACTGCTGCACTGCATAGGCTGGCACAAACTATCTGGAGAGAAGCGAAAAATACTGACCCAGTTCACGGGGGTTGTTTCAGATATATCTTTATGGGTCAATCAATCGCTGTCACAGGTACAAATAGTCATGGAGGCATAAAGATGGCAGGCGGCAGAGATTAAAACTCTTGGGAGATATATACGATCAGGGAGTACTGATGACATTTGAAGCACTGTCTCAGAAGTACGATATTCCTCGTACTCACTTCTTTTCATACCTACAACTTAGGACGGCCATACAGGTCATAATCCCGAGCACCAATACCACGAACTGCAAATACCCACTAATAGGCGTTGTTAAACCCCAGTGTCCCAGAGGACTAGTGCCAGCAATTTATTCCAATTTAGTGCAAGCAAAGGTCAAGAACGGCCCTCTCAGGGATTGATAAATGGAAAAGAATGATACCCACACTCGCAGAAGAATCCATAACAGATTTATTGGAATCACATTTACAGGTATCGCCAGCAGTTAATCATAAAATAATACAACTGTACATTATTCATCAAACATATTTAACACCAACTAGGCTCTACAGAATGGGCAGAGCATCATCGACTGCATGCCCACGATGTGGGGAACTAGACGCAGACTTCTGGCACATGATATGGAGTTGCAGCCCAATAGCTACATTCTGGAGGGAGGCTTTTCTCTCCAATTTGTTGTTGGTTCAGATAGACTGCTGGGACTTATAAACGAAGACAACTGGGATCACTACATGACAATATTTTTGAGAGAGTAATTATTTATGGCACGTAAATGTGTTGCCCTGAGATAGTATGACACCAATACACTGACCCTTATCCATGTGTAAATTACAAATAAATCTAATTATACCATATTTAGTGTTGGTGTTTAAACACTGTAACAAACCTCAAACATTTTAAAAGGTCTGGGGCCTATGGTGCAGCTCTCCGCACACGTTGTACTCAGCCTCGAGACTGCGACAGGCTTTGTCAGCAGCCCAAGGATTCTTGGATCGGTCGGTTTAGTGGAGTCACGGGAATGTTCTGTACAATCTTCTAACAAAAGATAGGGAATTTTACAGCAATGCAGTGGATGATTGAAATACATACACGAAATGGATCTTGTATTATGATACGCAACACGATTGTAAGATGTTGATGTTCTTTCTTATATGTCAATAAAAGAGTTTGAAAATAACACCTAAGAGTGCAATCTTCACACAGGGGGACTTGGGGACCTGAGATCAGTGGGGGTCCTCAGGATAGGTCATCTATATCTCATCAGTGGAGGTCCTGGCGGGGGGAAAGTGCGTCTTATAGGGCGAAAAATACGGTACTCATTTTGGCCGTACCCTTTTAAAATCCCATATTAAATCGTTAGACATACAGTACATGTACAAATGTTTTATATATTTTTTGTCCAGCCCAAATACATAAGTGATCTGAGGCAATAAAATCACTTTTAATAAATTCATCTCCGCCAATAATTGAAGAGGTTATGATTGGTAATTTATTTTTAAGAGACTAATAACCTCACTGTCAAAAATGATGTAAAGTTGTAATACTGGTAAAAGGCTTGTACCAATGAAATGGAACATAGTATTCAATATAGATAGCCATATCAAAGAATAAAGTATAGAAATGGACACATGTAAAATGGGTTTACTTTCATACATTTGCTGCTATTTGTAGAAGTAGAAGGCTAAGGCTACACGACGACATGTGTCGACACAGGGCACAACTACAGGTAAAACTCGAAAAATTTGAATATCGTGCAAAAGTCCATTTACTGTATATACTCGAGTATAAGACGAGTTTTTTGGCACATATTTTTGTGCTCAAAAAGCCCCCTCGTCTTATACTCGAGTCTCGATTTGGCCGACCCGAAAATGCCACTGCAGCGAGCGGCCCGGCCGGCGCGTGACTGACGTCACTTAGTAACGCTCCTGCTTCCTGAAGTGGGAAGAGCGTTACTAAGTAATGTCAGTCACGCGCCGGCCGGCCAGCCAGCTCCCGCTCGCTGTAGTGCATTCATCGTGACAGTGAGTACAGCCGGACCTGTTATCAATAGGAGAGAGATTGTTTGTTTTACACAGGAGTAACACTTTAACGGCCTTTGCGTGTATGTGCGCAGTTTAGGACACGAGGGGACACATAGGGCCATGAGGGGGACCAGCATAAGATGCTATATGTCTTATGCTGCCCCCCCCCCCATGGCCCTTTGTGTCATAGCACATATCGCCTATAACAGCGTCCTCCACAGATCCACCCCATAACAGCGTCCTCCACAGATCCACCCCATAACAGTGCCATCCACAGGTCCCCATAAGTGTCCTCCACAGATCCCCCCCATAACAGTGCCATCCACAGGTCCGCATAAGTGTCCTCCACAGATCCCCCATAACAGTGTCCTCCACAGATCCACCCCATAACAGTGCCATCCACAGGTCCGCATAAGTGTCCTCCACAGATCCCCCACATATGCTGCATTTCCCACCCTAGTCTTATACTCGAGTCAATAATTTTTCCCATTTTTTGGGGGTAAAATTAGGGGCCTCGGCTTATAGTCGGGTCGGCTTATACTCGAGTATATACGGTATTTCAGTAATAAAAATTAAAATGTGAAACTAACATATGAGATAGACTTATTACATGCAAAGTGAGATATTTCAAGCCTTTATTTGTTATAATTTGGATGATTATGACTTACAGTTTATGAAACCCCAAAGTCTCAATTTTGAGGTACCCTTTGCTCAGGGGGTATGGATTAATTAGCTGACTAGAGTGTCACACTTTGAGCCTAGAATATAGAACCTTTTCACAAAATTCAAATTTTAAAGGGAGTCTTTCACCTAATCTGAACGTTTTAGACCGCTCAGATCAGGTTATAGACTCTTTGACCCTCATTACAATGTTACCTTTGTTTTCTGTGTCCCTCGTTCAGATATTGAAAAAACAAAAACAAATGAGATTCTGAAGGTGCCCAGGGGTGGCGTTACTGGGCAATGTGCCCAAAAAAACACCTCTTTTAGCCCTCTGGCCCACCCTTATGTCCTATTATTCCTTAATCCTCTGCCTCCAGCCGGCCGACGTCAAGAGAAGAAGTCAGGCTGGGAACGGGCCTGCACCTGCGCACTGCTCTGCTCATTATGGGCAGAGGAACAGCTTTTCATATTGCACATGTGTCGGCCAACTAAAGACAGAGACATAATGGGCAGAGCAGTGCGCAGATGCGGGCCAGTTCCCAGCCTGACTTCTTCTCTTGCCGCTCATGACGTCCGCCGGCTGGAGACAGAGGAGGAGGTAATATTAGGACAGAAGGGCGGGCCAGAGGGCTGAAAGGGGTGTGTTTTTCTGGGCACATCTCCCAGTAACGCAGCCCCTGGGCACCTTCAGAAGCTGAATTGCATACGTTTAAAAAGTGTTTTTTTCAATATCTTGACGAGGGACACCGAAAACAAAGGTAACATTGTAATGAGGGTCAAAGAGTCTATAACCTGATCTGAGCGGTCCAAAACGCTCAGATTAGGTGAAAGACTACCATTGAGCTGCATTGATGCAATTCCTTTTAATTTGCATTACTGAAATAAATTTACTTTTGCACGATATTCAAATTTTTCGAGTTTCATCTGAACACTGCTACATGTGTCGCGCGACATTTTGGATGGGTTTTGTGCGACACCATAGACTATCATTAAAAAAATTGTTGCGCGACATTACTGCGACAAATGTCGTTGTGTAGCCTAGCCTTAAAAGCAAATCATTTTAAACAGAACCACCAAGAAACAGATGACATTTTACAGTCTGTTTTAATTTTCTTTGAAGAACGGATATTTCAGTTGTTCATTAAACTTCCAAGATCAGTAAATCATGTACGTTTTTAGGTCTTTTTTTTTTGTGCCAGTGAACATAAAAGTATAATTTATAATTTCCTAAATTTGGCATTAAAATGTAATTACATGAAAAGAACACAGATTTGCCTCTAAGAAAAATATTTTTATGCTTTCCCATTGTACTTGTTCTCACTTTATATGCTGATTGATTTATGAGAAATTTACCCAATTTATGTCTAAATGAATGAGTTAGCAACTGTCACTGCAATTTAGGACATCTCAAACTAGGGGACTGCAACTGCTTTGTCTGTGGGATTGGTTGATAGTCTTCCCCCGTGGCCAGTTATCCCTTATCCCCAGGAACAGATCGGTGGGGGTCCTACCAATGGGACTCCCACCAGAGGCGGCACTTCCATTAGGCCACTTGGGCCACCGCCTAAGGCCTCGCGCTGGTGGGGACCTCGCTCTGGCTCCCACCCGCACCCGACACAACCGCAAGTACAATTTTATTGGCTTCCGTGGGTGGCCTGCTAAGCGGACTAATAAGAGCCGCCGCCGCCCGGCCGCTCTGAGCCCCTCTATGCCTCTTTAAGAGAGCAGTGGCTGCTGGGGCTCGGAGTGTGCTGCCGCACAGGCTCGTCTTCTGACTGAATGCAACGCCAGCCCCGCCCCCAGAGCGCTGCGCAGCCACAGTGGAGAAGGAGTCAGGGCCCTGCCTCACCTCAGTGTCCCTGTCTGGCTGCCGCCTGCACCCACAGACAGACAGTGGAGCCCGAAGAGGCCCAAGGTCAGGTCGATGTGTGTCCTGCTGGCTGCTGTGCCCATCCCCCCTTCGCGATGAAGCTGAGGCGAAACGCACGTCGAGGTTCCTATCCTGACCTCTTTCACCCCCCCCCCCTCCATCATGTCTTGCGGTATACACTGATTTTATTACAACTATTTATCTGGCTCAGTTCACCCTCTACACTGTGTAGTCTGTTTTATAAGCACCACATTATTTTCTGTTCGCCACCACAAAACAATCTGGAAGTGTCCCTCCATGTGGCATCATGTATGTGGGCAGACAGTGCTGTATCAAGTATGTGGGCAGTCATTTTTTGAAATAATGACAAGTGCTTTTTTTTTTTTTACTTAAGCCCCTGCCCTTCAAAATGTCTGTGCACGTCCCTACCCTGTACTATGTGCTGCAAGCATGCAGCTGCTAAACCCTGACTGTGACATCACTGTGTATACCCTGTACTGTGATGTCACTCACTGTGCATGTTAACCCTGTACTGTTAGTCACAGTACAGGGCTAATACGCACAGTGATGTCACATACAGTACAGCCAGGGTTAATCTTTATTATCGCTTGCATATCTTGTGTTCGTGGGGGCCTCATGTTTGAGTTTCGCCTAAGGCCTCACAAAGTCTAGAGCTGCCTCTGACTCCCACTGATCAAGAGAATAGGGGCCCCATATCCGGTGGAGCCCCTGTGAGACAGACGTAGCGGTCGGTCAGAAAAGCACGTCGCCACTCCATTATTTTCTAAAGGAGCACAAGTACGGCAGCACTCCCATAAAAATAAATGGAGTAGTGGCACACTGGGAATAGGGGATAACCTCTTATAACCGGGATATCCCCTTAACTATAGCCTGGTGAGGTGGCCTACCTCCAGTAATCTCAATATAACCAATTACAAAGATTTAGTAATTGCTTCCACGCCAAGGCCTTCATATGTCTGGAAGTCCACAGAAAAAAATTCACCTTTAAAATAATACACTGTTTTGAAGAAAAAACTATACAAAACCTTTATTTTGGACCACTTTTCTTTGAAGAATTGTTTTAATTTGGCTACGTTGGAAGGTTTTCAAGCATTAACTGCCCAATTAAGATCTTTCCAGAGCAACTCAGTGGGATCCAAGTCAGGACTTCGACTCGGCACTGCAAAACTATAATGTGATTCTTCTGACCCATTCAGAGGGACTTACTTGTGTGTGCTTTGTGCTGCATAACCTGTGCCTGAGTTTTAGGTCACAAACTGAAGGTCAAATAATCTCCTTTAGGATTGTATGACTGCAGAACACATAGTTCCATCAATTATGACAAATGATTGTTGAAGTCCTGCAGAAGCAAAGCAGCCTACCATGCTGTCCTTAGGGTTAAATGCGGCGTTAACATTACACCAGATGTAATGGGAGCCATATCTTACAAAAAGTTCTATCTTGGACTCATCAGTATACACAATATAACCCCAAAAGTCTTGGGGATCATCTAGATATTTTTGGCAAATGCATGATGGATCTTGGTGTTCTTTTAGGATAGTGGTGGTTTTCCCCTTGGGACTCTTCCATGGATGCCATTTTTGCCCAGTGTCTTTCTTATTGTGGAATCGTGTATATTGACCTTAACTGTGGCCTGCAGTTCTTTAGATGTTCGTTTGTTCTGTGGCCTCTTGAATGAGTTGTTGATGCACTCTTGGAAATTTTTATAAGCCGGGAACACCTGTGAACATTCACCACTGTTCCAAGTTTTTTTTCCCCCTTTGTAAATAATTGCTCTCAATGTGGTTTGTTGCGCCCAGAGCCTTTCCAGAGTTGTAGATATTATTTTGTTTGCTATCTGAATGCCTTTTAAAGCATTTTAGCCTGTTTCACATCATCAAACAAATTCTATTTAAAGAGGACCTGTCAGCAATCCTGACATGTCTCTTTTAGTAAATTCTTGTATTCTCTATTTTCTTATATACAGTCAAGTCACATTGTGACCACTTCCTACTTCCGAGGTAGGCAGAAGGAAGTCACGTGTCGTGAGCTGGCTTGGTGGGTATATCAGGTGTGTGATACGCTGTCTGCACACAGCTATGGCTAAAAAAGGGGCGATTTATCAAAGTTGCAAAAAGGAATGATTACTGGTTTCAGGCAAATGGTGGCAGTATTTCTGAAACTGTGCAGTTAGTGAAATGCACAGTTTGTGAAAATCAAATTCAAAAATTTTCTATCATCCAATTCAACCATCTACAAGACCTTCTACAGTATAGGTCCACTGCCTTGGATAACTTTTCAAATTAGCCCCATCCTTCAGATGACAAACTTGAGTCCTTACTAGCCCTCCTGTTGCCCAAAATATTTCCTGAATCCAATATGCTTTCCTCAACTTTGAATCTACCAAAATCATAATACATGTCCTCACTATATCCCCCATAGACTACATACAATAAAGTTCACAACCAATCCCCTCCACGACTCTCTACCTTAACCACCAATGCCTTCTGATATTTTTTATGCTCTGTGCAAAACTTTGTTCTCTATACCTTCTCTAGTTTGCTCCTTACATCATAAACTCAAAGATCTCCGAAGCTTATCCCGTCTACTTTGGAATTTTCTGCCACAACTTTGAAAATAACCTGAAAACAAGTTTACGGGTATAATAGTGTAACCAGCAGAAACATCCAAACTCCTGTTTCATCTGCACTGTTGTTCGAAATGCATTCAATAGTCCAATCTGAAAAAAGTAAGGGGTAGTAACAGAAGCATATATAGTAACAAGCCAGCTTCTGCTCGGACCTCCGGGGCACGGATGGTGCAGGACTGCACTCCCAGAGCAATAAATGTAAGCCATTTCCAGCCACCGGTATTGGTAAAATCCATTCAACTTTATTTTTTCTCCATTAAAAGCAGTTACAAAAGATAAATACGAAACAGGCCTCACATCTCTCTGACGCGTTTCGGGTACATGCTTGTAGCACCCTTAATCATAGAGTAACAGAAGCAGCTTTAATAAACACTAAACAGATGATACAGATGACGTTTCACAGTTATAGCATGGTCACAGTTGGTAGAAACGTTGTGGATGAAATAAAATTTCAAAGTTTATTAGATTTGCATTAAAAGAAAGGCGAGAGTATATAAGGCCCTACCTCAATATATACGAAAACACAAAATGGAAAAAATATATATTATTGGCGCTCTGAACTGCTATAGATGGCAGCCAAATCATCCCTCAGTATCTCTTTACGTATCTGAAGTGGGATTACTAGCTGGCCAGAATGATGCTCTACAGAGTGTATGTGGATAGTAACGCTATACACTCTGCGGTACGTTCAAGCTGGTATACATTGATGAAACCGCTGTAGCGCAGTATATAATCAGGACATTACCAGCTGCTGCACGTTCAGAGGTACTAGTAGCCAGACAATTTAAAGCTGCAAGGCAGGGATCTAATTACACTTTGTGGGTAACAAATTGCTGACCTCCCCACTAATAACACTGCCCCTATTGTTAAACAGCTATATTGTCTTGGCTAAATTTACAAAGCGGCTGTCTACCCCATCTCCATCCAGAGGATTGCGCTGAACCTGTACCCAGTTTCTTGATCACGTCCATAGTGTCTCTCACATGGGACAGGAGAGCCAACACAAAGGGATGTATGATTTTGTCTATGTATATGCTGATGCCTTGTGTAAGGCTCCCCACCCCACAGACAACGCGTCTCCCCTTCAGAGCGCTGATCTTAACAAGAACCACCTGAGACTATATTTCACTTCGGAAATCCATCAAAACCACATCATCTTCTTAGAGCTCAACATTTTTAGGGATCTGGAAGGGAATATATGCACACGTCTGTTCCGGCCACAGCCACGAACAGCCTCCTACAATGGGATAGCTGCCATCCGGTGGCTTTGAAAAAAGGTATCCCCAAAGGGCAGTACTGCGTAGAAACTGCTCTAGGCTGGCAAACTACCAGGTGACAGCCAGGGATCTTCAGAGTAGGTTTACAAACAGGGAATATCCAAGACATGTCTTGATGAACACATACCAGCACTCACTTGCAGTAAATCGTGACACATTGTTGGTACCACGGACCAGAGAGGGTGACGACAATCAACTCCATATTATTGCCACGCTTGATGAGGCACATATAAATGTATGTGATGTTCTCACCTGCTATTTGGGCATCCTTAAATCTGACCCAGATGAGGGACACCTCGTAGGTGCCACCCCGACCATCACCTTTCGCCGTGGCCGCAATTTAACCCCTTAAAGGGAGTCTGTCACCACATTTGACCATATTAGACAGATCCTATAGCGTTATATGTGCCACCCAGCAGTTTAAAACGGTACCTTTGTTGCATATAACCGAGTCTTCTTTCTGCCAAAAATGAACTTTGAAGATTATGTAAATGAGCCTTCTCAAGTGCCCAGGGCGGTGTCTCAATCTTCCGAGCCCAAGACCGGACCTCCCCAACGGCTCATAACCCTGCCCTCCGTGTGCCTGTGCCCGCCCGTTTACAAACTCCCCTCACCTTTTCCATTGCGGCTGCGCGGACAAATACGAGTAAACGGGCGGGCACAGGCACACGGAGGGCAGGGTTATGAGCCGTTGGGGAGGTCCCGTCTTGGGCTCGGAAGATTGAGACACCGCCCTGGGCACTTGAGAGGGCTCATTTACATAATCTTCAAAGTTCATTTTTGGCAGAAAGAAGACTCGGTCATATGCAACAAAGGTACCGTTTTTAACTGCTGGGTAGCACATATAACGCTATAGGATCTGTCTAATATGGTCAAATGTGGTGACAGACTCCCTTTAAGGACCCTGCCATTTTTCACCTTAAGGACCTGGCCATTTCTTGCAAATCTGACATGTGTCACTTTATATGGGAATAACTTTGGAACGCTTTTACTTATCCAAGCCATTCTGAGATTGCTTTCTAGTCACACATTGTACTTCATGACAGTGGTAAATTTGAGTCAAAATATTTCATTTGTATTTATAAAAAAATACCAAATTTACCAAAAATTGGGAAAAATTCATAATTTTCAAAATTTCTATTTCTCTGCTTTTAAAACAGATAGTAATACCTCCTAAAATAGTCATTACTTTAAATTTCCCATATGTCTACTTCATGTTTGGATCATTTTGTAAAATGACATTCACTGGTCACACAGCTCCCCAAACATAGCACTGAGGAAGGGCTATGGATGTGTGAGGAGTACTGAAGGGGTTAACCCTGCAGCTGAGGAGGAAGGGCAGGCTAACCCACAGCTTTGATCTCCTCAGCACTAGAGAAGGAGAATTACAAGTAGTTCAGTTCTCATCAACTGTGTGTTTACTCACAGTGACAGTTTTACTGCAGGACGAAATTGTTCGTCCTAGTGCTATTTTAAACTGATGATCGATCCTCTGCATCTGATCGGCGGGGTCCGGCACACGGGACCCCCACCAATCAGCTGATTGAGAAGGCAGCGGCGCTGGCAGTAGCGCCCGCGGCCTTCTTGCTGTTTACCGCAGGCCCAGTGACGTCACGACATCCAGAGGATAGATCATCAGTTTAAAATAACTGTAGAACCCCTTTAAGAGATCGATTGGTGCACAGCTTTTTATAAACCCCTCAGCCGGCGATGTCGCTCGATCGACAACCTAAGGGCACGTTTCGCTGTAGTGGCTGTATGGCATGCGGAGCGACTGAGCGGGGGAACAGTTTTATCAGTACAGTGACACAAAAAAGATTAGCAATTTTGTCATTTATAAATTGCAGAACCAGAGGTGTCATCTATCTGGCAACATGTACGTGCGGCCTCCAATATGTAGGCAAAACTATACCAGAGTTTCAGTGGAGGATAGGGGAACATCTCAATGACATCCGTAATGATGCTGATACGCCTATCGCACGTCACATATCCAGTCACTCCGGCAGAGCGGAGGCCATTAAGTTTCAAGGCATTGAGGTGATTAGGAGGACTCCTAGAGGGGGTGACTTTGATACAAAACTGTTACAGAAGGAGGCAGAATTGAGATTCAGGCTACGCACCATACATCCTGAAGGTCTGAATGAACACATCTCGTATACAGTACAGACCAAAAGTTTGGACACACCTTCTCATTCAAAGAGTTTTCTTTATTTTCATGACTATGAAAATTGTAGATTCACACTGAAGGCATCAAAACTATGAATTAACACATGTGGAATTATATACTTATCAAAAAAGTATGAAACAACTGAAAATATGTCAAAGTAGCCACCTTTTGCTTTGATTACTGCTTTGCACACTCTTGGCATTCTCTTGATGAGCTTCAAGAGGTAGTCACCTAAAATGGTTTTCACTTCACAGGTGTGCCCTGTCAGGTTTAATAAGTGGGATTTCTTGCCTTATAAATGGGGTTGGGACCATCAGTTGCGTTGTGGAGAAGTCAGGTGGATACACAGCTGATAGTCCTACTGAATAGACTGTTAGAATTTGTATTATGGCAAGAATAAAGCAGCTAAGTAAAGAAAAACGAGTGGCCAACATTACTTTAAGAAATGAAGGTCAGTCAGTCCGAAAATTTTGGAAAAACTTTGAAAGTGTCCCCAAGTGCAGTCACAAAAACCATCAAGCGCTACAAAGAAACTGGCTCACATGCGGACCACCCCAGGAAAGGAAGACCAAGAGTCACCTCTGCTGCGGAGGATTAGTTCATCCGAGTCACCAGCCTCAGAAATCGCGGGTTAACAGCAGCTCAGATTAGAGACCAGGTCAATGCCACACAGAGTTCTAGCAGCAGACACATCTCTAGAACAACTGTTAAGAGGAGACTGTGTGAATCAGGCCTTCATGGTAAAATATCTGCTAGGAAACCACTGCTAAGGACAGGCAACAAACAGAAGAGACTTGTTTGGGCTAAAGAACACAAGGAATGGACATTAGACCAATGGAAATATGTGCTTTGGTCTGATGAGTCCAAATTTGAGATCTTTGGTTCCAACCACTGTGTCTTTGTGCGACGCAGAAAAGGTGAACGGGTGGACTCTACATGCCTGGTTCCCACAGTGAAGCATGGAGGAGTAGGTGTGATGGTGTGGGGGTGCTTTGCTGGTGACACTGTTGGGGATTTATTCAAAATTGAAGGCATACTGAACCAGCATGGCTACCACGCATCTTGCAGCAGCATGCTATTCCATCCGGTTTGCGTTTAGTTGGACCATCATTTATTTTTCAACAGGACAATGACCCCAAACACACCTCCAGGCTGTGTAAGGGCTATTTGACCATGAAGGAGAGTGATGGGGTGCTGCGCCAGATGACCTGGCCTCCACAGTCACCGACCTGAACCTAATTGAGATGGTTTGGGGTGAGCTGGACCACAGAGTAAAGCCAAAAGGGCCAACAAGTGCTAAGCATCTCTGGGAACTCCTTCAAGACCGTTGGAAGACCATTTCAGGTGACAACCTCTTGAAGCTCATCAAGAGAATGGCAAGAGTGTGCAAAGCAGTAATCAAAGCAAAAGGTGGCTACTTTGAAGAACCTAGAATATGACATATTTTCAGTTGTTTCACACTTTTTTGTTATGTATATAATTCCACGTGTTAATTCATAGTTTTGATGCCTTCAGTGTGAATCTACAATTTTCATAGTCATGAAAATAAAGACAACTCTTTGAATGAGAAGGTGTGTCCAAACTTTTGGTCTGTACTGTACATGTTTCATTTAAATGGGACTCTTGTCTCCTGTTGGCCCTCCTTGGATGTACCTAAAATGGGAATTCTTCCCCCCCATCCCCCATTCTGGTCAGCAATTTGTTACCCACAAAGTGTAATTAGATCCCTGCCTCGAAGCTTTAAATTGTCTGGCTACTAGTACCGGTACTGGTAATGTCCTGATTATATACTGCGCTACAGCGGTTTCATCAAGGTATACCAGCTTGAACGTACCACAGAGTGTATAGCGTTACTATCCACATACACTCTGTAGAGCATCAATCTGGACAGCTAGTAATCCCACTTCAGATACATAAAGAGGTTCTGAGGGGTGATTTGGCTGCCATCTATAGCAGATTAGAGCGCCAATACTATATTTATTTTCCATTTTGTGTGTTTCTATATATTGAGGTAGGGCCTTATATACACTCGCCTTTCTTTTAATGCAAATCTAATAAACTTAGAAATGTTATTTCATCCACAACGTTTCTGCCAACTGTGACCGTAGTAACAGAAGCCAAGTCAAAGAGTGAAACATATCAAAAATAAGAGTCTGAGATGAAACATTCATCTATCCAAAGATGAAAAGGAAATATTATAAGGGCAGACTGGATGGAGCATGTGGACTTTTTCTGCCATGAAGCTTCTAATGAGGACTAACATCAGAGATGCAACCAGTGAGTTTTACTTATCGGAAAGGAATAAATCTGTTCCTATTGACAAATGTGTACTCTCTCTATTCTGTCTTACCAATATTATTTTCCTCTTGCTATGCCACGGTAGTCAATTAGCACAGATTTACAAAAACAAATACAAAAAAAACATAGAAAACTGTTACTTACCTAAACCTGATTTTTTTAACCGTTTTAAGTGCTGGCTTATTTGCTTGCCAGGGGGTGATTTTTGCCCTTGCTTAGTTTCCTTATCAGAACTGTCTGCTTCACCGTTTTTTGACTCAGACCCTTGAAACACAAGAGGAACAACACTATTACAAATCAAATAGGAATGCAATCAAACTAGCTGAATGCTAAAACAGATAGGGGGAAAAAAACATCCTGCTAATGATTAGGTTTGAAGGGTAACCCCATAGACCATATACTGATTTCCAGAATCATTATTAAGTCAGTAAAAGAACTCATATACAGGGGACTCCCCTCTATGACATCCATATGTCCAAAGAGAGCATATCGACTGGAGAGGTATTCAGCAGACATCGCCCTTTGGTGAAATAGACATGTCAGACCTACAGCTTTCCATCTGTATGGATATCTCTACAGTGATGATGTGTCGACACAGACAGGTGACCACTGCAACCAAGCACTGGGTTCAGCAGTGACGTGTACCATTTATGGTCCATTCACACGTCCGTAAGTGTTCTGCGGATCCGCAAACATGGACACTGGCAATGTGCATTCCGCAATTTGCGGACCGCACATCGCCGCCACTATGATAGAAAATGCCTAATCTTGTCCGAAATTGCAGACAAGAATAGGACATGTTCTATTTTTTTTGCAGTAATGGAAGCACGGATGCAGAAGTGCGGATCCGCAAATGCGGATGCGGACAGCACATTCTGGCCCCAATTGAAAATGAATGGGAACGGATGCGGACCCATTTTGCGGACGTGTGAATGGACCCTTAAGAGTCCAGATAAAATACAAAGGAGACCCCAAAAATAGAACATTAATATCTGTTTATGTTTCTACTAGATTTCACAAATGTTATTAAAGAGACTGAACAGGCATTGGAAATATTCTGTATGTGTATACACTGTAGAGACACAAATACTTACAATGTCTCTTTAAGTATGTAAAAACCTAAACTCAACCCCTCTGCTTCCTTTGACTTCAAGATGCTATCCAACATGATTATTAAAGACATGTTAAGATCCTATGCAAATAAAAAAAGGATTGGACAAGTGTGGCTGTGTATACACAAACATGCACACTGTCCATTCAGTCTCTTTAATTCCGTGAAATCTACAGTGGATCCCTCTGCTTCCCTTTTTAACTCATAACTTCAAGATGTTATCCAACGTGATTCTCCAAGAAGTGTCAAGATCCCCTAGTAATAAAGAGGACACAATGGGCATTCAAGGGGCACTACTGACCGTTAATAATCTGCTAAACTGACACAGTAACACTCTGGCAAAGGGATATCTCCAGGAGTAATTCTCTGGCTACAATCTAGTACTTCACCCTATGTGCTGTAATATTAATGTAAGCTAACAGAATGCCATCTATTGCACAAGAGGGGAACAGAGGCAACGACATGTAAATCTAATAACGTAATAAACAATCTAAAGAACTAGAATAAAGAACTAAAATATTGAAACGTCACTGACACTGATCTGTCTGTCTATCAAGCCTCCTTCTGTATCTACCGATAACCAAAAAATGCACTAATACTTTTATGAGGGATCTACAAGGCAAATGCCACAAGATAAGCGTGGGTAACGGAGCTACATTTGCAGGCATTTAGCGCCAGCATGTGGTCCCATATCACATTTCTTCAACCAGGCTGCAAGGATTGGTTTTCCGTATCTTTCTGCAGCAGCCAAACCATTTTGTTATGCGTAGTGAGCCCTAACGCCCGCTTATGTATGTACATGCATGCATCTGTGCAAGCAGGGTATATCATCGTCAAACTGTAGGCAGAGCAGCAAAGAGACCGTCTTCATGCGGCTCTCCCTTCATCGCACAGCCCTGCTGTACACAAAAGGCTCAGCGAATGGATTTTCCCTGATAAAATGTGCAGCTTCTTTTCATCTTTACCTGAAGGTGAATCCGACTGCTCATCAGACACCTTAAGAGGCGTCAGGATGACACGAGGGACGGTCTTGTTTACCATCATAGAGACCCCATTTCTCCTCTTCTGCTGCTGCCTCAAAGCCTAAACAAAGGAAAAGAAGACAGTCAGGTTTACGGGGAACATCAGGCACGGAGACACCAGCACATTGCATACAGTCACAGGCTGCTTTCCAGGTGCCAGCCCTTATGGAAAGATTAGCCTTGGATAATCTGAAATTTAAAAAACTTGGAACTTGGAGCAGAAATACGCTGAAGCTAACGGTATTTATCTCACTGCTCGTAACAACAAAGGCATCTGGAGACGATCGTACTACCTCCCATTCACCACATCAGGCACATCGCGCCGTCATTTTCAAGTCAAAGAGAAAGCGTTAAGTGTTTTAGCAGGCGGCAAGTGTATGTGTGTACGTCTGTACATCCCTCGCAGGTGCATCTGCTTCCCTATCCTGCTCAGTCAATCAAGTTAAACAGAGAGTGTCATCAGTATGGGCAGCATGTAAGGACTACAGTATTGATGCACTCGCTCAGCCGTGCGGAGTGCTGCACAGAAATCACTGAACACGGAGGAATCAATCGCTCCGAGCATAGGAATACTCGCAGGGCTTCTGTCTGCCTGACTTTGGGAATTAACCTTCAAGCTGCCAACAGGAGGCGATTGGAAAATTCAGCAAAAAGCTGGAAAAAACCCCCCCATAAAAGTGCCATGGGTGAGCAAACGGTTCGCTGAGATCCTGTCATTAACCATATCTGTCAGACAGACTCGTTCTTTGTGCGTTTCTAAGGATACGTTTGGAAAAGATTTACCAAACCCTGGCATCTTTTCAAAGAAACAGTTAATAAGTCTTTCGCCTGAACCCCCCCCCCCCCCTTAAAAAAAAAAAAAAAAAGGATAAAACAATATCTGAACAATGCACACACAAAATGACAAGACAAGATTAGAAAGAAATATTCAGATCGCTCAAGAGGCCATTCGAGTGGATAACGTTATAAAAGTGTCAACAGATAGCGGCACAGGTCATGCACAGTTCTGCGCACTAACTCCGCTGCTCGCGGATTTCAAAAAGACCCAACTGTTGCCAATATCATCCATGGTCACAAGCCAAATTATTCACGCACTACAATGGCAGCGCTTTGTGCAATGCACATTCATTGTGCCTTCCTCTCTAATTCAATTTGGGCAAGGTGTATGGGACAATACCAGAGTCCCTTAGGGATAATCCAAGAAAACAATAATCATTACAATGAGCAATGAAAAAGAATAGGAGCAATGGAAGGAAACTGACAACAAATGGCGAGCATGATGACGGCACATCACCAATGATTTTTCACTCTGCTCCATACTTACAATAGCTTACTATTCTGTTACACAGATACACAGACATACAAATAATGGGGGAGTAAATTCCTTACTGACTCAAAAGGTACCTGAGCTTTCAATAAAAAAAAAAGTTTGCACGGCTGTGCTTCTTTGTACAATAATATTTGTGAAGGAACAGTTATGTTTGGGCCTCCCTAATGTTTTTTCAACCATATTATTCCTGTTTCAGCTGCACAGCTACATGCATTTCACTCAGAAGCAGGGGGCATCTCCCCTCTTCCAGCTCTCTACTGGAGTGCGGGACAATTATCCCGCGGGCGGCCCGACGTGCACAGTATCATTGTAATCTATGATGCTGTGTACTTCCGTGCGCACGATCAATGCCGCTCCGGGACATATGGCCTGCTCATGGACCATATATCTCAGAGGGCATACGGTCGTGGGCAAGAGGCCTAAGTGTGTATACAGAGATAGCTGTCAGTCACTGATAACTGTACCCGGGGGAGGTGTTATCAGTGAATGATAGCATTCTCTGTGTAAGTGTGTATACAGAGATAGTTGTACATGGGGCAGTCTAATCTTCAGAAAGAGCAAAGATTTAAATAAATAAATATGTTTTGCTGATTCTTTTCTCACAAAACTACAGGTATATATCAATCTACTCAACACCTCATGCTCGGAAACATGCTGCCTGCAGATTGCACGGCATTTCACGCCGACAGGTCCTCTCTAGAGGTCTTTTATTCAAAGCAATAATGGTCTGAATGATCAGTTGAACGAATGATCAATCCCAATCATTGCTCATGTAAACCTGTCGTGCACACAGTGTGTAGCTAACAATACATATCAATGAAAGTCAAATAGGGATGATCAGATGCTGGTGTAAAAGAACCCTTAGCCCATTGTACTAGTGCTCTGTGGGAAATGGCTGTTATCCCACGTCTTACATGTAACCATCATTTTAAGTTTATTGTTAATACAGTGAATGGATAGAGATTTTTTTGTACTAGAAAACAAGGTGTGAGAGTCTTCTTAGCCTAAAAAAGCGTATTACAAAAATTAATAACCCTGCCCCATACTATATATAATTTAAAAAAATGACAGTTACACTTTAGTTGTCATTATGGTTGACATTCTACTATCTCAGACTTCTCGAAATAAACTGAAATAAATTACAGAGAGCGCTCTCACAGCGGACAGAAGGTTTTCTGATCCCCCCTCTGATATCGGGTCTGCACGCCTGAACTTCTGGCTTTCACGCTGCAGGAAACGTGAGATGCAACAATTAAGAAATGTGAGCACATAATGTATGCTGACCTTTCTTTTTAATAATTGGCCTAAATATCTTTATAATTACTACTGAGATACAATAATTGCAGCCATTGTTAATGGAATTACACCTTTTTATGTAATTATTGCAACTTATGAATGTGCTAATAAGTATGGTTAGTTTTAATGTATTTATGTAATTGGTCATTATTGTATTAAAGATGTCAGTCTATAAGACATTTATATTTTATGGCTTTGTCACTACATTATTATTTAGCAGGGCTAACACTACTCAGCAGTTCATTTCGTTTTTGTAGATACAAATGGTAAATCATCATGCTTAAATGCTAATTCTGATTAGGAATATTTATAGCCAGTAACATTAGAACGCTCTTCATGTGATTGTATCCAGCAATTTCTCCTGGACGTAAGTGAATATTGCAATACCATCTGCATCAACAAAAATAATTTTTACATTTCACAGTATGAAATCTCAGCAATCTCTGGGTGGAGAATAAAAGAATATCATGGTTGACAACAGTGGTACTTTTACATATTGGATACCGTACATTCCTAACAGCTTGTACGCCAAATATAGATGGATCTTTGAGTCATACAGAGCAAGACATGAAAATATAGGAAATGTAGATAAAGGGGTGACTGCCTATGAAGAAAACCAAAAGGGTGAAAGATGAAAAAAATATATCACATACAATATTTTTCGCTTTATAAGAACCACTCCCCCCCCCCCCCAAAAAAAAATGGAGGGAAATGGCAGTGCGTCTTATAAAGTGAATACTAGTAAGCACTTCCACTATGGAAGCGCTCACTAGTATGCAGTAAGTGTGGGGGGAAAAAGCGCTGCAAGCACCTCCTTGCAAAGGGCCGTGCTGCACTGTCCTGACCGTGTACAGGGGGTCTGATCTGATGTCCTGATATGGGAGTCTGATCTGATGTCCTGATATGGGGGTCTGATCCAATATTCTGATATGAGAGTCTGGTGTGAGGTCCTAATATGGGGTCTAATGAAAACATTTTTTTTTTTCTTATTATTATTTTCCTCCTCTAAAACCTGCGATGCGTCTTATAATGTGAAAAATACAGTATGTTCAATAACAGTATACTAAATTGATCAAATCTCAATTTTAGATTAATTTGTCACCAGTGGACATTCTGAATCTGTAATATTACTAAATGTCATGATAGACTAAACACATTGATTTTAAAGGGACTTTACATAGAATACTGTGACAGAAAACCAATCTATTGTCAGAGTCAAAACAGTACCTACACTTTTAGATGACCTTTCAGAATAAGCATGCATACACACACATAATAGCTCCAATTCTCACCATTATATGACTTGTATCTGGGACTAGCTGCAATGAGGTCTCCCATTCAGAGCACACAGAAGAAGAGGAGATTCTACTCCCTTATCACTAGCTTTCATATACGTAGGAGAAGAATAGTATGGAAGACATTAGAGAGAATGTACTGAACAGAATAGATGTCAAAGGCCAGTCTTTTTAAAAGACCATAACCTGCCATTAAACACAATCACATATTTACATTGCTGCAGCATGAGGTATATACTAAAATGATGTAAAATAGCCAGACTGTTGACATGAGAGGGTTAAAGGGGTTGTTGAGAGGTATTACTTTTTTTAAATAAAAAAACAAAAAAGCCAAACTAACGTCTTATTCAGACTTTCAGTGAACCATAAATGTGTGTTGTCCATGTTCTCCATGTACAGCACAAATACCTATTGATTTTAATGTGTGTATTCAAACATCCGTGATTTACCACGGTCCGGGGGTCTAGGCATACACCACGGAAACGTGCCCTATTATTGTCCGTGTTTACAGATCCATGACACTTATTATAGTCTATGGGTCCGTTAAAAAAACAAACAAACACAGATGGCATCCATGTTTGACGATCATTCCTAGGAGACACTCATGAAATTAATTTTCCGCTGAGCAGTGTCCATGGAATACAGATGTAAAAAACAGACAGATGGACCAAACACGGATCGTTCACAGACATCTTCATGGATAAATCACTGACCATCTTGTCAATGATGTCATCACGGACGTGTGAATGATCCTGACTCTCATCAATCTATCGATTTCCTGCCACTGCTGTTCCAATGCTCCTTGCTGCTCCCCAGTTCCTGTTCTGGCTTCAATATACTGGAAATGCCAGGAAAGGCCCCCTCAGCCAATCAATGGCCATAGCAGAGACCCGTATAAGCCAGTAATTAGCTGAGTGGGCCTTTCTTGGCATATCAAGCCTGGAACAGGAACTGGAGAACAGGGGGGGACCGGAGCAGCATTGGAAGTGTGAGTCATATAAAAATTAAAAGTCAGCCATCTCATTTGGCCCTGTCAATCTTGCGTCTGCACCGCTGATCCTAGTAGAGGCTCTACTGCGGCCACCTGAGCAACGCAGATATCAACTGTGCATGCACCGCAACACTTCCAGGTAGACTTCTGGCCCTATCAATCAAGGGAGAGGTGGGAGATGCTTGAGCAGCGGGCTGATTAATGAACAAATCTGATTTGTAAAAACTGATTCGCTAAGTTTTTACAAATCAAATGGACAAACCCCTTTTAATTCTATGGCTGTGAAAGGAAGTAGAGGGTATGTTGCTCTGTAAAATAAAAACTGAGCTCCAGGCCCGATCAAAATATATTATGAAATAGGCAAAGAGTTAAAAGAGCATAAAGCAGCAAAACTACTCATAATGTTAAAAATGCAAAAGGAATTTAGAGGTGCATAAGGGTACTTTCACACTAGCGTTAAAGTTTTCCGGTATTGGGTTCCTTCACAGGAGCTCAATACCGGGAAAAAAACGCTTCAGTTTTATCCCAATGCATTCTGAATAGACAGCAATCCATTCAGTATGCATCAGGATGTCTTCAGTTCAGTCCCTCTTACCGTATTTGGCCGGAGAAAATACAGCAGCATGCTGGGGTATTTTCTCCGGCCAAAATTCCGGAACACTTGCTGGAATAAATGTATTAAATGCCAGATCAGTGTTCCGGAAAAACGGATCTGGTTTCAAGGTCTGCGCATGCACAGTCCTTTAAAAATGCAAGAGAAAAAAATACCAGATCCGGAGAGACGGAAACAAATACTATCCGTTTGCATACGGATTTCCGGATGCGGCAGGCAGTTCCGGCAAGGGAAACTGCCTGCCAGAATCCTCTAACACAAGTGTGAAAGTACCCTAACTTGTAGGCAAGACAATTGGGTCAAAATTCGATGTTTTGTTCAGCCCAAAACTAGATCGCAGAACGGCTAGAGTGCGTAAGCTTAAATACAAAATAATGATAAAGATGGGAACATGCGAGCCATAATGATACCGCTTCACACTGCTCTCAGATACATGATGCGAATTGGTTTAATAGGAATCATAAATGGGGAAATTTGACGAGATTCATAGCAAGTGTAAACATTGAATAATTCACTGCTATGACATGTTCTGCACTCATTAGTGAAAGACAGACAGGGTTAATGAGGCAGAGGATTGAAGCGTTGTGAGCCAAGAGCCGTCCATGCACAACGGGAGGGCCATTTAGGAAATAGGTTTTTTCCCCCAGATGTATGAATTGCAACATTGCTAAAGATATCATTTTACACTTTTTCGTCGCCTTAACCTCTCATTTTGTTACTACATTTTCCAAAATGTCAATTTCATGTACTGAAAAAAAAAAAAAAAAAAACTGCATGTGAGATAATAACCTTTGAAATTTCACACAATACTGATCAAAGTCAAACAGCCACCGCAAAGCAATAAGAAACCCAGCACTCTGCCCTAGGAATAGAGGCCCAGACTGGCTTGGGAGATTCTTCTATGCTAAATAAATAATGGTAATCATAGCGCTCCATCCTTTAATATTAAATCAATGCAAAAAATGTACCACTGATAGTTTGCATTCATTTCACACCGTCATGTAATAAAAGCTACAGATTCAATCATAATGCGGTTATTACTTACACAGCTTCATTCTAGTGCACATTTATATAAACCCTAAACCAATTATACTCGGAGCGGGATGGAAATTTACAGTGGAATCCTTTTTCAAGGAATTTATCACGACTCATCAAAGCAATAGTCGGTTAAAAGCAAAAGTCCATTAGGAAGCCAGATGATTAAATGTTTCTCTAAAGAACACAAATATAGCACAGCAGATACAGTCTAGGTAAGTCCACATGACGATGGACGGCTCGTAAGAGGGTTTGCAGAAATAAACAAACACAGGATAAAAGAATAATACAACTGCTACAATTTTAACACGGGTTACATAAAAAAAACGACCATTTGTTATCTATGATAAATGGTTCTTGACCTCTCGGATTATAGCAAAATATCTCTCTAAGGCCTCATGCACACGACAGTTTTTTTTCACGGCCCGCAAAAACGGGGTCCGTGGGTCCGTGATCCGTGACCGTTTTTCCGTCCGTGGGTCTTCCTTGATTTTTGGAGGATCCACGGACATGAAAAAAAAGTCATTTTGGTGTCCGCCTGGCCGTGCGGAGCCAAACGGATCCGTCCTGAATTACAATGCAAGTCAATGGGGACGGATCCGTTTGATGTTGACACAATATGGTGCCATTTCAAACGGATCCGTCCCCATTGACTTTCAATGTAAAGTCTGGAGTTCTGTTATACCATCGGATTGGAGTTTTCTCCAATCCGATGGTATATTTTAACTTGTAGCGTCCCCATCACCATGGGAACGCCTCTATGTTAGAATATACTGTCGGATATGAGCTACATCGTGAAACTCATTTCCGACAGTATATTCTAACACAGAGGCGTTCCCATGGTGATGGAGACGCTTCAGGTTAGAATATACAAAAAAACTGTGTACATGACTGTCCCCTGCTGCCTGGCAGGTGCTGCCAGGCAGCAGGGGGCAGACCCCCCCCCCCCTGTTTTTAACTCATTGGTGGCCAGTGGGCCCCCCCTCCCCTGTTGTTAACTCGTTGGTGGCCAGTGTGCGCACCCCCCTCCCTCCCTCCCTCTATTGTAATAATAGCATTGGGGCCAGTGTGCGCGCCCCCCCAACCCCTTCCCCCCTCCCTCCCTCTATTGTAATAATAGCATTGGGGCCAGTGTGCGCGCCCCCCCAACCCCCCCCCCCCTCCCTCCCTCTATTGTAATAATAGCATTGGGGCCAGTGTGCCCCCCCCCCCCCCCCCATCATCGGTGGCAGCGGAGTAGAAGATTCATACTTACCTGGCTGCTGGCTGCTGCGATCTCTGTGTCCGGCCGGGAGCTCCTCCTACTGGTAAGTGACAGGTCTGTGCGGCGCATTGCTGTCACTTACCAGTAGGAGGAGCTCCCGGCCGGACGCAGACATCACAGCAGCCAGCAGCCAGGTAAGTATGAAAATCTTCTACTCCGCTGCCACCGATGATCGGGGGGGGGGTGTTCTATACCACGATGCGATGTAAAGCAAGTAACGCTGATGCCCAGGTACCAGTGCAGCCCTGGGGTCTGTCTCTGCCGGGGGGGGTGAGCGCGCCTCCTGATGCACCTTTACGCTCTGAACCCAGTGAATGGCTAATGTAGCGATGAGTCCCGTCTCGATTATGAAGATATTAAGCCATTGAGTTCAACTGCACACTGGCCCCAATGCTATTATTACAATAGAGGGAGGGAGGGGGGGGGGTTGGGGGGGCGCGCGCACACTGGCCCCAATGTATTAAAACAATAGAGGGAGGGAGGGAGGGAGGGGGGGTGCGCACACTGGCCACCAACGAGTTAACAACAGGGGAGGGGGGGGCCGCACAATGATATTCAAACTGGGGAGGGGGGGGGGGTCTGCCCCCTGCTGCCTGGCAGCCCTGATCTCTTACAGGGGGATATGATAGTACAATTAACCCCTTCAGGTGCCGCACCTGATGGGGTTAATTGTACTATCATATCCCCCTGTAAGAGATCGGGTGCTGCCAGGCAGCAGGGGGCAGTCTTGTACACAGTTTGTAGTGTATTCTAACTAGAAGCGTCCCATCACCATGGGAACGCCTCTGTGTTAGAATATACTGTCGGATCTGAGTTTTCACGAAGTGAAAACTCAGCTCTGAAAAAGCTTTTATGCAGACGGATCTTCGGATCCGTCTGTATGAAACTAAAACCTACGGATCACGGACACGGATGCCAATCTTGTGTGCATCCGTGTTCTTTCACGGACCCATTGACTTGAATGGGCCCGTGAACCGTTGGCCGTGAAAAAAATAGGACAGGTCATATTTTTTTCACGGCCAGGAAACACGGCTCACGGATGCGGCTGCCAAACGGTGCATTTTCCGATTTTTCCACGGACCCATTGAAAGTCAATGGGTCCGTGAAAAAAAACGGAAAACGGCACAACGGCCACGGATGCACACAACGGTCGTGTGCATGAGGCCTAAATGTCAGAGGTGATCTTTGGGAGGCATAGGTAAAAGCTCTGCTTACAGGCTGCTGCTCCAGCAGATTAGGCCCATGATGACATATTACAGCGATTCGTAGTGGCCACTGCGGAGAAAATAAGCATCACCTGCGATTTCCACTAGCAAACTCAGCTGTTGTCAACAGCTCTTATATAATAAAACACACACACACTATAAAGGCCTTGTTCACATTTCTGTTCCGTGAAAAAATCCATCCAAGTTTCCGTTTTTGGTCCGTTTGTTCATGTTTTGCCCTTCCTGTGTCATCCATATTCCACGGACACTGCTCAGCTGAAAATTAATTTCCAGAGCATCTCCTATCAGTGGTCAGTGACAAAGCGGCCCAAACATGGATGCCATCCGTGGTGTGTGATTTTTCACAGACCCATGGACGTCAATAGCTGCGTTTAATTCGCATCACACACCAAAAGTAGTGCACGTCTCTGAACCCCTAGTCAGTAAAGAGCTACGTCTGTGTGGACATTAAAATCAATGGGTATGTGTGCTGCCTGTAGAAAATGCGGACAGCACACGTCAGTAAAAAATGACCAAAAGGTCCAGAGGTATAAGAAAAAAATAAATAAAAAAAAAATATATATATATATATATATATATATATATATATATATATATGTATAGGGTTTTCCGAGATTAGAATAAAGCATTATTCCCCCCCCCCCCCCCATAAATAGAACCATTGTTAAAAAAAAAAAAACACTGCGGTAAGCCATAAACATGCAGGTCACAGGTTTATGTCGATCTACATTTTTTCCAATACATAATGGAGATATAATGTATGTACCGTATATACATGTAATTAGGCTACATGGAAATCCATATGTTAATGAGAAGGGCCACAAGGTCATGAAGGTGTTATTGAGTCAATCACACCCACAGGCCATTCACAGCAGTAAAAAGGCAGCAGAGTTCTTATTTAGAAGAAACAGTAAAACAAGATAAAAAAAATTGGAAAACAGCTAATAAAAAACAACTAAGATTTATTACAGGCAAACTCTCAGGGCTAGATGCTTCAGAAAGCAGCAGGTAGTATAAAATATACAGAAGGTGAACTTGTGAAGGTGTCAGGCTTGGCAAATGCATGATATAAAGGGCTGAACCACTGCAGTCAATGAAAAGACTGTTTGCCTAAAGAGCTGGATGCAAGGCCGTTATGGATTGACTTAAAGGCTATGGACACCTTTAGGGGCAATTTATTTTAACACTGCATTCTGCTAATTTTTGGTTACAATCATTTATTCAATTGTCCTTTGTTAAAAATTTTCAACAGTTTTGCCTGTGCAACTTTCACTTTCAATGCATCTGCAGAATGCCGATCCACCCTTCTCCGTGAATCCGTCAAAGAACTGCTACAGAGACAGTTGGATCTGTAGCCATTAAGAGATTGGTCTAAAAAGTAAAAAGATCATTGCCACAAACAAGGAAAAGGATACAAAAAGATAGCAAAGATGAGATATTCCCGGAAGAAGTTATCATGGCGGTATGGTCCGAGTGGAGAGGATAAGGAAAGAGAACTTCTCCATCAATCTATATCAGAGGAAACGTCACTGGATGTAACAGGTATGTAGTGCTGTATCCTCCTGTATGTTTGGTAGTGCACAATGTAATTTAAATGGTAATCCATCATGGGTCCTAATGTGGTGTCTGTCAATATGACAGGAAGATTAGGGCTGAATGCTGCACATTTTTTTTTACAAATCTGAAGGAACTGCTGAAAGAGGCTTAGAACAGAGCTTATGAGAGTGGCATAAGAATAGCCTTTATTCACATTTGTCACTGCTCGCTTCCTTGGGTGTTTTTGGTTCAAACTTATTGTCACTAGGGACTACTTTGCATGAAAAGGTTGAGAACCAATAGTGTAGAGGTCATGATGGATTCGATGAACTATCTGGAAATCCTAGCAGTAAAAGTCACACCTTCGATGAGGAAGCTGATGGTTGGGTATCAGTAGACCTTCCAAACAAGACAATGATCCCAAGCATACCTCAAAGTACACCCAGGCTTGGTTTTAGAAGACATCCTGGAAGATTCTGGATTGGCCATCACAGTTGCAGAATGCAAACCTAAAGATTAGTAAACTGGAGGCCACTGTCCATGGGGAATGGGCTAATCATAGGATGATCTATAGGTGGGACCTACATCTATGTGACTTTTATAACAAATCCTGTGTCGTGCATGGGCACTATTGTCATGGGGAAAATTTATCTGTAAACCAATATGGACAAAAATATGGGGTCTTCTGGAATTTTTATATTGATATCCTATCCTGAGGATAGGTCATCAGTATGAGATTGGCGGGGTTCCGACTCCCAGCACCCCACTGATCAGCTGTATGAAGAGACTGCTGCGTTCCATGAGGGCTTAGGCCTCTTCCTAGGCTATGTGACGTCATGTTCATTGGTCACATGGCCTAGGCACAGCTCAGTCTCATTCAAGAGAGAGTAGGTTTGAGCTGTGATACCAAGCACCCCTGCTATCCAATGGATGGTGCTGTGCTTGGGAAGCTCTGAGGAGGCCAGTGAACTCTGTGGCTTTCTCAAATAGCTGATTGTCAGGGGTCCCGAGAGTCCAGCACCCACCGCTTTCATATTGCTGAACTATCTTGAGGATTGACCATCAATATGAAAATCCCAGAAATCCTCTTTAACCCCTTAAGGACACAGGGCGTACAGGTACGCCCTTGTGCCCTGGTACTTAAGGACACAGGGCGTACATGTACGCCCTGTGCATTTTCAATCACCGCCGCGCGGCCGGCGGCGATCGGAACCCCGTGCCTGCTCAAATCATTGAGCAGGCACTTGGGGCAAATGCGTCGGGGGGTCCGGTGACCCCCCCATGTATGCGATCGCAGAAAACCGCAGGTCAATTCAGACCTGCGGTTTTCTGCGTTTCCGGGTTATTCGGGTCTCTGAAGACCCGATAACCCGGAACAGGATGGTGATGGTGGTGTGATTTCACTCCACCAATCACCATCCAGCGATCCTGAGTGGTGATGGTGACATCACCACTCAGGATCGCTTTCTGATTGGTCTGTGGGCGGTCCGGCGGCAGATTCAAAAGAGGCAGGCGCCCCTCTCCTCCTCCTTTTGTGTTCCGGCACCGGAGGAGAGAGGAGCTGCCTGCACGTGTCTGCCACCGCTGCCTGCACCCCGATCTGTGCCCCCCAGGACCCGATCTCTGCCCCCAGCACCCCATCAGGTACATAGGGACAGCTAGGGAAAGTTTGGGATAGGCAGGGAAAAAAAAGGGAAAGGTAGTTTTTTTGAACTTTTATTGCATCACCCCAGTTAGGGTGTCTGGGGTCCACAGCACAGCTGTGTGACCCTAGACCCCCCAGGGGTGCTGCCACTTGCCCCCCTCCCCCTCCACCTTTTTTGGGGTGCTTTTTTTTTTTTTTTGAGTTCGCTGACTGTGACCGGCACTTAGCGTCCGGCCACTGTTAGCGCATCGCACACCCCACCGCTGATCAACTTCGGACGGTTGATCAGCAGTTTTGAATTTTTTTTCCTCACTTTTTTGCCCTTTTTTTAGTTAGTTTTTTTTATTTTTTTCTGTTAGTTTTAGGGTGAGTTCGTGAACACCCGTGCCCCCTCACATACGCACACCAAATAAAGAGTTACACACACGCACATATACACGCAGACACACACTCCCCTATGGCCCGCCGGACGTTCTCGGCCGAGGAGGCATACGCCCAGCTTGCCTCCGAGTCCGAGAGTCCCAGTGAGGATGAGGATGACCCCACATTCCTGTTGTCATCCGCATCCTCCTCATCTAGCGATGATGATGAGCCCCCAAGGCGGCGGAGACGCCGCCAGGCGGAGCAAGGGGACCGCCATGTTAGGGACCCTGTGGCCCACACTAGTACGAGCAGCTCTGGGGCTCGTACTGGTTTCCCGGCCCACCAGTTAAATCCACCGGAGCACCCTGCCGGTGAACTTGTCTGGTGTAGCCCAGAGCGATACGAGCCCGTGATTCCTGATTTCGTAGGCCAATCAGGAATCCAGATTTCCACAGTGGGCTACACTGAATATGACTTTTTTTTGTCATTTTTTCAGTGACCCACTGGTAAATCTGATGGTGGAGCAGACGAATCTGTACGCCCAACAGTTCGTCGCTCAACACCCGGGCTCCTTTTTGGCCAGGCCCGGTGGCTGGACGCCGGTCAGTGCAGCCGAAATGAGGACATTTTGGGGCCTCGTGCTGCATATGGGCCTGGTCAAGAAACCCAGTGCCAGGCTGTACTGGAGTGGGGACGTCCTATATCAGACCCCACTTTACAGTACGGTTATGACACGCTCCCGGTTTGAGGCCATCCGGAAATGTCTGCATTATTCCGATAATGCAGCATGTCCACCCTGAGGTGATCCTGCCCATGACCGTCTGTACAAGATACGGCCGGTCATCGATCACTTTGGGGCCAAATTCATGGAGGCCTATGTACCTGGAAGGGAGGTCGTGGTTGATGAGTCTCTCATTGCGTTCAAGGGGAGACTCATTTTCCGCCAGTATGTGCCTTCCAAGCGGGCGAGGTATGGCGTGAAGCTATACAAAATTTGTGAGAGTACCTCAGGGTACACTTACAAATTTCGTGTATACGAGGGGCGAGATTCCCGGATTCAACCCCCAGAATGTCCCCCCACTCTGGGTGTTACCGGGAAACTTGTGTGGGACCTTATGCACCCACTGCTGGATAAGGGTTACCACTTGTACGTGGATAACTTTTATACCAGTATCCCCTTGTTCCAGTCCCTTGCCGCCAGATCCACGTCCGCTTGTGGGACCGTGCGGAAAAATCAACGCGGCCTCCCTGCCCACCCCCTCCAGGTACCTATCCCCAGGGGTGAGACCCGTGCCCTTACCACTGGAAACCTGTTGCTGGTCAGGTATAAGGACAAGAGGGATGTCCTTATGCTGTCCACAATTCATGGTAACGGCATCACCCCTGTCCCTGTGCGAGGTACCGCGGCAACGGTCCTCAAGCCCGATTGTATCGTCGCCTACAATCGGTATATGGGAGGAGTTGATCTCTCGGATCAAGTCCTCAAGCCATATAACGCCATGCGCAAAACCCGGGCATGGTACAAAAAAGTTGCGGTCTACTTGGTACAGGTTGCCATGTACAACTCTTTTGTACTATCCCGAAGCGCTGGCAGCACAGGGACATTCCTCCAGTTCTATGAGGCAGTCCTCAAGGCCCTGATCTTTTCGGACCGGGAAAGAGCAGGCCGGAGTACCTCGGGAACTGTAGGTGCCCGGATCGTCCCTGGCCAACACTTTCCAGGTGTGGTCCCCCATACTGGAAAGAAGGGACGAACCCAAAAAAAGTGCAGAGTGTGTCGCAGGAGGGGGATACGGAAGGACACGACTACTCAGTGCGACACATGCCCCGATCATCCGGGCCTCTGCATTGACGGTTGCTTCAGGGAGTATCACACTTCCATGGAGTACTAAATTTATATCCCAATTTAGCACTGACATCGGATAAAAAAAAATGGTTCTCAGACTTGAGACACCCAAAAAAACTAAAATAATTTATTAAAAGTAGACATAGGTATTGCCGCGTCGGTAATAATCTCCTCTATAAAAATGCCCCATGACCTAACCCCCCAGATTAACACGGTCCAGAAAAAAAAAAAAAGGTGCAAAAAAAGGTTTTTTTTGTCACCTTACATAATAAAAAGTTTAATAGCAAGCGATCAAAAAGTCATATAGCCCCCAAATTAGTGCCAATAAAACCGTCATCTCATTCCGCAAAAAATGAGCCCCCACATAAGATAATCAGATTTAAAAAAAAATAGAAAATGACTCTTAGACTTTAGAGATACAAATATTTTTTTAGGGTATCAAAAAGGATAATATAGTCTAAAACCTAAATAATTGTAAAAAAAAAGTTGACTTATTAGGTATCGCCACGTCCGTAAGAATCTCCTCTATAAAAATACCCCATGACCCAACCCCCCAGATTAACACAGTAAAAAAAAAAAAAAAAAATAGGTGCAAAAAAATTTTTTTTTTGTCACCTTACATAACAAAAAGTTTAATAGCAAGCGATCAAAAAGTCATATAGCCCCCAAAATAGTGCCAATAAAACCGTCCGCTCATCCCGCAAAAAATGAGCCCCCACATAATATAATTGGCTAAAAGAAAATAAAAAAAAATGACACTTAGACTTTAGAGATACCCAAAAAAAAGTTGTATCAAAAAAGATAATATAGTCAAAAACCTAAATAATTACTAAAAAGTAGACTTATTAGATATTGCCGCGTCCGTAAGAATCTCCTCTCTAACAATATCCCATGACCTAACTACCCAGATTAACACGGTTAAAAAAAACCCAAAAAAACGGTGCCAAAACCGCTATTTTTGGCACTTTTCCATTTTAGTCCGTTTTTTCCGGTAACAAAACAAGGGTTAACAACCAAACAAAAGTTAAAATTTATTACCCTGATACTGCAGTTTACAGAAACGCCACATTTGTGGTCGTAAACTGCAGTATCCGTAAAAGGGAGGCTGCAAAAGGAAAGGACCGACATGGTTTCTGGAAGGCCGATTTTGATGGCCTTTTTTATTGACACCATATCCCTTTTGAAGCCCCCCTGATGCCCCCCTAGAGTAAAAACTCCCTAAAATTGACCCCATCTAAGAAACTACACCCCTCAAGGTATTCAAAAATGATTATACAAACTTTATTAACCCTTTAGGTGTTCCTCAACAGTTAATGGCAAATGGAGATGAAATATCAGAATTTCAATTTTTGGTAACCTTAGCTCACAAAAATGTAATATAGAGCAACCAAAAATTATATTTACCCTAAAAATACTCCCCCAAAAAATGCCACCTTATCCCGTAGTTTCCAAAATGGGGTCACTTTTAGGGAGTTTCGACTCCAGGGGTGCATCAGGGGGGTTGAAACAGGACACGGTGTAAATAAACCGGTCCATAAAAATCAGCCCTCCAAAAACCAAACGGCGCACCTTTCACTCTACGTCCCGCTGTGTGGCCGTACAGTAGTGTACGGCCACATATTGGGTATTTCTGTAAACGGCAGAGTCAGGGTAATAAAGATACAGTCTTGTTTGGCTGTTAACCCTTGCTTTGTTAGTGGAAAACATGGGTTAAAATGGAAAATAAGGCAAAAAAATGAAATTTTCAAATTTCATCCCCATTTGCCAATAACTCTTGTGCAACACCTAAAGGGTTAACGACGTATGTAAAACCAGTTTTGAATACCTTGAGGGGTGTAGTTTCTTAGATGGGGTCACTTTTAGGGAGTTTCTACTCCAGGGGTGCATCAGGGGGCTTCAAATGGGACATGGTGTAAATAAACCAGTCCATAAAAATCAGCCCTCCAAAAACCAAACGGCGCACCTTTCCCTCTACGCCCCGCTGTGTGGCCGTACAGTAGTTTACGGCCACATATTGGGTGTTTCTGTAAACGGCAGAGTCAGGGCAATAAAGATACAGTCTTGTTTGGCTGTTAACCCTTGATTTGTTAGTGGAAAAAATGTGTTAAAATGGAAAATTAGACAAAAAAATGAAATTTGCTAATTTCATCCCCATTTGCCAATAACTCTTGTGCAACACCTAAAGGGTTAACGACGTATGTAAAATCAGTTTTGAATACCTTGAGGGGTGTAGTTTCTTAGATGGGGTCACTTTTAGGGAGTTTCTACTCTAGGGGTGCATCAGGGGTCTTCAAATGGGACATGGTGTAAATAAACCAGTCCATAAAAATCAGCCCTCCAAAAACCAAACGGCGCACCTTTCACTCTATGCCCCGCTGTGTGGCCGTACAGTAGTTCACGGCCACATATTGGGTGTTTCTGTAAACGGCAGAGTCAGGGTAATAAAGATACAGTCTTGTTTGGCTGTTAACCCTTGCTTTGTTAGTGGAAAAAATGGGTTAAAATAAAAAATTTGACAAAAAAAAGAAATTCTCAAATTTCATCCCCATTTGCCAATAACTCTTGTGCAACACCTAAAGGGTTAACAACGTATGTAAAATCAGTTTTGAATACCTTGAGGGGTGTAGTTTCTTAGATGGGGTCATTTTTGGGTGGTTTCTATTATGTAAGCCTCGCAAAGTGACTTCAGACCTGAACTGGTCCCTAAAAATGTCGTTTTTGTAAATTGCTGAAAAATTTCAAGATTTGCTTCTAAACTTCTAAGCCTTATAACATCCCCAAAAAATAAAATATCATTCCCAAAACAATTCAAACATAAAGTAGACATATGGGGAATGTAAAGTCATCACAATTTTTGGGGGTATTACTATGTATTACAGAAGTAGAGAAACTGAAACTTTGAAATTTGCTAATTTTTCCAAAAATTTGTTAAATTAGGTATTTTTTGGTGCAAAAAAAAATATTTTTTTGACTTCATTTCACCAGTGTCATGAAGTACAATATGTGACGAAAAAACAATCTCAGAACGGCCTGGATAAGTCAAAGCGTTTTAAAGTTATGAGCACTTAAAGTGACACTGGTCAGATTTGCAAAAAATGGCCTGGTCCTAAGGTGTAAAAAGGCTGTGTCCTTAAGGGGTTAATCACTGAATTCAAGTGTTTCATTCAGGCCCATTGCCACAGGTGTATAAAATCCAGCCCCTATCCATGTAGTCTGCTTTTACAAACATTTGTTAAAGAGTGGCTCAATCTAAAGAGCTCACTGAATTTGAGCGTGGTACTGTTAATAAAATGCCACTATCAATTAATAACATTTCTTCCCTCCTAAACATTGTGAGGGGTATTATTGTAAAGTGGAACAACTTAGGAACCGCAGCAATTCCGTTACACAGCTGAGCAACCCTCAAAGTGCAAAGAGCTCCTACGGAAGCAGCGCTACCCACTAATCACAGAAGTGAGCTCCAGCACAATACCATTATTGATAGGTAGCCCGTTAAGGAAGCAATTCTGCTGAATCTTCTAAACACTGCAGGAGCAGATGATATATACTGTATTATATGACAGTAACATTAGGATATTAAAGTCAGCCGTCTGGTATTACAGCAGGTATACTTGTAAAGGCTGTAGCAAATAAGACACAATAACAATGAAATAAATAATGCATTTTATTGCCAGAGCCAAGAAAAAGGCCCCAGAAAACCTAGATTAATAAAAATGATACCTATAAGATTTAAGACATTCCGCAAGGAGAGGACGAACTCCCTTCCAATGTGACAATGAGGAGACAGTTTACAATAATGCCAAGCGTATAATGAGGACTTCTCGTCTGAAAATCTGCTCTAATATTTAAAGACTTGAAAATGGCTTTGGCTTGTCATGTTTTGTGCTATTCCATATTCCAGTTCATATATTAAGTCAAAGAACTAGGGATTGTTCTGCACGGCAGGGGCACCGATACCTATACTTCAATTACAACACAAGGCACCCCAGAATTAAATAGGTCAAGCTAACAAACATTCAGCAGCAGAAGAAGCAAAAATTATTTTAAAAAAAGTTACAGTAAGCCACACTTTTACAGAAAATAAACATATACAAAACACATGAGCAATGGCCATAAATGTGATGTCAAATAAAGAAGGGATTCCCATCCCCCGCTGAGTTGCAATTAAACAGAGAACATGGACGGAGGTGCAAGAAGAGACCTAAAACCTCTTCACATTAGAAAACAGTAACATGATGCGCACCATGGATCGGAGTCTGGAGATGGCCAAAATAAAAATTATAGAATAAAACTAGTATACTCTTTAAGTTGAATAAAATGAGAAGTGGCAATGTCTAGGGGGTCATGGCCAGAGGGGACGCAATACATATAGCCAATCAGTGCACTTTAGACTAATAATTAGTGGGGAGCGATTCAAAGTTGATAAATGCAATTCGATCTGAATTTCAGGAACAATTAGATTTGTCATAAATCCAAATTTCTTCGGGCTTTGAGGTAACTAACCAGATTTATCCCAAAATGGCTGCTGCACATGTTGCAAAGTGAAAGTAAGAAGACCAGGAACGAGGGATCGCCCACAATGCCATGCAGACAGCCAATCAGCAGCTAGCCAGACCCTGTGATGTCACAGGGTCTCATTCTGGGCAGTCTCAGTGAATTGGGTGCAGGGAGAGACATTGCAGGCACTAGGGACAGTGATTAAGAAAAGACTTTATTCACAAAATATTACTTCTGGACAGTTTGGGGACAGCACTGAGATAGTGTAGGGACATTATAGGGAGGCATTATCCACACTATAGGGACTGAGCAGGGACAATTGAACAGTGTACAGCCTGGCTTATAGGAGCTATTCTATTACACCTTGCTGCACTCATTGGGGTTAACTGTGATCTAATACTACAGATTTTAGGTTGGTCACCTTCTTTTATACATAAGTAATTCCATCAATCCTTGATTCTGTAATTGGGGTGAAATTGCGGCCCGATACTACTGATTTTAGGGTACTCATGTTCTATTATAAACAAATATATCTGTTAATCCCCAATTGTATTATTGGGGTGAAATTGCAGCCTGATACTACTGATTTTAGGAAAAACAGGATCTGTAGAAATCTATGTGGAATCAGCTGACGACAGCCCCCTCTCTCTCTATAGTACAATCTTGGGCCACTGCACAGTTCTTTATACCGGACGCTAACATTGACCTGTAAGGCTCAGTTCACACTTGAGTTATTTGGTCAGTTTTGGCCCCGTGACTGCCCAAATAAGTGAAGTGTGCAGTGATTCTAAGAGCGACGCCTGTCATCTGCATGTCATACTGACTCACAGTATTATTTCTCTACTACAGCAGACTCCCTATGCGTGTTACTGTTCTACACCACTATACAGGCTTTCTGCAGCCAGTGTTTTTAACACAAAAAAATTAGGATCAAATTGAATATTTTTGGAAAATGTTTTGGAAAATTCATACTAATAATGTTGTAGCTTAGTTTAGTAGTTGTTTTCATGCTGACAGATTGTATTTTACTACTTGGAGACCATTGGACACCTTAAAGGGGTTATCCAGTAATCAATATTGAGGACCTGCCCTGTGAGAACCGCGGCCTCTACCTAGGCCATGTGACGTCACCCTACATCAGTCTCATGGCTTAGTTGCAGCTCACCCCCATTTAACCCCTTCTACCCTGGGGCCAGTTTTCGACCCTCCTGCCCAGGCCATTTTTTGCAAATCTGACATGTGTCAATTTATGTGGTAATAGTTTTGGAACACTTATTTATCCAAGTCATTCAGAGACTGTTTTCTCGTGACACATTATACTTCATGATAGTTATACATTTGAGTCAATATATTTCACCTTTATTTATGAAAAAATCCCAAATTTACCCAAAATTTGGAAAACTTCTAAATTTTTTAAAATTTCAATTTCTCTGCTTTTAAAACAGAAAGTGATACCTCATAAAATATTTATTACTTAACATTCCCCATATGTTTAATTTATTTTGGCATCATTTTGTAAATGTCATTTTATTTCTTTAGGACGTTAGAAGGCTTAGAGATTTAGAAGCAATTTTTTAAATGTTTAAGAAAATTTCCAAAACCCACTTTTTAAGGATCAGTTCAGGTTTGATGTCACTTTGTGGGGCCTACATAGTGGATACCCCCATAAACGACCCCATTGCAGAAACTACACCCCTCAAGTTACAAACTTTGTTAACCCTTTAGGTGTTCCACAAGAATTAAAGGAAAATGGAGATCAAATTTAACTTTTTTGGAAGATTTTCCACTTTAATAAAAAATTTTCTTTAACACATCGAGGGTTAACAGCCAAAAAAACCCTCTATATTTATTACCCCAATTCTGCAGTTTACAGAAATAGCCCACATGTGGTCGTAAACTGATGTAAAGGCACACGGCAGAGCGCCATATGGTTTTTGGAAAACAGATTTTGCTGGACTGGTTTTTAGATGCCATGTCCCATTTGAAGCCCCCCTGATGCACCCTTACAGTAGAAACTCCCCAAAAATTACCCATTTTGGAAATGAGGGGATAAGGTGCCAGTTTTATTGGTACTATTTTGGGGTACATAGGATTTTTAATTGCTTTATATTATGTTTTTTGTGAGGCAAGGTAACCCAAAAATGTCTGTTTTGGCACCGTTTAAATTATTTTTTTTACAAGATTCATCTGACAGGGTAGATCATGTGCTATTTTTATAGTGCATTTTGTTACGGACGCAATGATATCAAATATGTCCACTTTCTTTGTTTGTTTCAGTTTTACATAATAAAGCATTTTTGAAAAAAAAATTATGTTTTTGTATCTCCATTTTCTGAACGCCATATTTTTTTTATTTTTCTGCCGATCGTCTTCTGCAGGGGCTCGTATTTTGCAGGAAGAGATTACATTTTTATTGGTACAATTTTTGGGTACATATGACTGTTTGATCATTCATTATTACACTTTATGGGGCAAGGTGACCAAAAAAGTTGTTTGTTTTAGCTCAGTTTTTATTTATTTATTTTTACAACGTTCACCTGAGGGGTTAAGTCATGTGACATTTTTATAGAGCAGATCGTTACGGACGTGGCAATACCTAATATGTATACTTTTTCTTATTTATTTAAGTTTTTAAACCCAAAAAATGATGTTTTAATGTCTCCATAGTCTAAGAGCCATAACTTTTTTTATTTTTTGACCGATTGTCTTAGGTAGGGGCTCATTTTTTTGCGGGATAAGGTGACAGTTTTATTGGTACTATTTTGGAGGGCATATGCCTTTTTGATCACTTGGTGTTGCACTTTATGTCATGTTAGGTGACAAAAAAATGGCTTTTTTGGCACTGTTTTTTTTTTTTTTTTACGGTGTTCATCTGAGGGGTTAGGTCATGTGATATTTTTATAGAGCTAGTTGTTACGGACGCAGCGATACCTAATATGTATACTTTTATTTATTTATTTCTCTTTAATACAATAATAGCATATTTGAAACAAAAAAAATAATGTTTTAATGTCTCCGTGTTCTGAGAACTATATATATTTTTTTTATATATTTTAAGCCATTTTCTTATGTAGGGGCTAATTTTTAGCGGGATGAGGTGACTGTTTTATTGGTACCATTTTGTGGAAAATATGCCTTTTTGGCCACTTGGTGTTGCACTTTTTGTGATGTAAGGTGACAAAAATTGCTTCTTTTTTTTTACACAGTTTTTATTTATTTTTTATATGGTGTTTATCGGATGGGGTGGATCATGTGATATATTTATAGAGCCGGTCGTTACGGGCACGGCGATACCCAATATGTGTGTTTTTTCCTTTTTTTTCTATTTTTTATTATAAAGTCAGGGGAAAGGGGCGTGTTTTTCTTTTTTTTACTTGAAACTTTTTTTTTTTATTAAAAACACTTTTTTTGCTTTCTTTTTTTTTTTAAACTTTAATTATGTCCCACTCTGGGATTCCAACTTTTGAGGGTCTGATCCCCTCTGCAATGCATTACAATACATCTGTAATACACAGTAATACACTAACAGGTTGCCTAGGAGACCCAGACTGGGGCTGGATCTCCTCGGCTCCCGTAAAAGGCAGGTCCCGATGCCGTTCAAGGCATTAGGCATCCTGTGCATGGCATCAGGCTGCCTTGTCAGCCATCGGGTCCTCACCACAGCAGCACGGGGACCTGATGGGCTCCCTCACCCGCTGCATGCACCTTCTATGCCGCGGTCAGTGTTGACCACGGGTTAATCCGCCAGCATCGGCTTTCACAGCGATGCTGGCGGATGCAGCAGGGGCCCGGCTATCAGGGACTGCCGGGCCCCTGCAGTGATCGGACAAGCACCGCTCCGGTGCCCGATCGATCACCATGACGTAATAATACGTAAAAATGCGGCAAGTCACTTGCTGCCATGACGTACTATTATGTCATATGTCAGGTAGGGGTTAAGTGAATAGTGCTGAGCTACAATCACTGAAAATAACGCACTAACACAACAGATTCAAATATTATAGGGCTAAGTCTATATATAATAGTTTTTTTTTACTTTTTCAGTGATTTTCTTTCTGTTTTTAGTCTATACTTGAAGAATTGTCACCTTCAAGTCTGAATGCGCTCCTATTTTTCCACCTTGGGTGCAACATTTTTGTGCACTTTTGTCCCGCCTATCCCACAGGCAACTTTGAGTAGGTGGTACATATAGGTGTGTGTGCTCCTCCTTTCATTGGTTGCTTGATGCACAAAGAGGTAACCAAGAGCAGCACACTATATGTGCAGGGTCTGCTCTGCTAAATGCAGATGCCCAACGGCATAGGTAGGTTTAGAGTAGAACCTGCCTGATGGAGACCACCTTGGCGCTGGTAGACGGGTACAGATGTGTTTTGATCAAAATATATTGTCTGAGAGTCTCAGATTTTATCATATCAGAGTGAGGGCTTAGTCCATATGTAATGTTTGCATCTATTGTGTTAGTGTTGAGTGAATCAAGCTTCGGATCAAAGATCTGAAGTTGATTTATTCAAACACTTCGGTTTTAATGCTGTCTCCGCGTATAGCATTAAAATGTATTGCCTCCGTGTTGGCAAAATTTGTCTCACTGAAGTTACGCAAGACTTTGGTGAATTCATTCGGCAATCACATCTGCGTCTTTAAAAACATTTTAAATAGCAATCCGAAGTCGGTTTTGGCAACGGCTGGTACATCTGTATCAAACCCGACTTCGGATTGCTATTTTAAAATATTTTTAAAGATGCAGATCTGATTGCCGAATTAATTCACCAAAGTCTCGCGTGACTTCGGGCGAGACGAAGGATAGGTCATCATTATCCATTCCTGGATAACCGCTTTAAAGTGTAACTATCGTTTCAGGTAATTCTTCAGAATAAGCTGCATGATGGTGTACATAGTAACCTACGGGGTCATTTATCAAACTGGTGTAAAGTAGAATTGGCTTAGTTGCCCACAGCAACCAATCAGATTCCACCTTTCATTTTCCAAAGGAGCTGTAAAAAAATGAAAGGTGGAATCTGACTGGTTATTAAGGGCAACTAAGCCAGTTCTACTTTACACCAATCTCCAGGGGGCTATGAATTTAGACTGGAAACTTTTAAAAAAAGTGACATCTTTTGACGTTGTGCCAACAAAACTTTAGGGACTAAACTGAACCTACCTGCTTCAGTGCCTTTTTGGTGTGCTGCTGGAAGGAAGACACTAGCTTGCTCTGCATTCGGTTGGAAGACGCTTCTTCAGTCACTTGCTTCAGGCACACTGTGTACAAATAGATAAAACAATTCTTGTTAAACACACCATGTGCTAATAGACTGACAAAACGATCAAGGTAAAAAATAAAATAAAAAAAATGCATGAAACGTATGCTTAAGGCTGGGTTCACATCTTTGCTTTTAATTCACTGAATCCGGCGCACATGTTGGCTTTCGGCCACACAAAAATACTAAACGCAGCAATTTTTGTCCGGCCGAAAGCCGGCATATATGCCGTAAGGTGGCCGGATCCCCGCCTGATCCCATTACAGTAAAGCTGGAACAGAGTGCCGGAGTTATAAGCGCAGATTTGAACCCAGACAGATCACAAAGAACTCAGGGAGAGGCATTAAAACTTCTAAGGTAATCAGTGTTGGGCTCTCTTCTCATTTAGTGAGTATTTTCCTACACGGACCTCCAACGTATTCCGCTGCATAGGCCTACAGTGGCACAGCGACTCCCACTGTATAAAAAATAAAAATAAACTAATATACAAAATACTGCAAATTGCTAAACAATTTTTTGCACCGAGTTCCTTTGTATAGAAATGAGTAGGGGACTCAAAAGAGTATTCTGACTCATACCGGCCCAAAGTATGTGAAAACAGCGTGCGCACCAGGAGCTTTCCCAGTAAAGTTAAAATGAGAAGTGTACAGACCCGAACTTACACCGCTGTTCTCTGATGATTTGCCAAGGGTTTGACTCTTTAGTGCAATGTAAGGATGAAATCAGTGGCAAGTTTTTAGCAATATGCATAATTAGCAAGTGTGGCTTGTCCCAGATTCATGACAAACGATGCTACAAAATCCTCCACCCTGTATGCACTCTAACAGACATAGGGACACTGTACACACAGTAATGATATCCATTCGCCTACATAACTTAATTACGGTAATATATTACAATAAAAACATTTTAGCAAAAAAGGGAAAAAAAAAAAAAAAACAGTTAAGGCTACTTTCACACTTGCGGCAGTGTGATCCGGCGGGCAGTTCCGTCGTCGGATCCGTCTCACAAATGTATTGCAAGGACGGATCCGTCTCCGCTTGTCATGCGGATCGACGGATCATTCTTGTACATTTTTTCACATTTTTACCGGGCTGCGCATGCCGGAACGACGGATCCGGCATTCCGGTATTCTGAATGCCGGATCCGGAGCTAATACATTCCTATGGGAAAAAATGCCGGATCCGGCGTTCAGGCAAGTCTTCAGTTTTTTTCGCCGGAGAGAAAACCGTAGCATGCTGCGGTTTTCTCTTTTGCCTGATCAGTCAAAACGACTGAACTGAAGACATCCTGATGCATCCTGAACTGATTACTCTCCATTCAGAATGCATGGGGATAAAACTGATCAGTTCTTTTCCAGTATAGAGCCCCTGTGACGGAACTCTATGCCGGAAAAGAAAAACGCTAATGTGAAAGTACCCTACACACACAACTACAATGTTGTGCATGATGTATGGGAATCCATTTGTTACAAAGTAGATTTGCTTTCACCTAGAGATTGTGTTAACATGCTGCGGTTTATGGCCAAGAAAATTAGTACAGCTCTCAGATTTCCCATCGCTGACAGACATCTACCATTCAGTAATGCTTGTGAGATCTGTCACAGCATTGAGATAAGGCTACTTTCACACCTGCGTTCGGTGCGGATCCGTCTTGTATCTGCACAGACGGATCCGCACCGATAATGCAAACACTTGTTTTCATTCATAACGGATCCGTTTGCATTATTCATTCCATCTTGACTTGCATTGAAAGTCAATGTGGGACGGATCCGTTTTCAATTGCACCATATTGTGTCAGTGAAAACTGATCCGTCCCTATTGACTTACATTGTAAGTCAGGACGGATCCGTTTGGCTCTGCATCGTCAGGCGGACACCAAAACGCTGCAAGCTGCGTTTTAGTGTTCGCCTCAAAAGCGCAATGGAGACCAAACGCAGCCAAATTGATGCATTCTGAACGGATCCTTATCCATTCAGAATGCATTGGGGCTGAACTGATCCGTTTTGGGCCGCTTGTGAGATCCCTGAAACGGATCTCACAAGTGGACCCAGAAACGGCAGTGTGAAAGTAGCCTAATTGAGGAGAGGATCAAGCTCTGCCTTATACATATAAATGAAAACTGCAGACACTGGGAAGGTAGGCTTTTTTCCAGGGAGCAAATCTAAGGGGTTCCCCAGTTTTGTTATATTGATGACCTTACCTATCCTCAGGATAGGTCATCAATAACAGATCAGTGGGGGTCCGACTGCCAGCACCCTTGCCAATCAGTGGTTTGAAGAGAACGTATCGCTCACACAAGCGCTGCCTTCTCTTCGATGATTATCTAGTCGCCATCAACACTGCGGTGGACAGCAGGTGTAATTGCAACTCTGCCGTCCCCATGCACTTCAATGGGACGGATCCTTTCTATTCAAGTGAGTAGGACGGAGTCCTCCTATTGAAGTGAATGGGGACGGCAGAGCCGTCATTACACCTGGAAGCCGCTGTAGTGTCAACAGTCAACAGGTAAATAGAGAAGAGGACACAGCTCTCCCCCGATCTGATATTGATGTCCTATCCTGGGGAGAGGTCATCAATATAACAAAAGCGGACAACTCCTTTAACATAAAATTACAGTAATGAAAATAAAAATAAAAAAATGAACAAATCTGGATATCAGTCATCGTTTGAGGTTTGAAGGCTGCAATATAAGCCAAGCATTCCAACAATAATGGTCTGTGGTGGAAAGTATCGTGTGTAATGTACAAATATTTACCTACATATTACAGAAAACCTAATAGTAAATCAACAAAACTTGAATGGATACCAGGCTGTAGATGCAACAAGAAGACGAAACAAGAGGAAAGTAGATAAAAAAAGGTCAATAACTCCTTTGGGTTCTACCTTCATTTTCTTCTCCATTGCTGCTTGCCTCTCCCATTTCATTCCCATCTAACTCTGACTCGCAACCTATTTCCAGTGTTCCATCAGCCGGGCAAGTAGATTCTTCTTTCTGATGGAAACATAAATCCTTATTAGCATATTACAGGTTCACTGCTTCTCATTCCCCAGATTAGACGGGCCTGGTGTGAATTGTTGTAGGAATATTTCATTTTCAAGTGAAATCATTGTTGTACAGTTTACATAGACGGTGCAGGCGGAATATCTATAATGGACTTGTCTAAAACCATGATATATGAAGCTCCAAGAAGCAATACCTTCAACGGATCACAAAAGACACTAAACACAGGATAATATTTACAGCAAATGTATAATTCAAAAGGTTTATTTCAATCAAGCTACCCCGGCACCAAAATACATTTCTCTATAAAAGGTCTTTTATTAACGGGCATTACATAAAGTCTGGCAACTGATCTCAAGGAGGATAGTCTAGGAGGAAATCCCACTCCTCCACTGAAGCTTCACGCTCCGTTACAATCCATACAAGTCACAATTTATATGAAAATCACGATCCGTTACAATCCATACAAGTCACAATTTAACTGAAATGCATAAAAAAACAAAAAAAAACACTTACTTTAAGAGCATAAAGTCCTGATTTCCCTGGGATTTTGAAGAAGGTCCCATCGCCCACACGGGTGTTAGTATGAAGCATGGCATTTAGACAAGCCAACGGAGAAGTACCACTACAATGTGAGATAACAATAACAAGACATCCATGAAAATGAGTGTAAAAACACGTGAGCCTGACCACATCTAACAATGCCTCCTCTCCCCTTGGCTTTTTTTTTCCTCTTCTTTTTTCTGTTCATGCTTCCCTTTAGAGAAATTCTTCCGAGCCTGAAAGCATCTACATTACAATAAAGGGTCCAACAATCCTAATCAAATGCATCTGCTCCATAAGCTTCAGGGGGAAACTGTGCAAAATAATTACGTTTTTCCATAAAATGAGAAGAAAAAAAAAAAGCTGAGGAGAGCGGAGTCCAACAATTTTAGTAAAAATGTTCCGTAAACAACATAGGAGAGCTGTGGTTTTGAAAGTGTTGCCGAGGAGGCTTCTGATGCACATGAATGATCAGATGGAAGAGAAGAAACTGCACGTTCAATAGCGGCTGTGAATGAAAGGCAACAAAGGCAAAGTGAAGAAAGGCCCCGGAAGAATCGAGTGGTTACGTTTCTGGACTCATGGAGGTGGGAGTCAACATTCTGTTGGTTTGTGGACTACAGTCTGCAGCTCAAGGCAGGGTCTTATGTGATGGATGTGCAGGAACGCCAATTATATCAAGTGGAAGGATTTAGGGATGATAATAATCGCTTTGTGTGTGAGCAGACACAGCAGAGCCCCATGAATGAGATCCAGTCAAAGGGTGCACTCACAATCAATCAAAGAGCTCAAACGTGCAAAGAAACCCCCCAGAGCATTATTTATTCCAGCAAGTGCTATGGACTACAGCTTGTCACATAACCAGGCCCTCGGTTCATTCAGGTATAGAATTATCTTCCCATTAATCAAAGTAAACTTTAAAAAGAATGTAAGAATGAAATATCGTTGGATATAGGACCTTTTACATCGCTTTTCATTCCCAATCACCCTGCAAATGACTGCAGTAATAGAGAAAAATAAAAATAAACCTGTTTCACTCGTTTGATGTTGATCCCCTTTTTTCTATGATGACATGAAAATAATCTGTTGGGGACACATCCCCTTGTCTGAACGGGTGAAAACTGAGTGAGGCGCAAGGAAACGAACAATCCCACGAATGGTCATTTGTGGAAACCCCTCACAGTTTCATAAAAATGAACATGAGTGCCGTTCGACTTAGGCCCCCTGCACACGAACGCGTGCACCCCGTGGTCGTGCTGCGGGCCGCAATGCACAAACACAGTCCGTGGGGCAGCCACAGTGGCCGGCCTTTCCGCAAAAAGATAGGACATGTTCTCTCTTTTTGCGGAACAGAAGTACGGGACAAAACCCCACGGACGCACTCCGTAGTGCTTCTGTAGGGTTCCGTTCCGTGCTTCCGTTCCGCATCTCCGGGTTTGCGGACCCATTCAAGTAAATGGGTCCGCATCCGTGATGCGGAATGCCCACGGAACGGCACCCGTGTATTGCGGTCCGCAATACGGTAATGGGAAGCGCACGTTCGTGTGCAGGGGGCCTTAGGCCTCATGCACACGAACGTATTTTGTTTCCGTGTCCGTTCCGTTTTTTTCTGCGGATAGGATGCAGACCTATTCATTTCAATTTCATGTGCCATCCGCATCTGTATCTCCGTTCCGTATTCCCGCAAAAAAAAAAAAAAAAACATGTCCTATTCTTGTCCGTTTTGCAGACAAGGATAGGCATTGTTACAATGGATCCGCAAAAAAAAAAAAAAAAAAAAAAAAAAAGGATGGCATACGGATGTCAGACATTTTTTTTTGCGGATTCGCAAGTAGAAGACAAAATCCCGGTGACTCTCCTTGACCTTTCTCTGTCCTTGACTCAGAGCGAATATAGCCTTGAGATACAGGCCAATGACAGACCGGTTGCTACGGAGATCATCACTGACAGCAACATAAAAGGCAGTGTATCCCTAGCAACCACACTGTCAGCTGATCGGAATGGATCGGCACTACACAAAGAAGTGGAATATAAGCTAGGCACTATACATGTCATTGCTGATCTTAGCTTATTAACATTTTTTGAAAAAAATATAGCTAAAGAATCCCATTAGGTCTAACGTAAAATTGTATATTTTCTACCCATTTATCAGCATTACAATCTGATATTTCAGAAAGCGGGGAAAAATACTTTCGTACACGTCTCAGAGTACTGTAGTTCCGTTAGGCCCCATTCACATAACAGTATCCATTTTGCCATCCATAATCTGCGTATTTGCAAAACACGGCGTGTGCATTCCGCATTTTGCGGATCAGCACGTCCCGCCCTTAGGTGGAAATACCTATCCTTGTCTGCAAAAAAGGACAAGAAAAAGACACGTTCTATTCATTTGCGGGGACACGGAACGGACATACGGATGTGGACAGCACTGCAGCAGTGAAATGAATAGGTCTGTATCCGATCCGCAAAAATGAGGATCGGATGTGGAACAAAATACGGTCGTGTGAATGGAGCTTTACTGACATAATAAGATGCATCTAAAAAATTAGAACAGGATATATTCTAAAAAAAAACTATAAAACACAAAATGTAATGATATTAGAGAGATTTTCCGAGACTTAAATACTGTTGACTTATCCTCTAGATAGGTAATCAGTATCTGATTGGTGGGCGTCCGATACCCGGGACCCCCGCGATCAGCTGTTTCAGGAGGCAGCGGCGTTCACAGTAGTGCCACAGCCTTCTCTCAGCTTTCCCTAGGCCAAGTGATTTCAAGTTCATTGGTTACATGGCCTCGGCGCAGCTCAGCCCCAAAGAAGTGAATGGAGCGGAGCTGTGATAACAAGCACAGCAGGGAGAAGGCTGCGGAGCTCACAGGAGTGCCACTACCTTCTCAAACAGCTGATCGGCATGTGGTCCCAGGTGTCGGACCCCACCGATTACATATAGCAGTGATGCCCAACCTGCAGCCCTCCAGCTGTTGCAAAATTTCAACTCCCAGCATGCCTGGACAGCCTACAGCTATCAGCTTATAGCAGGGTATAGTGGGAGTTGTAGTGTTACAACAGTTGGAGGGCCGCAGGTTGGGCATTACTGACACAGCATTTTAAGAATCTCTGTCAGCATGATCAACCCTATTAAACCAGACATACTGCCTGATAGGGCTCAACATGCTGATTAAAACTATACCTTTCTTTTGTCTGCATGATAAATAGCTGCAGAGATATTTGCGTTTTTTATTCATATGCAAATTAGCGGGTTTGAGCACCACGGGGTGGGGCTTAATCCTTTGAGCACTGATCTGTAACACCTCCTGTGCTCTGCACACTCCCACATCCGTGTGATTCACAGGGCTAGACATCAGGCTGAGGGCAGAGCTGTGCCCTAGCATATAGATATCATATACACTATGTACTATAGCTTTTCCACTTTGAGATATACTCATAAAGCTAATATACTTTTCTACTTTATTCACAGGCAGAATATATGAATATAAAGATACCAGTAATGTGACTTTGCTTCTAAGCATAGAAAAAAACTTGACAACTCTATGAAAACGCTATAGCTTAGTGATAAGTGTACAGTTTTGTATGTAGTGATCCCTCTTTTTTTCCTTCAGATATTTTCTTTTCTTTCATATTTAACCCATAATAAAAGTGTATGGAGCACATTTATTAAGACCGGCCTTTTAGAAGCCGGTCTTAATAAACCTTCTACCTGGCAGAGGATGCGGCGGAGTTATGAAGAGGTTCTGGCCTCTACATAACTTTGGCGGATCCACCGCCGCTTCTAAATGTCAGCCAGCTTCCGAGCTGTGTTACATTTAGACCTTTTTCTACACCTGAAACAGGAGTAGAAAATGGTAAATGACACGGGCCTGCAGATCCATCCCCTTGACCGCCCAAGCCATGTGCACTTTTTTTTGGACCTGGCGTGAGCAGCGAGAAGCCGTATTTCTGTTTAATAAATGAGCCCATATATATCCTTATCATATTGAGAATAATGTTTTTTATGCTTAAAAAGCGAATAACTGTACCTGTGAATAAACAAAGTTGCTTCATATCTGTTGGATGGCTTGGGTGGATCTGCGCACCTAGATTGTCATTAGGGTGACAAAAAGTTTTCTGATTGTCCTAACATAATATTCAATAACCTTTCTATACAGTTTTGTCAGATTCTGCTCATTTGCAGGTCTTTCTCATATGGCCATGTTTATGCAAATGAGTTTACATGACAAAACTGTATAGAAAGGTTATTGAATATTATGTTAGGACAATCAGAAAACTTTTTGTCACCCTAATGATAATGATCTAGGTGCACAGGCCCACCTAAGGCCTCTTTCACACTTGCGTTGTCCGGATCCGGCGTGTACTCCACTTGCCGGAATTACACGCCGGATCCGGGAAAACGCAAGTGTACTGAAAGCATTTGAAGACGGATCCGTCTTCAAAATGCTTTCAGTGTTACTATGGCACCCAGGACGCTATTAAAGTCCTGGTTGCTATAGTAGGAGCGGGGGAGCAGTATACTTACAGTCCGTGCGGCTCCCGGGGCGCTCCAGAATGACGTCAAAGCGCCCCAAGCGCATGGATGACGTGCCATGTGGTCACGTCATCCATGACGCGTGGGGCGCCCTGATGTCACTCTGGAGCCCCCCGGGAGCCGCACGGACAGTAAGTATGCTGCTCCCTGCTACACTTCGACCATGGCTGCCAGGACTTTAGCGTCCCGGCAGCCATGGTAACCATTCAGAAAAAGCTAAACGTCGGATCCGGCAATGCGCCGAAGCGACGTTTAGCTTAAGGCAGGAACCGGATCAATGCCTTTCAATGGGCATTAATTCCGGATCGGGCCTTGCGGCAAGTCTTCAGGATTTTTGGCCGGAGCAAAAAGCGCAGCATGCTGTGGTATTTTCTCCGGCCAAAAAACGTTCCGTTCCGGAACTGAAGACATCCTGATGCATCCTGAATGGATTTCACTCCATTCAGAATGCATTAGGATAAAACTAATCAGGATTCTTCCGGCATAGAGCCCCGACGACGGAACTCTATGCCGGAAGAAAAGAACGCAGATGTGAAAGAGCCCTAAGCCATCCAACAGATATTTTGAGGCTTACTGGCTCTCAGTCAGATAAGAGCTGGTTTTGAATGTCTCATAGCGCACAAGGCTGCCATTGTAAGGTATGCCGATTGTATCTGTCTCATGGATAGATTGTTGGCTTGCACATACCCGGCTTTTGGTATAAAGCCTTTGTGTGGTTGTCTATTGTATGTCATAGGTAATAGGAGTCCAAGATGCATCCAGATGTCCTCCCCATGCGGTTTCCAAACCCTTTCGGTGGTCTTTCCATCAATTTCTAACCTTTTTCTGTAAACCAGACCCCCTCTCCTCTTCAGAGCAGGGGGTGCCTGGTTTGATTCTTGGGTTCTCCCATTGATTTCCATTATACTCGGGTGCTCAGTAGAGCACCCGAGCATCCCGATGTGTTCGGCCAGAACACCCGAGCACTTTGGTGCTTGATCAACACTAGTAAAAACCTATAAAAACAACACTTGCTTGCAGGCCCTTTAGATGTGTAATTCAATTTTTCCTGATGTCCATACAGGCAAACGTCTTATTAAAGAAGGTTTAATTACAGGTTGCGCATTCTGTAATCGTGGTGGGGGTGAAGAGGGTCACAGAACCACTAGAGTCCACACGTTAGGATTAACCGTCAAACAGGATTAACATGAACACCTTCTTTGTTATCCAGTCACAATTAAGCTCTTCCACTTTCATATCCATGTTGTGTTTGATCCCTTTGGACAATATAACCCTATAAGCCTTGCTGTTTTCTTTCTTTACTAGGGCATATCTAATATGGAGAGCAGGTTATGTTATCAGGATTGGTGTGAGACATTTGGAATACATATCCATAGGCTTATCCTTTTCATCCCTACTCCTCATGCTACAATAATATTGAGAGAAGGAATCTGAACCAGCATACTGCTACCTCAAAGAGAAATGCATCGTCCAAAAAATGACCTATTACTGAATCATGGTTTTAGGTTAAGCATATTTTTTTAAACATCTGGTTGAGATCAGCAGTTATCTCATTATTATCACAGGCACAATTACAATATCCTGCCTGTAATTGTAAAATTGTTATCACATAACACCATTGACACCAAAAAATGGTCACAGCTCGCCTCCTCCTCATCCCTGCACAATGACCTCTGGACAGGTCACAGAGCAAGCCTAGAAGTCAATGGGGGAATTTATTATTCCCCCCCATGCCAGTTTTCTGGCGTAAAAAGTTGCAAACCTTGTGTTTGTGACTTTTTTAAATACCACTGCGTCTAAATTTAGGTGCAATTGACATTTCTACACTGTCCTCTACCCGAGATAGTAAGTGGCGAGGACACTTACTCCAGCTTCGGTAGATTTTACTTTGGGCCACGGAACGCCAGAGGATTGGTTTCATCATAAATTAGGCACACCCTCTGTCAGAGCAGGACATATCATACAGCGACGTAAAATGCAGGTCTATGATAAATCCCCCAATGACTGTTCAGAAGCCCAGTCTCCTCTGGGTCCAGTGGCTCCTGTAAAGCATCTCTGAATGCCATTAGCAAAGCAGTGTAGCAGCCCAGGCAAAAAGACTGCCCTCGTAATCATGTATAGAAAAGAGAGCAGAAAAAAAATCTACAATCAAAAAATGAAATCAGATTAAAAAAAAATATAAAAAAAAGGAACATGTATATAAGTACATAGTTTTAATTAGTAAAAAAAATATAGTTGATAGGATATGTATTCAATTCTAATAAACTGCACAAAAATGAAAAATAAAATGTAAATTGTATAGTATGCGAGTCAAAAATATGCCCTGAGGCCTGATTCCTCGATCCTTTTATCTATACAAATTCCACAAAGACTATAAGACTGTTTAGATGAAGAGATCTACATTATTGAGTGCACCATGGATAAATAACTCAAAGAAAACATTTTTTCTTTTGTTATTCTCAGTCCCCTGTCTGTCTAGGGTTATTCCCTGTTGCCAGTGGACACAACCGTTCTATCGCACACAAGTACCCTGCAGAACTTACAAAGTTTCCCCCAATTCATTGTATTACTTGGGTGTCTTGGTGTACTCACTATGGACCTGTCATAGTTATCTGCTGCTTCCCCTTGCTAACGCCCAAACAGCATTACAAAGTACACACAGTGTTATTATTTTTCACAAAGTGGCCCTAAAAAAAACTAAAAAATAAATAAATAAACAAGGTCCCATGTTGTAGGCAGGTCCAAAATGACAGAAGGCAGGGATACTATAAGTAGGTGGGGCTAGAAATACTGTAGTACAGCACAAAATACAGCCCCAGCAGAAACAAATACACAGTGCCACAGCATTCAACCGTATCACCATCCTGAGGAAGGCAATACAGTAGAATGTACAATATACTAGCTGAAGGACCCGGCTTCGCACGGGTATATTTAATCTATTTCATTTAATGTTTGTGTGGGTCGTTAAAAGATAACAATTCTATCCACTATAACTGTGACATCTACAGCACCCCGCCCCCAAAACAATGACCTCCACAGCCCCCCAAACCTTAAAACTTACCCCCCCCACAGTGCCCCATACCTTAAAATGGGACCTCCACAGCAGCCCACCCCCTTAACTTTGACCTTAACAGCAGCCTTCCCCTTTAACAGTGACTTTCACAGCATACCACCCCCTTGACAGTGACCTCCACAGGGGCCCGGTCCCTTAACAGTGGCCTTTACTGGATCGGGGGGGGGGGGGTCCTTTTTAACAGCTCACTCTAAGACAGCAGCACTGTACTGTCTGAGTGTGAGCTGCAGGGAGAAAGTCACCCTCCCTCCACTTCTGCAGCTGACAGAAGTTGATTGTTACCTTCATTTTTTCAATCTCCGTCGGCTCAGGAGTGGGAAGGGCGTGGCCAACACCAAAAAATTGTTTCCCCCCATCATTGTGCACTCAAAAGCCCATAATGACAGTAAAAACTACATTTTAGAAACCTTTTTTTTTTTTTTTTAAGGAAAATCTAAAAATTTTACATGGACATATAAATATTGTGACCCTTTGCTACAGCACTTGAAATTTAGCTCTGTGGGGCCTCACATTTCTCTTGATCATCTATGAGATGTTTCTACACATTGAATGGAGTCTACCTGCGGTAACTACATTTGATTGGACAGGATTTGGAAAGACACATCCTGCCTATATAAGGTCTCACAGCAGACTGTATATCAAATACCAAGTCATGAGGAGGGAGAAACTACCTGTAGAGCTCAGTGACAGTGTGGAGGCACAGATCTGGAGAAGGGTAAAAAAAAAAAAACTTTGCATTCCCATGAACACAACGGCCCTCTTAACTCTTAGGCCCCTTTCACACGGGCGGGTTTTCCGCGCGTGTGCAATGCGCGAGGTGAACGCATTGCACCTGCACTGAATCCGGACCCATTCATTTCTATGGGGCTGTGCACTTTTCACGCATCACTTTTGCAGTGATTTTCACGCATCACTTTTGCGTTACGTGAAAATCGCAGCATGTTCTATATTGTGCGTTTTTCACGCAACGCAGGCCCCATAGAAGTGAGGGCTGCGTGAAAATCGCAAGCATCCGCAAGCAAGTGCTGATGCGGTGCGATTTTCATGCTCGGTTGCTAGGAGACCATCGGGATGGGGACCCGATCTTTATTATTTTCCCTTCGTACAATAGGGCTGGAGGGGTTACATTTTTTTTTAACTCACCTTAATCCACTTGTGTGCGCAGCAGGCATCTCTTCTGTCTTCTTCTTTGAAGAATAGGACCTTTGATGACGTCACTACGCTCATCACATGGTCCGTCACACGATCCATTACCATGGTGGTCCGTCACATGATCCATTACCACAGTCAGTTTTTATCACGCACGTGCAAAACGCATTGCACCCGCGCAATAAAAACTGAATAACGGAACGCAATCGCAGTCAAAACTGACTGCTATTGGATACCTACTCGCGCGGGTTTGCCGCAACGCATCCGGACCTTATCCGGACACGCTCGTGTGAAAGAGGCCTTAAATGTAAGAAGTTTGGAACAACCAGGACTCTTCTTATAGCTGGTTGCCCCACCAAACTAAGTAATTGGGGTAGAAGGCCCTTGGTAAGAGAGGTGACCAAGAACCCAATGGTCATTCTGGCTGAGCTCCAAAGATCCTGTGTGCAGATTGGAGAAACTTTCAGAAGGTCAACCATTACTGCAGTGCTCCACCAATCTGGGCTTTATGGCAGAGTGGCCACAAATACGCAGTGATGGTCAATTGGTATTGTTCGCCAGCGAACACATGCAGGCTGCCATCTTGACTCACAAGTCCGGCGATGCACAGGTAAGCCCTTACCTGTGCAGGGAGCCGGTCTGAAATCAAATGCGGTCACCGGGAGCAGGCAGTTCCGAGAACAGCCCGATGAAGGCCCCCGCGGCTGTTCTCGGAACTGCCTGCTCCCGGTGACCACATTTGATTTCAGACCAGCTCCCGACACAGGCACAGGTAAGGGCTTACCTGTGCATCGCCGGACTTGTGAGTCAAAATGGCAGCCCACATGTGTTCGTTGGCGAACAATGCGAACTGACCATCACTGCAAATAAGCCTCTCTTCAGTTAAAGACACATGAAAGCCCAACTGGAGTTTGCAAAATGAACCTAGGACTTTCAGACTTTGAGAATCAAGATTCTCTGATCTGATGAAACCAAGATAAAACCAAGATTAAACTTTTTGGCCTCAATTCTAAGCGTCATGTCTATAGGAAACCAGACACTGCTCAACACCTGCCCAATACCATCCCTACAGTCAAGCATGGTGGTGGCAGCAGCATCATTCTGTGGGGATATTTTTCAGCAGGTGGGACAGGTAGACTGGTCAGGGTTAGCCTTCTTGCATGTGACCGTTGTGTGCATTGGAGACCGCAGTTTGCAGTCCCCAATACACGGGCACTATCCACTTTAATGGGTCCATGATCTGTCCGCACCGGGAAAAAATAGAACAAGTTCTATTTTTTTGCCATGCGGAGGCACGGAGAGAAACCCCACGGAAGCACTACACCGGGCCTCCATTCTTCTGTTTACAGGCCATGGCAGGCAACAACCATGTGCATGAGGCCTTAAGAGAAAGCTGAATGGAACAAAGTACGGAGATGTTCTAAATGAAAACCTGAGACAGACTGCTTGGGACCTCAAACTGGGCTGAAGGTTCACCTACCAACAGGATAATTACCACACCGCCAAAACAACACAGAAGTGGCTTAGGGGAAAGTCTGTGAATGTAACCTCCTAGTGGCCCAGCCAGAGTCCTGACTTAAACCCAATCGAACATCTCTGGAGAGACCTGAAAATGGTTGTCCACCAATGTTCCCCATCCAACCTGACAGAACTTTTATGGATCTGCAGAGAAAAATAGCAGAAAATCCCCCAAATCTAGGTGTGCTAACGTTATGGTATTAAACCCAATAAGACTGGAGGCTGTAATTGCTGCAAAAGGTGCTGCACCTAAGTAAGGAGTACAGGGTCTGAATACTTATGTCAATGCAAGATTTTAGTGTTTCCTTTTCAATAAATGAGAAAAGATTTTTAAATATTCTGTTCTCACTTTCTCATTATGGGGTCCAGAATGATTGAAAAAAGTTAAATTTCAAGTCTGAAGAGTTTCAAAATGCATTGCATATGTACGTAAAGAGAGGGCGATTCTTATATCATTCACCTCATGCTGTCTCTTAATGTTAGTTGATCTTTCAATCTGTAAACTAACCATTTATTTCTTAAAGTTGCAAAATCTGCCTTAAAAACAGCATCTTTAACAAAAGTGGGGGGGGGGGGGGGGGAATACCTCCGCTCAATCAGTGTCTGATGGGGTCTGTATGTCAATGAAGAAGGCTGTACAGTTTTGTACTAAGGCTACTTTCAGACTGGTGTTCGACTTTTCTGACAGGTTGTTCCCCTGCTACCCCGTACTACTGTTTGCACACGTGTGCTGCCAGAAGTCCACCCGGCGATCCGGCCGCAGCACAGCAAAAGATACCGAGAGACGGCCGGACAAAAAACGCAGCATGCAGCTGTTTTTGTCCGGCCACCTCTCGGCACGTTTGCCATGCTGCGGCCGGATCTGCGGACAGTCCCCATTATAGTGAATGGACCTAAACCGATGACCCCCACCGATCAGCTGTTTGAGAAGTCAGCGGCGCTCGGAGTAGTGCCGCGGCCTTCTCCAGCTTTTCCTATGCCATGTGACGACATGTTCATTGGTCACGTGGCCTAGGCGCAGCTCAGCCCCACAGAAGTGAATGAGGCTGTGCTGTGACAGCAGGCAAAGCCGCTACACAACGTACAGCACTGTGCTTGTGAGTACAGAGAAGACCGCGGTGCTCACAGGAGTGCTGATGCCTTCTCAAACAGCTGATCGGCAGGGGTCCCGGGTGTCGGACCACCACCAATCAGATACTGATGACCTATCCAGCGGATAGGCCATCAGTATTAAAGTCTCAGAAAACCCTATTAGGAAAATGTAGTAATAATTCAAACTATATTTGTTGGCATAACACTACTGTCATATATAAAAGATATACATTTGGATATTTTACAGATCAATTTAACAAATTTTTTACTAAATCAAAAGCAAAATTAAGTGTGTCCTCACTTCAGTTCACAAAGCAAAGTTAATATATCCATTGTGCATTCAACTTCACAATCAGGTAAAAAGAGTATCGTAGTACTGTAATTATTCTCCAAGTCCTTTTACTTCCTAAAGATTTATTTTTAAGCATGCTATATTCCAAGCAATAGACTAGACATGTATGACCCACTGCTTAGAAACCAAAGCTAGCAGTTGGCACAGCTTTATCACCGCACTCCTATGATGAGACAACTCATTTGAAATTCACATATTATTTTAATTAAAAATAACATTTCAAATATCTCAAACATGTTATAAAAAAAAATGTCTAGGATTCACATCCCATATAGGGACCTGGGCAGGCAGCAGGGGGCATGCTGTTGGTACTGCCTCATTTCTAGATTTATTCTTACAGTAGTTATTTTTTGATTGTGTATAGCTGTAAATGCTTGTATTTTTTCGGCGGAAGTACAGCTGAATGAATAAACTTTTAATAACTATCTGAAGTCAGGTAAACCTGTTAGCAAGATCATGCAGCCCTGACCACCATGATTAAATGATAGTTCCCACAATGAGCTATGCTTAAAGAGGACCTTTCATGGGTCCAAACATTGTAAACTAACTATCAGAATATGTAGCGCGGCACCTAGGGATCTCACTGCACTTACTATTATTCCTGGGCGCCGCTCTGTTCTCCCGCTGTGGCACCCGGTATGTTCTCCTGCTCTATATGCCAATTGCTAGCATCGGAGCAATAGGGAGGAGACTGCCCTTTTTCTCAATGGGCGCTCCTTCTCCCTGGCTGTAGCGCTGTCCAATCGCAGCGCAGAGTGTTATAGCCAGGGAGAAGGTGAGTTTATTTTTTCCTCCCTGGCTGTGACGCTCTGCGCTTTGATTGGACAGCGCCATTGAGAAAAAGGGCAGTCTCCTCCCCATTGTTCCAATGTTAGCAATTAATCTACAGAGCGGGAGAATATACCAGGGGCCACAGCGGGTGAACGGAGCGGCGCCCAGGAATAATAGTAAGTTCAGTGAGATCCCTGGGCGCCGTGCTACATATCCTGATAAGCGAAAAAACAAGAAAACAGAGCTCATGGTACCGTATGTAAAAATATTATTTTATTGTAACATGATTCAAATATAAATCAATAAGTGATATGCCGTTAAAAAGTGAATGGAAGCAGAAAAAGAACGCCACCCTGGGATAGCACACGTGTCAAATGTAAAAAATTATGATCAATGGAATTAATTATATACGGTACAATGACCAGCCATAGACCAAAAACTGCAGCATGAATAACAGTTGAGTCAGCAATGAAAAGAAAACCTACACGGAAAAAAAATGGAACAGGGTTTGCATGCGAGTGCAGCATAAGCGAAATAGGAGCAAACCTCAATAATGACTAGGTATGAAATAACTTGAATCAAATGCCGTATAGGTAAAAAAGGAAAGCAAAGACTCACCAAAAAAGACTGTGTGCTATATCACCCAGGATGGCACTACCCCAACACGCATTTCGGCGTGCCTTCGTCCGGGGGTCAATATTCTGATAGTTTACAATGTTTAACTTTGGACCCATGAAAGGTCCTCTTTAAGTCTGTCAATTAAGCTGATCCTGGCATATAACACTGGTTGTGACCCAGTATTAAAGCTATATTTTCTCTAAAACGTGTCAGTGCTGCAACTACATCATGCTGCTGCGTTTAGGGCAGCCAACATGTTCCCTTTAAATCTCTAGCAGAGCTGTATCCCTAATAAAACAATCATAGAAAAGGGGAAAAAATTGAAAATATCAACAAAAGACCATACTCTACCAATTGATTGGAGGAAATTCAAGACCATTACTACCCTCTCCAGGAGTGCTCGACCAAAAAAGATCACGCCATGAGCAAGGCATGTAATAGTCCACAAGGTGCAGGACTAAACAATGACAGTGACGTTTAGTCGCAGTTAATGCTGCAGAAGGGGGTCCCACAAAGGTCCCATACTTTTGCCACTCACAGACGTGTTAATTGATCATTTTCCTCGATAGATAAATGACCAAATCTAATATTTTTGACCAACTTATTTGATTTGGTTTTCTTTATCTACTTTTAAGACTTAAGAAAACATGATGCAGTTTAGGTCAAATTTATGTAGAAATATAGGCAATTCTGTAGGGTTCGTAAACGTTCAAACACCAATGCTACGCATACAGTTTAGCTTTATTGCCATGCTCAATCTTTATTAGCTGGTAAGGCCAACAGTTGTTTAGTAAGATCATTGTGAGGATCACATTAGCACAAAACTTTTTAAAAGGCATATTCACACAAAGGAAGACATATGGGGAGTGTCAAATACAGTATACAGCATGAAAACTTAACGGGGTTGTGTCACTTCAGCAAATAGCATTTGTTATGTAGATAAAGTTAATAAAAGCCACTTACTAATGTATTATGATTTTCCATATTGCCTCCTTTGCTGGCTGGATTCATTGTTCCATCACATTATACACGGCTTGCTTCCATTGTTACGACCACCCTGCAGTCCAGCAGCAGTGGCCGAGCTTGCACACTATGGGAAAAAGCACCAGCCTACGTGAGCTCCCACAGTTGCGGCCACCAGAGAGGCCGGTGCTTTTTCCAATAGTGTGCAAGCATGACCAGTACTGATGCATTGCAGGGTGGTCATAACTATGGAAACAAGCAGTGTATAATGTGATGGAAAAAAAAATATAAAGATGAAGCCGGTAAAGGAAGCAATATGGACAATCACAATACATTAGTAAGTGCCTTGTAATAACTTTCTCTACAAGATAAATGCCCCTTGCTGAAGTGAGACAACCCCTTTAAGATAACAAAAAGCTACCCTTTAACACACTACCCTTTTAACAAAAATTACAAGATTGATTAAATGACACTGAATAGGCAAAAGGAGCAAGGAAACATGGTGCTAAAACCATCCAAACATCAAGCGAAAGATGTATTGTATTTATTGTCATTTGCTCAACTGTGTGCATGAAACGTATTCTAACAACCTCATATGCCTACATGTATCCAGATTATAGTAATAAAGACGTGCATAACACTTACTTTCTGGAAAGACGCAATGCAAATGATCCGACAGGTGCATTAAAGAAAAAAGAAAAAAAAAAAAGAAAAAAATTAGTTGGGTTATTTTTCAAATCTACTAACTATAATCTAGTAAGAAAAGCATTCACACTAGGTTATTTTCATAGACAGTAGCTCGTTAGTAGAATGCATACTACAATGTGGACGCAGCACGGACAACCAATGTATCTCCCAGATGTAAGACGGCCTTCTATTATATTGCCAGAATGTATTGCTCATCGCTGATGTACAGTCAGGTCCATAAATATTGGGACATCGACACAATTCTAACATTTTTGGCTCTATACACCACCACAGTGGATACCGATTGGATATCAATGACCTTCTATTGGAAGTGACAATGAGATGCTTGGAAAGATTATTTTTTTTATAGGATTGCCATTCAACCAACTTTACACTGGCATCAGTTACAGGGGTACCATTTAGCACCTATTTACAGGTACCATTTAGCACCCCCCCCCCCCTCCCCAACCCCCAACTGATCAGACCTCTACCAGCTATTCTGTGGATATACACGGCTGCATTTTTCAGATCTGACTTGTCACATGTCCTACTCCACACTGATGAGGGGCAACACCCCGAAACAGCTGTTTGTGGATGGATAACTAGCTTAGGTCTTCCCCGGTCATATCCTTAAAGGGGTTCTGCACTTTTATTTAACTGATGATCTATCCTCTGGATAGATAATCAGCTTCTGATCGGCGGGGGTCCGACACCCAGGACCCCCGCCGATCAGCTGTTTGAGAAGGCAGCGTCGCTCCAGCAGCGCCGCGGCCTTCTCACTGTTTACCGCCGGCCCACTGACGTCACGACTAGTATCAACTAGCGTGGGCGCGGCTAAGCTCCATTCAAGTGAACAGAGCTTAGCCCCACCCACGCTAGTTGATACTAGTCGTGACGTCAGTGGGCCAACGGCCCGGCGGAAAACAGTGAGAAGGCTGCGGCGCTGCTGGAGCACCGCTGCCTTCTCAAACAGCTGATCGACGGGGGTCCTGGGTGTCAGACCCCCGCCGATCAGAGGATAGATCATCAGTTAAATGAAAGTGCAGAACCCCTTTAAGGCTTGTAAAAGAGCGGGATCTTGACATAGGGGCCACTTAATATGGTGGATCTGGTGATCTTTATAATGGGGACACCTGTTTGCTTGCTTTTCCTTCCTTTGAGGGATATCTGGCTTTCACGGTGTTGAAGACCCATAACTAGGATTCCATGGTTATGTTGCATACCAGGGAGCTTTGCACTTTGGATTGCTGTGTTGAGACTCCTAAATGAGGCTCCAGTGTTTTTTGTAGCTGGTCTCCCCAAGATTATTTATTTGAGATGTAACTTTGTGTGGGAATAACTTTTTTAGTGATTCAGAGAAGGTTTTTTCGAAATGCTGCACTGTATGTTAGTGGTCAATTTTGGTTGATAAATTTCCTTTTTATTAGGATGTTTTCTAGGCACCATTATAGGTTTGCAGAGGCCGTGATCTATTAAGAGAAAAAAATAAAAAAAATACCCCATTTAGGAAGTACCGGTAATACCCCTCAAAGAATTCATTAAGAAGCACAGTAAGAGTTTGGACCCCTTTTGTTTCACAAACATTTTAGCATTGAGCAGTGAAGACGAAAATCATTTATTTTTTTTTTTTATTTCCACAAGAGGTAATAACAGGACAAAAAAAAAATAATTCTTCCAATTATGGAACTAAGCCATATGTGGTTGTAAACTGTGGTTCGGGGACTCAAAAGGGTGGAAACCTTGTTTGGCTTTCGAAGGGCAAATTTTGCTTGAATGGTTTTCGGGCACCGTGCCACATTTGCAGACTCCCTGAGGTACCAGTACAGTGTAAATTTCTGAGAAGTGGCCCTATTTTGGAAACACCCCTCAAGGTGTTTAGGAAGGGATGAACTGGGCATTTTGATCCCACAGGTGTTCCAGAAATGAATCCAATGCAGAACGACATGGTATTCATCTAGTGGACATGGACCATGGACATGGTATTCATCTAGTAGGGATCTAATCTGCAGGAGTTTTGTTTGGGGTTTTACTGGTATTTCAATTTATAAAGCGGGGGTTATATGAAAGATGTACCAAATAAGTCAATAAATAATAATGTTTTTTTTGTTTTGTTTTTTAGGAGGGGGGAGTTTGAGAAGAAAATTCTGCCATTTTTGTGTTCATCATGCAATACAACAATTGTACTTTATTCTGCAGGGCAATACCACATTAACAGTTTTATTTCACATGCTAAAGAACACTTTTTTAAAAAAAATATCTTTTACTTAAATTTGGAAACAAGAAAAAAAAAAAAAAAAAAAAGAAGAGCGATCTGCATCTACATAAGAATCTGGACACAGATTACATGACACATTCTCTAAGAGCTATAACATTTTTAGTTTTTGTTAGACTGGTGGCCCGTGTCTGTCACTGTCCTGCTTCCCCGGGCAGGCGCCATCTCTCTATTCACCCGGTGTGTATTGGGACTAGCGCTTAGTGAACTTCTGCTCAGCACTACAAGGGTTAATCCTTCCCTCTTGTTCCCTGTCCAGCTGCTGACTAAGGTGCTGATCAGCCTTGCTGGGCTGTGGTTTCTAGTGTCTAGTGTCTAGTAACCAGCGAAGGTATAATCTCGTCTAACTAGCCATGTACCGTACCTTGCCTGACTACTGATTCTGCTCCTTGCTGCCTGCCCTGTAATTGCTTGTTATCTGGATTACACACATACTGAGCCTGCCTCGACCCTGGAATTGCTATGTGGAATACGCACATACTCAGCCTGCCCTGATCTTGGACTCAGTTCAGACCGCCCCTAATGCCTGATCCCTTGGTGCTTCGCACAGGTGTCTGACCCTTGTGGGTCAGCTGCAAAAGGTAGCAGCAGCCTGTGTGGTTTCTTGCAGCGAAGTCCATATCCCCGTAGATGGGTTAAAGAGATATGCCAGGACAACGCCCTTAGGTTCAGCCCAAAGTCAAGCTAGTTAGCTGGCACAGTGGTTCCACCCCCATTGTCCGTTGCAGTTTTACGATGGAGCTGTGTGAGGACTTATTGTTTGCAGGAGGAGTTTTAGTTTACTTCAGACTATTTGACGACTCTTAATTCTGTTTTGTAGAAAGCAAATGAAAAAAAAAATAAAACTTGAAAATTTGGCTCTATCATTAAGGGTGGGTTCACATCAGCGTCATGGATTCCGTTTTGGCTTTCCGTTATAACATGGTTATAATGGAAAATAACGGAATCCAAAAGACGGAAGTAAAAAATGAAGCCTTTAAGAGGTATTCCGTTTTGATCAGTCATGTGGTTATAGTACAGAAAAGCACAGCAAGCTACACTTTTCTATACAGCGTATATAAAAAAGAGTGAACGGTGGGTGCTATTTTGCCATTTCAGGCCCATAGGGTTCTGTGGACCCATCTGGCTAAAGCCTCAGATGCTTTTAAGGTGCATACACCAAATGCGATTTGGACATAGCCTTTCACTTACGGTCTATATTTACCGGCCGGGGGGTGGATTAGGACATTGTGCAAATATGTCGGCTATTATCTAATTGCCATCAGATCGCTTATGTATAAACTGGTCTTCCCTCGCACATTCCCACAACAGTTCCAAGAATGCCTGGAACGATACAGTTGCTAATTAAAGCCGAGAAGATGTGTTTTGCTCCCCCTTTAGGGCATTAATAATTGACTTTCTATTGCTTGTATTAACGTTAGAGCGCTGCGCACACAATATAACCGTTCTGGCGATTCGGATTTCACATCTAGGAATAACACCTCTGCTCTCTAGTACTCTAAATACCCTGCACAGCTCCGAGGATGAATTCCTGACAATGGGATTCGGATTGTTACACTTCTTGGCTATAAAACTAGCTAATTATAACGGTGCAGGTCCTGGAGTATTCTCACAACCGCAAGTCATAGCAGATCATGAGTTGTATTAAAATTTATAGATACAGAAAAGAAGTCCCTGCACAGCAGGAGTTTATAGCAGATGATCCATCATTATCAATATGCCACTAATTTTACTGACATTTACATTATCCCCCGTGGATCTCTGCTGCCGATTCTAGTAAACTAACTTGTAAACTCTTCAAAAACACATCTGTGGAGGAGTTAAAGGAAACGCGTCGCCGAGTTTTTTTTCTGCCAGTTAAATCCAGATACTGACACCCATCTTCTTTCCTAATCTGTTTTAATTTTCGTATTGTAGAATTTTTTTTAAATTCTATTTCCTTAACATGATTATGGGGGGGGGGGGGGGGGTCCAACTTGCCTGAGGAAAGCATTTAAACGATTGCTACACGGGCCATAGACACAGTGGGCTGAAGGGGGTGAATCCTGTGATGTCTGTACACAGAGGCGATGTAATGATAAGCAATATCTGCAGTAAAATGGCCTGGACAGACCACGAAGTGGCGCCTATTATCAGGATTAGTGGCCAGTGCAACAACTGCAGGATTTTATGGAGTTTGCAAAAAAAAAAAAATCTTTAACCCCTTAGTGACCCCCATACGTGTTTTCACGGCTCACTACGCGGCCTTGGGCTGGCTGCTGCTTTTTTACGGCGGCCCAGTCTAAGCACTGCACAGGTCTTACATGAGAGCCACGGCCCTGCTCTAACAGCCCGGACCAGCAGGAGTGCCGATGCGGGCTGTTTAACACTTTACATGCCACAGGCAATGGCGCCCACCACATGTAAAGTGCTGACAGAGGGGACGGACTCCCTCTGCCTCCCATCGGCACCCCGCAAATGCGATCGTGGGGTGCGGTTCTGTGTGAAGGCTGCCTGGGGTCTGATGTAGGCGCACGCCGTCCAGAGGTGCCTCTCCACAATTATACTAAGGCCGTGACACAAGGTCTAGTGTTGACCGAAACGTTGGTCAGTAAATTTGTATTCACCTTCTGGACGAATGCCGAAAAGGATCAACTAATAATAAATAAATAAATAAATAAATAAATAAAAAGTATATTTTATATACCAGCAACTGAGTGCCGTGGTCTATCTTCTATTTTATGAACGGTAAAAATTACCACTAAGCACCACCCGCACAAAAAGAAGAGGTGTGCCGTAAAATTTATAATGTAAAAACGCAGTGGCAGTAATGCTGTTTTTCCCATATCCCTCCCAGAAAGAGTTAATAAAAGTTAATCAAAAAGTTATGTGTACCCCAAAATGGCGCCTCATAAAGCTATATAGACGGAAAAATAAAAAAGGTATAGCTCTTGGAACGCGACGATGAAAAAAGGAAGAAAAACACTTTGTCAGTAAGGCCCAAACAGGCTGGTCACTAAGGGGCTAAAAATGTGTTTAACATGTAAACGTCATTTAAACAATAGGTCATTTTCTGATGACACGAAGACAATGCAAAGCATGCCATTTCTTTTCAATGTATATTTTTAGTTAGGCAAACCTGAAGATTCTGCAGGTTCTTTAAATAACTGAAGACTCATTCACCAGTTTTAAAGTGGTTGTTCACCCCCAAGGGCCTTTAAGACCGCCCCTTATGCCTGATGCCTTATGCCCCTAAATAAGACATTTTAATGGGGAAAATACAGGATTTTTTGTTTTTGTTTCATTTAATCAGTGAAATTTTAGACCAACTACGGGACTTGATTGTTCGATTACTTGACGTGTTAAGCCTCATGCAGTGGAACACGGTCCGTGAGATACCGGACTGGCAGTGCAGGAGTGCACGGCGTCATAGCAACTAATGAAGCTGTGCGATTTGTGCCACCGCCACAATACAGTAATACACTCGTATTACAGTACAGTAGCAACGGCACGAAACGCACGGCGTCAGAGCAACCAATGACTTTGTGCGCTCCTGCAATGCCAGTCCAGCATCTGACGGACTGTGTTCCACGGACGTCTGCATGAGGCTTTATGCAGTACACTGCAAAACTTCTGTACCTTTAGGGACTAATAGACGAACAAAGATAGCAGACCAGGGGGCTTAGCATTCATTAGGCTTTCAGTTCCCATGGCAACACATCTGCCTCCCATGCCAGCATTGTGGGGGCACTTATAAGGGTGAACGTTTCTGTGTGTAGACTCTGATCAATACTGGTTAATGGCTGGGATCGGAATTAGCTCCAATCCTGGCTCTTATAACAGGGTGTATGTTACAGCTTACACTAGCATGTTACAGCATGAGCTCAGCTCCTAAACCTGCACCATAAGGGCATTCTATATCTATGGCATTTCATGTTCACACATTTCCGTCTGCAAAATATTATATATACATATACACACACATATATGTACTCTGAGTGGAAATGGCCTAATGGGAGTCTCCACACGCAATGCAAACCAGACATTTATGGACCATTCCTGTTTGATCTGAATATTCCTTTAAAGAAGAACTCCCGCAAAAATTGTTATTCTCTGACCTGCTAGAAAGGTACATGATGTAATCTGCAGTAAATTTAATCTTCTTACCAGTGTCCGTATTTGTGAGTTATCCCCTCCCTTCTGATCCTCAGCTGTGTCATGTGACCAGCAACCACACTTTCCATATAACACCACATCTTATGTGTGGACAGCAAGCCAGTTTCTCTATGTATTCCTATGGGAGCCTCAATGTCAGTCTCATATGAATGAATAGAGAAGTGACTGACCTCCTGTCCTCTGTTAGTTAAAGATCAGAGAGTTGGTCACATGACACAGGATCAGAAGGGAGGGGATAACTCACAAATACAGGATGTTTTCATCCACGCACGGGGAGAAGCTGCTGTGGTGGCAGGGTGAGCCAGGTAAGTATATTCAGTGTGAGGGCCCCGGGCATATGGGAGAGCTTTTTTTAGTCGTGGATAACCCCTTTAAGCACAATGGCCACATTTGCATTATTTAAAGCTTGTCAATTCCTTTTTCAAAGTAACAAAAAACTATGGGATGTGTACTATGGGATGAAAAGTTAATGTATTTTTCATGAATTACATCTACTGTTATGATCTGCCTTTTGCATTAAACATTTAATAGAAGACCTGTCGTTACTGTGGCAATCATGGAGTTTTATTTTTGTAACAGGCTCACTGGTCTAAAATGCAGTGCGCTCGGAAAGTCTTCAGACCCTTTCCTTTTTTTACATTTTGTTACGTGGCATCCTTGAACTAAAAAGAAAAGAAAGAAAAAAAAAAAAAAAGTTTTCCCCATCAATCTGCAATCAATACCCCATAATGAGAAACTAAAAATAGAATTTGAGAAATGCTCGCTAATTTCTAAAAAAGGAAAAAAGAAAAATTCACATAGACAAGTACTCAGAACCTTAGCTATGACACTTGAAATTTAGTTCTGGGGGGGCTCCCATTTCTCTTGATTATCTTTACGATATTTCTACAACTTGTTTGGACTTCACCACATTCATTGGACATGATTTGGAAAGTCACAGCCCTATCTATAGAACGTCACACAGCTGGCAATGTGCATCAGCGCAAAAACCAAGCCATGAGCAGGAAATGGACTGCCTGTAGAGATCTGAGACAGAATTGTGTAGAAGCACAGATCTGGAGAAGAGGGCAAAACATTTCTGCTGCACTGAAAGCGCCCAGGAGCACAGTGACCTCCAAAATTCTTAAATGGAAGAAGTTTGGAATAACCAGGAATCTCCCTAGTGCTGGTCACCCTGCCAAACTAAGTAATCAGGAGAGAAGTGCCTTAGTAAGAGAGGTGGCCAAGAACCCAATGATCATTATGGCTGAGCTCCAAAAATTCTGTGTGCAGATGGGAGAAACTTCCGGAAGGTCAACCACTACAGCACTCCACCAATCTGGGCTTTATGGCAGAGTGACCAGAAAGAAGCCTCTCCACAGAAAAAGACAAACAAATGTTTGCAAAAAAGCACCTAAAGGACTCTCAGGCTGTGAGAAACAAGATTCTCTGGTCTGATGAAACCAAGATTGAACTTTCTGGCCTCAATTCTAAGTACCATGTTTGGAGGAGACCAGGCCCTGCCCAATACCATCCCTACAGTAAAGCATGGTGGTGGCAACATCATGCTGTGGGAGTGTTTTTCTGAAGCTGGCACAGGGAGACTGGTCAGGGTTGAGGGAAAGCTGAATGGAGCAAAGAACAGAGACATTCTTCCTTAAAACCTGATCCAGCGTGCTCTGGTCCACAAACTGGGCCAAAGGTTTAGCTTCCAAAAAGACAATGACCCTAAGCACACAGCCAGGATAACACAGGATTGGCTTATGGACAACTCTGTGAATGTCCTTGAGTGGCCCAGCCAGAGCCCTGAATTGAACCCAATCAAACATCTCTGGAGAGACCTTAAAAAGGCTGTCCATCGATGGTCCCCATCCAACCTGACAGAGCTTGAGAGTATCTGCAGAAAAGAAGGGCAGAAAGTTGTGGCATCATATCCAAGAAGACTAGAGGCTGTAATGGCTGCCAAGGGTGCTTCAACTAAGTACTGACTAAAGGGTCTGAATACTTATGTCAGTGCAAGATTTTATTTTTTCAATAAATTAGCAAAGATTTTGAACACTCTGCTTTCACTTTCATTATAGGGTACTGAATGCAGAATGATGAGGGGGGGGGAAACAATTTTATTTTATTTTTTATTTTAGCACAAGGCCGCATAACAAAAAAAAAAAAAAAGTGAGAGTCTGAAGACTTTCTAAATACTCTGGATAACACCATCAACGGTCTCTAGTTCAAGAGGTACACTCCTCAAAAATATGAATTTACACACACAGAAGGAGTGCAACCACATCAATTTTCAGGGATTAAAACAACAATATTTTATTTATAACATGGTAAAAGAAACATGTATTCAAAGTACATAAATATGTGTACACGGGGACAAATCACAGATATAAATCACCTATTCCACAGACCCATAGCACTAATTATGCCGAGACCAGCCCCCATGCTTTATACTCTCCGGAAAACTCCCGGCCAATTGGATCATGCTGGGGGGATCTGGATCAAGGCAAACCGTTTAATTGCACGCATGCTATCTATGTAAAACTATGCCTTACTTATTCGGCTCTAATCTACAGATTTAAAAAAAGCCGAAAAGGTGCACTATATAGCGATGTTACATACCAAATGCAGGGGCTGCGGGCAAGGTGAAATTACTCCTCAACGCGCGTTTCGCGTATCGTTTGCTTCCTCAGGAGGAGTTGGAAATCAAGGGACAGAGAACAAATTAAAAAGCGGCCGCTCACCAATCAAGCGCTAGGCTTACGATCATGTGGTGCATCACATGACCCCCACGTCACTACGACGGCGCATGGCCAATCAGCGTCTGCCGCGTCAACTGGCTTCCGCCCTTCCCCTGAGGCCGATAGAGGAGAGGGCGGTCAATCTGATCGCCATCGCCCCCACCCAACCTACACTAGAGAGAAAGGGCCAAAGCGGACCGGCAGACCGAACGGCCATGCGCACATGTGACAGGTACCAATCGCGCACTGAGGATCTCCCAAGATCTTTTTTTATATTCTTATGAATATATATTTTTTTAAAAACAATATACTGCTATGATGTGACATCTGGCCAGTGGATGCTTATGAGGTCCTTAATATTGCAGACATCATTATATTTTAAAGAAAAAAGTGCTAGTGCCTATTGTGCTCAGAACCATAAAAGAATTCGCATCATTATATATATTTTTTCACATGGTTTTTAGTTCATAACTCGAAAAAGGACTAATTTGTATTGTAAGATAAAGTGCAGGTGCATATTATATTCTAACCCATGGAGAACGAATTCATACCATGAGACAAAGTGCAAGTGCGTATTAATCTTAAACCATGAAAAATTCATATCAATACATGCTGATGATTAATAACTCAAATAACAGATATCAAATATCCCATACAATTATTGGTACATTTCAGAATTATAGTACCTGAATTAATAGAACAGACAAAATAAACGAATAATGAGTTTAACGTGTTAATAATATCTACCCACATATAATTAGTGCCTAATGGTAATGATGTGTATATTACTAAAACTCCTAAAAATAATATATAACTGTGCATATTTGAACATACATAATAAAAAATGCTGCAAATTTAATAAATATATAAAAACGGGATCTCCATCTACGGCCAAATTCATTGGGACCTAATTCATTGGATGAAATATCAAGATCCAAATAATGCGCGGGATCACGGCACACATCAATGTTCATGGTGAGTCGGCAAACTAGAAGAATATACGGTATATGAGACAACAATCAACATACATTTATACAAATCGTGTGACAACAACACATTTTAAAAAGAAAAGAAATGGGTAAAAAAATCCCATATCCGCCCCTAAAATGAAGTCCCTGTTCAAAGGAAGGAGCCGAAGCCAAAACTTTCGTTTAATCCCCTGGGGGTCAGAGTTTTTAATCTAAAAATCCATCTTGTCTCAATCTGGGCTAAGATTTTACTGTAATTGCCCCCTCTAATCCCCAGGTGTATTTTATCAATCCCTCTAAACCTCAGTCCGGTTGGATTACATGAGTGATGAATTTTAAAATGTTTAGGAAGGGTTTTCAGATCATTCAGATCTACAGTCTCTTTAGCTTTTTCAATGTCCCGCACATGTTCTCTTACTCTTTTGCGGAACTCCCTTGTGGTCAGACCAATGTAGATTTTATTACATGGGCAAGTCGCGTAATAAATAATACCAGTGGTCATGCAGGAAATATATTCTCTGATATCGTAAGTTTTGATTTTATCGGAATCCATAAACTGAGTTGACCTATCGATGTTGGCGCATGCTTTGCAGGCGCCACATGGATAGGACCCCTTAATCAAGGTATAATCATTTGTTTTTCGCCCTGGTATATAATGGCTGCGTACTATTGTATCTTTTAAATTTCTAGAACGTCTTGCCGTTAAAAGGGGTTTCTCTGAAATGCATTTACTCAGTTTAGCATCCGTCTTAAGAATATTCCAATGCTTGTTTAGAATTTCATATAGGTATTTCCACTGGTTATTGTAGTTTGTAATGAACCTTGTATCCTGAATAATAGTAGTAGATGCCATCTTATCAGTTTTTTTCTCCTCATTGGGACATAATAATTGTTCTCTTTTACGTCCCTTCGCTAATTGGATGCCCTTTTTAATTTGTCTGTCTAGATTGAGACAAGATGGATTTTTAGATTAAAAACTCTGACCCCCAGGGGATTAAACGAAAGTTTTGGCTTCGGCTCCTTCCTTTGAACAGGGACTTCATTTTAGGGGCGGATATGGGATTTTTTTACCCATTTCTTTTCTTTTTAAAATGTGTTGTTGTCACACGATTTGTATAAATGTATGTTGATTGTTGTCTCATATACCGTATATTCTTCTAGTTTGCCGACTCACCATGAACATTGATGTGTGCCGTGATCCCGCGCATTATTTGGATCTTGATATTTCATCCAATGAATTAGGTCCCAATGAATTTGGCCGTAGATGGAGATCCCGTTTTTATATATTTATTAAATTTGCAGCATTTTTTATTATGTATGTTCAAATATGCACAGTTATATATTATTTTTAGGAGTTTTAGTAATATACACATCATTACCATTAGGCACTAATTATATGTGGGTAGATATTATTAACACGTTAAACTCATTATTCGTTTATTTTGTCTGTTCTATTAATTCAGGTACTATAATTCTGAAATGTACCAATAATTGTATGGGATATTTGATATCTGTTATTTGAGTTATTAATCATCAGTATGTATTGATATGAATTTTTCATGGTTTAAGATTAATACGCACTTGCACTTTGTCTCATGGTATGAATTCGTTCTCCATGGGTTAGAATATAATATGCACCTGCACTTTATCTTACAATACAAATTAGTCCTTTTTCGAGTTATGAACTAAAAACCATGTGAAAAAATATATATAATGATGCGAATTCTTTTATGGTTCTGAGCACAATAGGCACTAGCACTTTTTTCTTTAAAATATAATGATGTCTGCAATATTAAGGACCTCATAAGCATCCACTGGCCAGATGTCACATCATAGCAGTATATTGTTTTTAAAAAAAATATATATTCATAAGAATATAAAAAAAGATCTTGGGAGATCCTCAGTGCGCGATTGGTACCTGTCACATGTGCGCATGGCCGTTCGGTCTGCCGGTCCGCTTTGGCCCTTTCTCTCTAGTGTAGGTTGGGTGGGGGCGATGGCGATCAGATTGACCGCCCTCTCCTCTATCGGCCTCAGGGGAAGGGCGGAAGCCAGTTGACGCGGCAGACGCTGATTGGCCATGCGCCGTCGTAGTGACGTGGGGGTCATGTGATGCACCACATGATCGTAAGCCTAGCGCTTGATTGGTGAGCGGCCGCTTTTTAATTTGTTCTCTGTCCCTTGATTTCCAACTCCTCCTGAGGAAGCAAACGATACGCGAAACGCGCGTTGAGGAGTAATTTCACCTTGCCCGCAGCCCCTGCATTTGGTATGTAACATCGCTATATAGTGCACCTTTTCGGCTTTTTTAAAATCTGTAGATTAGAGCCGAATAAGTAAGGCATAGTTTTACATAGATAGCATGCGTGCAATTAAACGGTTTGCCTTGATCCAGATCCCCCCAGCATGATCCAATTGGCCGGGAGTTTTCCGGAGAGTATAAAGCATGGGGGCTGGTCTCGGCATAATTAGTGCTATGGGTCTGTGGAATAGGTGATTTATATCTGTGATTTGTCCCCGTGTACACATATTTATGTACTTTGAATACATGTTTCTTTTACCATGTTATAAATAAAATATTGTTGTTTTAATCCCTGAAAATTGATGTGGTTGCACTCCTTCTGTGTGTGTAAATAAATACTCTGGATGTTGACAAAGATGAAAGATTGTCTACATATGAACAATTAACAATTAAAACCTACGGTATATTTTATAAAGTGCCCTTTTGAAGTTTCCAAAGTCATCATCATAAACGCCTAGAGGTACGGTGGCGTTGTTGGGCTTGGATTCCTCATGTGCCGTTGTTTAGTCATTCTCTTTGTCCAGCTACCATTAATAACGCACTATGCTAATTTCCTGCGAGCATGTAACATGAGCTGACAAGAACAAGCAACATGTGCAGTTGTACAAACATTCTTCTGATGTGCTGCACATCGTTAGAACAGCACAGCGTCCTGATGTCCATGGCAGCCGCCCAACTTTTCTGCTCTGATAAAATTCTGGAGTCACACAATATACGCTTAAAGGGAATCCGTTATCAGTTTTATGGTGTCCTTACTAAGGCAAACATAAACTAGTGGCAGAACCCGTTAGCGAAATGCTGGCTCGCTTTCTTTAGTGGACCCAGCTGGTTTGCCAAAATCGAACAGCTTGACCGCATGCAGATGAGCCCAGAATATTCATGAGCTCCTGGTTTGCTCTGCCCCCTGCTTATTCAGTTGGAAAAGGAGAACTGTCAGGGGGTGGAGAAAGTCAAGAGTTTGCAAATATCAGGACTCACTGGCATGTGCTGGACCTGTTAGAACCAGCAACATGAAACTGGTGACAGATTCCCTTTAACCCAGCTAAGAGAAAATAACAATGCAGCGCTCACCTGGTTTCTTTTAACCCTTCTTTCTGGATGACTTCCAAGATCTGCTTTGCGGTCATCGGTGAATTGGGATGCTTTTCTAAAGCCTGGAAAGAAAGAAAGAAAGAAAGAAAGAAAGACTTTTTAAAAAATATATAAATTATACATTGTCATTTAGGTAAGATCTGTCAAGAGAACTTAAAATCTTACAGTAAGGAAAAAAAAAAAAGTCTAACATTAAAGAGGTTCTCCAGTCAGTTTCTACCCAAAGTACCAAACACTACACATTTTTGCCCCAAATACCTGCTTTTCATGTCAGCACTTTCCTTACCCCTTTATCGGCCTCACTGCATCCTGGCAGGATGTTTACAAGCAGAACTTCCTGTTTTCCTCAGCTTCCTGCTGGGATTTCTAACCAGTCCAAGCATGCTGTGCTCTGTAATATTTCTTTGGGCTTTAACCACTTGCCACACTTTTCTCTCTGCAGTATCCATGTCCTCTATACTTCCCCTCTCCATGTTAGCTAGGCAGAGCAAGTCCTGTGAAACATTACAGAGCAAAACACAAAGCCATTTGCTGCAGCGACAAAGGAGGTTCTCCCTCCTCACATTGACCTTGGACACTACAAGGCGCTGCTTTTTTTAATTTAATTTTTATTTATACTGCCCTCACTTGTTTACACTTTAGATGGTAGTTGATTATATTGTGCTTTCTTACATGTGATTTGTCTATATCATTATGTACATGGAAGTCTGTGCCTACTGGTTGTTATACCTGTGCCTTGTAGGGGTTCCTTATTGTCCCCTATTATCAAGGCAAATACTTCCTGAAATAGAGCAAAGGCTACTTTCACATTAACGTTTTTTGCGGCTCCGTCATGGATCTGCAAAAACGCTTCACGTTACTATAATACAACCGCATGCATCAGTCATGAATGGATCCAGTTGCATTATGTCTTCTATAGCCATGACAGATCAGCCATGAACACCATTGAAAGTCAATGGGGGACGAATCGGTTTTCTATTGTGTCAGAGAAAACGGATCCGTCCCCTTTGACTTACATTGTGTGCCAGGACGGATCCGACTTGCATTTTGCTGCATTCCATTTAGTTCAGTTTTGTCCCCATTGACAATGAATGGGGACAAAACTGAAGCGTTTTCTTCCACTATTGAGGAAGGACCAGTGTTACTTCACACCGTCTTACATACAGTACCCCCTAGGGTTCCCTAGCTGAGGGTGCGCCTGTGTGAGTTATTAAATTATTATATGGTATTGTAGCTCATCTCCGTTGAAGAAAATGTGGAACACCATACAAAGCCCATGAACAGACCTCATACACAGTCCTTTAAATACAATGCTACCTGTCTCTATAGTAGAAGTTTAAAACCTGCCTCACTTTGCCTTGTTACACCAGGAGCACAATGCATCTGCTTCCAACACTTCTGCAAGACAAGTATCAAACAGCCATCAACTTTGAGGAGAACGAAGAATGTATCTTGGGGTATAAAAATGGTGAAGGCTTCAAATTCCTCATCAGAAGCGCTTACAGGGGTTTTATCATCTCAGATGATGATATCCCTAGGATATGCCACCAATGTCAGCTAGGTGTGGATCCCACAGTTGGGACCAGCACATATCTTCAGAACCGGCCCCTTTAAGTGAAGGAGAGCGCACCACACGTGCTATGTGCTCTCCGTTTATTTCTATGGGAGTTCTGAAAATAGGGAGTGAGTGCGATCGGCTAATTTTGGAAGTCTCAAAGAAATGTATGGGGAGTGCACCATGGAAGCGCGGCCACCGCTCCACTCCACTATCAAACCGCTGGAAATAGCCAAGACAGCATTTGGCTCTTTTTGGAACTCCCATAGAAATGAATGGAGGGTGGCCGCGCACGCATGGCTGTCCTCTGTTAACTTCGGGGGTCACTTTCTGGAGATATAGAATACCTATCTGACGTTGGCGGTATATCCTAGTGATATGTCTACAATGACTGAGGTGAGACAACCCCTTTTAAGCTATTTCTTAGTACTGACGACAGTATTATTTCTCACTGCTGTGGCTTTTTAGAGTTAGGCTACTTTCACACTCACGTTTTGGCTTTCCGTTTGTGAGATCCGTTCAGGACTCTCACAGGCGGTCCAAAACGGATCAGTTTTGCCCTAATGCATTCTGAATGGATAAGGATCCACTCAGAATGCATCAGTCTACCTCCGATCCGTCTCCATTCCGCTCTGGAGGTGGACACCAAAACGCTGCTTGCAGCGTTTTAGTGTCCCCCTGACGATACCGTGGCAAACGGATCCGTCCTGACACACAATGTAAGTCAATGGGGACAGATCAGTTTTCACTGACACAATAGAAAACGGATCCGTCCCCCATTGACTTTGGTGTACAAGACGGATCCGTCTTGGCTATGTTACAGATAATACAAACGGATCCGCTCTGAACGGATGCAGACGGTTGAATTATCTGAACGGATCCGTCTGTGCAGATCCATGACGGATCCACACCAAACGAGAGTGTGAAAGTAGCCTTATATCCATCCAGATAATCAAAATACCTTTGAGCCTGATAACAGTACTTGTCTAGAAGATGGCAGCTTTATTGTCTGTTCTACCCTCCCAACGGTTACTGTTGGCTTACTTCAAATGCAACTACCATTATAGGTTAAAGATTTGTTATATAATCAAATGATCTTGGATTTCAGAAGTAAGAAATAGACAAAAAAAAACAGACACACACAGTGGTAACACGGGCCGCACGGTGGACCAGTGGTTAGCACTGGTGCCTTGCAGTTCATGGGTTCAAAACTGAATAAGGGCAAACGTATGGAGTTTGATATATCGATAGGGAATGTAGATTGTGAGATCCAATGGAGATAGCAATTCTGTAAAGCGCTGTGGAATAGGTCAGCACGATAAGCAAAGGAAATAAATACCGGTATATGAAAATAGACGACCAGACAAACTGCTAATTTGCTAATATGTACTTTTTGTCTGCATAGTAATTAAAGGCTATAGACACCTTTGGAGGCAATCTTTTTTTATTATTATTGCATTGCACTCATTTTGAGTTAAAAATAATTTATTCAATTGTTCTTAAAAAATTTCAACCGCTTTTTCTGTACAGTGTTGAGATTCTCTAATAGCTAACTGACGGCTCATGCTAAGTCTTTTCTCTGAATCCTAACAGCACATAAACACTCAATATGTCTCCTCATAGACTGTAAGCTCTTGAGAGCAGGACCTTCACTCCTAGTGTTTTTATTGTATATTAGCCTGCAATTCTGAAATGTCTATTCTGATTTGTACACGGACCCTCTGAAGTGTAAAGCGCTGCACAATATGGTGGTTCTATAGAAATAAAGATTACTATGTTTATAGCTCAATTCTTACCAAAACTGATAGGAATATGGCTTAAATAAGTGTTTATGAGCTGTCAGGAATTCAGCGATAGGGACTTAAAGGGGTTGTCCGGGTTCAGAGCTGAATCCGCACATACCCACAATTTCATCCAGGAAGCTCCCCCCCCCCCCCCCGATATGAGCATGCTCTCCTTTGCCCTGCACCGAATCATGCAGGGAAAGGGCATTTTATAGAATTCTGGTGATAAACCGGGGTCTTCAAAAGCCCTGGCCCTGCACAGGATCGCATGAAATGCTCCCTTGCTCATATCAGGGAGCTGCCTTGGGTATGTCCGGGTTCAGCTCTGAACCAAAGTGAAAGTCAGACGCACACAGATAGGCTAAAACTTAACCCTTTATGACAAAAACTGCTGAAAACTTTTAATGAAGAACAATTGAGAAAAATGATTTTTAGCCCAAATTCGCAAAAACGCAATCATAAAAAAAATTGCCCCAAAAGGTGTTCAAAGCCTTTAAAGGTGAAACACTGACTGACTGCATGCAGTTCTGCCCCTCAATACACAGCCAGCGACTGTCGGCATTATATAATACACCCTTACAGCGAGCGCCTCTCAGTCAGGAGGACATGAATCACTGATTGCATGGATCGTTATTATTTGTAGCGTTAAGCAGGAGAAATAACCCACTGGCTGACATCTTTAGTGATAACAGATGATTGCACAACAAATTGAACAATGGGGAATCCTCACTTTCTCAAGCATTTTAAGATTCCGGCTTGTAATCATGGAAGAAGAACCTTCATTGTCTAGGCTACGTTCACATTACATTAAGAGCCTTCCTTCGAAGGGCCCCGGGCAAATACCTCCAAAAGATTGCTACAACGTATCCCACTGAATAGGGATAAACCCCATGTGTGGAGCTTCCGTGTATGGAGATTTTATATATATTATTAGCTGAAGGACCCGACTTCGCTCGGGTATGTTTGTGCCATTTCATTTGTTTGTGCGAGTCGTTAAAATATATTAACACTATCCACTATAACAGTGACACCTACAGCACCCCGCCCCCAAAACAGTGACCTCCACAGCGCCCCACCCCTCAACACTGACCCAACCCCCCCCCCCAGTGCCCTGTCCCTTAAAATTGGACTTCCACAGCAGCCCACCCCCTTAACTTTGACCTTTACAGCAGTCTTCCCCTTTAAAAGTGACTTTCACAGCATAACACCCTCTTAACAGTGACCTCCACAGGGGCCCGCCCCCTTAACAGTGGCCTTTACTGGATCAGGGGCGTGTCCTTTTAAACAGCTCACTCTAAGACAGCAGCACTGTACTGTCTCAGTCAGCTGAGTGGGAGAGGGCATGGCCTAACCGGATAGGCGGCATGTCCTTTTGAACAGCTCACTCTAAGACAGCAGCACTGTGCTGTCTGAGTGTGGGCTGCAGGGAGAAAGTCACCCTCCCTCCCACCCCTGCAGCTGACAGAAGTTGATTTTTACCTTCATTTTTTCAATCCCTGTCGGCTCAGGAGTGGGAGGGGGCGTAGCCTAACCAGATCAGGGGCGTGGCTTAGCAGGACCAGGGGGAGGGGTTTTAAGTCTTGAGGGTGGACACATGGTGGCAGAGGGCGTGTCTGGGTGTCTTCCTGCAAGAGTGACGCCTCTCTGGGCACCTTACTGACTAATTTGCATACCAAATAAACTGGATTTTCAGAGGATAAAAACATCTATTGCTAGAAAAAAGGCACATCTGGAAATAAGGTACTAAGTGCTATTAGGCCATGGCCATTAGCAATTATCCTGGTGACAGATTTCCTTTAAAGCTCTCCTACAGCAGTGAAGAAAAATGGCTGGGTTGTTATGGAAACCTGGAGTAAAACTGTATGTGGAGACTGGAGGACCTGCAAGCTTCTATTGGCTGATAAGGGTCATGTGACCACGCTTCTATTGGCTGATAAGGGTCATGTGACCAAGCTTCTATTGGCTAATGCATTTTTGGGGAATCTCTCAGGAACGGTACATCCTAGAGAGCTGAGACCTAGTCTAAAACCTTCCCGGACACCTGATATACCTGTGTGCCAAATTTCGTGATTGTAAATGTGACGGTGCAGATTCCTTTAGCGGACATACATGCATACACAAATACACTCACCTTTATATAATAATATATGCTCTATTGTTGAGCCAAAACATTGCTTCCTTTTTTGCCACATGGGTGAATAAATTTTTGGTATTTTACCTGGAGTGCTGTCCGATTTTCCTTTTTTACATTTGGGGTCTGGACATATGCCCTGGAACATAGCACCAGTCTTACGTTTACTCGGTGCCGCCATTATCTTCCTAAATAAATTTTTATATATATATATAAATGAAAAAAGTGGGACTGCACTCCTGAGTAGTAAAAGTGAAAAACTTTTATTCACCCATATTGTGGCAAACTTGCGACGTTTCGGCTCACAAGAGCCTTCCTCAAGCAATGAAACAGTGAAAATGAAAGCTTATAAAGACATGAACATCCAATCACAGTATAATTCCAATCATGATTCAATTAAATACATCTGATCCATGTGCTACAAAATAAACAAAGTGCATGTGCATAAAGTGACATGTGCAATAAGATCTGCAATACAAGAGTCAAATCCACATCGGCAGATCAAAATCACAATAAAGTGTACAGGACATCAAATATATAGACGTTACATCTTGAATAAGATAATAATATAAAGTGACTAAGTGAAACAGATGAAGATCTTAGAAATCAAACCTCTAGAAGTCATGGCGCCCACAGAGACCGCTGCGTTCCATTAAGCGTCTCCAACAGTTCAGTGCGCATGTCCAGACGCGCGTCATCATGTGCGTCATAGCGCTTTGACCTGACGCATGCGTTCTTCATAATTGTATTGAACCCGCCATATTGCTTAAGGGCATATAGCCCTACGGTTCTACAAATGCTCATCTCATTTATATAAGCAGTGCAAGAGTGCCTTAATGACAATATAACAAGCCGCGGTAGGTAACTCCCACTTGGTCCAGCATATGGTAAGGGATCCCACTCCTTCGAGGTAGATCCCAACCAAAAGGGTCGCATATGTCGGAGAGGGACATTTCGATGAACCCCGCCGTCACTGTCAACCCAATTGCCGGCATTACGATGGACATATGCTTTGGATAGTCTTAATGTTGAATTTAGGTGAGCCGAGGTAGATCTTGATTTGCCCTGTTGATGCGTTTTTCCTTTCTCAATTTTGTATGGTAGTGCAAAGGAATGGTGAAAACACAAATTTATATGAAATATATTATTTAATTTGAAACTAATGTGTACATTTCTCTTTGCCTTTTAGAAATTTTAATCTACACATGATCGGATGGGGATCCCTGAACTGAACCTCTTTGAGAGTGGTGCCGCTCAGTGATAGTATCGGCGCTCTCCCTCTTTTGCGCAATTCCAGACATGTAATTTTTAGGTAGTGCTGGTTTTGGAATCTGGGGAGAATCCCCCTATGGCTGCATTAATGCCGGCAATTGGGTTGACAGTGACGGCGGGGTTCATCGAAATGTCCCCCTCCGACATATGCGACCCTTTTGGTTGGGATCTACCTCGAAGGAGTGGGATTAAATGTCGAATTTAGAGTAACAGGGGGGATGGTTGGTTAATATCCCTTCATAGTGCCCAGATCTCTGAGTGTCCAATATGCTGTATAGGGTGAAGTTTATGGAATGTTACATGCAAAATGTTAAAATATTATAATTGGATTTGATTTTAATGTAGTTGCAGTAATTGCAAGTGGAATCAAACATTCTACCTATGCCGGGAGGGCAATTCTGGTTAATAGTGAATAGTATAGCTAGAATGACACTGGATATAATCATTGCCCAAAAGATTGCCCTTATGTAAAATGGTGGACGGAGGAGGTCAGGTGACGCTGGTGACTGTGATGACGGGCACGCAGGCACGTGATCGCGCGCCGGCACAGAATACCGGCCGTCGTGACGCCTGGTCTCCACCCACCAGTGATGTAGAGCGGTTATGTATCGCCTAACAGGAGGGGTAAGAGGTTAACACATGCGCACTAGTGAGGAGTAGACGCGGAGAGACGGCGTGCACCTACAGGATCTAAGACGCCATCTCCTTCACTTGAGAGGCTGGTGCCCTTATGAAAAGTGTTGTCAAGGAATGAATTGTAACAAATCTATAAAAAGGGAGTGCACTTTTTTTGTATTGGTTGATGATGTAATTGTTAACAACCTGATGATGTATTTATATCGGCACTATTGCACCTTATGTTTCACCTGACTTGAGAAGGGTTCTGCGAGAGAACCGAAACGTTGTCAATATTTGATATGTGTGAATAAAGAGCACATTTTATTCTTTAAGGAGTGCTGCGGATCTTCTTCATTATATATATATATATATATATATCATTCACATTGGGGTCTGACCCGAGGTCTGATTTGGCATCTGATTGAAGGCCTTATTAACACTGGGAGTCTGATTGGGCTATGAGCTGAGGTCCGATTAACATTTAAGGTCTGATCTGAGGTCTCACGGGGGGTCCGATCTGAGGTCATGTTCTATTTTGTCAGATTTCACGGACTGACAGACCCCATACAAGTGAAAGGGATCGGGTTTTTTTTTACTATTGTGTGAATGTAGGCCAAAAGTATGCAAAACCTATGCAAGCTTACGTGTATCTCCATAAGGCAAGGACTCCACAGCAAAAATTGCAAATGGTATTTATCATGTAGATAAAGTTAATACAAGACACTTACTAATGGATTGTGATTGTCCATATTGTCTCCTTTCTCGTCGAGTCATTTTTCCATCACTTTATACACTGCTCGTATGCAGGGGGTTACGCCAACCTGGCAAACCATCAACGATGGTCGCGCTTGCACACTATAGGAAAAAGCGCTGGTCTGTGTGCACTCCCACAGTCTTGGCCACCAGAGGCTGGCGCTTTTTCCTATAGTGTGTAAACACGACCACCGCTGCTAGACTGCAGGGTGGTCGTAATCCCCTGGATACAAGCAGTGTATAATGTGATGGAAAAATGAATCCAGCCAGTAAAGGCGGCAATATGGACAATCACAATGCATTAGTAAGTGCCTTGTTTTAACTTTCTCTACATGTTAAATGCCACTTGCTGAAGTGAGACAACACCTTTATATGAATTTATATAATTTATCCTCAGTACCAAAGGCAGCTGTAAATAGATGAAATTACATTGGTAGAATCCGATTCTTTAGCAGGCTGAATATAAATCATTGATGCATATACAGATCCTCATAATTCATATGTTATTCTATAGGGTAGATGTTGGCAGTAAGTACACAGAAGCGCAGAATGTCAACAGTATACTCGGGATTAACAATCCAAGACATCCATGCCTAGACCACTGCTATCGCTCCGCTACAAATAGTTATCTCCAGTGACAGTGTCCTCAAGACATACAACTGAGCCTTCCAAAAAATACCCTGAACGCAGCGCTCCAGCCATTCCTTTCTAATGTCGTCAATGGCATATCCAGGTCACATTCATCACTGCTCTGTGCACTGCTCCCATTATTTTCAGGAACATGTACGTCTTCGTTGTATCTACTGTTTGCTGCCTTTTTTCTAATGAACGGTAGACTATTTGCATTGCTAACGTTAGCCCTGAGCTACAGCTACTGCAAAAACGGGATCCAATCTGGTTTCTAGCATTAAAGGTATGGCTTTCACATGGAGCCTTATCGGGAAAGGCTGAGCAGATAACCGGAAAAAAAATAAAAAATTAACGAAACCGACCAGCCTGATTAAAGGGGTTTTCCGGGCTTTTAATATTGATGACCTATCCTCAGGACAGAGGATCAATATCAGATCTGCGGGGGTCCGACACCTGGCACCCCTACTGATCAGCTGTATGAAGGGAAGGCACACGCCGTGCATACGTGCCATCTCTCTTCCTGCTCTCTGTCGACCATAGCAGCGGCGAGCAGGAAGAGAGACAGGAGACGGCACATGCACACTGCACGCGTCTTGTCTTCATACAGCTGATCGGCGGGGGTGCCAGGTGTTGAACCCCTGATGATGTCGGACCTATCCCGAGGATAGGTCATCAATGTTAAAAGCCTGACGGCACTTTGCCTATGTCAGTTTTTTGGTTCATTTTTTTTTTAAAACATGGCATAGCCGCAGCGGCACATGTATGCGATCAGCGATACGGGGGCAGCACTGTATGGTTATACTGAAAATGAAGTGTTCAGTGATAGATATATAGCCATCAATGAACACAGTGGGCAATATAATGATTGCCAGTTATAGTCAGGTTGATGTGTAAAAAAAAAAAGTTTTTAAAAATATAAAAAAAATTAAAAATATCAAAGAGTGGTATCATTGTAATCGTACTGACCTGGAGAATGAAGGTAACTGGTCAGTTTTACTGCATAGTGAACGTAGTAGAAAAAAGTGGCAGAACTGCGTCTTTTTCCCGATTTCACCCCATATGGAATTTTTGGGCCGCTTCCCACTACATTGTATGCAACCGTAAATGGTGCCATTAGAAAGTACAACTTGTCCTACAAAAAACAAGCCTTCATAATGCATTTTTTTTTATTTTAAAGCGTAGAAATCAAAATATGATGTCTTGCTAGGCTACTTTCACACTTGCGACAGGACGGATCCGACAGGCTGTTCACCATGTCGGATCCGCCCTGCGGCTATTTCGCCGTGCCCGCGGACCGCCGCTCCATCCCCATTGACTATAATGGGGACGGGGGCGGAGCTCCGGCGCAGCACGGCGATGCAAGGAGAAAGCCGCCGGATTAAAAAGCCTGACATGCAGTAATTTTAGTCCGGCGGGCTTTCTCCGTGCACCGCCCCAGTCCCCATTATAGTCAATGGGGACGGAGCGGCGGTCCGGCGGCACGGCGAAATAGCCGCAGGACGGATCCGACATAGTGAACAGCCTGTCGGATCCGTCCTGCCCCAAGTGTGAAAGTACCCTAAGCCACGATCCGAATCACCCCCCCCCCCCAAAAAAAAATAATTGTTCAATAATCAAAATCAAGGTTATGTGTTAAATTAATTGCGATTTTCATTTTTGTCAATTTCCCAGCCCTAAGGCCTCATGCACACGGCCATTGACATATTGCGGCCTGCATACCGTGGGTCCGCAATACATGGGCACCGGCCGTGTGCACCCCGCATCACGGATGCGGACCCATTCACTACGGAGTGCTTCCATGGTATTCCTGTCTATGCCTCTGCACCGCAAAAAAATACATGTTCTATCTTTTTACGGTGCGGATGGATCACCGACCCATTCAAGTTGCCCTATCCTGGCCGTCGCCCGTGCATTGGGGAGCGCAAATTGCATCCCCCAATGCATGTAATGGCCGTGTGCATGAGGCCCAAGTCTGCTACACTATTCCATCTGGTCAAAAGAAAAAAAGGAAACCTTTCAGATCCCATTATACATCAGCCGGAATCATTACCAACAGATCAGTCATAGATGAAGATCCATGTACGGCCCTGATCACACTATTTTCGTGGTTTACATTTTGACTCTTTTCTGACACCAAGACGTAAAAATAAGTAATAAAATCCCTTTACTTGGTGCACCGTGCTGTACATCACAATGATTGCAATTTCAACAATAACTTATGCTTTAGGCCTCATGCACACGACTGTTTCATTTAGTGTCCATTGTTCAGTTTTTCGTGATTTTCTGCAGACCCATTGACTTTCAATGGGTCAGTTGAAAACTCGGCTAATGCACCGTTTGTCATCCGCGTCCGTGATCCGTGGTTCCAGTCCGTCAAAAAAATATAACCTGTCCTATTTTTTTCATGGAAAACGGTTCGCAAACCCATTCAAGTCAATGGGTCCGTGAAAAAACGCGGAGGCACACAAGATTGTCATCCATGTCCGTTTTTTTTTCCTATCATTTGCATGGCAAACTTGACTTAGACTTTTTTTTACTTTCCTTCATGTCTGGTGATCCTCCAAAAATAAAGGAAGATACACTGAAACAAAAACGGAAAACTGATCACGGAACCCCATTTTGCGGGACGGAACACAACAACGGTCGTGTGCATGAGGCCTTATTGTGAGTAAAAACTGGAAAACCTATGCAGACTTGGTATTGTCGCCTACTAATCATACACTGTGTACACCACAGATCAGAAACTACAACTCCAAACATGCACACTCGCTGCTCTGTGCTTGGTAGGGAGTTTCACAACAGCTACAGTCTGCGGATCCCTTGTGTGCACCGTAATAATAAAAACTATGACAGAATTGCTGCTATTGTTTTTCCAGCCTCCCAAAATTGGAATAAAAGGTGATCAAAAAGTTGTATGTACCTTAAAATGGTACTAATGAAAAGTACAACTAATTCTACAAAAAAATATATTTTTTTTTTAAAAAGCCGTCAGTTCTATCAAGAACAAAAAACAGTTGAACCCGGATGTGACCCCTTCTTCATCTATTCAGCCCCTAAGAGTGGATCATCAGAGGGTTTCATGCATCGTGAAGGGCTGTTTTGTACACTGACACTGCTAGGCGGAGGTTTCTAACACTATGGGCAGTCTTTAGTGCTGCCCGAGCGTGCCCATCAAAAATCTGGTACATCACTGGATCTGAAGAAAAAGCCCTTGCTCTGCTCCACTCACAGGGGCTGAATGGATGAAGAAGGGGTTATGTCGGGGATCAGCTGTTAACCCGGGCAACACCTTTAAATAATATCAATTTAGTAATACCATAATAGTACTGACCCACAGAATAAGGCCCCTTTCACACGACTATATGTATTTTGTGGTCCGTTTTTCATTGATCCGTTGTTCCGTTTTTTGTTTCCGCTGTGCTTCCGTTCCATATTTCCGCAAAAACATCTCCGTATGGTTTCCGTATGTGATCCTTTTTTGCGGATCGCAAAGGGAAACAGAAAGTTTGTAATCATTAGTGTAATGTACTGTAATGTTTGTAAACAGTATTCCGCAAAAAAAAAAAAAAAAAGACATATGGATGTGTTCTGTATGCATTCCGTATTTTTTGCGGACCCATTAACTTGAATGGAGCAACGGAACATTATTTGCGGACAATAATAGGACAAGTTCTATCCTATAGCGGAACGGATATACTTTTTTTTGCGGAACCATTGAAATGAATGGTTCCGCATACGGACCGCAAACGGAAACTACAAACCGGATCCCCAAAAAGTTGGGACACTATACAAATGGTGAATAAAAACTGAATGCAATGATGTGGAGGTGCCAACTTCTAATATTTTATTCAGAATAGAACATAAATCACGGAACAAAAGTTTAAACTGAGAAAATGTACCATTTTAAGGGAAAAATATGATGAATCAGAATTTCATGGTGTCAACAAATCCCCAAAAAGTTGGGACAAGGCCAATTTCACCACTGTGTGGCATCTCCCCTTCTTCTTACAACACTCAACAGACGTCTGGGGACCGAGGAGACCAGTTTCTCAAGTTTAGAAATAGGAATGCTCTCCCATTCTTGTCTAATACAGGCCTCTAACTGTTCAATCGTCTTGGGCCTTCTTTGTTGCACCTTCCTGTTTATGATGCGCCAAACGTTCTCTATAGGTGAAAGATCTGGACTGCAGACTGGCCATTTCAGTACCCGGATCCTTCTCCTACGCAGCCATGATGTTGTGATTGATGCAGAATGTGGTCTGGCATTATCTTGTTGAAAAATGCAGGGTCTTCCCTGAAAGAGATGACGTCTGGATGGGAGCATATGTTGTTCTAGAACCTGAATATATTTTTCTGCATTGATGGTGCCTTTCCAGACATGCAAGCTGCCCATGCCACACGCACTCATGCAACCCCATACCATCAGAGATGCAGGCTTCTGAACTGAGCGTTGATAACAACTTGGGTTGTCCTTGTCCTCTTTGGTCCAGATGACATGGCGTCCCAGATTTCCAAAAAGAACTTTGAATCGTGACTCGTCTGACCACAGAACAGTCTTCCATTTTGCCACACTCCATTTTAAATGATCCCTGGCCCAGTGAAAACGCCTGAGCTTGTGGATCTTGCTTAGAAATGGCTTCTTCTTTGCACTGTAGAGTTTCAGCTGGCAACGGCGGATGGCACGGTGGATTGTGTTCACTGACAATGGTTTCTGGAAGTATTCCTGAGCCCATTCTGTGATTTCCTTTACAGTAGCATTCCTGTTTGTGGTGCAGTGTCGTTTAAGGGCCCGGAGATCACGGGCATCCAGTATGGTTTTACGGCCTTGACCCTTACGCACAGAGATTGTTCCAGATTCTCTGAATCTTCGGATGATGTTATGCACAGTTGATGATGATAGATGCAAAGCCTTTGCAATTTTTCGCTGGGTAACACCTTTCTGATATTGCTCCACTATCTTTCTGAGCAACATTGTGGGAATTGGTGATCCTCCACCCATCTTGGCTTCTGAGAGACACTGCCACTCTGAGAAGCTCTTTTTATACCCAATCATGTTGCCAATTGACCTAATTAGTGTTAATTGGTCTTCCAGCTCTTCGTTACGCTCAAATTTACTTTTTCCAGCCTCTTATTGCTACTTGTCCCAACTTTTGGGGGATTTGTTGACACCGTGAAAATTTGAATCAACGTATTTTTCCTTTAAAATGATACATTTACTCGGATTAAACGTTTGATCTGTCTTCTACGTTCTATTACAAATAACATATTGACATTTGCCATCTCCACATCATTGCATTCAGTTTTTATTCACAATTTGTTTAGTGTCCCAACTTTTTTGGAATCCGGTTTGTACAAAAACAGAACGGAAACTGAAAGAAAATACGCATGGTTACAATTACATTTGTGTAAATGCAACCGTCTGCTTTACAAACGATGGAACATGAGATCGAAATTACGATTTTGCAAACGATAATCAGCGCGTCTAAAGGGTCACTGTTGAAATGTTCACTACACCAAGAAACAACTCGTTAGTTGCTAAATCGTACCAATCATCTACTGGTGCAAAGGTACCTTAAGTGTCTGATCGGTGGAGGTCTGATCACCGGGTGCCCAGCAGATCACAAGAACGGAGGCCCAAGTGAATGGCACGGCAGACCGACATACATGTCCGCCACTCCGTTCACCTCTATGGGACTGCACAAGACCTCGTCCAACTCTAGCAGCCCCATAGAGCTGAATGGAGCAGCAATGAGCTATTCAAATGGTGGAGAACAGGCCCCAGTACTCGAGAATGTTCTGACCCCAGTGATCAGACCCCCAGTGATCAGACCCTTATATCCTATCCTGTGGAAAGGGATTACTTGTTTTCATGGGACAACTACTTTAAGGGGTAAAGGGATCTATGTGGAAAGAACTCATGAGTCTTTTACAGACATTCGTACTAAGGGCTCTTTCACACTTGCGTTATAGTCTTCCGGCATAGAGTTCCGTCGTCGGGGCTCTATGCCGGAAGAATACTGATCAGGATTTTCCTAATGCATTCTGAATGGACAGTCCGTCCTTCAGGATGCATCAGGATGTCTTCCGTTCCGGAACGGAACGTTTTTTGGCCGCAGCAAATAGCGCAGCATGCTGCGCTTTTTGCTCCGGCCAAAAATCCGGAACACTTGTCGCAAGGCCGGATCCGGAATGAATGCCCATTGAAAGGCATTGATCCGGCCTTAAGCTAAACGTCGTTTCGGCGCATTGCCGGATGCAACGTTTAGCTTTTTCTCAATGGTTACCATGGCTGCCGGGACGCTAAAGTCCTGGCAGCCATGGTAAAGTGTAGCGGGGAGCGGGGAGCAGCATACTTACCATCCGTGCGGCTCCCGGGGCGCTCCAGAGTGACGTCAGGGCGCCCCAAGCGCATGGATCACGTGATCGCATGGACACGTCATCCATGCGCATGGGGCGCTCTGACGTTATTCTGGAGCGCCCCAGGAGCCGCACGGATGGTAAGTATACTGCTCCCCCGCTCCCCACTACTACTATGGCAACCAGGACTTTAATAGCGTCCTGGCTGCCATAGTAACACTGAAAGCATTTTGAAGACGGATCCGTCTTCAAATGCTTTCAGTACACTTGCGTTTTTCCGGATCCGGCGTGTAATTCCGGCAAGTGGAGTACACGCCGGATCCGGACAACGCAAGTGTGAAAGAGGCCTAAATAAGAGAGAGTTCACACTTCAGTTATTTGATTAGTGATTTCCATCAGTTATTGTGAGACAAAGCCAGGAGTGACGCCTACGTATAATGGAAAGATCTGCACCTGTTCTCTGCTTTACACCTGGTTTTGGCTCACAATAATAAGGCCTCATTCACACATCGCTGATGGAAATCACTGACCGAACACTGGCTGCGTGAATGAGGCCTCAGGGTACACTGACACGACCGTATAAATGGGTCTGCATCCGTCTTGCAGAACGGGTGCGGACGCATTCATTTCAATGGGGCTATAAAAGATACAGACAGCACCCGTAGCTCTGTGGCCCCACAAAAATATAGAGAATGTCCTATAGACAATCAGAAGTGTCCTACTGAAGGGATCTTCAGCAATCAGTTGCAATCCGTAGGAGAATCTGGGAACAGGAATTTAGTTTTTCTTTGCAGCACTACCATAGAGGAAATGGGGCATTACAAGGTACCCATTAAAAGCAGTGGGCAGTCTGCAGATTCCATGGATATTCCGGGTCATCCAAAATTTGGCTAATAGATGAGGGTTCTGAATGGGGAGCGTTGGCAGGGAGGACCAGAGGCCTATGCTGAACGTGGCAGGGGAGAGAAGGGATGAGTATTTTTTTAAATATTATTTTATGACATTTACTGCTGCTGTCGGAGTTTCATTTACAGTATCTGAGATGACGCCTTAGACAACTGCGATGATACTTTCTTAGACAGGTTCTTAACTTTAAGAAGATTCCAAGGAGGGGGCAGATCGCCTCGTCAGCATTGTCTTCTCAGAAATGAATTACAGCACGTTTTAGTTTCTGCTATTGCCCCAGGGCAGCAGATGCTACAAAAGTGAGAAGACAAAATATTACATTAATATTTACAGACAGGGAGCAAATTAACTCCACATTTATGCAGATATTGGAGGAGTGGAGGCTCAAGGCAAAGCCAAAAGCTCAACTACTGTAATGGATTAATAAAGAGATAAAGACCTGCAAAAATGTCAGCAGAAAATGACCTATTGATTGTTTGTAGAATTTTTGGTGGTATTTTTTTTTGGGGATCAAATCGTTTTTATTAGTTTTTGATTTAAAACATAGCTTACATAGACAAAAACAGCAGGAGTCCTTTCCTGCATTACGGAAACCTGACGGGTCCGTTGTGCGACCCAAAATCTTCTATTATGACAAAACGGAATGGATTTCCGTGGTGCATGCCGTCATAGAATTCCATTATAGCCCGTGGTAACGGAATTGCCAGAAAACCCGAACGCCAAACTTGAACTTCAAAACATGAAGATTCATTAGGCTTCTTTCTATCGGTAGTCCGGAGGGGATATCCCGGCAGCTTCCCTACTGTACCCCAAGATATACATGCACCTTCCCTCCGTATAATGCTCAGTATATCATAAAAAGTCATAACTACAATATCCATTTCACAGAGTGATCTTACACATAGTATGTTACAGAAGGGCACACCAAGAAAGAGGCCATCAGCTATCTACCAGCTCCAGACCCCCATTCCCAGCTACCTCCTTCGATCCAGTGTTAGTATTAATGGAGCCAGTCCAGGTGTATCCAGCCACGCACTCCAGATATTCTAAAAAAAAATTGGCACATCCCCTCTTAGAATACACAAACTTCTCTAATCGCATCAGCAAATTTACTCTAGAGATTAGATCACCCGTAGGGCTCATGCCCACAACCGTTGCCCACATACGGCGGGTCTGCAATACACAGGGCACCGGCCATGTGCATTCTGCATCACGGATGCGGACCCATTCACTTGAATGGGTCCGCAAATCCGGAGATGCGGTGCGGAACGGGACCACGGAACGGTAGCACTACAGAGTGCTTCCGTGGGGTTCCGTTCCGCAAAAAAGTAGTGCAAGTGAATGGGTCCGCGATCTGCATGCGGCTGCCCCACGGTCGTGCCCATGCATTGCGGACCTCAATTTGCCCATGAGCTCTTAGTAGGTGGAACAGGGTTAATTCAGTAATATGCAGGTCCGAAGGATAGTGAACTGATTCCACCCCCCAATATATCCAAGTAAAGATGACAATGAAATATACTATTAATTAACGCAACAACACCCATCCAGAACCTACGCATTCTGGGGCAATTCCACCTCCTATGAATAAAGTCCGCCTGAGAAGCACCACATCTGGCACAACTACCTTCTGTGCGGTATCCCGTCACATATAACATTTTCGGTGTTTTATACACTCTATGCAATAAATATAGTTGTGATACTTTCTGTGCTGCACTCACAGCTATATCTGGGAAGCTCCGCAATACCTCCACCCGCTGCTCCTCTAATAACTCAAGGATGTGCTTCCTCCGTTTATCCAGCAGGTGATGTTATTTATATATAAAAAATATATATACTCTGTAGTTTTTGATATGACCACTAAGCCTAATAATATTGAGACTGCTGTTCTGTAGAGATCACTTTTTTTTACAGTTATCTCATTATCTTTTCCCATAAAAGTCAGTGAGGTCCCCTCCAGACCATTCCGTTTATGGCCCATGGTGGTCCCTGTAAAATAGATCTCCAAATGCTGCTAACAGTAGATGGCGCCCCCATAATCATGTACAGAAGATAAAATAAAAACATACCCCCACCAATCTAATAGTTATCCCCCATCTTGTAGATAGGGGATGACTTAACATATACCCCTTTCATTTTAGGCTCTGTGCCCTCCCTTACCACGCACCTTTTCGCAAAGCGGAAGAGGGAGTGTTATAACGCCACTTGCTACAAAATTTATTGCAAGTGGCGTTTGTGACTTTAAGCCAGAAAAGTGGCACAGGGAGATAAGCCTCGCCCTATGTTCTCTCAGTCGGACCTGCTACTAAGCTACACAATAGGACAGCTCAGTACTGAAATAATGACAATCTACACACGGAATCAAAATAGAATCAATATTTCGAAGCATCGTGCAACCACACTCCCGACAGCTCATAAACCAGCATTTAAGATAGGGATACGCCTTTAAAGGGAGTGTATATGAGCTGTCAGGGAGGTAGAACAAGGGCTACAGATCGAGCAGTCACAGCAGCTCTCTGATGGCTTCACTGAGATGGAAAGCTGTAGAGAAGAAATTGTCCCCAAAGGTGTCTATAGACTTGAAATTATTCAAATTGAAAATAAAAAGCATTAATGTGTTTGATAGACGTTGTAGCGTTTTTTTGCAGTCTGAAACCATGGATGTATGAAAGAACATTTCCACATGCAATCCCAACCAACCCCTCCCCCTTGGGCTTAGCTATGATCCTGACCCGGTGATGGATCCACCATACATTTTTCCCCGATGGTGACTGAACGGCAGAATTGTGTCGTAATGCAATCTGTTTGGGTTTCATAATTTTGGTTGCAAGAATAGCACTGAATAGAGAGAGCCCTGTCAATCAAGCCATGCTGGGCGTGGAGAAGCTGGAGGGGACCTCCATACAGACATAGTCCCCACGTACCCTGGGTGGTATCTAACAACGAGCAATTGTTTTAGCCAGCTGGTCACACGTCCTTATAGGAACGCTGTAAGAAAAGATCTTTCGGCATTCTCCTGGTGTCACTGCACATGAAGGGACAGTCTGAACCCCTATAATGGTCAATATGGACTCACATGTGTTTGGTTGTATCTGCAAAATGACGATCATTTGTTCACCCATCAACCTATTTATGTGTATGTGGATCTGTGGTGCTACAAATGCACCAGATGCGGACCTACAGACTCCCTTTGCTAAAGTGACACTTCCAGGAGCCTTATATAATACTAAAGGCACTTAAACTTGACTTCCAATCCTTACCTTCAGAGAGGATAGGGAAATGTTTATCTGCAATGTAATCCTTCTCCGAATAGTAGGTGTAGAATTACAGTATGCCAGCTCTATTGTTCTCTTAAAAGGGTTTTCCAAGAGTTTTTTTAATGATGATCCATCCTCTGGATAGGTAATCAGTATGTGATCGATGGTGTTCTGACACCTGGGACCCCTGCCGATCTGCCGTTTGAGAAGGCAGCGGCGCTCATGGTAGTGCCGCGGCCTTCTCCAGCTTTGCCTAAGCCATGTGACATCACGTTCATCGGTCACTTGGCCTTGGCACAGCTCAGGGAATGGGACGGAGCTGCAATACCAAGCAGAGCCGCTATACAATGTAAGGCGCTGTGCTTGGTGAGCTGAGAGAAGGCTGTGGCTCAACTGTGAGCATCGGTGCCTTCTCAAACAGCTAATCGGTTGCGGCTCCCAGGTGTCTGACCACCACCGTTCAGATCCAGAGGATAGGAAATCAGTAAAAAACTAACTTTTAGAAAACCCTTTAATAGCCCTAAATAAAGACACCCACAGAAAAGCATTGCATTAAGGCCTCATGCAGAAGACCATTGTTTTGGTCCGCATCCGAGACGCAGTTTTTGCAGCTTGGATGTGGACCCATTCACTTCAATGGGGCTGCAAAAACATGGACAGCACTCCGTGTGCTGTCCGCAAAAAAAAATATAACCTGTCCTATTCTTGTCCATTTTGCGGACAAGAATAGGCAGTTATATCAATGACTGTCTGTGCCGTTCTGCAAATTGCGGAACGCACACGGACGCCATCCGTGTTTTGTGGATCCGCAATTTGCAGACCGCAAAACACACAACCGTCGTGTGCATGTAGCCTAACTAGCATAATGTGAGAAGCTTTGACCAAACATACTACTGGGAAAGCATAGGTGATGTGTGATTATCTAATTCACTCCTCACCCCCACACTCCCCCATGGTCTGACAGTGTTAAGTGAGCCTCGCTGTTGTGCTAAAAGTCCAGACAGAGAAGTTAAAAAGCCAGAACAGTAACTTGTATACATAGACTTAAAAAAAAAAAAAAAAATATATATATATATATATATATATATATATATATATTTTTTTTTTTTATTTGTGGTCAAGGCTAGAATACGAACTCGGGCAGCGCGCCTGCCTGGAACCTAAACCGGCTGGTGTGTGCCTGGAGCCGGGTATGAGAGTAGCCTAAAAGGGGGCTACCCTAAGGAGGACCCTTGAAATGAAGGGAATGGGTGGGTCCATGAACCGGAACGCCCGCTGAGGTGAGGGGAGTGGGGTTTATAAAGGCTCAAGCCCCTCCCACAAATGCAGGCTGAACTTCAGCCTTACCAACATATCCACAGAGTGACATAGAACAGTCATATATTTGCTGTAAGAGTCCATTCACACGTCCGTAAGTGTTTTGCGGATCCGCAAAACACGGACAGTGGCAATGTGCATTCCACATCGCCGGCACTATAATAGAAAATGCCTAATTGCGGACAAGAATAGGACATGTTCTATTTTTTTGTGGAAACGGAAGCACAGATGCGGAAGTGCGGATCCGCAAATGCGGATGCGGACAGCAAATTCCGGCCCCATTGAAAATTAATGGGTCTGCACCTGTTCCGCAAAATTGCGGAACGGATGCGGACCCATTTTGCGGACAGGTGAATGGACCCTTAAACAGTTTTTAAAATGTTGATGATTCTGCAAAAGAATATCAAATGTTTAAAGGGGATTTTCTGGAAAAGCTGCCCTCAAATAAAGACAGACATTCTCTTTCCTATAATAGTCTTACAGCGGGCCTAGACAAATCCTTCCCAGGTCCAGGAACCAGCAGTGACAGGGCATAAGGACAATATAGTCAGACATTTTCCCGGCATATGTCACTCAATGGACAAAGTCCATGCAAAGGGTTAAATTCATTTTAAAAAAAAACCACAGAAAATAAAGCACTAACACAATAGATGCAAACATTATATATGGACTAAGGCTACTTTCACACTTGCGGCAGAGGGATCCGGCAAGAAGTTCCGTCGCCGAAACTGCCTGCCAAATTCGGCAAAACTTATGCAAACTGATGGCATTTGTAAGACTGTCTTAAAAATGCCTGATCAGTCAGAAAAATGCATTGAAATGTCAGATCCGTCTTTCCGTTGTCATCCGGCATGCGCAGACCGGAAGGACGGCATTCAGGCAAGTCTTCAGTTTTTTGGGCCCGAGATAAAACCGTAGCATGCTGCGGTTTTATCTTTTTCCTGATCAGTCAAAATAAATGAACTGAAGACATCCTGATGCATCCTCAACGGATTACTCTCCATTCAGAATGCATAGGGATATACCTGATCAGTTCTTTTCCGGCATTGAGCCCTTTTGACGGAACTCAGTGCCGGAAAATAAAAACGCTAGTGTGAAAGTACCCTAAGCTCTCACTCTGATATGATAAAATCTGAGTCTCTGATCAAAACACATCTGTGCCTGCCTACCCGCGCCAAGGTGATCTCAGTCAGGGAGGTCCTACTCTAAACCTACCTATGCTGTTGGTAACCTTGGTGCATTTTATTTGTGATTTCACTTTTATAAATGTAGTCATGCACATCCGCATATTCATTTATCATTTCGTGCAGGATGTTATTATCGGCATAATCAGCGGCATAAGCACTTCACTTAATCAGCGGCATAAGCACTTCAGAAAGAGGGAGGTGCTTATGCCGCTGTACAGATCACTGGTGAGACCTCACTTGGAGTATTGTGCGCAGTACTGGAGGCCATATCTCCAGAAGGATATAGATACTCTAGAGAGAGTTCAGAGAAGAGCTACTAAACTAGTACATGGATCACAGGATAAAACTTACCAGGAAAGGTTAAAGGACCTTAACATGTATAGCTTGGAAGAAAGAAGAGACAGAGGGGATATGATAGAAACTTTTAAATACATAAAGGGAATCAACTCGGTAAAGGAGGAGAGCATTTTTAAAAGAAGAAAAACTACCACAAGAGGACACAGTTTTAAACTAGAGGGGCAAAGGTTTAAAAGTAATATAAGGAAGTATTACTTTACTGAGAGAGTAGTGGATGCATGGAATAGCCTTCCTGCAGAAGTGGTAGCTGCAAATACAGTGAAGGAGTTTAAGCATGCATGGGATAGGCATAAGGCTATCCTTCATATAAGATAGGACCAGGGGCTATTCATAGTATTCAGTAAACTGGGCAGACTAGATGGGCCAAATGGTTCTTATCTGCCGACACATTCTATGTTTCTATGTTTTTGTGATTTTTGACAAGCAAGCAGTGGGCATATAAATCCAGAATTAGTAAAAATGGTAAGGCTGGGCGATTATGACCTAAAACACATCACGATGAATTGTACATTTTACCTCTATTAAGACTAATGAGCAACTATTTTTTTAGTGATGTGATGTGTGGGGCAGCCAGCGGCGGGCCCCACTCTTCTGCTTCCATCCTGGTGGGCGCTGGTTTCTCTGACAGGCACGGCGGTATGCTGGAAAGTGCACATGCTGCGCATGCCAGGGGGGGCAGCAAGTCTTGGACAGACTGAGCAGTGGCCCTGGCCCCGTCTTCCCCCAAAGTATCATTGGCACTGCTCCTTTAAGGCCCCTTTCACACGGGCGTTGCGGGAAAAGGTGCGGGTGCGTTGCAGGAACATGCGTGATTTTTCCGCGCGAGTGCAAAACATTGTAATGCGTTTTGCGCGCGCGTGAGAAAAATCGGCATGCTTGGTACCCAAACCCGAACTTCTTCACAGAAGTTCGGGGTTGGGATCGGTGTTCTGTAGATTGCTATTATTTTTTATAACCATGTTATAAGGGAAAATAATACATTCTGAATACAGAATGAATAGTACAATAGCGCTGGAGGGGTTACATTTTAAAAAAAATAATTTAACTCACCTTAATCCACTTGATCGCGCAGCCCGGCTTCTCTTCTGTCTTCTTCTTTGCTGTGTGCAGGAAAAGGAACTGTGGTGACGTCACTCTGGTCATCACATGGTCCATCACATGATCTTTTACCATGGTGATGGATCATGTGATCACCGGAGTGACGTCACCACAGGTCCTTTTCCTGCACACAGCAAAGAAGAAGTCTTGGTAACCACGGGCGAGTCTAGAGTACCCCTCGGTCAGGAGGGGAACATAAAGACAAAAGAAGGGGTATGGGGGGCGCACAATAGGGTAGTAGGTTCAATACAAACTTAATTGTTAAACAGGTTTAAGGTGCTCACCTTTTTAGGTTGTGCAATAATAGACACAACTCTATTGTAGGTATGTAAGTAAAAGAGAGACTTTCCGGATCCGTGGATGCAGCCTGTAACGGACCGTTTCAGCAGACAAGGGGTTAAAAATCCGTTTAGGCGATGTGCCCCTTTCTGAGAGACAGGCACAGCTACTGCAGAACACCAAACTCCCGAACTGGATACAAAATAGCACTCCAAACTGGAACCTCGCGAATAACTGCCAGCAGACGAACAGGAAAAGCATACAGTCAGCTTACACTCCTGGCAATCAGTCTCCAACAGCATACAGGGAATCCCCCCAATGACGAGACAGGGCTCCGTGTTCAGGGTCAAGCAGTGGTCTGACTGTACTTCAGATACAGCCTCTTTTATTCATAAAAAACAAACATAGTACTGCCCACAGGGTTTTGAAATCCAACCAATCAATATCTTACAACACACACAATGCAAGTATAGCAACCAATCGTTCACGCCCCCTAGAGGACCAGAAGGGAGACTGCGACACAGAACAGATACAACACATCCCCACAACGCATCATGGTTTCCTCCTCTCTGCCCCGGAGACAACCGAGGGCAATCCAATTATCTCTCAGGACAAAGGGGAGATCGCCAATACACATGTGGAGACAACAGGACAGACATCACCATTTAAAAGGAGGAGCTGGGCACCAACGGCGGCGGGTGCGGGCGGCATCTTGAAGAAATGAGCAACCCCCTGGGCACCTTACCGAGATGAATGACAGGTTAGATAAAAAGTTTTTTACACTAAATGAGCCTACAGATTTAGCTTATAAGACCACATTAGGAATCACAAGGGCTCCATGCACATAACCATATTTTTGAATGTGGGGGTCAAAAACTGGTGACAGAATCCCTTTAAGGCGAGTTAAATTATTTTATTTATTTTTTTAACCCCTCCAGCGCTATTGTACTATGCATTCTGTATTCAGAATGCTATTTTTTTCCTTTATAACCATATTATAAGGGAAAATAATAATGATCGGGTCTCCATCCCGATCGTCTCCTAGCAACCATGTGTGAAAATGGCACCGCATCCGCACTTGCTTGCGGATCCTTGTGATTTTCACGCAACCCCATTCCTTTCTATAGGGCCTGCATTACGTGAAAAACGCACAAAGAGGAGCATGCTGCGATTTTCACGCAACGCACAAGTGATGCATCAAAATCACCGCTCATGTGCACAGCCCCATAGAAATTAATGGGTCAGGAGTCATTGCGGGTGCAATGCGTACAACTCATGCATCGCATCCGCGCGGAATACTCGCCCGTGTGAAAGGGGCCTAAGGGTCCATTCACATGTCTGTAGTGTATTGCGGTTCCCCCATAGAACTGCCTAATGTTTTCCGCAATTACAGACAATGTGTTTTAATGCGTTTTTCACGCGCGCAATAAAAAAATAAAGGTTTACAAACAACATCTCTTAGCAACCAGTGAAAAACGCATCGCACCCGCACTTGCTTCCGGATGCAGTGCGTTTTCACTGAAGCCCCATTCACTTCTATGGGGCCAGGGCTGCGTGAAAAACGCTGAATATAGAACATGCTGCGTTTTTCACGCAAATGCACAACTGATGTGTGAAAAAAAAACGCTCATGTACACAGCCCCATTGAAATGAAAGGGTCCGGATTCAGTGCGGGTGCAATGCGTTCACGTCACGCATTGCACCCGCATGGAAAACTCACTTGTGTGAAAGGGGACTTAGTGTGTGCAGAAAACCCACAAGAAATCTGCACCAAAACCGCACTGTATATTGCGTTTTTTGTAAGTTTGTCATGTGTTTTTTGCTGCTGATTTTCTGCAGGTTTAACTTTAAGGCTACACTACAACATATGACGACCGACATTGATGTCGCACCAATGTTGTGCGACAATTTTTATAATGATAGTCTATGGTGTCACACTACAACATGTGACATGCTGCGAGTGCGAAACGACAGCCGCAAAAAAGATGGATTTTTCTTGACTCTCGCGTAGCAGTATGTCGCAGTGCGACACCATAGACTATCATCATAAAAATCTTCGCACAATGACATATGTCATCGCGTAGCCCTAGCCTAAAGGCAAATGCACATGTTCAGGATTTATGTGCGGAGAATCCGCACTGAAATCTGTAGGTGTTCGCAGGGAAATCCGTGCGGAAGATCCGGGTCAATTGGCTTGGTGAGGATTTTCTGCTTGCGAATTTTACTCTCCCCATTGAAGTGAATGGAGAAAATCAGGTCAGGAAAAATAAAATAAATTGACATGCTGCACCGTAGGTCAGAATGCGCACGGAAAAAATCTGCATCGTGTACATGAGAATTTCAAATTCTCACAGAATACAATGTGCATGACCTACCGTGTGGATTTTCCGCATGCAATCCAGATCGTGTGCATTTAGCCTAAAGCCCCTTGAATACGGGCGACACAGATTTTGTCCGGATGCATTGCGGGAAACCCACGTGAGTGCGCATGCAATTTCAGTCAGTTTTGTCTGCGATTGCATTGAGTGGTTCAGTTTTATCTGCGCGAGTGCAAAGCGTTTTAATGCGTTTTGCACGGGCGTGATAAAAAAACTGAATGTGGTACCTAGACCCGTATCCGGACTTCTTCACTGAAGTTCGAGTTTTGTAGATTTTATTATTTTCCATTATAACATGGTTATAGGGGAAAATAATAGCATTCTTTAATACAGAATGCTAAAGTCAATTGAGGGTTAAAAAATAATAAAAACATACCTCACCTCCTCCACTTGATCGCGCAGCCGGCATCGTCTTCTTTCTTCTTCTTGCAGGACCTGCGCTGACATCATCGCGCTCACATCAGCGCAAGATCCTTCTATCTTCATTCAGCAGGACCTGCGCTGACGTCATGTTATGTTTTTATTATTTTTAACCCTCAAGGGACATTTTACTAAGCATTCTGCATTAAAGAATGCTATTATTTTCCATTATAACCATGTTATAAGGGAAAATAAAGTGAATAGACCTCATCCCTTTTTATTATCATCTCCCTAGCAAACATCCGTGAAAATCGCATTGCATCCGCACTTGCTTGCGATTTTCACGCAGCCCCATTCACTTTTATGGGGCCTGCGTTGCGCGAAAAACGCTGAATATAGAACATGCTGCGATTTTCATGCAACGCACAAGTGATGCGTGAAAATCACCGCTCATGTGCACAGCCCTATTGAAGTGAATGGGTCCGGATTCAGTGAGCGGAAAACTCCCTTGTGTGAAAGGGGCTAAAGGGTGGTTGCACACGGTGTGGATTAGGCTAGTGTGGTCTGCGCAGATTTCACGTAGAAAAACCGCAGTGGAAGGCTACATGCACACAAACTTTGTTTCCGTGTTCGTTTCTATTCTTTTTGCGGATAGGATGCGGACCCATTCATTTCAATGGGTCCGCAAAAAATGAGGACAGCACACCGTGTGCTGTCCGCATCAGTATGTCCGTTCCGTAGCCCCGCAAAAAAAATAAATAGAACATGTCCTATTCTTGTCCGTTTTAGGCATTGTTACAATGGATCAGCAACATAAATATAAAAATGGATGGCATACGGATGTCATACGTTTTTTTTTGGGCGGACCGCAAAACACATACGGTGGTGTGCATGTAGCCTAATACAGTACACAATTAGACAAATCTCATGTACACTTCACTTTTTTCTTAGGTGCAGAAATTGACCTGCCGTTCAGATTTTGAAATCTGCAACGTGTCAGCTGTGGAAAATCCGCATCAAATCCACACCAAAAACACATAAAATCGCACCAAAAATGAAATAAATAGTGCAGTTATTTGGGCAGATTTCATGTGCAGCCAGCTAAAGAGGGGGAAATCCGCACAAGAATGACGCAATAACAATTGGCATGCTGCAGATTTCTAAATCCACATCACAGGTCAAGTTCCGCACCTAAGAAGAAAAAAAATGAAAAAAAAGCAAAGGGTTGATGAGATTTGTATAATTTCATACACTTTGCTGGTACTGTATGACGCTGTAATTATCCGCACAAGAAGCCGCCCATAATGGGCATGGTGCGGAGGCACCCTCACTGCACAGAAGGGCACAGCTAACTGAACGGACGAGAGTAGGGTGGGTAATAAGTCTCCATTTTTTGCGCTAATATTTCAATTGCCCAGCCTAGTCTCCTGTAATATCTACTGTACCATAATACTGCCCTCATACGCTGCTAATTACTCTCAGCCTTGAGGATAAATGCCATATACTGCCACTGTCTTGCCCGCATACTACTTACACTACAGTTGGGAGACTTGTGTATGAATTTTGGTGACATTACATGACAGCTGCCTGTCAGGCGAAACTGAGCCGTATGCCGTCGGTGACATCCGAGCGCCATGCATGCAGTAGTGGGTGTAACAACCAGCTGTTTAACCCTTTCCCTACCCAGGCCGTATCTCATACGTCCTTGCAGGGTGGTGATTCACAATCTCGAACATCATTGCTATAGATGGCTGGATCTCAGGCTATGTAGCAACCTCAGCCTTAAAACAAGACTAGGATCAGGTAGAGCCCATAAAAAGAAGTCTCTGTGAAAGCTGCATATAACGTACCTGCAGCTTTTAATCCCAATCCAATTTCTAAGTGCTCTAACTCATGATCTATCGAAGAAAGCAATCTCAGTTGTAAGCTTTAAAACACGGCCTGGCTGCTTGAATTTCTAGCTGGTACACAACCTCAGATATGGCAAGAGAAAGCAGCCATCCCCCCCCCTTCAGCTGGCTGAGAAGACGTGCCAGTGGTCAGAGACATGTCCCCAGGAAGAGGATAACATGGACTTCTGTGCATGTTTTCAACCCCCTTCACCCATCAAGCAGAGAGCAGACTTGCAGATAACATGGACTTCTGTGCATGGTAGCATCCCCCTTCACCCGTCAAGCAGAGAGCATACTTGCAGATAACATGGACTTCTGTGCATGGTAGCATCCCCCTTCACCCATCAAGCAGACAGCATACTTGCAGATAACATGGACTTCTGTGCATGGTAGCATCCCCCTTCACCCATCAAGCAGACAGCATACTTGCTCTCCGATTGTCACATATGGGGACTTTTTTTACCCCCCAGAAATGGAGTGCGATAATGAGCGCTTGCTCATTTAATCGCCCATCTGTGCCTAGACCATGTTTTGACATCATGATCCAGACCTTAAGTTGCTCCAAACACACAAACATCAATAAAGTTTACAATTCATAAAGATATGTGCATGTTAATTGAGGCCTAACAAAGCTGCAGATGGGACCTGCCGGCAGTACATATCCATGGAGTGGAGCTGGACCTAGATCTGGCCCACATGAAAACCCCCTGCAGAAACCACAGCACAGACCAGAGGCTTCTGCCATGAGATACGTGGACAAAATCCTCCATCTGAACTTACCCTGAGGTTGGGTTCAGACCTGAGCGTACTGAACGTACGCTCTGTATGCGCGATTGTACGGGGGCGTTTGCAATCGCGCATACAGAGGCAAGCGAACGCCCATTTTCGCGCGTTCCCGCTGAAGTCTATGTACGGGAACGCGCGACAAGACGCCCCAAAGAAGCTCCTGTACTTTTTGGGGCGTAGGTACGCGCTGTAAAACGCTCAGGTCTGAACCGGCTGTCAAGAAGGACAGAGCTTAGTGGGGAGGGTCTGAGAGCTGCAGGAAAGGATTTTGATAGGTGATAATCCTATTCCTCACAGGAAGTCAGCCACACAGGACAGAACAACCTCCTGTCTGGACAGGAAAGCAAAATCTGGACTGGGAGGTCACAATGGTGGTCGCATGACACAGCTGCCCATAATAAAAGGGTACAAAATGGATAAAGGGTCAGGCACACAACCGTATTTTGAGTCCGCATCTGTTCTGCATTTTTTTGTGGATCACATATTTCACCAATTCATTTCATTTCACACCCGTGTGGCCGTTCCACAAAGTATAGAACGTGTCCTATTCTTGTCCGATTCGTGGACCAGAATAGAGTGTGATGGATGGACGGACAAGTTCCAGCGAAGAGAGTGAGAAAATGACGACATGCACACAGACGGTATCTGTATTTTGTGGGTCCGTGGTTTGCAGCGTGCAAAACAGATTATACATCATTACACGTCCAGAGAAAAGGAATTGCTGGAATCCTTCTTTAGGGTATGTTCAGACGTGGCAGACATGCCGCAGATGTTCTGCGCAGTGCATTACAGCACAAGCGAGCTTTATGAAAGGTGACTAAATCTCATTCATGTGCTGCAGGTAAAATGGACCATGTCATTCCAGGCTGCGGATGTCCACAAAGGATATTACCCTATAAGGTGAAATCCGCAGCAAAATCCATGACAAGTTCAATTCTATGGACTAGTGCAGGAATGGCCATCCTGCGGCCCTCCAGCTGTTGCAAAACTGCAACACCAGCATGCCCTAATAGCTGTAGTCTGTCCGAGCATGCAGGGAGTTGTAGTTTTGCAACAGCTGGAGGGCCGCAGGATGGACATCCCTGGACTAGTGTAATCTTCCATGTGCTATTCCATACAGATATATCTCTAAAAAGAACTCCATACATGGTGATGGATCATGTGAGGAGCACAGTGACGTCACCACAGGTCCTTTGACAGGTCCTGAAGAAAGAACAGGAGACCAGCAGCTACGCGATCAATTGGTGGAGCCGAGTTCATTTTTATTTTTATTTTTTTAACCCTCAATTGACCTTCTACTAAGCATTCTGTATTCAGAATGCTATTATTTTTCATTATAACCATGTTATAAGGGAAAATAATACAGTGAATAGACTTTCATCTTCGCAACCATGCGTGAAAATCGCACCGCATCCGCACTTGCTTGCGATTTTCACGCAGCCCCATTAACTTCTAAGGCACCTGCGTTGCGTGAAAAACGCACAATATAGAGCATGCTGCGATTTTCACGCAACACACAAGTGATGCGTGAAGATCACCGCTCATGTGCACTGCCCCATAGAAATGAATGGGTCCAGTTTCAGTGCGGGTGCAATGCGTGAGGTGAACGGATATCTCACCCGTGTGAGGCCAGCCTAAGGGTTCTTTTATGTGGGCAGACAGTTTACCATAAACAAGGGCGTATCAGTGATATACCATGTGGATCAGCGCTATTTTAGCTCCATTTACATGGGGCACTCTTTGGCATGGTCTGTGCCCAAGGATCACCACCAAGGCTATCCTGGTGAATCTGGGCTCTGCTGGTGGCAATGTCTCAAGGCAGACAATCCATGGACACTGCACAATGCAGACCAAGAAGGACGCCACTTCTCCAGATAAGGCACACAAAAGCTTGCTTGGCCTTTGCAAAAGCTCATCTGGACCAAGAAGAAGACTTCTGGTCGTCTGTGTTATGGTCAGATGAAAAAAATGTAATTGTTTGGTCACAATGTTTCCTTCATGTGGCGTAAAAAAGGAGAAGCCTTCAACCCAAAGAGCACCATCCCCACAAACATGGTGGTAGGAACCTAATGCTTTGGGCGTGGTTTTCAGCCAATGGACCAGGGAACCAAATCACAGTAAACGGCACCATGAAAAAAGAGTAATACATGAGGATTCTCAACGACAACATCAGGCAGTCTGCAGAGAAACTTGGCCTTGGGCACCAAAGGACATTTCAGCATGACAATGACCCAAAACACACAGAAAAGTGGTGAAGAAATGGTTAGCAGACAACAACATTAACGTTATGGAGTGGCCCAGCCAGAGTCCAGACTTGAATCCAATTGAGAATCTGTGGAGGGAGCTAAAGATCAGGGTGATGGCAAAAAGACCCTCCAACCTGAAAGATTTGGAGCTCATTGCTAAAGATGAATGGGCACAAATACCTGTGGAGACATGCAAAAAGCTGGTCTGCAATTATAGGAAGCGTTTGATTGCTGTAATAGCCAATAAAGGCTTTTCTATTGATTATTGAGAAGGGTATGAATAGTTTTGGACTGGACACTTTTCTTCTCAAATGTAAATAAAAGCTGAGAAATGTTTTTTTCCCACAATAATGCCTCTCTTACATCGTCTTATCTTTTTGGGGGAAAATTACTTGCTGGTTGAATAAAAGTAACTTTAAGTCAAAATTTGCCAGGGGTAGGACTAATTATGGGCAGCACTGTATGGTCGCGTGCATGACGCCTTATAGCTCATCTCTGTAGCCTCCACTCCTGGTTTTGGCGCACAATCACTTGGCGATCACTGATGTGTGAACTACGCCTAAGGCCTCATGCACACAGCAGTGTCCGCTTTGTGGATTCACAAAACACAGATCGCGGCTCTATGCATGCCGACATTTATTTTATTTTTTTTACATCTAGAAATTTCCTATTCTTGTCTGCAAAATGGAAAAGAATAAGATGTGTTTCATCTTTTCTGAAGGGCCGAGGTATACATTGAAATGAGTGGGTCTGCAACTGATCCGTAAAAAATGTGGATCGGATGCGAATCAAACATATGGCCATGTGCATGAGGCCTTAGGTTACTTTCACATTAGCGTTTCTCTTTTCCGGTATTGAGATCCAGCAGAGGATCTCAATACCGGAGGAAAACGCGTCCGTTTTGTCCCGATTCATTGTCAATAGGAACAAGACTCAACGGAATGGAGTGCACCAGAAAGCATTCCGTTCCAGTTGGTTGCGTTCCCAAACGCAAGCATCATTTTTCTGTCCGGCATGGGATGTAAGTCAATGGGCCGGATCTGTTTTCTCGGACACAATAGAAAATGGCTCCGTCCCCCATTGACTTACAACAGTGTTCATGCAGGATCCGTCATTGCTATTTTAAAGATAATACGACCAGATCCATTCATAACGGATGCAGATGGTTGTATTATCAAAAACGGAAGCGTTTTTGCTGAGCCACGCCGGATCAGGCACAAACGCAAGTTAGAAAGTAGCCTTAGACTGGCATTTTCAATGCCTTTGAAGGTGCATAACAATGAAGTGACATGACAGTGTCAGGACCAGTCCTGTCTATAGGACCTGTCATGGGAGGGGTCACCGGCACTGGGTCCCCCTCTATGAGCCAGTGTGAATGACGACCCTCACTCAGGACCATCGTGTATTACTGGGCGCCACGCTACACCTAGAAGCACCTGGAAGTACACGGGAGAGGAGGATATCCCAGCTGGGCCATGCGCTGATCATATATGAACACTGAGGTCCATGCTGGAGGGGACGCTTCATACAAGGCAGATCTATATGAATGAAGTATGAAGACAGCGCGTCTCTGCTCTGTACACCTCTCCATACACTGCTGTAGGATGACCCCCACATACGGCCATGTATTACGGTGCAATGTACACTGCATCTACGCACAAACCAGAGAATTATTAGAAATACAAGACGTTAGAGAATCTCTTGCTGACACGTCCATGATATGTATAACATGACAGCGCGGTGATCATGTGTGAACACTGCACTCATTGCCGGCTGTGATGGGCACTTTATACAAAGGCAGGGCGTACGGCCTCAATACGTCGCCATATGTACAGATATAACAGGAATACCGGGCCTAGGGTTAATGTGCCATCTACACTGAGCACATACAGTATACTACCTACCTGTGGGACCCCTCCGTACAGTATACTACCTACCTGTGGGACCCCTCCGTACAGTATACTACCTACCTGTGGGACCCCTCCGTACAGTATACTACCTACCTGTGGGACCCCTCCGTACCGTATACTACATACCAGTGGGACCCCTGCGTACAGTATACGACCTACCTGTGGGACCCCTCCGTACCGTATACTACCTACCTGTGGGACCCCTCCGTACAGTATACTACCTACCTGTGGGACCCCTCCGTACAGTATACTACCTACCTGTGGGACCCCTCCGTACAGTATACTACCTACCTGTGGGACCCCTCCGTACCGTATACTACATACCAGTGGGACCCCTGCGTACAGTATACGACCTACCTGTGGGACCCCTCCGTACCGTATACTACCTACCTGTGGGACCCCTCCGTACCGTATACTACCTACCTGTGGGACCCCTCCGTACCGTATACTACCTGTGGGACCCCACCGTACCGTATACTACCTACCTGTGGGACCCCTGCGTACAGTATACTACCTACCTGTGGGACCCCTCCGTACCGTATACTACCTACCTGTGGGACCCCTCCGTACCGTATACTACCTACCTGTGGGACCCCTCCGTACCGTATACTACCTACCTGTGGGACCCCGCCGTACCGTATACTACCTACCTGTGGGACCCCTGCGTACAGTATACTACCTACCTGTGGGACCCCTGCGTACAGTATACTACCTACCTGTAGGACCCCGCCGTACTGTATACTACCTACCTGTAGGACCCCGCCGTACTGTATACTACCTACCTGTAGGACCCCGCCGTACTGTATACTACCTACCTGTAGGACCCCGCCGTACTGTATACTACCTACCTGTAGGACCCCGCCGTACTGTATACTTCCTACCTGTAGGACCCCTGCGTACAGTATACTACATACCTGTAGGACCCCTCTGTACAGTATACTACATACCTGTAGGACCCCTCTTGTACAGTATACTACATACCTGTAGGACCCCTCCGTACTGTATACTACATACCTGTAGGACCCCTCCGTACTGTATACTACATACCTGTAGGACCCCTCCGTACTGTATACTACATACCTGTAGGACCCCTCCGTACTGTATACTACATACCTGTAGGACCCCTCTTGTACAGTATGCTACATACCTGTAGGACCCCTCCGTACAGTATGCTACCTACCTGTAGGACCCCTCCGTACAGTATGCTACATACCTGTAGGACCCCTCCGTACAGTATGCTACATACCTGTAGGACCCCTCTTGTACAGTATGCTACATAGCTGTAGGACCCCTCTTGTACAGTATACTACATACCTGTAGGACCCCTCCGTACTGTATACTACATACCTGTAGGACCCCTCCGTACTGTATACTACATACCTGTAGGACCCCTCCGTACTGTATACTACATACCTGTAGGACCCCTCTGTACAGTATGCTACATACCTGTAGGACCCCTCTGTACAGTATGCTACATACCTGTAGGACCCCTCCGTACAGTATGCTACCTACCTGTAGGACCCCTCTTGTACAGTATACTACATAGCTGTAGGACCCCTCTTGTACAGTATACTACATACCTGTAGGACCCCTCTTGTACTGTATACTACATACCTGTAGGACCCCTCTTGTACAGTATACTACATACCTGTAGGACCCCTCTTGTACAGTATACTACATACCTGTAGGACCCCTCTTGTACTGTATGCTACATACCTGTAGGACCCCTCTTGTACAGTATACTACCTACCTGTAGGACCCCTCCGTACAGTATGCTACCTACCTGTAGGACCCCTCCGTACAGTATGCTACCTACCTGTAGGACCCCTCTTATACAGTATGCTAGATACCTGTAGGACCCCTCTTGTACAGTATACTACATACCTGTAGGACCCCTCTTGTACAGTATACTACATACCTGTAGGACCCCTCTTGTACAGTATGCTACATACCTGTAGGACCCCTCTTGTACAGTATGCTACATACCTGTAGGACCCCTCCGTACAGTATGCTACCTACCTGTAGGACCCCTCCGTACAGTATGCTAGATACCTGTAGGACCCCTCTTGTACAGTACACTACATACCTGTAGGACCCATCTGCTGCCATACCCCTCATACAGTATATTCCTGTGCAGGCGCAATCACTAGTTATTGATGGTGGAATTATCACACACATTATACATGGCCCTGGTATATGACACACACATGTGCTCATACAGTGACATGGCCATGACTGCTCCCATCCACAGCATTCTCCAGGCTGTCACCAGTGCTATGGCCAGCCCTGCTGCTGGGGGCTTCATGAATGGAGGCCGGTGCACGGGATGATGGGAGTGCAGTCTGTGCCCTGTAAACTCTCAGAACAACAAAGCCCCCGGTCCGGCAGGGCAGGCTGGGAGGAGGAGGGGACGGAGGGCACCTACCAGGCGGGCAGCCTCGGCCCAGGTGCGGTCCTTCTTCTTCCTCTTGTCTTTCATGTTGGCATCTCATTGATGGTTCTTATGACGTGGGGGATCCACGGGCACTGAGCGGAGGAGACAATGGCTTGGCGGCGGCACGGCTCAGCTGACAGCTCTGGGACGCTCCCGTTCCCCCTCACAACAATACACAGTGACGTCACGACGAATGGCGACCCGGTGCTCTCGCGAGGGATGCGGCCAAAGCTCGCGAGCTCTCCGTCCGCAGCGCAGCCTGGAATTCCAGTGAGTGGGGCCGGGGTTTCCCTGTGCAGGTCCCCGCCCCCTCCCGCTCCATCCAGCAGGCGGCCGCCTGACGGCCGCACACCGCCGAGTAGTCCGTTTAAAGGGGGCTTCCACTTCTCTTCTCGGGGGATGTGGGTACTGGTACTTTATGATGCTTCCTGGATATTCCCATACATTTGTGCCACCCTGGACAACCGCTGTACCACGCACAGTGGGCACATTTATCAATTGGAAGCCATGGTTATTTTAAGGCTAGGCTCATATCACGTTTTTACCATCTGTTTAACATATACAAAAAACATGTACGTTAAGGGTGCCTCAGACTGATGCCATACAGTGGTGTCCGTCCGCCATAGAGTTCAATTGAAAAAAGAAAACACACTTTTTTTTTACCGGACTGCGGCAGGAAACAAGAACGTATTCATTTTTTTTTTTTCTAACGTATATGTCAAAATGGAGGTATAAAACGTGGTGTGAACCCAGCCTAAGGCTACACGTGGTGTTTTGCGGATCCACAAAACATGGATATCGGCCCATGTGCATTCCGCAGTTTGTGGACCGCACATGCCGCCGCTATCATAGAAAATGCCTATTCTTGTCTGCAATTGCGGACAAGAATAGGACATGTTCTATATTTTTATTTATTTTTTTGTGGGGCCGCGAAACAGAGAAATGCACAACCGCACAGATGGTGCCCTGTGCGTTGGGGGCCGCAAACTGTGGTCCACAATGCACGGAACAGCTAGCACACGGCCAGATCCTGTGTATGAGGCATCAGGATGTAAATCCTAGAAAATCCCTTTAGGGTACGGCCATGTGTAGCGGGTTTTCTGCTGCAGAATTGTGTGAAGAAAATCCGCAGTGTCTGCAGGAGAGGAGATTTTAGAAAAAGTCATTGACGTGGTGTGAAAATATTTTTCAACAATATCCGCACATACAGTCAGGTCCATCAACACAGTTCTAACATTTTTGGCTCTATACACCACCACAGTGGAGTTGAAATGAAACAAACAAGATGTGCTTTACCTGCAGACTGTCAGCTTTAAATTGAGGGTATTTACAGACGTGGACAAAATTGTTGGTACCCTTTGGTCAATGAAAGAAAAAGTCACAATGGTCACAGAAATAACTTTAATCTGACAAAAGTAATAATAAATTAAAATTCTATAAATGTTAACCAATGAAAGTCAGACATTGTTTTTCAACCATGCTTCAACAGAATTATGTAAAAAAATAAACTCATGAAACAGGCATGGACAAAAATGATGGTACCCCTAGAAAACACAGAACATAATGTGACCAAAGGGACATGTTAATTCAAGGTGTGTCCACTAATTAGCATCACAGGTGTCTACAACCTTGTAATCAGCCATTGGGCCTATATATATGGCTCCAGGTAATCACTGTGTTGTTTGGTGATATGGTGTGTACCACACTCGACATGGACCAGAGGAAGCAAAGGAAAGAGCTGTCTCAAGAGATCAGAAAGAAAATTATAGACAAGCATGTTAAAGGTAAAGGCTATAAGACCATCTCCAAGCAACTAGATGTTCCTGTGAGTACAGTTGCACATATTATTCATAAGTTTAAGATCCATGGGACTGTAGCCAACCTCCCTGGACGTGGCCGCAGGAGGAAAATTGATGACAAATCTAAGAGACGGATAATCCGAATGGTAACAAAAGAGCCTAGAAAGACTTCTAAAGAGATTCAAGGTGAACTTCATGCTCAAGGAACATCAGTGTCAGATCGCACCATCCGTCGTTGTTTGAGCCAAAGTGGACTACATGGGAGACGACCAAGGAGGACACCATTGTTGAAAACGAATCATAAAAAAGCAAGACTGGAATATGCCAAACTACATGTTGACAAGCCACAAAGCTTCTGGGAGAATGTCCTGTGGACAGATGAGACAAAAATCGAAGTTTTTGCCAAGGCACATCAGCTGTATGTTCACAGACGAAAAAATGAAGCATATCAAGAAAAGAACACTGTCCCTACTGTGAAACATGGAGGAGGCTCTGTTATGTTCTGGGGCTGCTTTGCTGCGTCTGGCACAGGGTGTCTTGAATCTGTGCAGGGTACAATGAAATCTCAAGACTATCAAGGAATTCTAGAGAGAAATGTACTAGCCAGTGTCAGAAAGCTTGGTCTCAGTCGCAGGTCATGGGTCTTGCAACAGGACAATGACCCAAAACACACCGCTAAAAACACCCAAGAATGGCTAAGAGGAAAAAATTGGACTATTCTAAAGTGGCCTTCTATGAGCCCTGACCTCAATCCTATTGAGCATCTTTGGAAGGAGCTGAAACATGCAGTCTGGAAAAGGCACCCTTCAAACCGGACACAACTGGAGCAGTTTGCTCATGAGGAGTGGGCCAAAATACCTGCTGAGAGGTGCAGATGTCTCATTGACAGTTACAGGAAGCGTTTGATTGCAGTGATTGCCTCAAAAGGTTGCGCAACAAAATATTAAGTTAGGGGTACCATCATTTTTGTCCATGCCTGTTTCATGAGTTTATTTTTTTACATAATTCTGTTGAAGCATGGTTGAAAAACAATGTCTGACTTTCATTGGTTAACATTTATAGAATTTTAATTTATTATTACTTTTGTCAGATTAAAGTTATTTCTGTGACCATTGTGACTTTTTCTTTCATTGACCAAAGGGTACCAACAATTTTGTCCACGTCTGTACATCCAAACCAGGTGAACGGTGTAGGAATTACAACAGTTTGCATATGTGCCTCCCTTAAGAGACCAAAAGTAATGGGACAGAATAATAATCATACATCAAACTTTCACTTTTTAATACTTGGCTGCAAATACTTTGCAGTCAATTACAGCCTGAAGTCTGGAACGCATAGACATCACCAGGCGCTGGGTTTCATCCCTGGTGATGCTCTGCCAGGCCTCTACTGCAACTGTCTTCAGTTCCTGCTTGTTCTTGGGGCATTTTCCCTTCAGTTTTGTCTTCAGCAAGTGAAATGCATGCTCAATCGGATTCAGGTCAGGTAATTGACTTGGCCATTGCATAACATTCCACTTATTTCCCTTAAAAAACTCTTTGGTTGCTTTTGCAGTATGCTTTGGGTCATTGTCCATCTGCATTGTGAAGCACTGACCAATGAGTTCTGAAGCATTTGGCTGAATATGAGCAGATAATATTGCCCGAAATACTTTAGAATTCATCCTGCTGCTTTTGTCAGCAGTCACATCATCAATAAATACAAGCGAACCAGTTCCATACATGCCCACGCCATGACACTACCACCACCATGAGGTGGTATGCTTAGGATCATGAGCAGTTCCTTTCCTTCTCCATACTCTTCTCTTCCCATCACTCTGGTACAAGTTGATCTTGGTCTCATCTGTCCATAGGATGTTGTTCCAGAACTGTGAAGGATTTTTTAGATGTCATTTGGCAAACTCTAATCTGGCCTTCCTGTTTTTGAGGCTCACCAATGGTTTACATCTTGTGGTGAACCCTCTGTATTCACTCTGGTGAAGTCTTCTCTTGATTGTTGACTTTGACACACATACACCTGCCTCCTGGAGAGTGTTCTTGATCTAGCCAACTGTTGTGAAGGGTGTTTTATTTATTTTTTTAACATTAGATGTTTATTGTATTTTGTAATAAGTTTTGAAAAGTAACAGGGTAGTTACAGATAGTACAAATACACATAGTTCAGAGTTATTCATGTAAACATCGTAATAAGGACATAACAATGTAACAGATCTCGAGATTATCAATATTAAGTGTATAGCCATAAATTATACATCAATGTTTGTCAGAGTGTGGTAACGGAAACAATGATAGCCATAGACTCCAGTGTCTCATGAAGGAGGGCATTTTGTTTTCACGGTAAGCAATGAGCCTTTCATAAATACAGTGTGTAGAAATCATATCAGTGACATTTTCTATGGATGGGATTATGGTGGACTTCCAATTTCTAGCTAGTAAAAGTTTGGCAGACAATAATATATGGCATAACGTCGTCCGGTAAGGATATGGGAACTTATCTATCCCTAGGGAGAGTAAAGTTAATTCTGGTGTTAACTTGACAGTTAATGTTGTCACTGAAAAGAGGAGGTTTTCTATGTTCAACCAGAAGGAGTTAAGGGCAGAACAGCTCCAGAATATATGGAGTAGATTGCCAGGGACTTTACCACACCTCCAACACTTGCTGGATGTGTTCGGAAAGAACTGATTTAATCTGGCTGGGGTAAAATACCATCTAGTCAACAATTTATGATATCCCTCAAGAAGATTTGAGCAAGCAGTAGACTTAAGAGAATGCTTTATCGCTATCTGCCATTCTGAGTTCGAAAAGGTCTGTCGGAGATCTCGTTCCCAATTAAGCATGTGAGTTTTTTTGGTAAAAGATAAATCTCCCAAAATACTTCTATATATCTGTCTAGTAGATATTTTCAGATCTCCCTCTGGCAGATAGAGAAATGTATATAGAGATAAAGGGATGGAAACCTTTCTTGAAGGTAAATTTTTCAATGTCTGGGAGATACGGAGATAATCAAATAGTTTATTTCCAGGGATATCATAAATGGTTTGTAAAGAGGGAAAGGATCTCATCTCTCCGTCATCGTAAAAATCTTCAAGGAAACACATCCCTTTCTTTTTCCACACTGTCGTGGACAGGTCTGGCGACATATATTCCAATACTTCTAAAGGCATGGGAATTTCTTTTCTGGCCTCTAAATGTTGTGTTTTCTGAAGAACTGATAGCCAAATTTGGGTTGAGGCTTTCAGAGGAAGGGTTATAGGTAAAGGGCGTTTTGGGTCAATAGCATGAGTTAAGAGAAGGGATTCAAGAGACTTGCCCGAATTAAGGTCTCTTTCTATTCCAGACCATCCCAGGCCATGTTCCCTTCTAAACCAGTGCCTTAACTGTTTAAAAAGAATAGTTTCATAATATACTTGGAGATTTGGTACTCCCAGGCCCCCGTTTTCTTTATGCGAGTATAGGATAGATGCAGCTACTCTATGACTACCCTTCCCCCAAATATATGAGAGCATTTGCCTTCTAAATTTCTGTAGCAATGTGCCTGGGACAGGAAGCGCTAAAGTGCGGAAATAATATAAAAGTTTCGGAAGCACCATCATTTTATAGATCATTATACGACCTAACCATGATAGCTCTATTTTTGAATAGTTGTCAAGTTCTGATTGGAGGGACTTGAGCAGGACATCATAGTTACATGATAGAAGCTTTGAGAGTGGGAAACATAACTGAACTCCTAGATAAGTCACAGAGGATGTAGCCCATTGGAATGGAAATTCTGCTCTAAGCACCTCTTTTAGTGATGGTGGTATCTTAATAGCTAAAATCTGAGACTTGTTTTCATTTATTTTATAATAAGAGACTTCTCCAAACGATCGGATAATGCTCATAGCTGCTCTCAGGGACGTTAGAGTATCTGAGAGCGTCAAAATCACGTCATCCGCAAAGAGACCTATTTTATGTTGTCTATTACCAGTCGAGATTCCTCTAATACCCTCTGACATTCTAATCATTTCACCGAAAGGTTCCATCACTAGCAGAAACAGGAAGGGTGAGAGCGGACAACCCTGCCGTGTCCCATTAGTGATTTGGAATGGCTTGGACAGATTCCCATTCACTAAGACTCGAGCTGAGGGCTGAGAATATAGAGCTTGAATAGCCCTTAGGATAGGGCCTTTAAATCCAAATTTACCTAACACTGTAAATGTAAAGTCCCAATGAATCCTGTCAAACGCCTTCTCCGCATCCAGGGTAAGAAGCAGAGAAGCCGTTTGAAGATCCGCTGCCCTCTGCATTATCCCTAAAATTCGTCTAGTGCCATCAGAAGCTTGCCTTCCTTTCGTAAATCCTACCTGATCACTATGGATTATCAGTGGAAGGACCTGTAGGAGCCTGTGAGAAATGATTTTGGCATATAATTTGACATCGCTATTAAGTAGTGATATAGGACGGAAATTCGCCGGTGAATCTGCTGGTTTACCTGGCTTTGGAATGGTGACTATTGTAGCTTGAAGCATATCTGCTGGAAATTGTTGACCGTTCAGGACAGCATTAAACATGTCTACTAAATGAGGGAGCAGTATTGGTGCATGGATTTGATAATACTCATTTGAGAACCCATCAGGTCCTGGAGCTTTATTTAGTTTGAGAGATTTTATGGAGGTCTGAATTTCTGTTTTAGAGATGGGAGAGTTAAGGTTAGTAAGTTGATCCTCGCTTAAGGAGGGAAGATGGATAGCATCTAAAAAGGAAGATATTTTTTCAGCCGTGGGTTGAGGCGTCAAGGGGTCTAAGTTTAAATTATATAGTTTGGTATAATACGTGCTAAAAGCATCAGCTATGTCTTTAGGGTGATAAAGTTTAGTGGTACCATCTGCATCTAGAATATATGGTATATTAGACTTCTGAATCAAAGGTTTTACCTTTCTCGCCATTAGTTTGCTAGGTTTGTTATAGGAACGGTAGTATGACGTACGTAAGGAGGTAATTTGACGGTCATAATCTATTTGTAGAATGGAATGAAGTTCATGTCGGAGAGACATCAGCGCTCTATGTAAATCTAATGAGGGGTTAACCTGTAGCATCCCTTCTGTCTTAGTGATCTCTGCCAATACTGAAGATAGTCTGGCTTCTTTGCATTTTTTAAAGTATGAGCTTTGCTTTAGTAGAATCCCTCTTATAGTAGCCTTATGGGCCTGCCATAGAAGGAAAGGGCTTATATTTTCTGTCTTGTTGTTTTCAAAGTACTCCATTAGACTAGACTCCGTTTGACCTTTATAATTAGGATGTTTGAGCAAGTATACATTATTTTTCCAAGATCTTTGAGGAGGGGAAGTATTAGATATGGAAACCGAGCAGAATATTGGGGCGTGGTCAGACCAGGAGGATGTTCCTATTTTAGCCAAGCATACTCTGGTAAGTAGGGATCTGTCTACGACAGCTAAATCAATACGAGAGAAAGATCTATGTCGTGGGGAATAATATGTATATTCTCGTGATGAAGCGTTTAGGCAGCGAAAGGTATCATATAAGCCAGAATTCCCTAGCCACTTTCCAATGGTAGGGGAAGAAATCTTGCCTCTTCCTGTGGAATCAATTCCTCTATCAGGTATAATATTAAAATCACCACAAATAAATAAATGGCCTCTTTGAACGCTTCTTACCTTTTTAACTATTTTGTTCAGAAACCGTATCTGGGACTTATTTGGAGCATATATAGTAGCTAAAGTCAAAGCAGTTGTTCCAATCATTCCTATTAGAATGATATATCTGCCATTCTCATCTAAAGTTACTTTGTTAATCTGAATGCTTAGAGAATCTTTCACCAGGATAGCCACCCCAGCTTTCTTTTTGTCTGCATTAGCTAGAAATATCTTAGAAAAGCCTTTTTGTGAAAATGCTGGAAGTTTAAGTTTGGCAAAATGAGTCTCCTGAACGCATATTATGTCAGCCTGGTTGCGGCGGATTTCCCTCCACAGTGATGCTCTTTTATAAGGGGAGTTTAGACCTTTAGCATTAATAGACACAATTTTAACCGCCATCCCAAATCTGTCTCAAAAATGCTCTAAACATTGGAAAGGCCCATACTATTGAAACTCGACAATGATAATACTGCATATCTGAAGATCTGAGGAAATAAAGAGGGTAAAACAGAACCGTGTGAAACAAACACATAATGAAGAACAATACTTCCTGACAGGGATCCAGATGTTGTGGATCCTAAAACCTTACGGGGAACGGTAAGTTCACTGAGGAGCTTCCCCTTGTAATTCAAATAAGGGTCCGTAGGACTGTCCTGAATTTGTCAAAACATGAGATAATCAGTCACCCACTGTAGACCAATCCGGATGTAGACGTGAGGGGTTTTTCATAGTACGGCGGTCCTCATCATAGGAAACCGGGATGTCCCATTCCCTCAGGAGAGCTACCCCTTCTTCCACTTTTCTGATAACATGGACTTTACCATCTTTGTTGATCATAAGCTTTAGTGGGAAACCCCATCTGTACACAATTTTCTTCTCCCTAAGAACATTGGTAACCGGAGAAAGCTTTTTCCTGGCTTGAAGCGTAGTATAAGAAAGGTCAGAATAAATCTGAATCTTTTGGTATGGGTGAGGTAGGCCCTTATTTTTCCTAACCGCAGAGATCAAGTCCTCCTTAATATGATAAAAATGGATTCTAGCAATCACATCTTTTGGGAGAGCTTCAGCTACATGCTTCGGTTTGGGGAGACGATGTGCACGATCAATGAGAAAGAACTGAGGATCAGCATCTGGTAGGGCAGCTTGTAGAAGATCCTGCAAATATTTATAGAGGTCTGAAGGGGGCACCGACTCTGGAATGCCTCTGAATTTCAGGTTATTGCGTCTATTTCTATCTTCTAGGTCAGCCATTTTATTTTTTAAGAAAATCACCTCTTCTTCCAGAGAATAGTGCGCATCAATTAATTCGTTGTGGGAGCTGGTGAGTTCGCTCATCTTGTTTTCTATATGATCTACCCTCTTGCCCACGTCATCTATTGATAAGGTGATGGATGATGCAACTTGGTGGAGCTGAGAAGTCAGAGAGCGATGCAGTGCCGTCATCATGGCTTTTAAGATATTCCCTGACGCTGCTTCATCTGAGGCAGGAAAATCCTGCATTGGGTCATCTACTGAGACTAAGTCAGCAGCGATAGGTTTGTGTGGGTGCATTCGGTATGGGGGGTCGCCTGGAGAGTTATGTAGTGAGACACTCACCGCTGGTTCAGGCGCCATATTGATTCCTCCGTCAGTTCCCGTTGCACCCCGCTGACTCCTTTCGCTGCCACAGTGAATCAGGCGGGCTCTTTCACCACTGTCTCCATCAGACGAGGAGGTAAGTTTCGGTGCATATCGTGAGGGTGAGGAAGCCTCCGTCGCTGGGGTCAAAGTCTGCTTCTCAGCTTGCCGCCTCTGGGGAGAGGATCGTGCCGGGAGCGCGCCATTATCAAGGTCCTGCGCCGGATAAAAATCTGTCAAACGGCGGATCCCCATGCGGTTAGACTTCTTGCGAGTCATCATGTCGCTCAGAGCCGGAATCGGATCTAATTCTTGAATGGAAGTCCCTCAGGACACGCTTTTTAGTCGCTTTATGGGGAAAGTTTAGCGGAGCTCCTTCACAGTGCGGCCATTCACCTCGCTCAGCAGGCCACGCCCCCCTGAAGGGTGTTTTATTCACCAGGGAAAGAATTCTTTGGTCATCCATCACAGTTGTTTTCTGTGGTCTTCTGGGTCTTTTGGTGTTGCTGAGCTCACTGATGAGTTCCTTCTTTTTAAGAAAGTTCCAAACAGTTTTTTTGGGCCACGCCTAATGTTTTTGCTATCTCTCTGATGGGTTTGTTTAGTTTTTTCAGCCTAATGATGGCTTGCTTCACTGATAGTGACATCTCTTTGGATCTCATCTTGAGAGTTGACAGCAACAGATTCCAAATGCAAATAGCACACTTGAAATGAACTCTGGACCTTTTATCTGCTCATTGTAATTGGGATAATGAGGGAATAACACACACCTGGCCATGGAACAGCTGAGAAGCCAATTGTCCCATTACTTTTGGTCCCTTAACAAGTGGGAGGCACATATGCAAACTGCTGTAATTCCTACACCGTTCACCTGATTTGGATGTAAATGCCCTCAAATTAAAGCTGACAGTCTGCAGTTAAAGCACATCTTGTTTGTTTCAAAAACTCACAGAAAAAAAGTGGCCTAAACGGGTGGAAATGCTACAAACCCAGACACTGTAGCGTGTCTATAACCAGTGGAGCAATTCCTCCGCATGCGGTCCGCAGATAACGGCAATCCACAGCAAAAAATGCTTACAATAGAGGATGCCGGGGCAGACCGCATGCACCCCAAGGACATCATACACAAAATGATACATTGTGCAGATGAAAAAATATCTACATACACAAATCACTGTAAAAAAAATGCACCAAAATGATACACAACTGACAATACTAGCTAATTCCTCAAGCCAATGTTAAAAACCGAGAACTTTGCCAATATATTCCAGTCAGGAACATATCGGAGCCCCTCATGCACCACGTAACGGTGTCTCAGCAAGCATGGGGTCCTACCACTCAACTGCCTGTGGTGTCTGAACAGTGCTAAAATCCAACTCACAGCCAGACTCTCACATGCCTCCATAGTGGTATCGCCAATGCACTGTGAGGTAGGATAAAGCTGTGAGCCGCACAACAGACCATGTGACACAGAAGCTACCAGGTGCAAAAGAACGTTACCACCAAAATGAAGTGGCACATTCCATACACATAAAGACAAAAACTCACAGAAAAAAGTGGCCTAAGCGGGTGGAAATGCTCCAAAGCCAGGCACTGTAGCGTGTCTATAACACTGCGGCAGGTTGTGGTGTGTTGTTGTATCACTGGGTTCTTACCTGCCGATCCAGTTGCTGTTCACTGTCTTCTCCTCTCCTTGCTTCTAGGCCTGTACAGACTCCTGTTCATAATTGTTTTGGACGAACAGGGTGTCTCAGTCCTGACTTTATTCCAGAGATATTCAGGGTCAGCTAGGGCCCAGGTTCCTGTGTATGAGCCCTCCTACCATCTGGGCCCGCTCATACGGATAGGAGTCAGGGTGAGGATTAGGAATGCTTTAGGAGGTGAGCTGCTCCCTTTACCTTGGTGTGCAGGCCTAGTTTCTCTTCCCGTTTACTTATGGTTCAGTGTGGAGTTCCCCTCCCAAACTAGGGGGCCCTCACACTGGACAGATGAAATATTCAGGAAAGGAGCAAGGCACCAGCACCAACCAAGGCTGGAACACAACTGACCTCAACTCACAGCAACAGGATAAGTAGAGCCATGAGACCACACCCAGAACACACCTTAACCCCATAACCACTAGACTGGGGAGAGGCCAGGAAACAGGAGCATTGCACACACATGCAGAAACAACACTTGGCCCCAGGCAACTGCATACACGGCAGACGTGTCATGGCAAACTACACCGAGACACAGCCATGACACCTGCATATGCATGAGATATCGGGGCCAATCAATGTCTTTAGCAGTGGCAGCGGTCATGTATGCATACTTCACTGCCGATGCCATTGATATCCCGGCAGCAGTGACGTGCCTATAAATGGTACATCATGTGTCAGTCCAGATTGAGAAAGGAGCTCATCGCTTTAGTTTTTTTACCCCTGCACCCTGTCTTCCATAGGAGAAGGGTATCGAGTCTTAGAGTACCCCTTTAACCCCTTCCTGAAACAGTCATTATTCACCTTCTTGGCCACATTTTGCAAATCTTTCACGGTATGTGTTAATAACTTTGGAATGCTTTTACTTATCCAAGCCATTCTGAGAATGTTTTTTTCGTCACACTGTATGTCATGTTAAAGGTAATAATTATGTTTTACCTTTATTTATAAAGGTAAAAATAAATGTAAGGAAAATTTCGAAAAATTTGCTATTTTCTTAATTTTGAATTTCTGTGCTTTTAAGACGGATAGTGATACCTCATAAAATAGTTATTACCTAACATTCCCTATATGTTTACTTTATGTTGACATCATTTTGTAAATGTCATTTCATTTTTTAGGACGTTAGAAGGCTTAGAAGCAATTTTTCTAATTTTCAAGAAAATTTCCAAAACCCACTGTTGCGGAGCTTCAAGATATACCATCAATATCTCCACTTAAATCCCCTTGTAGCTAAAGAAGCAGGTCAATATCCAAGAGACCATTTCCCCAGTAACTGGACGACACACAGTTGGGAGTCAACTCACTTTACTAGGCATGCGCACCTAGTTTCAAACCCCCAACAGCCTCATTTACATACAATACATAGATTACTATTGTACAAGGAAAGGTGGGGTCAGACAATAGCAAGGGCTGATGGGAGATTGAGGGGGGACACTGCAGCTAGTTTAAACTGGTTTGGCAGTCTCCCTGGGACACCGCCCTGTTCTTGGGAAACAATGGAACAAGAAAGTGGAGAAGGGGACAGGGGGTATACAGACAGCAGAACATAAAATAATATAAAAGGGTCCATTTGTTACACTGCTCCCCTTTAACCACAAGCCAGCATACACAGTCTGATCCCCCAACGCATCGGCTTGGGGATGTCTGGGAAGTACTCACAAATCACTGTTCCAGTTCAGTTTGTCGTGATAACCCATCAGCATTGCCATTCTGTTTTTCGGGGCGGTAATGTGAATTGTAAAATCGTATGGTTGTAACGCTAAGCTCCAGCGCAACAACCAGGCATTGTCCCCTGCCACACGATTTATCCATACTAACGGGTTGTGATCCGTGAGTAATGTGAACTGCTGTCCATACAAGTAGGGTTGAAGATTCTTTAGGGCCCACACCACAGTCAGGCATTCCTTCTCTATGGCGGCGTAGCTCACTTCCCTGGGTAGAAGCTTCCGACTCAAGTAAACCACGGGATGTTCACTGCCATCTTCTCCAACTTGGCTCTATACCGCTCCCAATCCAAACATTGAAGTATCTGTGTGAACGAGGAATCTTTTAGATGGATTGGGAGCAGCGAGTACAGGACTATTAACAAGGGCCTGCTTGAGCTGTTGGAATGCCTGCTCACACTCTGGGGCCCAGACTACTTGGCGGGGACGGTTCTTTTTGGTGAGGTTAGTGAGGGGTTTGGCCAGGGTACTATAGTTTGGGACAAATTTCCGATAATAGCCCATGGTCCCTAGGAAGGCTAACACCTGCGTTTTGGTACGGGGGGGGGGTTGGCCACTGGGCTACTGCCTCTACTTTAGCGGGCTCAGGCTTTTGCTTCCCACAACCCACGCGGTGTCCTAGGTATGGTACCTCTGCCATCCCAATATGGCACTTGCTGGGCTTTAGGGTTAGGCCAGCCTCTCTGATGCAGTCTATCATGGCACTTATGTGTCTCAGATCCTCTTCCCAAGTTTTACTATAAATAGCAATGTCATCCAAGTATGCACATGCATAATCTTGGAAGCCATCAAGCAGCCGGTCCACCATACGTTGGAACGTGGCGGGGGCATTTTTCATCCCAAATGGCATGACCTTAAATTGGTAGAGACCAAACGGGGTGACAAAGGCCGACTTGGAAATGGCATCTGGCGCTAAGGGAATTTGCCAATAGCCCTTACATAAGTCGATGGTCGTGAGGTATTGACCTCTAGCTATCCTATCTAAAAGCTCGTCTATCCTGGGCATAGGGTTGGCATCAGAGACTGTTTTATCATTGAGTCTCCGGTAATCTACACAAAAGCGGGTCGAGCCATCCCGCTTTGGTACTAGAACTACCGGAGAGGCCCAAGGGCTATCCGATGCTTCTATGACCCCTAAGTGGAGCATTTCCTGAATTTCCTGTCTCATGTGCTCCCTGACAGCCTCAGGAATTCTGTAGGGCGTCTGTCTAAGGGGTTGTTGATCGGCCGTGTGTCTACCCTATGGGTAGCTAGTGTAGTGTAGCCAGGTGCGTTAGAGAATGTGGTGCCCTTTGTGGCTAACAGTTGTCGCACCTGGATACGCTCTTGAGGACTTAGTCTCTCCCCTAGCTGAACGCCATCTAGGGTCCCTAGTTTATCATGCTCCCCTAGAAGATCCGGTAGGGGAAGATTCTCAAAGTCGTCAGAGGCGGGCGCACATATGGCGGCCACATCCTCTGTTCTCTCATAGTAGGGTTTGAGCATATTCACGTGAAGCATGCGTCTCCCCCCACTACCAGAGCACGGGCCAATCACGTAATTGGTGTCGCACCTCTGCTCCACCACTTGGTATGGGCCCTGCCAGGCGGCCTGGAGCTTGTCATGGCGCACAGGTTTCAAAATCAACACCTTTTTGCCAATCCGAAAGCTCCGTTCCCTGGCACCTCTGTCATACCATCGGCGCTGACGGGTCTGCGCCGCCTGGAGGTTAGTATGCACTTTGAGTCAATTCCTCCAAGCGGTCACGAAACTCCAGCACATAGGGTATGACAGGGGTACCATCCTCACCTACTGCTCCCTCCCAGTGTTCCTGGATTAAATCTAGGGGACCTATAACTCTCCGTCCAAACAGTAGTTCGAACAGCGAAAACCCTGTTGATTCCTGCGGCACTTCCCTGTAAGCAAAAAGGAGGTGTGTAGGAATTTTTCCCAGTCCCGACGGGTGTCAGTAAAGGTGCTAAGCATCTGTTTTAAGGTGCCATTAAATCTTTCACACAAGCCATTCGTCTGGGGGTGGTAAGGTGAACTAATGATGGATTTGATGCCGTACAGTTTCCACAGCTGTTGGGTAACTTCTACAGTGAACTGAGTGCCCAAATCCGAGACTATCTCTCTGGGAAAACTTATCCGAGAGAAGGCTCGCATCAATGCCTCCGCCACTGTCTCTGCCTGAATATTAGTCAGAGCCACAGCTTCTGGATACCGTGTTGCATAATCCACTATAATTAAAATATACCTTTTGCCTGACGAGCTGGGTTTGGCCAACGGTCCTATAATATCTACCGCTACCTGTCCGAATGGTTCTTCGATGATGGGTAGAGGTTGCAACTTAGCTTTGCGGCGATCCCCTCTTTTACCTACTCGTTGGCAATTGTCGCATGTTTGACAGTACTGCCTAACATCTTTAGAGATGCCAGGCCAAAAAAAGTGTGGGTAAGCCTGTATCTGGTGCGGCTAACCCCTAAGTGTCCTGCCAGGGGGATATCATGCGCGACCTGTAATAACTCCCTCCTGTACTTCTGTGGGACTACTAGCTTTTGGGTGGAGATAGGTGGGGATCCTGCTGTGACCCTTTCAGAGTCCCGGTACAATAAACCCTGCTGCCAAAAATATCTCTCTCCTTCTATTCCGGCCTGGGCCTGGTTAACTTTATCCCTATAAACCTGCAACGTAGGGTCACTAAGGGTTTCCTGCCCAAATGCTGCGGGGGTATCCCAGGGGAAGATTCTCAAAGTCATCAGAGGCGGGCGCACATATGGCGGCCACATCCTCTGTTCTCTCATAGTAGGGTTTGAGCATATTCACGTGAAGCATGCGTCTCCCCCCACTACCAGAGCACGGGCCAATCACGTAATTGGTGTCGCACCTCTGCTCCACCACTTGGTATGGGCCCTGCCAGGCGGCCTGGAGCTTGTCATGGCGCACAGGTTTCAAAATCAACACCTTTTTGCCAATCCGAAAGCTCCGTTCCCTGGCACCTCTGTCATACCATCGGCGCTGACGGGTCTGCGCCGCCTGGAGGTTAGTATGCACTTTGAGTCAATTCCTCCAAGCGGTCACGAAACTCCAGCACATAGGGTATGACAGGGGTACCATCCTCACCTACTGCTCCCTCCCAGTGTTCCTGGATTAAATCTAGGGGACCTATAACTCTCCGTCCAAACAGTAGTTCGAACAGCGAAAACCCTGTTGATTCCTGCGGCACTTCCCTGTAAGCAAAAAGGAGGTGTGTAGGAATTTTTCCCAGTCCCGACGGGTGTCAGTAAAGGTGCTAAGCATCTGTTTTAAGGTGCCATTAAATCTTTCACACAAGCCATTCGTCTGGGGGTGGTAAGGTGAACTAAAGATGGATTTGATGCCGCACAGTTTCCACAGCTGTTGGGTAACTTCTACAGTGAACTGAGTGCCCAAATCCGAGACTATCTCTCTGGGAAAACCCATCCGAGAGAAGGCTCGCATCAATGCCTCCGCCACTGTCTCTGCCTGAATATTAGTCAGAGCCACAGCTTCTGGATACCGTGTTGCATAATCCACTATAGTTAAAATATACCTTTTGCCTGACGAGCTGGGTTTGGCCAACGGTCCTATAATATCTACCGCTACCTGTCCGAATGGTTCTTCGATGATGGGTAGAGCTTGCAACTTAGCTTTGCGGCGATCCCCTCTTTTACCTACTCGTTGGCAATTGTCGCATGTTTGACAGTACTGCCTAACATCTTTAGAGATGCCAGGCCAAAAAAAGTGTGGGTAAGCCTGTATCTGGTGCGGCTAACCCCTAAGTGTCCTGCCAGGGGGATATCATGCGCGACCTGTAATAACTCCCTCCTGTACTTCTGTGGGACTACTAGCTTTCGGGTGGAGATAGGTGGGGACCCTGCTGTGACCCTTTCAGAGTCCCGGTACAATAAACCCTGCTGCCAAAAATATCTCTCTCCTTCTATTCCGGCCTGGGCCTGGTTAACTTTATCCCTATAAACCTGCAACGTAGGGTCACTAAGGGTTTCCTGCCCAAATGCTGCGGGGGTATCCCAGGGGAAGATTCTCAAAGTCGTCAGAGGCGGGCGCACATATGGCGGCCACATCCTCTGTTCTCTCATAGTAGGGTTTGAGCATATTCACGTGAAGCATGCGTCTCCCCCCACTACCAGAGCACGGGCCAATCACGTAATTGGTGTCGCACCTCTGCTCCACCACTTGGTATGGGCCCTGCCAGGCGGCCTGGAGCTTGTCATGGCACACAGGTTTCAAAATCAACACCTTTTTGCCAATCCGAAAGCTCCGTTCCCTGGCACCTCTGTCATACCATCGGCGCTGACGGGTCTGCGCCGCCTGGAGGTTAGTATGCACTTTGAGTCAATTCCTCCAAGCGGTCACGAAACTCCAGCACATAGGGTATGACAGGGGTACCATCCTCACCTACTGCTCCCTCCCAGTGTTCCTGGATTAAATCTAGGGGACCTATAACTCTCCGTCCAAACAGTAGTTCGAACAGCGAAAACCCTGTTGATTCCTGCGGCACTTCCCTGTAAGCAAAAAGGAGGTGTGTAGGAATTTTTCCCAGTCCCGACGGGTGTCAGTAAAGGTGCTAAGCATCTGTTTTAAGGTGCCATTAAATCTTTCACACAAGCCATTCGTCTGGGGGTGGTAAGGTGAACTAAAGATGGATTTGATGCCGCACAGTTTCCACAGCTGTTGGGTAACTTCTACAGTGAACTGAGTGCCCAAATCCGAGACTATCTCTCTGGGAAAACCCATCCGAGAGAAGGCTCGCATCAATGCCTCCGCCACTGTCTCTGCCTGAATATTAGTCAGAGCCACAGCTTCTGGATACCGTGTTGCATAATCCACTATAGTTAAAATATACCTTTTGCCTGACGAGCTGGGTTTGGCCAACGGTCCTATAATATCTACCGCTACCTGTCCGAATGGTTCTTCGATGATGGGTAGAGGTTGCAACTTAGCTTTGCGGCGATCCCCTCTTTTACCTACTCGTTGGCAATTGTCGCATGTTTGACAGTACTGCCTAACATCTTTAGAGATGCCAGGCCAAAAAAAGTGTGGGTAAGCCTGTATCTGGTGCGGCTAACCCCTAAGTGTCCTGCCAGGGGGATATCATGCGCGACCTGTAATAACTCCCTCCTGTACTTCTGTGGGACTACTAGCTTTCGGGTGGACCCTGCTGTGACCCTTTCAGAGTCCCGGTACAATAAACCCTGCTGCCAAAAATATCTCTCTCCTTCTATTCCGGCCTGGGCCTGGTTAACTTTATCCCTATAAACCTGCAACGTAGGGTCACTAAGGGTTTCCTGCCCAAATGCTGCGGGGGTATCCCAGGGGATAGGGTGAACTTTTTGGGGAAGGATTCTTACCTGGACCTCAGAGTGTGCCGGGTTGTTCAGGGAGTGGGCCTGTGACCTGGTGGTAACGGGATAGGTCTCGTTGGTACCCTGGAAAGGTACAAAAGCGGAAGTCATCGGGCCAAGATCATTTCCCAGCAAAACATCAGCGGGTAGGCCTTTTATCAACCCAACATTAACCATTCCTGCCCCCACACCCCAATGTAGATGTACCCTGGCTGAGGGTAATTTGTGGATGGTCCCTCCCGCCACCCGTACAGCTACAGAACCCCCAGTGCGGTCGTTCTCTGGAACCAGATGTCATCGCACCAGGGTGAGGGTGGCACCGGAATCGCGCAGCTCCTGGGTCTCCTTGCCGTTGAGGATAACCATCTGCCTGTGATGCTGTCGATTATCAGTCTCCGCCTGTATTGGGCCTGCCTCGTGTAGAACACTCCAGTGTTCCTCTGGATACTGTGCTCTGATGTTAAGCGGGACAGCCTCTGTATGGTAGTAGTGGGCGGCTGCCCGCGCTGGAGAAGGTGGACCTGGACGGATCCATGCAGCCTGGTTTTGGTTATGGGTACAGTCCCTCTGATAATGCCCAAACTTTTTGCAGGCATGGCACTGTATGGTGCTGCAATTAGGGTATCTGTTTGCTGGGATACTAGGCAGGAGCCCTGAGCGTTGTGGTGCTGGTGGCCCAGGGGGTATTGGTCTGGTATTGGGTCTGAAGCTTACCCTGGATTGTCTGCGGGCATCCTGGTAGTCATCTGCCTGTCCCGCTGCATCGGATAGAGTGGTAGGTTTCCGGTCCCTTACCCACTCCTGCACTTCTGGATTTAGTCCATTGAAAAATTGTTCCAGTAGAACCAGCTTGGTAATTTCCTCTGCTGAAAAAGCTTGGCTGGCCTGTAGCCAGGCTAGGGCTGCCCTCTGCATGCAGCAGGCCCACTCTTTGTATGAGTCTTTTTCCTGTTTTTTAGTGTCCCTGAATCGTCTCCTGTATGCTTCTGGGGTGATGGCATATCTTGCCAAAATTACCTCTTTCACCCGGTTATAGTCTGCAATCTCCTTGTCAGGTACAGCTCTATATGCCTCTGCTGCACGGCCAGAGAGCTTACCAGCGAGGATCCGTACCCAGTCTGCTGGGGGTGCCTGGTGTAGCCTGCACTGCCGTTCAAAGTCTTGCAGGAAGCCGTTGATCTCATCCTCGGCTTCCACAAAAGATTTTTAATGCATCATGCGGTACCTTGACTTTGGGTTCAGGAACCGGAGTACTAGTTAGCGATCTTTCCAATGCCCGCTGCTCTGCTATCCAGAGTTGGTTCTCTCTCTCTTCCCTTGCAGTGATCAAGCCATCCACCTGGTTCATGGTGGCCTGTACCAGCTCTATGGAGGGATTCTCTCCATAAAATGCTAGCCTGCGTTTCACCTCTCTGTCGAACTCTGACTCTCTGGTTTCTGTAGCCATACTGCGTGCCCGGTCTCCCTCGGTCAGTTCAGCAATTAGCACGGCACGGCCTTCGTTTTATTGCTGGCTATCTGCCCTCTCGCTTCCAGCAATTCCTTTAATGTTGTCCATTTTAATCCAGCATAGTTCGTCTCCATTCACAGTTCCATTAAACGACCTGTTATCTGCACGAACCGCTGCTGCTTTCTTCTGCTGCAAGGCTTGTATCCCACTGCTGCCACCAATTGTTGCGGAGCTTCAAGATATACCATCAATATCTCCACTTAAATCCCCTTGTAGCTGAAGAAGCAGGTCAATATCCAAGAGACCATTTCCCCAGTAACTGGACGACACACAGTTGGGAGTCAACTCACTTTACTAGGCATGCGCACCTGGTTTTAAACCCCCAACAGCCTCATTTACATACAATACATAGATTACTATTGTACAAGGAAAGGTGGGGTCAGACAATAGCAAGGGCTGATGGGAGATTGAGGGGGGACACTGCAGCTAGTTTAAACAGGTTTGGCAGTGTCCCTGGGACACTGCCCTGATCTTGGGAAACAATGGAACAAGAAAGTGGGGAAGGGGAAAGGGGGTATACAGACAGCGGAACATAAAATAATATAAAAAGGTCCATCCTTTACACCCACTTTTTAAGGACCAATTCAGTTATGAAGTCACTTTGTGGGGCTTACATAGTAGAAACCACCCATAAATGTAGTTTTGAAAACTACACTCCACAAATTATACAAAACTGATTTTAAAAACTTTGTTAAGCCTTCTCAAATTTCACAAGAATGAAAGGAAAATGGAGGTGAATTTTTTTTTTTTTTTAGATTTTCCATTTCAATCCATTTTTTCCTGTAAGGCAGCAAAGGTTAATAGCAAAACAAACCTCAATGTTAATTACTCTGATTCTGCAGTTCACAGAAACACCCCAGATATGGTCGTAAACTGCTGAATGGGCACACTAGGCAAAGAAAGGATGACGTGCTATATGGTTTTTGGAGGGCAGATTTTTGCTGGAATGGTTTTTGGGCACCATGTTGCATTTGAAGAGACCCCGAGGTACCCCTACCATAGAAAGACCCAAAAAGTGACCATATTTTGGAAACTACACTCCCCAATTATGTTTTCAAGGAGTTTAGTGAGCACTTTGACCCAACAGGCGTTTCATAGAATTTAGAAACACTTGGTGGTGAACATGAAATCGTTAATTTCTAACGATTTTTGTTTTCCCTTAGTCCTAACAGCAGCACAGATGGGGTTAACTGCCCCCCGTGGACTGGTAGGACCGGCAGAATTTTTAATGAGCCCAAAGACCTAAACCAATAAAAGAACTCCAGCTCCCTTAAAGGGAGGGGTTCATCCCCCAGCCCACCGTGTATGTCACAAGAAAAAAAGTACTTTAGGGCGGGAAATTTGTGTGCTGCTGTTAGGACTAAGGGAAAACAAATTATCGTTAGAAATTAACGATTCCCTTACGTCCTACCAGCAGCACAGATGGGGAGATAGCAAGAAGAATCCCCTAGGGAGGGTCCTCATGCTCGGCAGAAGTAAGGAGTCTGTCTGCCCAAAGGCCGAGAACTCAGATATCCTACCATCGATCCTATAATGGGAGATGAAGGTAGACTCCGAGCTCCAGGAAGCTGCCTTGCAGATCAACTCTAGGGGGAGAAGATTTCTTTCCGCCACAGAGGTAGCTACGGCCCTTGTAGAATGGGCCCTCACAAACTCCGGAGGATCTAAGGCTTGGGAAATGAAGGCTTCCCTAATGGCTTCCTTAACCCAGCGACTAATGGTCGTCTTAGACGCTTTACGGCCTTTTGACTTACCGGCAAACAGGATAAAGAGATTTTCATCCATCCTGAACTCTTTGGATCTATCCACATAGATCTGAAGGCATCTAGCTATGTCCAGTGGATGTCGGACAGGAGCATCTGGGGAGGAGGCAGAGAGTAATACAGGAAGAGAGACTACCTGATTAATATTTTGAAAGGTGGAAACCTTAGGTCTAAAGTAAGGTAGAAATTTCAAAAGGACCCTATCTTGTAAAAACATGGTATAAGGGTATAACGCGGAGAAAGCTTGAAGCTCCGAAACTCTTTTGGCCGAAGTTATGGCCAGAAGAAAAACCATCTTAAGTGTTAAGAGTTTAAAACTTGCCTCCTCCAAGGGTTCAAAGGGGGGAGATGCTAGCCCCCTAAGAACAACTGACAAATCCCATTGAGGAACGGGTCTCAGTATTGTAGGCTTCAATCTTTCCGCTCCTTTAAGGAAGCGCTTGATGAGCGGGTCCCGAGAATATGGTCTGTTAAGACAGGCCGAGATGGCAAACACTTGGACCTTCAGGGTAGAAGGGGAGAGACCTCTGTCTATCCCATCCTGAAGGAACTGTAGGATCGCTGCGAGGGGCGGATCTGCAAACGCAACCTGATTGGAGCTACACCAAGAGGTGAAGATCCTCATAATCCGGGAGTAGGCCTTTCTGGTAGACTCTGCTCTGGAATGCGATAATGTTCTCAGGACCGACTCAGAGAGCCCTTCTACTCTGGGAAGGGACTGGTCAACCTCCAGGCTGTCAGGTTGAATCTGTGCAGATCTGGGCAGAGATGAGTGTCCCACGACACCAGGGTCTGCTCCGGGGGGAGTCTCCAATATTGTCCCCGACTCATCTGAATGAGCTGGGTAAACCAGGATCTCCTGGGCCAAAACGGTATGATGGCTATTACCGAGGCCTGATCCTGACGGATTTTCATCAATACCCTCGGAATCATGGAAAAGGGAGGGAAGATGTACGCCAGCCTGAACCTCCACGGTATTGTCAGAGCATCTATCGCCAGGGGGTTGTCCTCCCTGTAAAGGGAACAGAACCTCTGTACCTTGGCGTTGAACTTGGTTGCCATGAGATCCACCTCTGGCATCCCCCACCTGAGGACTAATTGTTTGAAGATCTCCGGATGTAATGACCATTCCATGGTCGGTAGGCCGCGACTTAGACGGTCCGCGATGACATTGAGGGAGCCTCTGATGTGAGTGGCGGATAGATGGGATAGGTTCAGCTCTGCCCACCGAAGAATTACCCCAATCTCTAAAAGAAGGGGTACGGATCTTGTGCCTCCCTGCTTGTTTATATATAGCACGGCAGTCATATTGTCTGACTGGACTTTCACTGCTTTGCCCCGAATCCGAGGGGCGAAGTGAAGGAGGGCTAGCCGGATAGCACGCATCTCGCGGAGGTTTGAAGAAAGATGCCGCTCCTGAGGAGACCAGGATCCCCGAACTGGGGACCCGTCTAGATGAGCGCCCCAGCCTACAAGGAACGCGTCCGTGGTCAATATGAGCCAAGCTGGTTGGGTCATAGACTTCCCTTCTGGTAGATGGAACCACCATCTGAGGGAATTCCGGGTTTGGTTGGATAGGGAGCACAGGGAATCTAGCCCCTTGGGGCTGCCGTTCCATTTGCTTAAGACCTCCGATTGAAGAGGTCGGAGGTGCCATAAAGCCCAAGGGACTGCATCCGCAGCCGCTGACATGGGCCCCTGTCATGGTCTTACCTTCTTGCCGTTCTCCTTCGTTTGACATGTGCTGGCGGCCATCTTGGTTTCTGGGTTTCTTGTAGCCTCCCACCCTGCGGCTTCTCCTTCCCACTGGGAGGAGCTGGATGCCTAGCTCACATATATAGGAGGTCTGTGGCTTCAGTTCCTTGCTTGGTTCTCCTGTGTTCACATGCTTCTAAGACTGCTGCTGCTTCTGGTTCCTGATCCTGGCCTCGTCTGACTACCCCGCTGGTTCCTGATCCTGGCTTCGTCTGACTACCCTGCTGGTTCCTGATCCAGGCTTCGTCTGACTACCCTTCTGGTTCCTTACCTCTGGCTACGCAAGACCCTGCTTCGGTTTAGCCATCCGTTTGGACTTTTGCTTACAGCATTGATTTTCAATAAAGCCTTCTTATTTCCACTTATCTCTTGTTGTACGTCTGGTTCATGGTTCCATGACATTAGGACCAAGCCATGAATTCTGATGGTACAGGGCCATCCTCGCTACCTACGCTGGTTGCCAGACTTGATCAGCAGGATCACCTGTTGGGTCGGTTCGCTGTGGCGTTGCAAACCCTGCTTGAACGCACGGCTCATTTCGCTTCCGTTGCCGATGGGTCGGTTGTCGCTCCTGGGTCCGCTCCTACTGCCGCTCCGGTTGTTGCGCCAGAGTCTACCCTGACACCTGTTGCTGCGCCTGCGGTGTCTCGGGGTATGACCGGTTCTGCCCCCCTTCCACAGCGCTTTGGGGGAGAGCCAACTCAGTGCCGAGGTTTCCTTAACCAGGTGGGCATTTATTTCGAGTTGCTGCCACATGCCTTTCCTACTGAGAGATCAAAGGTGGGCTTCTTGATCTCGCTGCTCTCGGACAAGGCCTTGGCCTGGGCCAGCCCTTTATGGGAGAACAACAATCCGGTGGTTGCCGAGTTTTCCGGTTTTGTTGCTTCTCTTCGGAAGGTATTCGATGTGCCGGCTCGTGCTGCCTCTGCTGCGAAGCTCCTTATGTCCATCAGACAGGGTTCACGATCCGTAGCTGAATACGCCATTGAGTTTCGTACCCTGGCAGCAGAGGTGGGCTGGAATAATGAGGCTCTGGTCGCTGCTTTCTCTCATGGTCTCTCGGATGCCTTGAAGGATGAGGTTGCAGCTAAGGACCTACCAGTGGAGCTCGAGTCTCTTATTTCTTTCCTGATTTTGATTGACACCAGACTCAGGGAGAGACCTTCCTTTAAGGAGAGCCTGCGGAGGTCTTCTAACAGATTGGCGCCTACGTTTGCTGTCCCACCCGTGCCTCCCTCTCCTCCCACGCCTCCTGGGGATGACTTGTCTGGGGGTGAACCCATGCAGCTGGGGTTTGCTCGCCTGTCCGAGGGGGAGAGGGTACTCCGGAGACGCGAGGGCCGATGCATGTACTGTGGTCTCGGTGGGCATTTTCGGTTGGCATGTCCGAACCGTCCGGGAAACGCTCGCACCTGAGATCCTGTCGGGGGCAGATCTTGGGTGGAGTCTCCTCGTCCCCGGTTTCCCGTGTTGACAAACCACTGATCACTGTTGTCCTCTCCTGGGTCGGGGGCTCGGTGACGACCCAGGCGTTGGTGGACTCTGGTGCTGGTGGTTTGTTCATTGATAGTGTGTTCGCTGCCGCCAATTCCATTCCTCTGCAGCCTCGAGGTTCCCCACTGGCTCTTGAGGCGATAGACGGCAGACCCCTTCTGCCGCCACACGTGACTCATGAGACCCTTCCAGTGGGGATAGCCATTGGTGCCGTTCACAGAGAGTCGGTCTGTCTCCAGGTTATTTCGTCTCCACACTACTCGGTGGTCTTGGGGTACCCCTGGCTCCAGAAGCATAATCCGACTTTCGATTGGAGATCGGCCGAGATCCTCTCGTGGTCACCGCAGTGTGGGGCTAGTTGCATCCATGGGCCTGTCAAGTTGCTGTGTACTTCCTCGGACTCTCTGTTGCCTCCTGAATACGAAGAGTACCGGGATGAATTCGATAAGGTGCGCGCGGTTGCCCTACCTCCGCACCGCCCATACGATTGTGCCATAGAGTTACAATCTGGTGCCGTTCCTCCTCGTGGCAAAGTCTATCCACTGTCGGTAGCGGAGAATGAGGCCATGGAGGAGTACGTGAGGGAGGCGCTTTCACGCGGACACATTCGCAAATCCTCGTCCCCGGCAGGGGCTGGATTTTTCTTTGTGAAAAAGAAGGGCGGTGAGTTGAGGCCTTGCATCGATTACAGGGGTCTCAATCGCATCACGATCAAGAACGTTTACCCGATACCCTTGATTTCTGAGCTGTTCGATCGCCTCAAAGGGGCCACGGTCTTTACCAAACTCGACCTGAGGGCGGCATATAACCTGGTAAGGATCAAGGCGGGCGATGAGTGGAAGACCGCGTTTAACACCAGGACCGGTCATTATGAATCCTTGGTTATGCCCTTTGGGTTGTGCAATGCGCCCGCAGTCTTCCAGGAATTCATCAACGATGTTTTCCGTGACCTGTTGCAGCAGTGTGTGGTGGTCTATTTGGATGACATCTTGGTATATTCTGAATCCATGGAGGCCCACATTATGGATGTCAGACGAGTGTTGCAACGGTTACGAGAGAACAGGCTGTTCGGTAAGCTTGAGAAATGCGAATTTCACCGATCCCAGGTAACCTTCTTAGGTTACATCATTTCCGCTGAGGGGTTCTCCATGGATCCTGAGAAGGTTTCGGCTGTCTTACAGTGGCCCCAGCCCAGTGGTCTCCGTGCCCTGCAGCGCTTTTTGGGCTTCGCCAATTATTATCGGAAGTTCATCAGGGACTTTTCTATGCTAGCCAAGCCTCTCACGGATCTGACCAGGAAGGGCAGTAATTTCCAGGTCTGGCCGCTCGAGGCCATCCGAGCTTTTGAGGCTCTAAAGTCCGCCTTTGTGTCGGCTCCGATTCTGTCGCATCCCAACCCTGGGTTGCCCTTTGTCCTCGAGGTGGACGCGTCTGAGACGGGAGTAGGCGCCCTTCTGTCTCAGCGTAGAACACCAGAGGGTCCTCTGCTTCCTTGTGGGTTTTACTCCCGGAAACTGTCTTCCGCGGAGTGCAACTATCAGATTGGTGACAGGGAGTTATTGGCCATCGTGCAGGCCCTTAAAGAATGGAGGCACTTGCTCGAGGGTTCGGTGGTTCCGGTTCTCATCCTGACGGACCACAAGAATCTGACCTACCTTTCTGAGGCCAAGAGATTGACACCACGTCAGGCCAGATGGGCTCTGTTCTTGTCACGTTTTAATTACGTGGTCTCCTACCTACCCGGTTCCAAGAACATCAGAGCGGATGCCTTATCACGGCAGTACTCCGAGCTGTCCGGGGAGGAGTCGATTCCGACTTCGGTCATACCTCCGAATCAGATCCTGGCCGCCATTCGCACCAGCCTGACCTCTCCCCTGGGTGAGCAGATTTTGGCGGCTCAATCTGGTGCTCCCTCTGGGAGACCCAACGACAGATGTTTTGTGCCTGAGGAGTTGTGCACCCGGTTGTTGCGAACCTACCATAACTCCAAGGCCGCGGGGCATCCTGGAAAGAATCAGCTGTCCTGGGCTGTTTCACGTCTGTTCTGGTGGCCTTCTCTACGTTCCGACATCGCCGCATATGTAGCGGCATGCTCCGTTTGTGCCCAGAGTAAGTCCCCTCGGCACCTTCCGTTGGGCCTTTTGCAACCCATAGCCACCGGGGAGCGCCCATGGTCACACCTGGGGATGGATTTCATTGTGGACCTCCCTGCATCCCGAGGCCATACAGTCATTCTCATGATTGTGGATCGGTTTTCCAAAATGTGCCACTGTGTTCCTCTCAAGAAGTTACCCTCTGCACAAGAGTTGGCCACGATTTTCGCCAGGGAGGTCTTCCGGTTGCACGGTTTGCCCAAGGAGATTGTGTCGGATCGGGGGAGTCAGTTTGTGTCCAGGTTCTGGCGCGCCTTTTGTTCCCAGTTGGGGATTCATCTCTCTTTCTCCTCGGCCTACCACCCTCAGTCCAATGGGGCCGCAGAACGATCCAATCAGGCCTTGGAGCAATTCCTTCGTTGCTATGTCTCCGATCACCAAGACAATTGGGTTGACCTCCTGCCTTGGGCTGAGTTTGCCAGGAACACGGCGGTGAACTCTTCCTCTGGGACGTCTCCCTTCATGGCCAATTATGGGTTCCAACCTGCCGTGTTACTGGAGGTATTCTCTCCCCAGGATATTCCGGCTGTGGAGGATCACCTTTCCGTCCTACGTGCTTCTTGGGTACAGATCCAGAGGTCCCTTGAGGTCTCTGCGCAGCGCCAGAGACTCCAGGCTGATCGCAGACGAGCGCCCGCTCCTTCCTACCAGGTCGGAGACCGTGTATGGTTGTCCACCCGCAACCTCAACCTTCGAGTGCCCACTCCCAAGCTGGCGCCTCGCTTTGTTGGTCCCTTCCGAGTGCTTCGCAGGGTAAACCCGGTAGCCTATGCCCTTGCGCTTCCTCCTGGCATGCGGATCTCCAACGTGTTTCATGTCTCCCTGTTGAAGCTATTGGTGTGTAATTGTTTCACTTCCTCGGTTCCTCGGCCTCGTCCGGTCCAAGTGGGCAATCGTGAGGAGTATGAGGTGAGCAATATCCTGGACTCACGCCTGGTCCGCGGTCGGTTGCAGTTTTTGGTCCATTGGCGTGGTTATGGTCCAGAGGAGCGTTCCTGGGTTCCCTCCGCAGATGTCCATGCTCCTGCTTTGCTCCGAGCCTTCCACGCACGCTTCCCTCAGAAACCGTTCCTTACTCCGCGGAGGAGGGGCCCTTGAGGGGGAGGTACTGTCATGGTCTTACCTTCTTGCCATTCTCCTTCGTTTGACATGTGCTGGCGGCCATCTTGGTTTCTGGGTTTCTTGTAGCCTCCCACCCTGCGGCTTCTCCTTCCCACTGGGAGGAGCTGGATGCCTAGCTCACATATATAGGAGGTCTGTGGCTTCAGTTCCTTGCTTGGTCCTCCTGTGTTCACATGCTTCTAAGACTGCTGCTGCTTCTGGTTCCTGATCCTGGCCTCGTCTGACTACCCCGCTGGTTCCTGATCCTGGCTTCGTCTGACTACCCTGCTGGTTCCTGATCCAGGCTTCGTCTGACTACCCTTCTGGTTCCTGACCTCTGGCTACGCAAGACCCTGCTTCGGTTTAGCCATCCGTTTGGACTTTTGCTTACAGCATTGATTTTCAATAAAGCCTTCTTATTTCCACTTATCTCTTGTTGTACGTCTGGTTCATGGTTCCATGACAGCCCCACCATCTTCATGAGGGTCCGTATGGAGACTCGTCGTGGTACATAAAGGAACCTTGCTAGGTCCTGAATCCGCATTCTTCTTTCCGGTTTCAACTGGAGGGACATCTGCAGAGAGTCGATTATGAATCCCAGATAATGGATAGAAGTCGAAGGGCTCACGTTCGACTTCGACCAGTTGACCATCCAGCCTAGGCGGAGCAGAAAAGAAATTGCGACATGAAGATGGTGGGAAAGTAGCGGGACTGAAGGGGCTAGAAGAAGCCAGTCGTCCAGGTAAAGGACAATGGTCAGACCTTGGAGTCTCAATGCTGCCACAACCGATACTACCACCTTGGTGAAGATCAGGGGGGCAGACGAGATTCCGAAGGGAAGGGCGGCAAACTGGAAATGTTTGCACACTCCTGATATCTGGACCGCGATCCTGAGAAACTTCCGGGAGGAAGGATGGATCGGGATGTGGAGGTAAGCATCTTTGAGGTCCAGAGTAGCCATCACATCCCCAGGCTTGAGGAGGTGGCTGACTGATCTTATGGTTTCCATGCGGAACCTGGTCCTCCTTATGAAACGATTGAGAAATCTCAAATCTATAATCATCCGAAGATCTCCTGTCTTTTTGTGTACCAGGAAAACTGGAGAATAAATCACTAGACCCTTCTCCCCTGCCGGTACCTCCTCCAGGGCTCCCTTGGAAAGGTAGTCTTGGATATAGGCTTCCAAGACCCTTTGCCTGGTTGGCAAAAAACTGCGTGTGGCAATGAATCTTCCTGGGGGGGGGGGGAGATATAAGGTCTATTAGATAGCCGACGGCTACTATATTTTGGACCCAGGGGTCCCGGATTTCCTGGGCCCATACGTGGCTGAAGTGGAGAAGACGCCCCCCCACAGAAAGGTGGGGGAGGGGTACGGGAAAATCCAGAGGCGTAACGGCAGGGATAGCAGGGTTTATCCAAGAGCCTCTGAGAGGCCCATAGTCAGGAGGGCTTTGCCTCCCTGGTGGGTTTGCGGGAACGCCTAGAAAACTTTCTAGGCGGCCCCCCCCAATCCTTACGTCCCTGCTGTCCTGGTCGGCCTCCGCGGGCTTGTCTTCCCCTGCCTCGAAAGGGCTGTTGGGGAAGGCTCTTCCCCTTTTTGTCTGATAGACCCTCCATAATGGTGTCTAGCTCAGATCCGAATAGACGGTTTGGTTCAAAGGGGAGCCCACAGAGGTTGTATTTGGACGCGTTATCCGCGTTCCACGGTTTGAGCCACAGAGGTCTCCTGGCGGCAGACACTAAAGCCATAGTCTTGGCCGCCAACTTTAATTGGAGTTGGGCTGTGTCACAGAGAAAATCCATGGCTAGGTTGACGGACTTAAAGGCAGCGAGGATATCATCCCGAGAGACACTCTGGTCAACATCCGTCTGGATCTGGTTCAGCTTGGTTCTGAGGAAGGAGGAGACCTCTGTGGCAGCAATAGAAGTCGAGGCCGAGGCTGCGGCCGCCGAGTAACCTCTTCTGAGGGTGCACTCTGCCCTCCTATCTAGGGGGTCCTGCAGGCTAGACCCATCATCTGCAGGGACCAGAGTGCGCCTGGACAACTTGGCAATCGCCATGTCCACCTTAGGAATGGAACCCCATGATTCCACTAAGGGTATAGCCATAGGAAACATTAATTTGAACTTCCTGGTAAGGACTGGGCCTTTTTCTGGCTTTTTCCACTCCGTGCGCATCACAGAGAGAAGGGTCTTATCTGCCCTAAAGACCCGCTGGGTCCGGCAGGCGGGATCGGAAGACTCCCCTACGTCAACATCATGGTCCCCCGACCTGATGGACCTTAGAAGCTTCTGGGTCTTTTCCGGCGGAAAGAAGCCAGAAGTCGCTTCTTCCTCATCCGAGGAAGATGACCCCACAGAAAGGGGCATAGGCCTATCGGTGGGGGCGGGCACCTCCATAGGTATATGGGAGGGAACGGGTAGTCTCTCGTTAAGGAGACTTACGACCCCCTTGATGGAGTCGTCGACATAAGTCTTAGCCCACTGGTACATATCCTGCATTGAAGGCTCAGTAGCAGTGGCGGAACGACAGCTGTTACATCTGGAAAATGGGCAGCTGTCCTCAAGAGGCGTATTGCAATCATAGCAAGCCAGGTGTCTCCTCTTGGTGGCTGATTTCCGTGGCTGATCGGGCTCTGCAGGAGAGGCCATAGCTACAAGGAAACAAAAAGGAGAGGAATTTTAAACATCATAAAAAAATGGAAATAAAGAAAAAACCCTCCAGATTAGCACGAACCAGAGGAGAGAGCAAAGATAGCTGTTAAGCAAAAAAGACCGGTCTGAAGACAATGTCTCACAAATGACAGGAGACTCTGGAGCTAGCTTGTTAAAGCAGCGCAACCAGAGACCGACTGAGGGAATCAGGGAGCTTAAATAGGATAGCTCCGCCCAGGGGAGTGGTGAAGCTCAGGGCTAAACCTCCCCCTGAAAACAGCCATACGAACACAGCCTTCCCTTGTTAGAAAGGGGAAAAGAAGGCCTAAGCCTAAGTGAGAGTGTCCCCCACATCCCTATTCCCCCCTGCGCAAGAAAAACAACAGCCGAAAAACCCGTTCGGCAGACGCCGGGGAAACCGGAAGTGACGTCGCGGCTAGGGCCGCGTCACTTCCGGTTATGGCGGCGCCCAGGCAAACTTTCTCAGCGGAGCGCTGCTGGCTATCGCAGGGGAGAAGACGGAGGGACGACATGTGAGCATGGAAACCACACTGCAATGGGGCGCAAAAAAATAAGCGCATCCCCATAAGGGACTAAAGGAGACCTTCTCAGGTCACACGGTAACGTCCCAAAACACCCTGTCTAAAATAAATAAACCAGGGAGAAGACTCGCCAGTCCACCTGTCCAAAGGACAGAAAAAAACACGGTGGGCTGGGGGATGAACCCCTCCCTTTAAGGGAGCTGGAGTTCTTTTATTGGTTTAGGTCTTTGGGCTCATTAAAAATTCCGCCGGTCCTACCAGTCCACGGGGGGCAGTTAACCCCATCTGTGCTGCTGGTAGGACGTAAGGGAACATTAAATTTTTACAAGAAAATGTCATTTTAGGCCCAGATTTTCAATTTTTAAGGGGTTACAAGAGAAAAGGGACACCATAATTTGTTACCCATTTCTTCCTGAATATGGCAACACCCCTATATGTGGTTGTAAACTGCTGTCTGGGCACACTGCAGAGTCCAGCAGAGAAAGAGCACCATGTGCATTTAAAGCCTAGATTGGTGATTTATATAGCAGTGGCCAACTCCAGAGGCTCTGAGGTAAAATATAAAAAAGAAAGCCCCAAGAAGTGACCTAATTGTAGAAACCACACCCCTCACAGTATGTAGTAAGTGGTGTAGTGAACATTTTGACACCACAGGTGTTTTGAAAAAATTCATTCAAAAGCAGAAGTGCAAAGTGAAAATGTTTAATTTTTACACAGATATGCCATCTCAGTGCCCAGCATATGCCAGAGTGAAAAGCAAGCCCTCCTATTATTATGCCGTGCTTCCTTGTTTTATAAACACCCTACATGTGGCCCTAATCTTTTGCCTGGACATACCATAAGGCTCAGGAGTAAAAGAGCACCATGCACATGTGAGGGCCAATGTGGTGATTTACGCATCTCGTGCTGAGAACTGTAGAGGTGCTGGGGTGAAATAATAAATGGAACCCCCGAGATCCCACTTTACAAGTGACCACCTCCACTAAACATTTCCTGTAGCTGCAAATAAGATACATTCATTGTTAAGGAGGAATTTTGGACCACTTGTCCCTTATATTTCTGGGATTCCATGCGCACAGCCCTGTTCAGATCATGCCACAGTGTCTCAAACGGGTTAAAGGGTGTTCTGCAGAGAATTCTAAAAAAGTGCCAGAACATTGCAAAAATAATATGTTTTACTCTATCCCCGACTGGAAATAGCTGGAAAGGCTGCTCAGCCAATCACTGGCCTTAGCGGTGAACCGCCTCAGCCGCTGATTGGCCAAGAGGGCCTTTCATAATGTTTCAGGCTGGGACAAAAAGTGCAGAGCAGAGCAAGGGATCAGTGGAGGGGAGTAAAGCTGCTTTGTTACTTGTTACACTTTCTGGCAGTTTTTTAATTTATTTTAAAAACCTTCTCGAACACCCCTTTTAACTCTGTTTAGATGCTGTGGCATGACCTGAAGAGGGCTGTGCATACAAGGTATATTTTTGGGTCCATGGTGTTTTTCAAAATGCAGCATGTTCTAGGTGTTTTTTTCCTATTGTAGGCAATTTCCCTTGGGAAATTGCCTTGAAAAACAGCAGAAAAAAATCCCACACTAAGTCCTAATGCACACGACCGTTGTGTGCATCCGCGTCAGTTCAGTAATTTTTCACAGTTTAGCGGAGATCCCATTCATTTCTATGGAGCTGTGAAAAAAACTGATAGTCCTCAGTTTTTTCTCAGCGTCCGTGATCCGCGATTTCAGTCCGTCAAAAAAATATAACCTGTCCTATTCTTGTCAGTAGAAAACGGAGGACAGACCCATTCAAGTCAATGGGTCCGTCAAAAAAAACGGATGCACAACTGGTATGTCGTCCGTGTCCGTTTTTTTCTACAAGACCTTTTCTACAAGATTACACTTTTCATTAACCTTCCTTTTTTTTCCCCTGTCAGACAAAAAAATAAAAAATGAAGACACAAGGAAACACAACTGAAGCAAAATCGGACACGGACCACTGAAGCCAAATCACTGACAGTGAAAAAACACTGTCGTGTGCATGAGGCCTTAGGCTGGATTCACACGTCCGTGGAACATAGATCATACCAGTGTATTACCGTACTGCGGCGGCAGCAGGAAGCGCACGGCGTCATAACAACTAATGACGCCGTGCGCTCCTGCACTCAGAAGAAATCCAGGCCGGTATCACATGGACCGCGTTCTACGGATGGGTGAATCCAGCCTTAGGCCTCTTTTACACAAGTGTATTAGCAATCCGTATATGTGACGCCTATTTTGTATAACGGAATCTGCTTTTAATGTAAATGAATAGGGGTTATGGAATGGGCTTATATTTTCTGTCAGTATTTGAAATCCACAGCATGTCCCTAGTTTTGTGCATATTTGCTTTCTGATATTCCCATTATAGTCTATGGAAGTTGTGAGGCAGTGACAGGCCTCATGGTTGTTAGGGGAGATATATGGCAGGATTTGCTGTGTCTTCCCCAGAATCATCAGGTCTGAAGAAAGACCAGGTGCAGTAATCACCTGGGGATAAAGGATTCCTCAGAGTGAGAGGGGGGGGGACTTGCACACAGAAGGCTGGAGTGGCTCTGTGTGGTCTGAGCCAGGAGGGCTGAGAGACCACTATCCCCCAAGAGACCCTGGTGTGGGAGCAGCCTAGAGGCTGCTGGAGGTTGGGCTGGGAAAGCCGCATCTCATCACGGGTGTGAACTGTGGTACGCTTTAGGTGAGTCAGGGAAACCTATGCATTTAGATAGGGCCCAGACAGGCAAGGTATTTTATTTTGGCTTTGTGTGTTTTTCTTTATGCCGTGTGCCACAATAAAGCACAGTTTGGCCCCTAAATCCTGGTGTCTGTGAAGAAGTGTGTGTTTGCAACCCCTGGAAAAGAGCTAATCCCCCACAAAGTGCATAAAAATGCTGGAAGGAAGGAATACACATGTAAATCCAGATGAATTATTGAAACAATACTCATGACAATATGGATGGTATACCACCCGGATCCATAATACAGACTGGATTCACAGTCCAGTGTAAATGATTTCTGTATTTAATGTGCGATAACGTTGATTGATCAAATTCAGCGCTGCTACAACTGCTTTATATGCATACATCTTTGATGGGCATTCTGTTTGGTACTTGTACGAGGTGTGTTCAATAAGTTATCTACCCCAGCATGTTCTCTCAGTGTTAGAGAGCAGGGCTTGTCTGCGCAGGTTGAGATATGTCTGGGCATGAAGCACACACAGTAGCAGTTTAGTCTGATAAAAGCACTGGAAGTGACAGGATGGCAAGTGCAGTTCAGTGTGGGACTACAAAGAAAGTGAAGGATTTGGAGCTTCGTTCTGTGATTAAATTCTTTATAAAGGAAGAAAATAATTCTAAAGAAATCCATGAAAGAATGATTCCTGTACATGGTGATGGTGCACTTTCCCACTACCAAATAAAGTTTTGGGCCAAGCAGTTCAGGATGACCTGTCTTCTGAGGAAATGTAAAATTGAGGCCATGATTTTGGAATCATTAGGTCAAAGTCAGTGTTATAGCTCATGACTTAAAGAGGACCTTTAATCTGGCAAAATATTGTGAACTAAGTGTCATGATCTGTACAGCGGCGCCCAGGGATCTCACTGCACTCACTATTATCCCTGGGTGCCGCTCCGTTCTCCTGCTATTCCCTCCGGTATGTTCGGTCACTTGGTTATAGTAGGCGGAGTCTGCCCTTGTTCTGCTGGGCATCTCCTCCTCCTAGGCTGTAGTGCTGGCCAATCGCAGCGCAGAGCTCACAGCCTGGGAGAAAAAAAAACTCCCAGGCTGTGAACTCTGCGCTGCGATTGGCCAGCGCTACAGCCTGAGAGAAGGAGACGCCCAGGAGAACAAGGGCAGTCTCCTCCTACTATAACCAAGTGACCGAACATACCTGAGGGCATAGCAGGAGAACGGAGCAGCACCCAGGGATAATAGTAAGTGCAGTGAGATCCCTGGGCGCCGCTGTACAGATCATGACACTTAGTTCACAATATTTTGCCAGGTGAAAGGTCCTCTTTAATCATTTCAGTGGGCACAGTTTCCAGTATCATTCATGATGTTTTGATTATGTCAAAGGTCATTTCCCTGTGTGTGCCGTGAATGTTGAGGCCTGATCAAAAAAACTTGACGCCAGCAATTTAGCCAAGAGAATGTAGGCATGCTTAGAAAAAAATCTAGGAAACTTCTATTCTTGAATTATTATGGGTGATAAAACATGGGCCCATCACCATGATCCCGAGACCAAACAAGAGTCCATACAATGGAAACACAAGGGGACACCAACTCCAAAGAAATTGTGTGTGCAGCAGTCAGCTGGAAAGATCATGGCAACAGTTTTTTGGATACAAAAGGCATTTTATTACTAGAATTCATGTCACACAAGCCAACAATTACTGGAGACACCTATTCTTCAATGATGAAGGCATCACGTGCGGCAATCAAAAAGAAACGCTGTGGACAGTTGTCGGCGGGTGTGTTGCTGCTCCATGACAATGCGCCAGCTCATAAGTCTCACAAATCACAAGCTGCTATCAGGGAATGCGGCTTCATAAAGCTTAACCATCCACCCTACAGTCCAGACCTGGCTTCAGTGATTACTTTCTCTTTCGGAAGCTGATGAAGTTTCTGCGTGGGAAACGATTTCTTGATGATAATTCAGTCAAGAGGCAGTAACAGGGTTTCTACAGTAGCAAGAAGTCTCCTATTCTGATGTCATCTGATTACTGGAGACAAAGTGGAATAAGTGTGTTGAGTTCAAGGAGGATTATATAAAAAAAAATATAAGTTAAATTTTCTCCCAAAATTTTGTTTTTTTATAACTTATTGAACACCTCTCGTATTTAATCTATCCCAAGTAACAAAAAGAAGCTTCACATATATGAAGCAGACATAGCAGAGCTGTATTTTTCACCACAGAGGCTGCATTGTGATTCACAGTGTGATGGACAACACATCTACTGTCTTTATACTAAACTTGGCATCAAGTTTACACAGCCCACAGATCTCACCTCTGCCCTCGTCTATTGCCCGTTCTGTCACACAAGGTCATTCAGGAGGATATTGTAAAGGAATGTGGGTGGAGACACTGGATTGTAAGCTCTGTGGTCTAGGGGAAGGAGGAGGTCCCAATACAAGACAGGACATTATCATGGACTATAGGGCACATGACTTCCAATTTCCTGACCTTACTGACTGTGCTCCCTTTCTTGCTGCCATGTTGCAACTGCCCACAGATTTCTTTACGTTTACTGAGGATGAGCTCTGGGAAGCCTGCTGACACTGGATAGTGGCACCAAACGAATTGTCACTTCATGTACAGGGGTTAAAAGATAAAAGGTAATAATTAGATAACGTCTTTATGAGTAGCCCTAAGCCAAATCTCAAGTGAATTGTAAAATTGTTTTTTCGTCACATATTGTACTTCATGACACTGGTAAAATGAAGTAAAAAATACAAAATTTACCCAAAATTTGTAAATAATTGCAAATTTCCAAGTCTCAATTTCTCTACTTCTATAATACATAGTAATACCTCCAAAAATAGTTATTACTTTACATTCCCCATATGTCTGCTTCATGTTTGGATCATTTTGGGAATGATTTTATTTTATTTTTTGGGGATGCTACAAGCCTGTTTAGAAACAAATCTTGACATTTTTCAGAATTTTCAAAAAACTATTTTTAGGGACCAGTTCAGGTCTGAAGTCACTTTGCGAGGCTTACATAATAGAAACCACCCAAAAATGACCCCATTCTATAAACTACACCCCTCAAGGTATTCAAAACTGATTTAACAAACGTTGTTAACCCTTTAGGTGTTTCACAAGAATTAATGGAAAATAGAGATACAATTTCAAAATTTTACAATTTTACATTTTACTAATTTTTTTTCCGGTTACAAAGCAAGGGTTAACAGCCAAACCAAACTCAATATTTATTTCTGTAGTTTACAGAAACACCCCAAATGTGGTCGTAAACCGCTGTACGGGCACACGGCAGGGCGCAGAAGGGAAGGAATGCCATATGGTTTTTGGAAGGCAGGTTTTGCTGGACTGGTTTTTTTGACACCATGTCACATTTGAAGCCCCCCTGATGCAACCCTAGAGTAGAAACTCCATAAAAGTGACCCCATCTAAGAAACTACACCCCTCAAGTTATTTAAAACCGATTTTACAAACATCGTTCACCCTTAGGTGTTCCACAAGAGTTATTGGCAAATGGAGATGAAATTTCAGAATTTCAATTCTTTGGCAAATTTTCCATTTTAATCAATTTTTCCCAGTAACAAAGCAAAGGTTAACAGCCAAACACCCCATATGTAGTAGTATACAGCTGTACAGGCACACGGGAGGGCGCAGAAGGAAAGGAATGCCATACGGTTTTTGAAAGGCAGATTTTGCTGGACAGTTTTTCTTTTACACCATGTCCCATTTGAAGCCCCCCTGATGCACCCCTAGAGTAGAAACTCCAAAAAAGTGGCCCCATTTTAGAAACTACGGGATAGGGTGGCAGCATTGTTGGTACTAGTTTAGGGTACATATGATTTTTGGTTGCTCTATATTACACTTTTTCTGTGGCAAGATAAGAAATAGCTGTTTTAGCACCGTTTTTATTTTTTGCTATTTACAACATTCATCTGACAGGTTAGATCATGTGATATTTTTATAGATCAGTTTGTCACGGATGTGGCGATACATAAATGAAAAAAGTATACATATTAGGTAAGTTTTACACAATGATTTCATTTTTGAAGCAAAAAAAATAATAATGTTTTAGTGTTTCCATAGTCTGAGAGCCATATTCTTTTCAGTTTTTGGGCGATTACCTTGGGTAGGGAATGATTTTTGCGGGATGAGATGACTGTTTTATTGGAACTATTTTGGGGTGCGTGTGACTTTTTGATCACTTGCTATTACACTTTTTGTGATGTAAGGTGACAAAAAATTGTTTATTTAGCACAGTTTTTATTTTACATTTTTTACAGTGGGGTTAGGTCATGTGATATTTTTATAGAGCCGGTCAATACGGACGCGGCGATACCTAATATGTATACTTTTTTTTATTTATGTAAGTTTTACACAATAATATAATTTTTGAAACAAAAAAAATAAATAAATCATGTTTTAGTGTCTCCATATTCTGAGAGCCATAGTTTTTTCAATTTATGGGCGATTATCTTAGGTAGGGTCTCATTTTTTGCGTGATGAGATGACGATTTGATTGGCACTATCGCTTTTTGTGATGTAAGGTGACAAAAAATGGTTTATTTAGAACAGTTTTTATTTTTTACAGTGTTCATCTGAGAGGTTAGGTCATGTGATATTTTTATAGAGCCAGTCGATACGAACGCGGCAATACCAAATATGTATACTTTTTTTTATTTATGCAAGTTTTACACAATAACCGCCTTTTTCAAACCAAAAAAATGATGTTTTAGTGTCTCCATATTCTGAACCATAGGTTTATTTTTTTATTTTTTGGGCGATTGTCTCAAGTAGGGGCTCATTTTTTGCGGGATGAGGTGATGGTTAGATTGGTACTATTTTTGATCGCTTGCTGTTGTACTTTTTGTGATGTAGGGTGACAAAAAAAAGGTTTATTTAGCACAGTTTTTATTTTTTATGGTGTTCATCTGAGGGGGTTAGGTCATGTGATATGTTTATAGAGCCGGTCGATACGGACGCAGCGATACCTAATATGTATGGGGTTTTGCCCCACTATTTTTTCCCAATTTTTTTAAACTTTTTTTTGGGGAAAATGACGTTTTTGTTTATTTTTACTTGAAACTTAAATTTTTTTGGGGGGAAAACTTTATTTTTTCAACTTTTTTTTGTCCCACTTCGGGGGGTATATTCCTTTACAATGCACTACAATACTTCTGTATTGGAATGCATTGGCTGTATGAGTAATACTGTATGTATTACTCAAACAGCTTCCGGGGCCTGTGAGATCCAGGGGGCTGGATCTCACAGGCTCTTCACTGGAAGGCAGCGCGATGCCTTCCTTACACATTGCGCTGCCTTCCAAGCCATCGGGTCCCCTCCACAGCCGCATGGGGACCAGATAGCACCGCCGCACAGCCGCCGCAACCGCAGGTAAAGCTGCAAACCGCAGGTCTGAATTGACCTGCGGTTTGCAGAGATCGCCGATACGGGGGGGGGGGTGTCACATGACCCCCCCCCCGGTGTTGTGACAGGATGCCCGCTGAATGATTTCAGTTGGCATCCTGTCACAACCCTCGCCACGCCTCAATCGCGGTTTAAACCCAGGTACGCCATGGGTCCTTAAGGACTCGGGAAACATGCTGTACTGGTACGCCATGCGTCCCTAAGGGGTTAATATCAATCAAGATAACAGACTAAATTGTTTTCCTTGGGCTGAATTTGTCTATAAATATTTAGGGGGTCATTTATCAAACTGGTGTAAAGTGGAACTGGCTTAGTTGCCGATAGCACCCAATCAGATTCCACCTTTCATTTTGGACAGCTCCTTTGGAAAATGAAAAGAGGAATCTAATTGGTTGCTATCCAATGAAGTTTAAAGAGTCTACAAATGTAAGTCATTATTCATGGAGCTACTTGAAACACATTGTAACAGCAACTAACTTGTCATCAGAGAAATGAAAAGTCCGGCCTAAGGTGATCTCACTCTCACCTAGGCCTTGGAGTCTTTTCGACCTCATGCGTGCACTGGACAATTGTAGCACAGATGTCCTTCCTACCCACAATAGAAATAAAGTCTCTGAATGAGTCAGTTACCTCTTTCTCATTGAGACAAAGCCAATGACCCATGCCCCACAGGTACAGCAGAGGAGGTAATATTGAAAGTTGGGGTCAGATTATGGTCCCAGTGAGGGCATTTGTTTTCTAGGAAGCTCTCCTAGTAATGAAGATACATTCCTGTGGGTAAGGAGATCAGGTCATGGAGGGCTGAAGGAAAATCTTGACCTGCCAATTTGTCCTCGATACCGCCGACAATCCTTCCTAGAATGCTGCTACTAAAGCCTTGTTATCCCAGACAAAACACATCATCTTGATGGCCTACTGACCAGCCACAGGAACCCTCTGCTTCAGATGTTTTCAGGAAGGAGGTCAGGATAAACCTGATCAGTTCTTTCTACTCATAAAAGTAACATGCAGGTCAGGGCTTCTCCTTTGAGCAATGCAGCTATGCAGGCGACTTTAGTTCACTTAGACTGGAATTTCAGAAGAGACAATTCAAAGAGCATGGTACACTGATTGATAAACCTCCAGCAGGTGTTAGGATCCCCACTGTACCATTGAGGCAAATGAAGGTAAGGCCTGGGAACCAAAATTGGTTGGCGTATGCTATAGACCACGGATGCTCAACCTGTGGCCCTCCAGCTGTGTAAGACTACAATTCCCACCATGCCCTTCTGTAGGCTGTTTGGGAATGATGGGAGTTGTAGTTTTGCAACAGCTGGAGGGCCGCAGGTTGAGCAGGCCTGCTATAGACCAATCAAATGTCTGAAGGGCTTGAAAAATCTCTTGCTGGCAGGAGCCGTGCACAGCCACTTTTTCAGCAAATTTATAAAATGCATTGTTGAAATCTATTATTTACTGTTATTATTATGATCAGGTATCACAAAGTAGATTCCCTATGCTGTAAACCATCTGTTGCAGGCTAGACTGGGTTGCGTAGTCTGAGGAATCTTACTTCCCGCAAGAAGGAGCAGAATTTGCTGCAGGACTCCCTGGTGCCCTGTGCCTGCAATTATGTCCCCACAAGCAGGAACAGGCGTCAAGCTTCCTCACTCCTCTTTGTTGCTGTGCACCATGCTAACAGGCACAGGCAGCAAATTTCTTAGCTGTGGACTGCACTCCTGCCGCCGGCATTCCTCTCCTGGCTCTGAACGGAGCTTACACTTCGGCTCAGAGTTCCTTGTATGCATATATGTTGTGTGTGGTCGTGTCTGTCCTCCTTATGTGAGGCAGCACGCACACGCACACGCACATGCCCCCTATCTTCCCCAGCCTATGGCTGGTCTGCAGGATGTATTTAAAGGCGCCTACTTCTACAGGAAAGCGCTTAAGCAACTTGGTCACTAGCTTGTCTAGCCCAATTGTGTGAAGGTATTTAGTGTGATTTTGCTTTACTGTGTACCGGTCCCTGCTTCTTGTTTAAATGCACTTTGCCTATTTGCCTGCCCCTTACCTAGGACTATGTTCACGGACTTTGCCCAATTGCTACCTGCCTTTACCTTGGCCTTCGTACCCTGACTATGCTTCCGTCTGATCATCCTCTCGCCCCCTCCCCAGTGCCCCCTGGGTGTACCGTACCACCAGGAGATCAGTCTAGTGGGTCCACACACAGGTCCCAATTCCCTCATGTCCCAACCATCTTCGGAGGTAGTACCTGGTACGCCCCTCGAGAAAGTCAATCAGTAGTATTGTAAAGAATGAAGGGTGTACTAAGGCCTCACTCTCTGAGGGAGTTGGTCACGTCGGCCAGCGGGTTTGCACCCGCTAACATGACAATAGTTATGGTTTGGTGGTGGGACCACTGATGAAGCAGTAGCATGGTCAAGAACAGAGCCAAAAGGTCATCACCATAAGATCAGGCAGCATGCAACAGGGCAGAGGACGGACAAGAGATCAGGATCAAAACTGGAAATAGAAGTACCAGACTGACAAACCGAGGGAGTGCAGGTCAGGAACAAAGCCAAGGTCAGGATCAATACTGTGGACAATAGTAACAGACAAGAGCCTGGAAATAATGAACCTCAAGCATCCAGCAATAGGCTGCCAGATCTGATGCCATCTTCGGGTGTTGGTTGCCTAAGCAGCCTCACACTACAGTAATTTTTATTTTATTTTTATAAAAAAATGAAATACATATAAAATCAATCCAATTGACATGAGAGCCAATGGAATTTAGTTACAGAAGTTCCATATCAATGAACAAAGACATAAATGATATAGAGATTTCCATAATACGTTCTCCCTACCCACCCGTCCCCACTATCTCGGGAGCCACCTCACTCAGATACAAAGACTCTATAATGCATCAAACAGTTCTCCATTGGGCCAAAGCGACATCCACTCTCAGGCAGCTAAATCCATTTAGCCCATATCTGGTGCTGATGTTTTAGCTGTTGGTTTTCCCTATCTTGGACCCTTTCATAATTCTTTATCTTGGTCATCAAACTCATCCACTCCTCGAATTCAGGTTGATTTTCTGATCCCCATTTTCTAACAATAATAACTCTAGCAAGCATTAGTACTTTAAGCCATATTACTTTGTCCTTCTTGCTAATATTATCCGATTATCACACTACAGTTATTACAAAGTTTGACAATTTGGAGCAATGAGACGAAAGTCAATAGACTGGGATGTGATATGTGCAAATGCGTCTGGAAGAAACAAGGGAAAAGAGGGCTAATGGAACGAGAAATTGAAGGAACTATCAAGTTGGTTGTTTCATAGCCAAAAGGTGTTGGATACATGAGTAGGATTGATGGTGGTCTCTATGATGAGCTATGTGAGTATCCTACAAGACGAGTTACTTTATACACTCAAGTACTATGGGTATGAAAAGGACAACATAGTGTTCCATCAGGACAACGACCCGAAGCAAATGTCGAGATTGGCGAATAAATGGTTCACTGACAATTAAGTAGAGGTGCTGGATTGGCCCCACTGTCCCCAGACCTCAACCCAATCGAACACTTGTGGGTAGAGTTGAAGAAAAAGCTGTATTTGTACTCAAGTGAGTTGACCAGTATGCCCCAACCTTGAGAACATGCAGAAGAGACCTGGGAAAATATTTCAGTCAAGACATGCTTGAATCTGATCAAGAGCATGCCCAGAAGGATTCAGGCAGTATTGTAAGGTGGATTAACTAAATAATACAAATTAAAATGTAGACTTTTAGGAGCAAAACAGTAACAATGCAGTTACATGACAAGAATCTGCATAACTAATCATATGCTAAATAGTTGCAAGTCCAATTTATGTATGAGATTGTCTATAAAATGATAGTAGTCTCATGTTCGAAGCTGTAGTGGATAGTGAGATATGGAGCCTGAAAGTCAAAAGTTCAAAACATTGTTACTCTCTTGCTCGTCAGTGTATTTTGCCCATAAATTTCTTTGAGTAAACTTTATAAGGGTACTTTCACACTTGCGGTAGGACGGATCCGACAGGCTGTTCACCCTGTCGGATCCGTCCTTCTGCTATTTCGCCGTGCCGCCGAACCGCTGCTCCATCCCCATTGACTATAATGGGGACGGGGCGGAGCTCCGGCGCAGTTCGCGGTCAGAGGCCGCCTGACTAAAAAGTCGGACATGCAGGACTTTTAGGCCGGCGGCCTTTCGCCGTGCACTGCCATGCTGTGCCGGAGCTCCGCCCCCATTATAGTCAATGGGGACGGAGCAGCGGTCCGGCGAAATAGCAGAAGGACGGATCCGACAGGGTGAACAGCCTGTCGGATCAATCCTGCCGCAAGTGTGAAAGTACCCTAAGAAAGCAGCTGCACTCCAGAGATAGTCTATTGTAAATTTTTCTAGACTTTTCTACTGATTGGTGGGGGCCCGACAGCCGAGACCTCTACTGATCAGCTGTTTGAGAAGGTATCGGCGCATGCAGTAGCACCATGGCCCTCTCGGTTCATCGGTCACATGGCCTAGGCTCAGTTTAGCCCCATTGAAGTGAAAGGGGTTGAGCTGCGATGTCAAGCTATTAAATAGCCAGTGCTGTGCCTGGTGACCAGAGAGAAGGCTGTGGCACTACTGCGAACCCCAGCGACTTCATAAACAGCTCATCAGCGGGGTTCTGGGTGTCAGGCCAGGTGAAATATACTGTATACTAGAGTTGTTGCGATAACCGAATCCAAAATTTGGTTTCGATACCATGAAAAAGTATTGCGATACTCTATACCATTCGATACCACGCAAAAAAATAAACCAAAAAAGCCACGTGCATTCCGCATTTTAAAAAATGGCGAATCGTGCAGTTTTTATTTATTTTTTCTGTTCCGGCGTTCACCACCTAGATTTTTTTTTTATATTTTAATAGTTTGGACTTTTCTGACGTGGCAATATGGAATATGTTTATTATTTATATATTTTATATGTGAAATTGGGAAAAGGGGGTGATTTATACTTCATATTTTGGTGTTTTTTTTTTTTTACTTTTTAATTTTTTTACACTGTTTATTTAATAACTATTTCCCCCTTAGGGGCTAGAACCTGGGATCTTTCATCCCTTGTCCTATTCAGCCTGATAGATCTCTATCAGGGTGAATAGGACTTCACATTGTCCCTGCTGCTCTGTGCTTTGTGCACACAGCATCAGGGATGTTACCATGGCAGCCAGGGCTTCTGTAGCATCCTGGCTGCCATGGTAACCGATCGGAGCCCCTGGCTTACACAGCTGGGGCTCCGATCAGAAGCTGCCACTGCACCACCAATGAGGGGGAGGGGAGAGAACCCTGTGCCCACTGCCACCAATGATTTTAATACTGGGGGGTTGAGAGGGGCCGGCACACTGTGCCACCAATGATTTTAATGGGATGGGGGGGTTGAGGGGGGGCACACTGCACCACTAATGATAATTATCCCTTTATACAGGAGGCGGGTACTGGCAGATCAGCGGCAGTTAACCCCTTAGAGGCCAGGATTTGCAGGACAAAATTAGCTTGTATGCCGACGATGTCCTTATATACTTAAGGGATGGATATTTAGCCCTGCCCTATGTGATGGAGATAATAAATGAATTCAACCTTTTCTCTGGATATGAAGTTGACTGGCAGAAATCAGCCTTGCTTGCCCTAAATAAGACTCCCCCCCAGTTAAAGTGGCAGACTCATTGGAATATCTTGGGATTCGGATTAGCCCTCTGGTGAAAAATTACATCAAATTGAATATTATCCCACTAATAGATGAAATAAAAAATAAAGTTTATGTTTGGCAAAAGCTGACGCTGGGCCAGGCAGATAGGATTACTCTAATTAAAATGGTGCTTCTCCCACAGATATTATTCCAACTGGCCCCCTGCCCGATATGGATCGAAGATGCACATTTTAAAGCTTTCGAGAGATTGTTTAATGAACTGATTTGGGGCAGGAAAAGAGTTTGTATTAAACAAAATTATTTGTGGCTAGCAGAAGAGAATGGGGGTTTCTCTCTCCCTTACTTGCGGGGCTATTATTTAGCCTCTCAAATACAGTGGTTTCTCTCTGCCCCTCTCAAGATATATCCCCAACTTATCAGAAATTATAGAGGACTTCAGCAGGAAATATTTAGCATTTTAGAAACTGGTTATATGGGAGAGGAGGGGGGGGGGGGGGTGTATTATTTCACGCTCTATGCAACTTGTCTGGAACTCACTCAAAACTATTTTGGGAATTAAGCATATATTTAAATTCACCCCCTATGGTATAATGTGGTATAATGTGCACTTTAGTGAATTTAATAAGATTGATGATATCGAATTTTGAGAAAGGAAGGGTATAATTAGGGTTGAGCAAATCATACATAACGGTGACATTAGGACACTAGCGGATATATTGGGGCACAGAGATGTTAAAACATTAGATAAGTATAAATATTTTCAGCTTAAACATGCTTTTATGTGCCATAAAGACAAAGAAGTGTTCATGATTTTATGGATTGGTGTTTCAATTCATATCAGAACAGTATGTCTATTTCACTAATTTATAGTAAACTGAGATTGGGAATGGGTAAAATGAATAAGTTCAGAAGTGAAATGAAATGGGGTCAAGATATAGGAAATAATAAAACACTAAAATGGGAATTGATTTATAGGAATATTCGGAAAATCTCTATATCTGGGAATCACAGGCTAATTTAGTTTAAGATTTGACACCGTCTATAATACACGCCCCTCTCCCTTTCTCGGTTCTATAGGGATGCTTCAGATAGATGCCGCAGGTGCTAGGCCCAACGTGCAGATTTTATACACCTTGTCTGGTCATGTCCTACGATTCAGGATTTCTGGACTAATGTTTCTTCTGAGCTACGGAGATGCTCCTTATATAACTATGATGTAGACATAATAACTGCAGTCTTAGGTACTTCTTTATTTGATGAGCAGGGACAGGAAAATATGTTCTGGATGAAGTCACTGATGCTGGCCAGGGTGGTAATTGCTAGGAACTGGGGCTCAAACAGTCCTTTGTCGGTGTCTGAGTGGCGTCGTCTGGTTGACGAGAAACTTGCCAGTCATACTATGAGCCAGAAAATCTGATGGGATAGAACTTGGTTGACATGGTCATAAGGTCTTCGCCGTGGATGTGCTCCGAGGCAGCGATAATGAGGGTGGGGGGGGAATGGGATGAATGGGATGGGGGAATAGGATTAAATAGGTCCTTTACTCTTTTGTATACTAATGTTGCCTTCATGATGGAAATGTTGTGCAATTTTTGTGGACAATTATTGTATTTGTGCAACATCCTGTTTTTACAAATTTCTATGCTGTGGATATAAAAAGTGTCCAAGTCCCCATCTTTGTCCAGCAGGGGAAGTCATCTGCCTGCAGTTTTGGAATCTGGATCTCTGGAGACTCACATCGGGCTGGGGAGAGCTGCTGGAGTTGGAGCTGGAGTATTTGCAGCTGGTGCTCACGCTCGGCCTCTGCTTCGTCGCAATGTTCTGCAGCCTCTGTTCGTTCACGATGTTCTGCAGCTGCCATGAGGATCTCATAGGCCGTCTGGTCTCCGGCCTGGAGATGGTCCATGGCAGCTTTTAGGAGAGCACCCGAGCCTGCCGGGGGGGGAAGGGCATGTGGAGCTGGACCCGCACCGGGCCTCACCGCAAGAAACTGGCTCCCCCTCGCCTTAAAGAAAGTTGCCTTCCACCTCCTCTTGGCCCATTATCTGGACTGCGTCCTCCCCGCCACCGCTTATAGCCTCGGCCATTTCCTTTGCTTTGCTTCTTGTGATACTGGCCATCATTGCGACGGATGATCCCTGACACAGACTACAACCTGATACACACCTTTTTGTATTTGCACCCAGACTGTTTAGTGTTGAGCTGATCTTAAGACTCCAGCAGCAAAAGCTACTGCTGGTAGTCTTTAGTGCAGGGGCGTCGCTAGGTTAAAACATTTGGGGCCTGGGCCACGGATGTTTTGTCCCATGCCCCGAATGTCCTGCCTGCTAGATACAACTGTATTGCCGTACACAGAACGGCAATACAATTGAATCTAATACACTGGGAAGAGATGAAGGACCTGTGGTGACATCACAGGTCATGTGATCAGCAAAACAGGCTGTGATAGGATGACCTGGATGATGTCACCATCATGTGACCAGTGCAGGATTGGACCGTAGTGAAGAGGAGAAGGAGCCTAATGGTGATGTCTGTACATGAGAAAAGGTAAATGAAGGGAGAGGCAGAGCAATGCTGGGAGTTGTAGTTATTTAACTGGGATGTATTTTAGGGCTGAAGGGAGGGATGTTATTAACATAGAACTGTGTGCTTGAGGGACTGTATATTGAAAGTGGATGGTGGGGGGGAATGATGTTTATGTACATGGGACTTAATGTTTAGGCTATGTTCACACTTGCGTTTGGGGATCCGCTTGTGAGATCCGTTTCAGGTCTCTCACAAGCAGCCTTAAATGCATCAGTTTAACCCCAATGCATTCTGAATGGATGCGGATCCATTCAGAATGCATTCGTTCGGCTCCGTACGGCCCCCCGTTTCGTTTTGGAGGTGGACCCCAAAATGCAAGCAGCATTTTTGTGTCCACATGTCCTTGCGGAGCCAAACAGATCCGTCCTGACTTACAATGTAAGTCAATGGGGACGGATCCCTTTGCATTGAGTCAAAATGGTGCAATTGTAAACTGATCCGTCCCCCATTGACTTTTAATGTAAGTCAGGACGGATCCCTATTGGGACTTAGAAATTCAAATCTAATACAAATGAATCAGTCCTGAGCAGATGCATTTGTTTGTATTTCAGTGCGGATCCGTCCTGTACAGGAAAGATCCGCACGAACGCAAGTGTGACAGTAGCCTTAGGGGGTGATGTTTACATGGGATTGTGCGTTGGAGGCAGCTGGGGAGGAGGTGATGTTATTTACATGGGACTGTTCGGTGGAGGGAGGATTTTAACTGCAGGGGGCACTGCAGATCCAGGGGACATTATAGGCGGTCCTATTACTACTGGGGGCTCTATAGGAGGGTCTTATAGATCCACCTTATTTCTACTAAGCGCACTACGGGGGCCTTATTACTACTGAGGGGTCTGTAGGGAGCTTTATCACCACTGGGGGAACAATAGGGGGCCTTATTTCTACTGGGAACTCTGTGAGGGTATTATTAATATGGAAGGGCTCTTCTAATAATTGGGGCATTGTTGAGGAGCATTATCACGGTTGGGGCAGTGTTACCAATGAGGGCATTCTAGAAGGGAATTACTATTGGTGGGACTATGAGGAGCACTATTACTATGGGGGGCAGTAATGTTTCTTCAGGATAGTATTTGAGGGTATTGGGAGGGGGGGAAAGGGGCGTAACTAAAGGCTCATGGGCCCCGGTGCAAGAGTTCAGCTTGGGCCCCCCTTCCCTCAGTGCTTTGCGTGTCTTCTTATGCGGCACAAGTGTCTTTGGGCCCCTTCAGGCTCCTGGGCCCGGTAGCGAATGCTACCTCTGCACCACCTATAGCTACACCCCTGGGGGGGGGGGGGGGGGCAGAGCAAGCAGCAGGATAACACTGTGGGGACTCCAGTTGGGGGATAATGATACAAAGTGAGGAAGCTAAGATGTCTGTGTGTCACACTCTGCAGAGACGAGGCGGCTGAGACAAGTTGTCCAGACCGAGTGGACAAGATGATGAGAGAGGAGACGTCACCTGGAGGTGACAGGTAAGTGCTGCTGTATAGCAAGTACAGCAAAGTGTGTGGGGGGGGGGGGGGGGCAACATATTTATTGGGGCTTGTGCCCCGGATCTTTTGAGACCCTAGCAACGCCCCTGCTTTAGTGTCTGGGAGTATGGGTCCCACACACACACACTAGTCTCTCAATCCCACATTACTGCCACCAATATGTGACAAATATTGCACCTCACTACTGGGGCAGCATGGTGGCTCAGTGGTTAGCCCTGGTGCCTTGCAGTGCTGGGGTCCTAGGTTCGAATCCTACCAGGGACAACATCTGCATGGAGTTTATATATTCTTCCTGTGTTTGCGTCGTACTCCGGTTTCTGCCCACACTCCAAAGACATACTAATAGGGACCTTAGATTGTGAGCCCCATTGGGGACAGTCGGATGCTAATGTCTGTAAAGCGCTGTGGTATATAGTAGCGCTATATAAGTGCATAAAATAAATATGTATCTTGAATAGGGAATCGACCGATATTGATTTTTTAGGTCCGATACCGATAATTTGTGAACTTTTAGGCCGATAGCCGATAATTTATACCGATTATGTGAATTTTTATTTTTGAAAAAAAAAAAAAAATTCCTGCTGAAAATGAATGTTTATTGTTAATGTGTATTTTTTTTTTTTTGTAAATCTTTCTTTTTCATTTATACTTAATATTTTGTTGTTTTTTTTGTTGTTTTTTTTTTTACTAACTTTTAGCCCCCTTAGGGACTAGAACCCTTGTCCTATTCACCCTTATAGAGCTCTATCAGGTTGAATAGGACTTCACACTGTCCCTGCTGCTGTGTGCTTTGTGCACACAGCAGCATGGAGCTTTCTATGGCAGCCAGGGCTTCAGTAGCGTCCTGGCTGCCATGGTAACCGATCGGAGCCCCAGCATTACACTGCTGGGACTCCGATCGGAGGAGGATGGGATCCTGTGGCCACTGCCACCAATGATTAATACTGCGGGAGGGGAGGGGGGGGGGGGGGCGCACTGCGCCACCAATGTTGTTAGTTAATACTGGGGTGGGGGGGGCCGTAGGCGCACTGCGCCACCAATGTTGTTAATACTGGGGTGGGGGGCCGCGGGCGCACTGCGCCACCAATGTTGTTAATACTGGCGTGGGGGTGGGGGGCCACCGGCGCACTGCGCCACCAATGAAAATAAATCTCATTCATTCATATACAGGAGGCGGGAGCTAGCTGCAGAATCACATAGCCGGCTCCCGACCTCTATGAGCGGTAGCTGCGATCCGTGGCACCTGAGGGGTTAACTACCGTAGATCGCAGCTACTGCTCATAGAGGTCCGGAGCCGGCTATGTGATTCTGCAGCCAGCTCCCGCCTCCTGTATATGAATGAATGAGAGACTTATCTTCATTGGTGGCGCAGTGGCCACAGCCCCTTCCCTCCTCTTGTTCCCTGTCCTCCCATCGGCTGCAGCGGCAGCACAGGGGGAGGGAGACACTGCTTCCTTCTCCACTGTGCTGCAGGGGGAACACGGAGAGCGCTGTCAGCAGCGCGATCTGTGTTCCCGATTTGTTATCGGAATATCGGCAAAATAAATGCCGATACCGATAACAGTTAAAATCCTCAATATCGGCCGATAATATTGGTAAAACCGATAATCGGTCGATCCCTAATCTTGAATATGCAGAAGTATCATGTGGGGAGAAAAAAATGACTTGTAGATCATTACGAGGCTATGCGCTGCGAATTTGCCACTGCAGATTTTTGTGTGGCAAATTTACAACATTGTACAGTACTAGAAAAGTGGATGAGGTTTTAATAAATCTTATCCATATGAGAGTACAAAAAACTCTGTGCAATTTGACCTGTAGTATGGATTTTAAATCTGTTGCATGTCAATTGATGCTCTGGTTCTCTTTGGCAATGAAGAGGGTGAAGTCTGCAGGCAACTCTGTGGCATAACCCGCACGTAGTACATGCGGTTTTTGTTTTGCTATAGTCAATGTCACCACAAAAAAAGCTGCAGACTTTTCCGTTACAATTTCCTGTACATGTGGAATACCCTTATTTGTATCCTGACATTATGCCACCAACGCAAAGATGGTTTACTTAGGGTACTTTCAGACTAGAGTTATTATTTTCCGGCATTGAGTTCAGTTTTATCCTAATGCATTCTGAATGGAGAACAATCCGTTCAGGATGCATCAGGATGTCTTCAGTTCAGGTCTTTTTGACTTTTCAGGACGGAGATAATACTGCAGCATGCTGCGGTTTTATCTTCATCCAAAATCCCAGAACACTTGCCAGATCCGGCATTTTTTCTCATTGATATGCATGAATGCCAAAACGGATCTGGCATTACGGTCTGCGCATGCTCAGACCACAAAAGTGAAAAAAATAAATGCCGGATCCGTTTTTCCAGATGACACCGGAGAGACGGATCCGGCATCCTGATCCGTCTGACAAATGCCATCAGTTTGCATACGTTTTGACGGATCCCGCAGACAGTTCCGGCGACGGAGCTGCCTGCCGGAATCCTCTGCTGCAAGTGTGAAAGTACCCTTATATGGAAAATGTGAAGTGGTTCTAATGACTGTGGTTCTATACTGGCTCCAGATATTCCTTACAGACTTATAAGGAAAACGCAGCAATGAAGTGCATACTCTTTCCTCTGGATAGCCCTGCCAAATAGCTTTCTGTTCCAAGAGATAAGAAATACACCACAGAATCACTTCTAAGAGAACAAACAGAACAGTGAAAATTCTGAACAGAAAACTTCTAGAGCTCGATCTGTCGACCTTAGGAAAGTAAGGCAGAAATATGCCAATTAAATATTAACTCCCTCCAGACTTTTCTGCGTTAATCAGTCTGAGACTCTAATGTTAAACAGAACCTGTAACCGCCAAAATCTGTTTCAATGCAGGCATACCACCACGCAGGGTAGGTGCCTCAAAATATAATCACACATTTCTTAGAAAAATCCAGACCTCGAATTGTGAGAAATGCTGCATTATACTTTTATGCAAATATGGTTTTATGTGCACCATGGGCAGGGGTGCTTTATTAAGAGCACCAGGAACATCGTCCAGCAGTTTCCCCTCTATTTTGATTGACAGTCTCAGATTTCAGAGCCGGTAGTGGTGATGCCGGGAAAGCCAGGTGCTATAAACAGTGGCCCAGATTTATTAGAGCCCTGTCCTTCTGTAGCCATCAATACAAATGAATTTAGGGTCTTCAGACTCTCACTTTTTTCAAATTTTGTCATGTTGCAGCCTTGTGCTAAAATAAATTTAAAAAAAGTAAATTTTCCTCCCTGCACTCAATACCCCATGAGAATGTAAAAACAGAGGGTCTTTGGATTCTGACTCTGTGCCGTCTGCCCTGGCCCTGGACTGTGCTTGGATTTGCATGTACCTTTTCTACCTGACCTCAGCTTGTTTAAGTCTGTGTGTTTTGCCTGTTCCTCTGGTGCTTTGCAGAAGTGTCTCTGACCTCTGTAGGTCAGCTGTCAACTACACCAGGACTAATCCAAGAGGTAGTGGCTTGGTGGCTCCCCTGCAGCAAAGACCAGATCCCTTTATGGGGGTTAAAGCTTGAAAAACGGGATAACCAAGACAACGCCCTCATGAATAGCCCAAAGTCAAACTGGTTAGTTGGCACAATGGTTCAACAAACACTGTCCATAACAGAAATCAGATGTTTTAGAATTATTATTAAGCCAGAACCCAACAAAGATGTTCCTGATTGAATCAAAACCCTTACGCTGGAGCTACAGCTAGTAAATGGGATTATGTATATAAATAAAACAACTCTTATGCTATTGTGCAGTTTTCCAGTTGTCAGAATGCAAGTCTGCAATGACAGTTTTTTTATAATCTGCCTAAAAATTTTAAAAATTTTAAAGGATTGTCCAACCCACAAGAAAAATTAGCACGGACTGGAAGCTGCTTCAAACAAAGAAAACACTCACTCAACACTTGAAAGTTGCTCTGACTCTCTTGCTCAGGTTCCCGGTGGATAGGAAGTCACGACAACCTGTTTATGGTCACATTTCACCATTGCAGCCACTCTTTTTTGCCAAGCCTCACCTATGTGGAAACGTGCATAGTGAGGAAATTTCTGGCTGCTCCATCCAGATGGAGGATGATCAGAGGTGGCCATGCGTTTACAGCTCTCTTCATTCGTTGCTATGGGAGTTATGCTTACTTGAGTTTTTTCAAACTCCCAGTAGAAGTGAAACAAGAGATCTGAAGATTTGCACTTCGTGTTTGTGGCCCACCTCAGGAAGGATTGGTTGAATGGGTATCTCCTGCCATTTCCTGTATGTCAATCTGGGATTAGGAGGCAGAGACCAGTGGGATCCCGGAAAGCAGCACATTGGCAGGAAAAGTAAGTAATGCTTCTTTTATTTATTTTGTAAAAACTCCTCTCACTGGACAACCCTTTTAAAAGGGCTTCTGTCAGCCCACTAAACCGTTTTTTTTTTTTTGGTTAATAATAATCCCTATACTGCGAGCTCCCTATACATAGTAACATAGTACATAAGGCCAAAAAAAGACATTTGTCCATCCAGTTCGGCCTGTTATCCTGCAAGTTGATCCAGAGGAAGGCAAACAAACCCCTGTGAGGTAGAAGCCAATTTTCCTCACTTTAGGGGAATAAAAAATTCCTTCCCGACTCCAATCAGGCAATCAGAATAACTCCCCGGTTCAACGACCCCTCTCTAGTAGCTATAGCCTGTAATATTATTACACTCCAGAAATACGTCCAGGCCCCTCTAGAATTCCTTTATTGTACTCACCATCACCACCTCCTCAGGCAGAGAGCTCCATAGTCTCACTGCTCTTACCGTAAAGAATCCTCTTCTATGTTTGTGTACAAACCTTCTTTCCTCCAGACGCAGAGGATGTCCCCTCGTCACAGTCCTGGGGATAAATAGCTGATGGGATAGATCTCTGTACTGACCCCTGATATATTTATACATATTAATTAGGATCTCCCCTCAGTCGTCTTTTTTCTAAAGTGAATAACCCTAATTTTGATAATCTTTTAGGGTACTGTAGTTGCCCCATTCCATTTATTACTTTAGATGCCCTCCTCTGGACCTTCTCCAGCTCTGCTATGTCTGCCTTGTTTACAGGAGCCCAGAACTGTACACAGTAATCCATGTGTGGTCTGACTAGCGATTTGTAAAGTGGTAGGACTATGTTCTTATCACGGGAATCTATGCCCCTTCTGATGCAACCCATTATCTTGTTGGCCTTGGCAGCAGCTGCCTAACACTGGTTTTTGCAGCTTAGTTTGCAGTTTATTAAAATTCCTAGATCTTTTTCCATGTCAGTGTTACTGAGTGTTTTACCATTTTAGTATGTACGGGTGACTTGCATTTTTCCTTCCCATGTGCATAACATAGTACATAAGGCCGAAAAAATACATTTGTCCATCCAGGTCGGCCTGTCATCCAGCAAATTGATCCAGAGGAAGGCAAAAAAAAACCTGTGAGGTAGAAGCCAGTTTTCCTCACTTTAGGGGAATAAAAATTCCTTCCCGACTCCAATCAGGCAATCAGAATGACTCCCTGGATCAACAACCCCTCTCTAGTAGCTATAGCCTGTAATATTATTACGCTCCAGAAATACATCCAGGCCCCTCTTGAATTCCTTTATTGTACTCACCATCACCACCTCCTCAGGCAGAGAGTTCCATAGTCTCACTGCTCTTACCGTAAAGAATCCTCTTCTATGTTTGTGTACAAACCTTCTTTCCTCCAGACGCAGAGGATGTCCCCTCGTCACAGTCACCGTCCTGGGAATGAATAGATGATGGGATAGATCTCTGTACTGACCCCTGATATATTTATACATATTAATTAGATCTCCTCTCAGTCGTCTTTTTTCTAAAGTGAATAACCCTAATTTTGATAATCCTTCAGGGTACTGTAGTTGCCCCATTCCAGTTATTACTTTAGTTGCCCTCCTCTGGACCCTCTCCAGCTCTGCTATGTCTGCTTTGTTCACTGGAGCCCAGAACTGTACACAGTACTCCATGTGTGGTCTGACTAATGATTTGTAAAGTGGAAGGACTATGTTCTCATCATGGGCATCTATGCCCCTTTTAATGCAACCCATTATCTTATTGGCCTTGGCAGCAGCTGCCTGACACTGTTTTTTGCAGCTTAGTTAGATCTTTTTCCATGTCAGTGTTACCGAGTGTTTTACCATTTTAATAAGTACGGGTGACTTGCATTATTCCTTCCCACGTGCATAACTTTACATTCGTCAGTGTTAAACCTCATCTGCCACTTATCTGCCCAAGCCTCCAATCTATCCAGATCGCTCTGTAGTAGTATACTGTCCTCTTCAGTGTTAATTACTTTACACAGTTTAGTGTCATCTGCGAAAATTGATATTTTACTATGCAAGCCTTCTACAAGATCATTAATAAATATATTGAAGAGAATAGGGCCCAATACTGACCCCTGAGGTACTCCACTAGTGACAGTGACCCAATCTGAGTATTTACCATTAATAACCACCCTCTGTTTTCTATCATTGAGCCAGTTACTTACCCACTTACAGACGTTTTCTCCCAGTCCGAGCATTCTCATTTTATATACTAACCTTTTATGTGGTACAGTGTCAAATGCTTTGGAGAAGTCCAGATACACGACATCCATTGATTCGCCGCTGTCAAGTCTAGAACTTACCTCCTCATAGAAACTGATTAAATTTGTTTGACATGACCGATGACACTAAACTGTGTAAAGTAATTTACACTGATGAGGACAGTATACTACTACCTCATTACTCTTTAACAGGCCGACACCTTCAGATTTATACTTTTTAACATTTATATAATTGAAGAACATTTTAGGGTTAGTTTTACTCTCTTTGGCAATTAATCTCTCGGTCTCTAGTTTGGCCGCTTTTATTAGTTTTTTTACATGTTCTATTTTTTTCCTTATAGTTTTTCAGTGCTCCCCTCCTGTTTCAGTGAATTATATGCTTTTTTTGTCATTTATTGCTTTCTTTACAGTTCTATTTATCCACATTGGTTTCTTTTTGTTCCTTAACCTTTTATTCCCATACGGTATGTACCTCTCACAATGAGATTTTAGGATGTTTTTAAAGATATCCCATTTTGTGGCTGTATTTTTTTTTTTTGAAGACTTTGTCCCAGTTAGTTTGGCCTATGGCCTCTCTTAGTTGGCTAAATTTAGCTTTTTTGAAGGTATTTTTGTTCCTCCCTGTAGAAACGCTCTTTTGAATGATAATTGGAAGGTTATTACTTTATGGTCACTATTTCCCAGGTGTCCCCCAACCTGCACGTCTGTTGTTCTGTCGGGCCTATTGGTTAATACCAAGTCCAGTATGGCCGTCCCTCTAGTCGGGTCCTGAACCAGTTGCGAGAGGTAATTGTATATTCCTTATGAGATATACAAGTTTCAGTTTCCCAGTCTATATCTGGGTAGTTGAAGTCCCCCTTAATAACCACCTTATTATGATTTGCGGCCTCGTCTTTCTCGTTTAGTAGTAGATTTTCTGTGGACTCTGGTATATTAGGTGGTTTATAGTAAACTCCTATTAGTAATTTATTGTTGTTTTTAGCTCCATGTATCTCTACCCACAGTGACTCCACATGTTCATGTCCCTCACTTATATCTTCGTGGAGTGTGGGCTTTAGACCGGACTTTAAATAAAGGCAGACCCCTCCCCCTCTCCGGTTTTGACGATCCTTTCTAAACAGACTGTAACCTTGTACATTAACCGCCCAGTCATAGCTATCATCCAGCCATGTCTCAGTTATTCCCACTATGTCATACAGGGAGTGCAGAATTATTAGGCAAGTTGAATTTTTGAGGATTAATTTTATTATTGAACAACAACCATGTTCTCAATGAACCCAAAAAACTCATTAATATGAAAGCTGAATATTTTTGGAAGTAGATTTTAGTTTGTTTTTAGTTTTAGCTATTTTAGGGGGATATCTGTGTGTGCAGGTGACTACTACTGTGCATAATTATTAGGCAACTTAACAAAAAACAAATATATACCCATTTCAATTATTTATTTTTACCAGTGAAACCAATATAACATCTCAACATTCACAAATATACATTTCTGACATTCAAAAACAAAACAAAAACAAATCAGTGACCAATATAGCCACCTTTCTTTGCAAGGACACTCAAAAGCCTGCCATCCATGGATTCTGTCAGTGTTTTGATCTGTTCACCATCAACATTGCGTGCAGCAGCAACCACAGCCTCCCAGACACTGTTCAGAGAGGTGTACTGTTTTCCCTCCTTGTAAATCTCACCTTTGATGATGGACCACAGGTTCTCAATGGGGTTCAGATCAGGTGAACAAGGAGGCCATGTCATTAGATTTTCTTCTTTTATACCCTTTCTTGCCAGCCACGCTGTGGAGTACTTGGACGCATGTGATGGAGCATTGTCCTGCATGAAATTAATGTTTTTCTTGAAGGATGCAGACTTCTTCCTGTACCACTGCTTGAAGAAGGTGTCTTCCAGAAACTGGCAGTAGGACTGGGAGTTGAGCTTGACTCCATCCTCAACCCGAAAAGGCCCCACAAGCTCATCTTTGATGATACCAGCTCAAATCAGTACTCCACCTCCACCTTGCTGGCGTCTGAGTCGGACTGGAGCTCTCTGCCCTTTACCAATCCAGCCACGGGCCCATCCATCTGGCCCATCAAGACTCACTCATTTCATCAGTCCATAAAACCTTAGAAAAATCAGTCTTGAGATATTTCAGCCTTTCTTACCTTGGCCATGTCTCTGAGTATTGCACACCTTGTGCTTTTGGGCACTCCAGTGATGTTGCAGCTCTGAAATATGGCCAAACTGGTGGCAAGTGGCATCTTGGCAGCTGCACGCTTGACTTTTCTCAGTTCATGGGCAGTTATTTTGCGCCTTGGTTTTTCCACACGCTTCTTGCGACCCTGTTGACTATTTTGAATGAAACGCTTGATTGTTCGATGATCACGCTTCAGAAGCTTTGCAATTTTAAGAGTGCTGCATCCCTCTGCAAGATATCTCACTATTTTTGACTTTTCTGAGCCTGTCAAGTCCTTCTTTTGACCCATTTTGCCAAAGGAAAGGAAGTTGCCTAATAATCATGCACACCTGATATAGGGTGTTGATGCCATTAGACCACACCCCTTCTCATTACAGAGATGCACATCACCTAATATGCTTAATTGGTAGTAGGCTTTCGAGCCTATACAGCTTGGAGTAAGACAACATGCATAAAGAGGATGATGTGGTCAAAATACTCATTTGCCTAATAATTCTCCACTCCCTGTAGTCCTCCTCACACATCACTAATTCCAGTTCACCAGTTTTATTAGTCAGGCTTCTGGCATTAGTATACATACATTTGAGAGGTTTATGTATATTTTTTACCCTACACCTTTCCTTCTGAACTGTTCTAGTCCTTCCTTCCATTCCTCCCCCAGTCCCACTACCTTGCCCCCGATCTCTATCTGCACTATCTTCCCCTCCTATAACGTAATTACCCTCCCCCCAGTCCCTAGTTTAAACACTCCTCCAACCTTCTAGCCATCTTTCTCCCCAGCACGGCTGCCCCTTCCCCATTGAGGTGCAGCCCGTCCCTACGATAGAGCCTGTAGCCGATAGAAAAATCGGCCCAGTTCTCCAGGAACCCAAACCCCTCCTTCCTACACCAGTTCTTGAGCCACTTTGCCTTTCTTGTGTGGCAAATACTACCTTTTGAGGTCCTTGCCCTCAGCTTTTGACCTAAATCCCTGAAATCATTTTTAAGGACTCTCCACCTACCTCTAACTTTGTCATTGGTTCCGATATGGACCATGACCGCTGGATCGTCTCCTGCCCCTCCCAGTAATCTGTCAACCGGATCCACGATGTGTCGAACTCTAGCGCCAGGAAGACAGCACACTGTTCGTCGATCGCGGTCTTTGTGACAGATTTCTCTATCTGTTCCCCTAATAATGGAGTCTCCCACTACCAGCACCTGTCTGGCCTGCCCTGCTCTCCTGGTTCCCTGACAGGAGCTGACATTCCCCTGACTGGCAGAGGAAGTGTCCGGCTGCAGCAGTGCCGTCCCCGGACTGACATCCCCCTCATCTGCCAAACGTGCAAACTTGTTGGGGTGTGTCAGATCAGGGCTAGCCTCCCTGGCACTCTTCCCTCTACCCCGCTTTCTAACTGTTACCCAGCTAGCTACCTCACTTTCCTCAGTCTCCTCTCTGTCACCCTCCCTCTCATCTACCTCAAAGAGTGCTTGCTCGGTGAGAAGCAAACTCTTTTGCAAATTATCAATGCCTCTCAGTGTTGCAACTTGCCCGTTTAGAGACTCGATTTGCGATTCCAAACGGGTAATTTGCTCACATCTAGAACAAAGATATGCACCCTTGAACTCCTGTTCCAGGACTGCATACATCATGCAAGATGTGCACTGGACTGCGTTGTAAATTGTAATAAGAAGCCACTTAGTAGAGCAAGCCTCAGGAAGAGCAGGCTCTGGAGAGTGTAAGTGGGTCAATTTATAGCACCTGGTAAGCTAAATATTCATTTTGGTTCAGTATATTTTGTTAAAAAGCTATTTTTATAATATGTAAATTACCTTGCTACCAAGTGGCTTCTTATTACAATTTACAACGCAGTCCAGTGCACATCTTGCATGATGTATGCAGTCCTGGAACAGGAGTTCAAGTGCGCCTGCGCCGATTAAAGACAGGTACGGCGCAGGCGCGAGATTTGGAATTCAAACAGGGCCAGCAGAGAACGATTCCCTGGCCCTGTCAATCACACTGCGGAGGGGGCGTCATTAGGATCGGAGGATGCGGCTGCTACCAGCAAGTAGCCGCCCTACTTGCTGGTAGCAAGGTAATTTACATATTATAAAAATTGCTTTTTAACAAAATATACTGAACCAAAATAAATATTTAGCTTATGTATAGGGAGCTCGCAGTATAGGGATTATTATTAACCAAAAAAAAAAAAAAACGGTTTAGTGGGCTGACAGAAGCCCTTTAAAATGAAGCAGTATTTAAAGGTAGAATAAAGTTGGTAGGATGTCAGCTAATTTTGGCAAAAGGACAATGCCGAATAACTATGCTGGTGGATTCAGGATACCTTACACAGATCCTAGAACAATGAATGAACGTAGGAGGGAAAGGGGTGAGGGGAAAAGGCCTGGAAACTAGGGAAAGGAGCAGGTCACCTCCTAGAGAAACCCTAATCAAAAGTCCTATCTGACTGCAAGTATGAACTGACCCTAGAGGTGGGTGAGTTCATACACAGGAACCTAAAGTCCTAACTCACCCTGTAGGACCCTGGTACTATTGTCAGGACAAGAGACAACCTGTTCCTCCAAAAGGTAGGACGAACAGGAGTCTCCCTCAGGCCTAAACACCAATGACAGGGAAAAGAGCACCACAAGAAAACCCAAACAATAAACAAAAGGGTAGAAGACACTTAACTTCAAATGGCTATGGAAGCACAGGACTCCGCCGAGATCCAAACACCAGCAATCCACAACAAGACAAAAGCTATTAACCGCACAGCATGGTGGGAGAAGCCACAATAAATAGGGAAGGTTAAATTACCACATAAGCAACACCTGATGTAAGGGGTGTGGCCATTACCAGAAACAACACAGACACAAATTGATCCACAAGGAACCAGTTAAGATCAAACCATGTGTTGCTAGTCTCACTGATCTCCTGGCACCTGTCACGGGAACGTCCGTGACAGCTATACACAGAAGGACAAAAAGTCTTTAGATGCTGTAACCCTGCCTTGTCTTACTAACAAAAGCCAGGGATGTTAATTGCTCCTGTGACGTTATTAGAGGTAGAGGGTATAATCAAAACATTACCTTCAGGTAAAGCAACAGGACCTGATGGGTTGTCAGGGGAATTCTTTAACAGAAATAAAAGTGGCCTAAATGGGAGGAAATTTTCAAAAACTAGAAACACTGTGGCGTGTTTATAACCTGGGGAGCAATTCCTCCGCATGTGATCCGTTGCTAACAGCAATCCCCAGCAAAAATTCATACAATGGAGGATGTCGGCAGCGGACCACATGCACCACAATGGCATCCTACACAAGATAGGATAATGTGTGGATGCAAATATAAAAATACATAAATCACTGCGAAAGGTGCAGCACAAAGATATGCAATTGACAATACTGGCTAATGCCTCAGGCTGATGTTAAGAAATGAGACTTTAGCCTTAGCTCTCCCACTACCTGACTGATTTCACTATGGAGGTATGTGGGAGCTTGGCTGTAAGTTGTATCTTGGCACCTCTCAGACCGTGTTCACACTCGGTAGGTAGTCTAGTGGTAGGAACCCATGCCACGCTGAGATACCTTGACGGTGGTGCAAAAGGGCTCCGATGTGTTCCTGACAGGAATACATTGGCTAAAGTCTCAGTTCTTAACATCAGGTTGAGGGATTGGCCAGTATTATCAGTTGCCTATCATTGTGGTGCACCTTTCAAAGTGATTAAGGAACTCTTTAACAGCCTTAGATGAGAACTTAGCCCTGTCTTGGTGTTATTGGCACCCAATTATGACCTCAGGATGTACGGCCTACATTAAAGTGTAAACCAAATCTGGTTAAAAAAAATAAAAAAAAAATAAAAAACACACAACACACATCCTGGGTCTTATAGGACCATTTCTTTAAACAACCAGGATTTTAAAATCTTTAGCCAACAGACAGGGAAATCTGCTACCTAGCCTCATTGGGAACCACCAGGTTGGTTTTATAAAGTGGTGTTCAGTGGTAACCTTAGAACCATCATGGAAGTTTATGTTTCTATATGGGAGACAGCGGTCAAAGAACTGCCTGCACTGTTGGCCACTGAAGGCAAAAATGCCTTCAACAATGTAAATTGGGGGTGGCTGGGGATGGTGCTAAACTTCATTGGTATCCAGGGGACTTTTCAAACTGTATTGTCTGCGCTGTATGTTCTGCCTTTAACGAGTGTATATAACCTTGGATTCCTTTCTGCTATGATACTTCTCCAGAAGGGCACTAGCCAGGGCATGGAATCAATATATTCTCTAATGTAGACTTGGAAAGTGCCTTGGTAGCTCAGGAGAGATTGACAGCCCTCCTCCACACAGATTGGGGCAGTTCCGCCTCAGGTAAAATACAGTGTGCTTATACAAGATACTTTATTGGCCTGAGACATAGTGAGGAAGATCTACCAAGTGCCTATACAGTGGTCCCACAAGTTACAATATTATTTGGTACCAGGGTGACCATTGTATGTTGAACCCATAACTCTATGCAAATCTAGTAACTGGTTCTAAAGCCCCAAATGTCATCCCAAGATATGACAGCGAGAAAATGAGAGCGAGAAAAAAAGAAGATTTAAGAAAAATAAAACAGATAAGGGCTCTTTCACACTCGCGTTGTCCAGATCCGTCGTGTACTCCATTTGCTCGAAGTGCCCGCCGGATCCGTAACACCGCAAGTGAACTGAAAGCATTTGAAGACTGATCCGTCTTCAAAATGCGTTCAGTGTTACTATGGCAGCCAGGACGCTATTAAAGTCCTGGTTGCCATAGTAGTAGTGGTGAGCGGGGGAGCAGTATACTTACCGCCCGTGCGGCTCCCGGGGCGCTCCAGAATGACGTCAGAGCGCCCCATGCGCATGGATGACGTGATCCATGCGATCACGTCATCCATGCGCGTGGGGCGCCCTGACGTCACTCTGAAGTGCCCCGGGAGCCGCACGGATGGTAAGTATACTGCCCCCCCGCTCCCCACTACTACTATGGCAGCCAGGACTTTAGCATCCTGGCAGCCATGGTAACCATTCAGAAAAAGCTAAACGTCGGATCCGGTAATGCGCCGAAACGACGTTTAGCTTAAGACTCCTCGATGACGTCTAGCTACACTTCCTCCGAGATGGCTTGTCGCCGAGCCTTGGGTACCTGGTATGGCTTTAACTGGACTTTTGCCTGAGGCTCAGTGACAATGTCATGCTGGATTGCGGAAATGCGTCCAGGGAGATCCGAGAACACATCCGTGTTCTGACTAACAAACTCCCTGGCCTCCTGAGCCTGTTAGCAATTTTTACTGTGGCAACCACTTCCCATGCATCAGACCGAGGGGCCGGAACCTCTTCCCCTAGAAAACCAGGCCGCGGGCTGTCTTCAGTACAGGTCTCCATATCTTTCCAAGGTTTTAATAAATTAATATGGTAAACCTACTGTGGCTGCCCTGGCTGGTGTACCTTGTAGTTTACATCTCCAACTTTCTCTAGTACCTGGTAGGGCCCCTGCCACCTAGCTAGGAACTTACTGTCCACGGTCGGCACCAGAACCAAAACCTGATTACCCGGGTTAAAGATCCGGACCCGAGCCTGCCGATTATTCGACTGTAGGCTCGCTGAGCTGCCTCCATATGCTCCCTAACAAGCGGCAACACTGTCTCTAGCCGTTCTTGGGTAACATATTGTCACAACCAGACAGCTGAGAAGCTCTGACAGAGGCCTTTCAGAACCTCCTCCTTGAATTTCTGTGTTGTGGTATTCAGCTCCTCCTCTCGTCAGCCTCTCTCAGCTGTCATGTGTTAATTGCTTCCCTTTAAATTCTTCTCCAGAAGGCTTTTCTGAGCGGCTTATATTACTTCCTGGAGTGTGTGTGCACGCCGATCTGTCCTCCTGTTTGCTTCTAAGCTAAGTGTACCTTTATCTGTTTATATCTGTTTGCTGGATCCCAGGTGACCCTGACTCCCTCCGTATCTTGTGTAGGGAGCCGGTGGTCGTGTCCCCTCACTATTGTAGGGTGCTCAGGGCTTTATAGTCAAGGTTCGTGGATATGCAAACCTCCACCATTCGGATCTTTGCATAGGCTGAGCAGCCAGGGAAAGTGCCAGGTCTTCTGCAGGGGTCTCCCTTGGTTCCTTAGTTTTTGGATCCAGCGAGTCGTTTATACATGTTGCTTTGCCTTATTTCCTGTACACCGTCCATGACACATATTCAATGACACTTTTATACGGAGTGGGTTGTTTTTTTCCCACGCCTCTTTGGCTATGTCCAACAGATCACAAGGATGTCTGCCATATAGCAGTTCGAAGGGAGAGAACCCAGTAGAGGCATGGGGCACCTTTCGCACTGCGAACATGAGATAGGGCAGAAGAAAGTCCCAGTCCCTCCCATCTTTAGCCACCACCCTTTTTAACATATTTTTAAAAGTTTGGTTAAACCTCTCTACCAGACCGTCAGTTTGCGGATGGTAAACGGACGTCCGTAGCCGTTTTATGTGTAGCAACTTACACAGCAAGGTCATGAGGTTCCCTCATGACCTTGGACATAAAAGGGGTCCCCTGGTCGGTCAGAACCTCTTTAGGTAGTCCTACTCGGGAAAACATCTCCATTAACTCCTTAGCTATAAGTATGGCCGATATATGTCGCAGTGACACCGCCTCCAGGTACCGAGTGGCATAGTCTAGGATAACCAAGATGTGTTGGTGCCCTCTAGCGCAGGGTTCCCCAACTCCAGTCCTCAGGGCCCACTTGCCGGTCAGGATTTGGGAGTATCCCACAGAATGAATACCTGTGGCAAGTCCTGATGCACTGACACTAATTATATTAGCTGCCCAATACTAAGGAAATCCTAAAAACATGACCGGCAGGTGGGTCCTGAGGACTGGAGTTGAGGAACACTGCTCTAGCGCAGTGTTTCCCAACCAGTGTGCCTCCAGCTGTTGCAAAACTACAACTCCCAGCATGCCCGCACAGCCAAAGGCTGTCCAGGCATGCTGGGAGTTGTAGTTTTGCAACAGCTGGAGGCACACTGGTTGGGAAACACTGCTCTAGCGGACTTCGGTACTGGGCCTATGATATCCATAGCTGTTTTCTCGAACGGAACCTCGATAATTGAGAGAGGTACTAGGGGACTATGAAAATGTGGCTGGGGAGAGTTATCTGGCAAGTCGGGCAAGACCTACAAAACTCTTCCACCTCTCTAAACACACTGGGCCAGTAAAACCGCTGTAGTATACGGTCCTGCGTTTTCTGCAATCCCAGGTGACCCCCGTGTTGGTGGGCTAGCTCTAATACGAGTTTGCGATATGCCTTAGGCACCAATTTTTCAACATGCTCACCCCGTAGTTTGTTTACCTGATAGCATATTCTGATGAACCACAAAAGAGGGAAACACTGACTTGGCCGCAGGTTGTTGGGGTTCACCATCAACTATTAATACATTCTCCCAGGCTCAGGATAGTGTTGGTTTCCAGTGTTGTGCTGTACCGAAATTATCCCCAGAGACATTAAGGTCTGCCTATTCAGGACCCGGCGGCAAGTCCTCCACGTGTCCGACCATCACACTCAGCAGAGTTGTCTCCCCCTCTTACACCGAAGTGGCGGTCACCCCTACCGCTGGCCATTCAGCCTGGGGTTCCCAGGGTTCTGGCCTCCCGCCTGAGCAAGGCCACTCTGCTGGGGTTACCCCTGACTCATGGGTATCAGTAACTCTCATAGCAGGCCACAGGGCCGGGAAGTCTCTCCCTAGTATTAGTTCATAGTGCAGATTTGTGGCGATGGCCACCTCGTGAGTCCACCTGCCGTCCACCGTGGTTAGAGACACCAGAGCGGTGGGGAAGTCTTAAGTCTCCATGCATGCACATCACCCCGACTTTCCAGCCAGTATACTTAGCAGGCCGCACCAGGGTAGCTTTTACCAGGTACACCAGACTCCCTGAGTCCAGCAGAACCACCACCAGAGTGTCTCCCACTTCAACCTGGCACAAGTGGTTATTGTCCAGAGTCTCTATGGTACCTGTTGCACACAGCTTCCTGGCATGGGCTCAACCCAATGGGGACAGTCAGCTCTTACGTAGCCAGGCTCCTGACAACGCTAGCAGACTATCGGAGCCAGGTTGGCGGTGGGTACATCTCGGGTGAGTTTTATCGGCTCAAGTCTCCGGGTCTGGGGTGGAGATTTCCAGGGTTTGACTGCCCCCCTCCCGAAAGAACCCTTCTTTAGATTCCTGGTAGCCTCATAGCGTTCTACCAGGTCCACCATCTCAAGGGCGTTACCAGGAGACACCTGGCCGATCCAGTGCTAGAGAGTGTATGGCAAAGCCCTCCAGAACAAATCAGCTAACAGATGGTCCAGCATAGCAGTGGGACTAAGCACGTCGGGCTGTAGCCATTTTTGCAAAAGGTGAAACAAGTTATACTGGGGTCTCGCGGGCTCAGCCAGGTTAAACTCCCACTTATGCATCCGCTGGGCCCGGACCAACACATTCATCACCTTGCTGGCAGTTCTGCATCAAACAGTCTATAGAAGGCTTTAAGGGGCCTGCTTCCCCGACACACAGATCTCAGCCATCCAACCCGGCAGAAACCTTTAGATCCCAACAAAGATGGATTGCTGCTGAGCCCAGCTGTCTTTTAAGGACTGATAGGTGTTGCCAAAACCCAGACTGGCACTTGAGATCCAATCCGGTGTTTGACCCCACCTGGCTGCAAATCAGCCCAGCAGCACACACTAGGAGGAAAATAGCCATCTTCCCAAACTAGGGCTGCAACGATTAATCGATGTAATCGATTATATTCGATAACTGTATTCGTTGTCGACGAATCCAGTTATCGAATAATCGCCGATTCGTTGCTATTCGGGCGGGCGGGCGGTCGCTGCATCTTTATTTTACCTTTTTACAATGACGCTCCCGCTCCTGTAACAGCCAGGCAGAGCGGACGGCGGCGTAACGTCACTCACTCACGTGACACGCCTGCTCCGCCTCCTTCATTCATGAAGTGGGCGGAGCAGGCGCGTCACGTGATTGAGTGACGTTACGCCGCCGTCCGCTCTGCCTGGCTGTTACAGGAGCGGGAGCGTCATTGTAAAAAGGTAAAATAAAGATGCAAGCATCGGGGCCGGGGCTGTTAGGGGGAAGGGGGAGGGGGGATCTGTCTATGGCACTGCTATGGGAAGGGGGGTCAGTGTATAGCACTGCTATGGGGAGGGGGGTCTGTGTATAGCACTGCTATGGAGAGGAGGGGGGGGTCTGTGTATGGCACTGCTATGGGAAGGGGGATCTGTGCACTGTTATGAGGAAAGGGATCTGTGCACGGTTATGCCCATAACAGTGCACATATCCCCCTCTCCATAACTGCGCCACCCACAGATCCCCCTCTCCATAACTACGCCGTCCACAGATCCCCCTCTCCATAACTGCGCCGTCCACAGATCCCCCTCTCCATAACTGCGCCGTCCACAGATCCCCCTCTCCATTACTGCGCCGTCCACAGATCCCCCTCTCCATTACTGCGCCGTCCACAGATCCCCATAAGTGTCCACAGATCCCCATTAATGTGTCGTCCACAGATCCCCCATAATAGTGTCCGTCCACAGATCCCCCATAATAAGGTGGTCCGTCCACAGATCCCCCATAAGTGGTCGTCCACAGATCCCCCATAATAGTGTCGTCCACAGAGCCCCCATAATAGTGTCGGCCACCAGATCCCCCATAATAGTGTCGTCCCAGGATCCCCCCATAAATGTGGTCCGTCCACAGATCCCCCATATAGTGTCGTCCACAGAATCCCCCATAAGTGTCGTCCACAGATCCCCCATAAGTTGTCGTCCACAGATCCCCATAAGTGTCGTCGCACAGATCCCCCAGTATAAGTGTCCGTCCACAGATCCCCATAAGTGTCGTTCCACAGATCCCCATAAAGTGGTCGTCCACAGATCCCCCATATAGTGTCGTCCACAGATCCCCCATAATAGTGTCGTCCACAGATCCCCCATAATAGTGTCGTCCACAGATCCCCCATAATAGTGTCGTCCACAGATCCCCCATAATAGTGTCGTCCACAGATCCCCCATAATAGTGTCGTCCACAGATCCCCCATAATAGTGTCGTCCACAGATCCCCCATAATAGTGTCGTCCACAGATCCCCCATAATAGTGTCGTCCACAGATCCCCCATAATAGTGTCGTCCACAGATCCCCCATAATAGTGTCGTCCACAGATCCCCCATAATAGTGTCGTCCACAGATCCCCCATAATAGTGTCGTCCACAGATCCCCCATAATAGTGTCGTCCACAGATCCCCCATAATAGTGTCGTCCACAATTTGTTTTAATATGGCCTTTGAACATAATTTTTCAAGTAAGATCATATAAACCTCTCTGTTTTGTAATTTTGTCGTTTTTCCCGATTAATCGTAGAAATTAATCGGCAACTAATCGATTATTCAAATAATCGTTAGCTGCAGCCCTATCCCAAACCACACCCTTCACTGTGTCACAAAGATTAAAAGAACAACTTTTCTTCCAGAAATAGCACCGCTTGTCTATGCCCATTTCTTGTGTTACAGCTTAGAACCATTTACTGAGGGCCCAAACGTGCCCTCCATGTAGCTGTACCACTCTATCGTCATCTGGCAGGAAGTCATTTGTTATTTAGGTTGATTCTCCTGGTGATTTCCTGTGGCTCTTGGTAGAGGGGACAGGCTGGAGAGAGAGAAGAGGATGGACAGGGCAGACTGTGGTAATGTGGGGCTGTGTTAATTGAAACTGCATACAAGAGCTGCTGCTCATCAGCCACATCTCCACTCTCCTCTTTATACTTCATGTCTCATCCCCAGAGATTCAGATAAAGATCTGCTGTATTCAGGATCATCATCCATGATAAGTAGATCAGAGAGGAGGATGAGGCAGCTCTCTATTGTGAAGTCAACCTCTCATCATATACTCCGACAGAGATGGATATCAAACTACTAGAAAAGGGCCTCACGTTTGTACCCACAGTAAAATATAATCCTTTTGAGTGGAATAAGGATATCGCATTATTCACTCGCAAAGTGCAATGGTATAAACACTTCCGCCAAAAAGATACCAGAATCTGTAATGAACATAATATTGAAATAGATGACCTACAGGCAACTAGGACCCTCTCTGAGCTTCTAACTGAAGGAGAAAGAGATAGATCCGAGGGACCATTCATCAATTTGAGTCCCAAGAGTACTTTAATGCCACCACCACTTGATGAACCACATATAGCGATCTTCCAAAAGCTAGTCTCAAAGAAACTCGAACACCTATCATCCCTGAATGGAGGGCCAGGTAACCTCAGTAGAGAGGAATATATCTCTGATGAAACGTGAAAAGAATGATAACTTGGTCATAAAATCCTTCAAGGGTGGAATTTAGATAGCTCCACATATAAAGAAATGTGTATGACCACCCTCAGTGAAACTAGCTTGTATTATAAACCGGATAAGAATCCAGGTCCTATCTCTGCAGCTAAACTACCGGTACATCTTAATGATCACTGTTAAATCTGTTAATGATTTAACAGTGATCATTTTTCTAAATATATTTTATTAACAAATCCCCACCCCCCTTAGAAAAAAAATAAACCTATACTTACCTGACTGTTGTCTTCCGTCTCCCCTGGTTACGGCCACCGCTCTTCTCAGGAATCGCGGTGGCCGCGCGTGCGCAGACGACTTTTCTTCTCCCGGCCGTGCGCTGTACTGAACGCGCACGCCGAGTCCGCGCATGCGCCCTGGTGACTTCTTCCTGGCAAGTATACTATACTTGCCAGGAAGAAGTCACCAGGGCGCATGCGCGGACTCGGCGTGCGCGTTCAGTACAGCGTGCGGCCCGGCGAAGACATCAATGAAGATGGAGCCCGCCCCTTGCCGAAACCAGGAAGTGGACGGCGCGCCGGGACCAGGCAAGTATAAAATGCCGTGTTGAGAAAACCCTGTTAAGGGATTAACACAAACTCATGAATCAACATGAAGCAGACTTCCTTTTACCCAACCACCGCCACCTTCTACTCCCTACCAAAAATCCACAAAGGGCTCATGCCCCTTAAGGGATGACAAACAGTCTCTGGGGTAGGGAGCCTAGCACAAAATGTTGGTGTCTATATCAACAAAATCATTAGACCCTTTGATGGGGAGCCCATGTGCACCATCCTATGCAAATTTGCTCCTGGGCTAGTGGGAGGCTAATGTCATCTGGTCCGATGATCTCAGCCATTGACATGACAACATTAGCCTATGGCTGAGATTCATCGACATTTTTATTCTATGGAAAGGAACTAAGGAATCCTTCACTAAATTTGTGGAGACTATCAACATAAATGATCTAGGACATGTATTTACTTCAACCTGTGACACTAATCACATCTCGATCCTAGATGTGCTGATAGAGAGAGGTCTGAATAATACTATTGCAACCAAAGTATTCTATAAAGTTACTGCCTCCAATAGCCTCCTGAGATGGGAGTGCGCTCAACCATACCCACTGAGGAGAGGAATACCGAAAGGTCAATACCTAAGGCTACATGCACACGACCGTATGCCAGCCGTTTTTTTTTTTGCTGATCCATTGTAACAATGCATAAAACGGACAAGAATAGGACATGTTCTATTCTTTTGGTGGGGATACGGAACGGACATACTGATGCGGACAGCATACGGTGTGCTGTCCGCATTTTCTTCTGACCCATTTAAATGATCGGGTCTGCATCCTATCCAAAAAACAAACAAACACGGAACTGGCACGGAAACAAACGTTTGTGTACATGTAGCCTAAGGTTGCGAAGAAACTGTTCCAATATGGGCATCTTCAGACAGTAGGTCGATGATTTGCATAGTAAATTTCATGAGAGGGGCTATCCAGACAGTGTTCTGAGGACAGCATTTGAACATGCATGCGACTCCAAAAGAGAGGCACTATTAACCCCAAAAAAACAAGATAAATCAATCTAGACAGCCCATACGCATGAGATGTGAGATGGATCATCACAAAATATTGGGGAATCTGGTGTGATGACCCAGATCTACAGGAAGTTATTGGCCCCTATCCAAAAATCACATATAGGAAGGGGCGTAGCATTAGGGATAGACTAGTTACCGGTAATAGCCATTTTAAACCTTCATCATAAACTGACAACTGGCTATCACGTCGCCCTAAAGGAATGTTTAGATGTGGAAACTGCATCGCATGTGATCAAGTCCTAGTCACAAAAAGCTTCAGATCTGCCCACACAAACCAAGTATTTGTAATGTGTGATTTCATTAACTGAAGTATATAGTGGCTCACCCCTCCTGCTAATATAGAACGGTGCTCTCACTAAGTTGTGGTTCACCCAGACCACAATAAGAGGTAGAAGTAAAAATAGAAGTATAGTGGGCACTCAATATCCGGCACTAAATATTGGGTACAACAGATTTATTTAGATAAACAATATTATCAATCTACTACATACATAAAATAAAATAAAACTTGCAGAATGTTCCCAATTGTATGACAGTACAATTTATAAAAAGTCATAAGATATTCCTAAAAATATAAAAAATAAAAAATAGTATAACAATATATTGCTCCTAGAGGTTAATAATATAGATATATATATATAAATATTCACATTCATAAAAGTCCCTTTAAAATCTTCCGCAATATTTTGTGCGATTGATATAATAGATATCCTGAGTTTTGGCAATGTTCTATCCGCTTATAAGTTCAAATCTGTAGGTCTCACTTCTATGAAGGATTATAATGGTGGCTATTCAGGGGTTAGTTATATGCAGTATAGTAATTAGGTTTAACTCACTGCTTGATGTTGGTTGGTTTTTCTGACTTTCGTGGCGTCCCACTACTGGTCAGATCACTCACCCCTCTTCTTATATGCTGTGCATAGGCTGCGCTTCCATTTAGCGGTAATATTGCGATGTCCGCGAGGTTTCCTCTTGGTCTCTGTTCAGCGTCCCACGTGTAGATGGTTTGTCACGTGATCGGAGCTTCAGAGCGTTTGTCACGTGATCGGAGTTTCAACACGTCACATAACCTGAATCCAATGTGGTTGGGTTAGTTCAAGTTCCGGAGGCGGTACCAACCTCCGTTTTTACAGCTTTCTGGCGATATTCTTGTTGCTTTTCCGCACAAGTTTGTTGCTGGTTATAGTAATATAAGACGTCTCATTACTTTAAGGATCTCATCCACTCCCGCTATACGTGTTTCGAGGTTGCTAACCTCTTCCTCAGTAGCTAGTTTTTGAGATCCTTACTTCCTCCTTATAAATCTTTATAAGTCCCACCCTTTCTTCTAATTGGGATTCCTCCCAAAATCTGGTCAGGATCTCCAGTCTGTGAGCACTTCCTTTGACTATATATTTTCTTATGTTTTGGATGTACCATTTTTTTGGTTCATCCTATGCATATTACAACATCATACATATATCATGTAAAACTATCATACGCATTATATTCATGAGTTATATTGTAAACAGATGTATGTCATACATATAAAATACATACTATAAAGCAATAAAATATTTTATTTTATTAAAAGGATATATATATATATATATATATATATTAATCTCAAATATTCAGATTGTTTCATTGCTTAAAATTCCTGTTTTTCTTTACACTATAATTTCACCAATATGTTCATAATTTTTATTCGTAATTTTTCTTCGTGATTTTTAGTGTGTGGGGGTGCGGGCCCTCCGTCGAGGGGAAATCGAAGTGCCGCTATAACAAACACCGATGTCCCATCAACGAGGGGCACACACCCCTGTTTATTACAGAAAGCCAAATATCTCAAAGTCTGAATTGAGGCCTCCAGGTAATAATGTATTAAAATCAAATATCCGCCTTGCTTCCTGTCGAGACATATTAGAGATGTGGTCTCCTCCCCTCCAATCAATATCTACTTTTTCAAATGCCATGAATCGTAATTGTGAGGGGTCCTGATTATGGTGATACTTAAAATGTTTCGACAGTGAATGTTTTTCATATCCTGCCCTGATCTTTGTCATATGCTCTGCAATCCTTGTTTTTAACAGTCTCTTGGTTCATCCTATATACTGTTTTTTGCAAGGGCATTCTATTAGATATAAAACATTTGAGGTATTACAGGTTAAAAATGTATTTATATCATACGAGAAAGCATTCGTTGTAGAGGAAACATTGGTGGTTTTCTTCGGGAACTTAGTATTCTTGCAATTGCTGCACGTATTGCATCTATAAAATCCTTTCAAATTAAATGCATTTCGATTTATTATTTTCTTATTTTTTACAGTAGGTGCCACTTTCAAAGCTAGACTCGGTGCTCTTGTGTACACTATTTGTGGGCCTTTGGATAGACATGGTCCTATTATCTTATCTTTTATGATATGGTGCCAATGATTTTTAATAATTGCCTCTATTTTCTTGTATTGTACACTAAACGGTAAGATAATTCTCATTAAGTCATCATTTATTTGAGCATTCTGTTGTTGATCTATAACCGGTTTAGCTTCTTTTTCTATAAAGAATTTTGTTCTGTCCATTTTTTGTATTTCTTTTAATGACTCATCTACTTGTTTGGGGGGGTATTTTTTAACAAGAAATTGTTCTTTCATAGTTAGGGCTTCCCTCATGTAGTCATCTTCTTTCGTGCAGTTCCGTCTTAGTCTTCTAAACTGTCCCTTAGGAATGCTTAGCAACCACCTTGGTAGATGGCAGCTCGTATATAGAATATAACTATTACGAGCTACATCTTTCTGATATGTATGACATATTAATTGGTCTCCTTCTACTTTAATAGTTAAGTCTAAAAATTCGATCCGTTGTTTACTGACATTTGAGCTAAATTTTATATTCTTATCATTTAGATTAATATCTGCTAAAAACACTGTAAGCTCTTCATCTGTGCCCTGCCATATAAAGATCACATCATCTATAAATCTTTTCCAGAGCACCAGGTTCGTCCCCATCCTTGGTGTTATATGCTGATCCTCCCACTGCGCCATAAATAGGTTAGCATAGCTGGGGGCGAACCTGGTGCCCATCGCTGTTCCTCTTATTTGGAGGAAAAATTCGGAGTCATAGGAAAAATAATTGTGGGTTAAAATATGTTCCACCCCATCAGCTATATATTTTACTTGTTCCGGTAAGTATTCTCCATATTGTATTAGTTGTTGTGTCAGGGCATTTATACCCTGATCATGTTTTATTATCGTGTACAGAGAATTGACATCGAGAGTACCCAAAATCCAATTGGGATCATACTTTAAACTCTCGATGCTCTGTACGATCTGGGTAGTGTCCCTAATATATGAGAATGTTTTCCTTACTATTGGCTGTAGTAGTCTGTCCAAATATTGGGACAGATTTGAATTATAGGATCCTATGCCAGAAATTATAGGCCTACCTGGGGGGTTTATTGGGTCTTTATGGACTTTTGGTATAATGTAGAATATGGGCATACGTTTCTGTGTTCCCATAATAAATTTTGCTTCTTGTTCATTCAAAAATCCTTTTTTACATCCCTCCTCTACATATACTTCCAATGATTGACTGAATTCTTTAATTGGGTCTTTTACTAATTTCCTATATGTATCGTTATCTCCCAATTGTTTCTTACATTCATTATCATATTTACATGTATCTAAAATTACTATGGCTCCTCCCTTATCAGCAGGGCGGATTGTTATATTGTCATTTTTTTGCAGTTGTTTAATAGCCTGTATCTCATGTGGTTTCAGATTATTAAATCTCCTTGATTCCCCTTTAATCTTCCTTATGTCAGCTTCCACGTTTTTTTTAAAAGTAGTTATATCCTGTCCCATTTCGTGTCTTGGGTACATTTTGCTTTTTAATTTTAGATCCGTATGTACATATACTCCTTGTTTCTCCCCTTTTGATATTATAGGATTTTTGAGAAAATATTTTTTTAAACATAATTTTCGTACGAATTTTTCAATACCTATGTATGTGTCAAATTTACTCAAATGTGCTGTAGGTGCAAATTTTAAACCTTTATTTAATAGTGCATATTGTGCCGGTGTGAATGTGTTTGAACTTAAGTTAATTACAGAATTGTTTTCCTCCGTCAATATCTCCTGTGACTTACTCTTTCCCTTCCCCCTTCCTCGTCGTGTCGTCTTTTTTCTACATTCTGATTGTATTGGTGTTTGTGGTAATTTCCTACATATGTCTCCTTGTTGGTGTAATCCCCTTTTTTTAGACCGGACACCCCCACATCACAGGAAACGCACGCAACCTCCCAGACAGTCACCACAGGAACAATATCACATAACTCCAATCACGGGCCATCACTACAATTTGAGACACAAAGAGGAAACACAGAAAAGAAATCAGGATCAACACTATCAGAAAAAATATCAAACAAGGAATCAACACTCATCCTACACCAACAAGGAGACATATGTAGGAAATTACCACAAACACCAATACAATCAGAATGTAGAAAAAAGACGACACGACGAGGAAGGGGGAAGGGAAAGAGTAAGTCACAGGAGATATTGACGGAGGAAAACAATTCTGTAATTAACTTAAGTTCAAACACATTCACACCGGCACAATATGCACTATTAAATAAAGGTTTAAAATTTGCACCTACAGCACATTGGAGTAAATTTGACACATACATAGGTATTGAAAAATTCGTACGAAAATTATGTTTAAAAAAATATTTTCTCAAAAATCCTATAATATCAAAAGGGGAGAAACAAGGAGTATATGTACATACGGATCTAAAATTAAAAAGCAAAATGTACCCAAGACACGAAATGGGACAGGATATAACTACTTTTAAAAAAAACGTGGAAGCTGACATAAGGAAGATTAAAGGGGAATCAAGGAGATTTAAAAATTCTGAAACCACATGAGATACAGGCTATTAAACAACTGCAAAAAAATGACAATATAACAATCCGCCCTGCTGATAAGGGAGGAGCCATAGTAATTTTAGATACATGTAAATATGATAATGAATGTAAGAAACAATTGGGAGATAACGATACATATAGGAAATTAGTAAAAGACCCAATTAAAGAATTCAGTCAATCATTGGAAGTATATGTAGAGGAGGGATGTAAAAAAGGATTTTTGAATGAACAAGAAGCAAAATTTATTATGGGAACACAGAAACGTATGCCCATATTCTACATTATACCAAAAGTCCATAAAGACCCAATAAACCCCCCAGGTAGGCCTATAATTTCTGGCATAGGATCCTATATTTCAAATCTGTCCCAATATTTGGACAGACTACTACAGCCAATAGTAAGGAAAACATTCTCATATATTAGGGACACTACCCAGATCGTACAGAGCATCGAGAGTTTAAAGTATGATCCCAATTGGATTTTGGGTACTCTCGATGTCAATTCTCTGTACACGATAATAAAACATGATCAGGGTATAAATGCCCTGACACAACAACTAATACAATATGGAGAATACTTACCGGAACAAGTAAAATATATAGCTGATGGGGTGGAACATATTTTAACCCACAATTATTTTTCCTATGACTCCGAATTTTTCCTCCAAATAAGAGGAACAGCGATGGGCACCAGGTTCGCCCCCAGCTATGCTAACCTATTTATGGCGCAGTGGGAGGATCAGCATATAACACCAAGGATGGGGACGAACCTGGTGCTCTGGAAAAGATTTATAGATGATGTGATCTTTATATGGCAGGGTACAGAGGAAGAACTTACAGTATTTTGAGCAGATATTAATCTAAATGACAAGAATATAAAATTTAGCTCAAATGTCAGTAAACAACGGATCGAATTTTTAGACTTAACTATTAAAGTAGAAGGAGACCAATTAATATGTCATACATATCAGAAAGATGTAGCTCGTAATAGTTATATTCTATATACGAGCTGCCATCTACCAAGGTGGTTGCTAAGCATTCCTAAGGGACAGTTTAGAAGACTAAGACGGAACTGCACGAAAGAAGATGACTACATGAGGGAAGCCCTGACTATGAAAGAACAATTTCTTGTTAAAAAATACCCCCCCCCAAACAAGTAGATGAGTCATTAAAAGAAATACAAAAAATGGATAGAACAAAATTCTTTATAGAAAAAGAAGCTAAACCGGATATAGATCAACAACAGAATGCTCAAAAAAATGATGACTTAATGAGAATTATCTTACCGTATAGTGCACAATACAAGAAAATAGAGGCAATTATTAAAAATCATTGGCACCATATCATAAAAGATAGGATAATAGGACCATGCCTATCCAAAGGCCCACAAATAGTGTACACAAGAGCACCGAGTCTAGCTTTGAAAGTGGCACCTACTGTAAAAAATAAGAAAATAATAAGTCGAAATGCATTTAATTTGAAAGGATTTTATAGATGCAATACGTGCAGCAATTGCAAGAATACTAAGCTTCCCGAAGAAAACCACCAATGTCTCCTCTACAACGAATGCTTTCTCGTATGATATAAATACATTTCTAACCTGTAATACCTCAAATGTTTTATATCTAATAGAATGCCCTTGCAAAAAACAGTATATAGGACGAACCAAGAGACTGTTAAAAACAAGGATTGCAGAGCATATGACAAAGATTAGGACAGGATATGAGAAACATTCACTGTCAAAACATTTTAAGTATCACCATAATCAGGACCCCTCACAATTACGATTCATGGCATTCGAAAAAGTAGATATTAATTGGAGGGGAGGAGACCATATCTCTAATATGTCTCGACAGGAAGCAAGACGGATATTTGATTTTAATACATTATTACCTGGAGGCCTCAATTCAGACTTTGAGATATTTGGCTTTCTGTAATAAACAGGGGTGTGTGCCCCTCGTTGATGGGACATCGGTGTTTGTCTGTTATAGCGGCACTTCGATTTCCCCTCGACGGAGGGCCCGCACCCCCACACACTAAAAATCACGAAGAAAAATTACGAAGAAAAATTATGAACATATTGGTGAAATTATAGTGTAAAGAAAAACAGAAAACAGAAAGGAATTTTAAGCAATGAAACAATCTGAATATTTGAGATTAATATATATATATCCTTTTAATAAAATAAAATATTTTATTGCTTTATAGTATGTATTTTATATGTATGACATACATCTGTTTACAATATAACTCATATGAATATAATGCGTATGATAGTTTTACATGATATATGTATGATGTTGTAATATGCATAGGATGAACCAAAAAAATGGTACATCCAAAACATAAGAAAATATATAGTCAAAGGAAGTGCTCACAGACTGGAGATCCTGACCAGATTTTGGGAGGAATCCCAATTAGAAGAAAGGGTGGGACTTATAAAGATTTATAAGGAGGAAGTAAGGATCTCAAAAACTAGCTACTGAGGAAGAGGTTAGCAACATCGAAACGCGTATAGCGGGAGTGGATGAGATCCTTAAAGTAATGAGACGTCTTATATTACTATAACCAGCAACAAACTTGTGCGGAAAAGCAACAAGAATATCGCCAGAAAGCTGTAAAAACGGAGGTTGGTACCGCCTCCGGAACTTGAACTAACCCAACCACATTGGATTCAGGTTATGTGACGTGTTGAAACTCCGATCACGTGACAAACGCTCTGAAGCTCCGATCACGTGACAAACCATCTACACGTGGGACGCTGAACAGAGACCAAGAGGAAACCTCGCGGACATCGCAATATTACCGCTAAATGGAAGCGCAGCCTATGCACAGCATATAAGAAGAGGGGTGAGTGATCTGACCAGTAGTGGGACGCCACGAAAGTCAGAAAAACCAACCAACATCAAGCAGTGAGTTAAACCTAATTACTATACTGCATATAACTAACCCCTGAATAGCCACCATTATAATTCTTCATAGAAGTGAGACCTACAGATTTGAACTTATAAGCGGATAGAACATTGCCAAAACTCAGGATATCTATTATATCAATCGCACAAAATATTGCGGAAGATTTTAAAGGGACTTTTATGAATGTGAATATTTATATATATATCTATATTATTAACCTCTAGGAGCAATATATTGTTATACTATTTTTTATTTTTTATATTTTTAGGAATATCTTATGACTTTTTATAAATTGTACTGTCATACAATTGGGAACATTCTGCAAGTTTTATTTTATTTTATGTATGTAGTAGATTGATAATATTGTTTATCTAAATAAATCTGTTGTACCCAATATTTAGTGCCGGATATTGAGTGCCCACTATACTTCTATTTTTGATTTCATTAACTGCCAGACAAGAGGAGTTGTCTATCTTGCCAAGTGTAGTTGCCCCCTTGACTACATTGCCAAGACAAAGAATTTAGAAGAATTAGGGACCACTACAATGTAACAAAAGAGATACATCCATAGCCAGACACGTAAATGAGATACATGATGGCAATCCGGCATGTATCCGCTTCTTAGGGATTAAACACATACCCCAGAACCCACGTGGCGGGATGATGTCAACCTAAGGGCGGAGTCACGATAGATTTTTAGGATGAAAAGTGTTACCCCATGTGGTCTCAAAGAAGTTCTCTCTTTCAAACCCTTCATATAACATATGGACTCTAGCTATAATTCCAAGCTCCTTAGAGTCTATTCTACATGATGGAGATAAACTTTCATTACTTCTTATCATGGACCCTAGAGCAGGGATTAGCAACCTTCGGCACTCCAGCTGTTGTGAAACTACAATTCCCAGCATACCCAATTCATTTCTATGTGAGTTCTTAGAAGAGCAGAGCAAGCTTTGCATGCTGGGAGTTGTAGTTTCACAATAGCTGGAGTGCCGGAGGTTGCCTATCCCTGTCCTATAGGAACCTGGTTGGAGACCTCATTTCACCCCTTCTGCCTCTCTGTCACTTTTTTTTATGTCATCTTCATACTATGGTTTCTTCTTCTTCCAACTTCCCTGATAACGTTCAGAGTAATTGCCATATATATCTATAAGTGTTTTCACCCCTTTGATGTACACTCAGGTGTCAATACATACACTTATGATGTGTGTCCTTATGTCTGTCGCTACGTGCGATTATTTTGGTTATTCCTGTATACCAAGCATCCAGGTCCATTAGGCACCATGACCAAATTTTGAATATATGGTTACTATGACAATTTGCAGTGGCCCATTTTTTTTGCTCAGTAAATCTAAATTATACAGGACCTGCGATGCCTGCAATGCCCTGGTCTATCACTAATGTGCCCGCCCTCTGGGAAAAATAAATTAACTGAGAATCGGATATATGGCCAAGTCAAGGCATAATATAACTACTCGACCATACTCACAACGTCAAGATGAGATACAAAATATACCCCCAAACATATCAACAATACTGTGTCCGCACTATGGTAAAAGTTTGGTGACTTTTTGTTTTGCAGGACCTGCCAGGGAAGCGCTGCTCAGTCACCTAGGTAACGATCTCGCCCCTTGTCACGCATTGGCTGACGTACGTATGATGCAAGGACTGGAGGGCGAGCAGATTAGCCGGCCCCTCCCTCTGCTTCCTATTGGCTAACTGTGTTGCCGAGCCCCCTGACTGGGCGGTACTCTGTGCTTAAATAGATCACAATTTCACTAAGAGTTTGCCACTCTGCTCCCTGAAGAGCCGGTTTTACCTGGCGAAACGCGTTAGAGGAATTAGGGCTTATACTCTATGAGGGTTTTCTAAATAGGTCCGAGGTTCCAGCTGGCTGGGGGTCGCTCTTCTCTGGGCGGGTGCTCCGACTACAGCCAATGTCCTAGACTAGGGCGGGAAAGCACAAGTAGGCTAGCATACCAATAGCAATGCCTTTCTGATGAACTGCCACTAAAATTATATTGACCCCCGACCAGCTGATGTTATCTGTACTGAGACCTAATGCTTCATGATCTGCTAGCACAAAATATTACTCTATTTGAAGATTTTAATTATAGTAAAAGTTAAAGTTTTACAACACTTTAGAAGGAGGTCCCAGTTGTTGTCTACAGTATTTGGGAATATATTTATAATAAAAGTAATATGAAAAGTGTAACTGCCATTTCACTACCAAAAATACAATTCCTAACATATGTGATGCTGAAGGGAAGATATTCATAAAGCTGCATTTTTCAGCTAATTATACCTTTCTGATGTCTGTATTCAGCCCTTAGCAACCATATTTCTCTTTGCCTCTATTTTAGCAACTTCCTAAGGTGGCCTCTGCTGCTCTTCCTGTGATGATCTTTGCCCTTCCTTGAGGCCATCCTGTATTTCCCTCACTTCCCATAAGCCCTTGCTCTCCTCACCTGAACTAGCAGGACCAATCAGAACGCAGATAACTTCCCACAGTACCCAGAGCAGTGTATATCCTCACATACAGCTAACCAGAGACAAGATATCAATGATAGAACTCGGGATGCAGTGAATGAAGCTGAAAGTAAAAGCAGATTTTACCCGTGATTATTCTCGATTCTAGTTCTAACAGTGATTTCTCCTCTGTTGCTTTGACTAGAGCTGCCATTCTTGTCTTGTATGAAAGCCTGGGCTGTCAGCTTTCAAACAAGACCATATTTCTAGCTGCTACCATTGAGAAGATATCACCATGGAAAGCAGCCCTCTCCCTCCACTCTTGTTATAATAATGAGAAGACGGACTGCACATGGCAACGCTGTGAGACGAGAGCTGCTGAATAGGAAAGTAGCAGAGTTTGTGGGAGTTATTAGTAGGTAAAACTGAAAATGATCAAATTTCAAATCACAAAAGCACTTATACAGCAGGTTGTACTATACCATTAGGGAATAAAAACTGAAACGGCAGTTACACTAAGAAGCACACCCATCATTGTTTTTCTTCTCAAAACCTAAAGATATGCTATATAGAAGTATGCCAAAACAATGTTCTTTCCACTGACTGATCAGGCAGTCTGTATTCTCATCAAAAAGCTTATTTGACCGCGGCATCTGAGCAGCTAAATGTCTGCAGTTGGCAATATTGCCGATCGCGGACATCAGCTGTGGGAGTCTGCTGTATGAAACAGCAGGCACCTGGTGGCTATGACCCTCGCTCTGGAGCAGGCACCATTTTTAACCTCTTAAGGACATAGGGCGTACAGGTACGCCCTTGTGCCCTGGTACTTAAGGACACAGGGCGTACATGTACGCCCTGTGTATTTCTGATCACTGCCGTGCGGCTGGCAGTGATCGGAACGCGGTGCCTGCTCAAATCATTGAGCAGGCACCTAGGCTAAATGCGCGGGGGGGTCCCGTGACCCCCACATGTCGGCGATCGCGGCAAACCGCAGGTCAATTCAGACCTGCGGTTTGCTGCGATTTCTGCAGTTTCTGATCCCCGCGGTCCCCGTAGGATTCCAAAGGCGGGCGGTGCGGGAGGCGGGCGGTGCGGTAGGCGGGATCGCGATCCCCCGCCCGCCTCCCCTTGAATAATCGTTGGTTTCTAGTGGGTATACCAGGGTGCCAGCACATTGCTGGCACCCTGGTATAAACGGCTGACATCGGTGATGCGATGTCAGCCGTTTAACCCTTTCCATACCGCGGTCCGTACGGACCGCTGTATGGAAAAGGTTAACAGCGCAGGGAGCTCCCTCCCTCTCCCATCGGGGGGCTGCTGTGCCTTTGCAGCCCCCGAATGGAGAGGGAGAGAGCTCCCAGGCAGCCCCCCCAGAGCCCCGTCCTTACCCTTCCCCGTCTGCGCAGTTCTGACCATAACTGAGCAGACGGGGAAGGTTCCCATGGCAACAGGACGCCTTCTCAGGCATCCTGCTGTCCATGGTGCTGAACAGATCTGTGCTGAAAGGCATAGATCTGTTCAGACAAAGTGTAAAATACAGTAAAGTACTATATATTGTACTGTACTGTATTATACAGACATCAGACCCACTGGATCTTCAAGAACCAAGTGGGTCTGGGTCAAAAAGAAAGTGAAAAAAAGTGAAAATAAAGTAAAAATAAAAAAACACATTTATCACTGATTAAAAATAAAAAAAATTAAATTCCCTACACATGTTTGGTATCGCCGCGTCCGTAACGACCTGATCTATAAAACGGTCATGTTACTTTACCCAAACGGTGAACGCCATAAAAATAAAAAATTAAAAACTATGATGAAATTGAAATTTTGCCCACCTTACTTCCCAAAAAAGTTAATAAAAGTGATCAAAAAAGTTGTATGTACTCCAAAATTGTAACAATCAAACCGTCATCTCATCCCGCAAAAATCATACCCTACCCAAGATAATCGCCCCAAAACTGAAAAAACTATGGCTCTTAGACTATGGAAACACTAAAACATGATTTTTTTTGTTTCAAAAATGAAATCATTGTGTAAAACTTACATAAATAAAAAAAAGTATACATATTAGGTATCGCCGCGTCCGTATCGACCGGCTCTATAAAAATATCACATGACCTAACCCCTCAGGTGACCACCGTAAAAAAAAAAAAAAAAGTGTAAAAAAAGCTATTTTTTGTCATCTTACTTCACAAAAAGTGTAACAGCAAGCGATCAAAAAGTCATATGCACCCCAAAATAGTGCCAATAAAACCGTAATCTCATCCCGCAAAAAATGAGACCCTACTTGAGATAATCGCCCAAAAACTGAAAAAACTATGGCTCTTAGACTATAGAGACACTAAAACTTTTTTTTGTTTTAAAAATTAATTCATTGTGTAAAACTTACATAAATAAAAAAAATTGTATACATATTAGGTATCGCCGCGTCCGTGACAACCTGCTCTATAAAATTACCACATGATCTAACCTGTCAGATGAATGTTGTAAATAACAAAAAAAAAAACGGTGCCAAAAAAGCTATTTCTTGTTACCTTGCCGCACAAAAAGTGTAATATAGAGCAACCAAAAATCATATGTACCCTAAACTAGTACCAACAAAACTGCCACCTTATCCCGTAGTTTCTAAAATGGGGTCACTTTTTTGGAGTTTCTACTCTAGGGGTGCATCAGGGGGGCTTCAAATGGGACATGGTGTCAATAAAACCAGTCCAGCAAAATCTGCCTTCCAAAAAACGTATGGCATTCCTTTCCTTCTGCGCCCTGCCGTGTGCCCGTACAGCAGTTTACGACCACATATGGGGTGTTTCTGTAAACTACAGAATCAGGGCCATAAATAATGAGTTTTGTTTTGCTGTTAACCCTTGCTTTGTAACTGGAAAAAAAATATTAAAATGGAAAATCTGCCAAAAAAGTGAAATTTTGAAATTGTATCTCTATTTTCCATTAAATCTTGTGCAACACCTAAAGGGTTAACAAACTTTGTAAAATCAGTTTTGAATACCTTGAGGGGTGTAGTTTCTTAGATGGGGTCACTTTTATGGAGTTTCTACTCTAGGGTTGCATCAGGGGGGCTTCAAATGGGACATGGTGTCAAAAAAACTGTCCAGCAAAACCTGCCTTCCAAAAACCATATGGCGCACCTTTCACTCTACGCCCCGCTGTGTGGCCGTACAGTAGTTTACGGCCACATATGGGGTGTTTCTGTAAACTGCAGAGTCAGGGCAATAAAGATACAGTCTTGTTTGGCTGTTAACCCTTGCTTTTTTAGTGGAAAAAAATTGGTTAAAATGGAAAATTAGCCAAAAAAATTAAATTCTCAAATTTCATCCCCATTTGCCAATAACTCTTGTGCAACACCTAAAGGGTTAACGAAGTTTGTAAAATCAGTTTTGAATACCTTGAGGGGTGTAGTTTATAGAATGGGGTCATTTTTGGGTGGTTTCTATTATGTAAGCCTCGCAAAGTGACTTCAGAGCTGTAGTGGTCCCTAAAAATTTGGTTTTTGTAAATTTCTGAAAAATTTCAAGATTTGCTTCTAAACTTCTAAGCCTTGTAACATCCCCAAAAAATAAAATATCATTCCCAAAATAATTCAAACATGAAGTAGACATATGGGGAATGTAAAGGCATCACAATTTTTAGGGGTATTACTATGTATTACAGAAGTAGAGAAACTGAAACTTTGAAATTTACAAATTTTTCCAAATTTTTGTTAAATTAGGTATTTTTTGGTGCAAAAAAAATATTTTTTTTTACTTCATTTTACCAGTGTCATGAAGTACAATATGTGACAAAAAAACAATCTCAGAACGGCCTGGATAAGTCAAAGCGTTTTAAAGTTATCAGCACTTAAAGTGACTCTGGTCAGATTTGCAAAAAATGGCCTGGTCCTAAGGTGTAAAAAGGCTGTGTCCTTAAGGGGTTAAAGACCTGGATGTTGGGAAGGGGTTAATAGTTTTGGGATGAATGGTTAGAAAGACCGAGTAAAAGGGAAATATACAAGGCAATCCCCTCTCCACGCTTTTTATTGGCACAGAGCAGGGACCCCCTAAACAGGGCAGAGGAAATACCCACCTACCAGGGCTGTAACTGTGGGCCCTACAGCAAGTCTGCTTCTGCTGACGTCATCACGACAGACCCCATTCCAGGCTCTGCTGTGGGCTCCCCGGCTGCTATGACATATGCCCGGGTACCACCCGTCCTATAACCTGGCACATGCCAGTCAGCGGGCTCTTGTACACTCTCTGGCGCTGACCTCCAGCAACCTCTTCTGCATTATACCTGAAATACGCTGCAGCCATGACATTCATCATTCAGATGATTTCCCTTTAAATTCCCGCTTCTTTAGAGCCTGTGATCTGTGGCCGGAACCTCACAGCTGTCAGCCAATCACTTCTCTAAGTGCAGTGACGTCACACAATGTGGGCGGTGACAGGCGCAGTGTTTGAGCGGTTGCCATGGTGCTGTCTCCTCGCCTGTAACCTGTACCGTACGTGCGGCTGCCGTGCTACAGAGGTACGATCCGCGCCAGCTGCTGCGATTACCGCGCATTGCCTCGGCGGCGGCTTCTTCCGTCCTCCGTGCCATCTTCCCGCTGTTGAACCTTATAGCTTGGTGAGATCAGCGACCCCTAGCGGTGCAGGTGTCATTAGCCTGTGGCTGTCTACAGAACTGAGAGTAATCTGGCCCCTGGGCAATGATGGTTAGGGGCCCCAGGGTTAATAACATGCATCTGAGCAACACTGGGGTCATGTATGTGTTTTTGTGTTGCACTTTTTGCAGGTTTAGGGGTGCGGGTGAACGCGCAGAAGATCTACACTAATTTCTAATTGCGGTTTTGCCGCAGATCTCATCCTTCATCGAAAAGGGTGAAATCTGCATCTAAAAAACGCAAACCTAATTGACGTGCTACAGATCTGGGAATCCGCGCGGCAGGTCAATTTCTGCATAGAAAAAAATCGACAACTTGTACATGAGATTTGTGTAACCTCATACACTTTGCTGCAGTGCACATTGCAGAAAACCGCACGTATTCTGCAACGTGTGCGTATGGCCTTAGGCTAGGGCTACATGGCGACATCAGTCAATTGTGTCATACAGCGACATACTTGGATGGATTTTTTTGCGACCGTCGTTTCGCAGTTCCGGCATGTTGCAGAGCAACACCATTGACTAACCTTATAAAAAATGTTGCGCAACTTTTCGTAGCCCTAGTCTTAGGGTGGCTTCACATGCAGCAGATTTTTAGCAGAAAATTTCTAAGACTGAAAATCGTTTCCAGTCATCTGCTTGGGGTTGTTGTGGCGGGAGGTACACGGATTTCTGCAAGCCCCAGTCAGGTGAACGAAAATCTCAAATCTTCTGCATCAAAATCTGCACCCTAAGGCCGCCTTCACACGGCGCGGGTGAATGCACATAAGATCCACGTGATTTCTGCACCATATCCGCAACAAAATCCACATTTTCTATTTGCGGATTAGATGCGGTTTTGTTGCAGATCTCACTCTCATTTGATAAAGGTGAAATCTGCAGCTAACGTTCCATTCACAAGTCCGCAAAATGGACCCGGATACGTTCCGCAACGTTGTGGAACAGATCCGGACCCATTCATTTTCAATGGGGCCAGAAAAGATGCGGACAGCACACAGTGTTCTGTCTGCAACCGCACTTCCGTTCCGCATTCGCACTTCTGTTCCGCAAAAAATAGAACATATCCTATTCTTGTCGCAGACACAGACAAGAAAAAGCATTTATATTAAAGTGCAAAATGCGGAACGCACATGGCCAATGTCCGTGTTTTGCGGACCACAAAATACTTGTGGATGTGTGAATGGACCCTACAACCGCAAACATAATTGACATGCTGCAGAGTTGGAAATCTACACGGCAGGTCAGTTTCCACACAGAAAAAATCCTCAAAGTGTACATGAGATTAGTGTAACCTCATACACTTTGCTGTACTGTAGTGCGCTGCAGTTTTTCTGCGCAGGAGTCTGCGCGTATTCCGCAACGTGTGGCCTGAGTGTTTGGCTGATCTTGGCTGCATGACTGCTGTCATGCCCAAGGATTGCAGTAGGATCGCATTGTGGCGGTGCTAGCTTAGAAATGAATGGGGCCGCAGTGACCCCAGTATTGCAAAAACTCCAGCAGTTTGGGATTTTTTGCAGGTTGCAGTGGCACCATTCGTTTCTTTGCTAGCGACTCTTGGGCGCTGCAGCTTTCATGCGAGCGAGATTGCTGTGTAGATGAACACTTATATGGTTAGGAACGGTCAGCGCTTTCAACCTCGCAAGACTCCCGCACGGAAAGGGAAGATCCACAATGTCGCAAAGAATTAACTCCCCTCATCCACTTGATCACGCAGTCGGCATCGTCTTCTTTCTTCTTCTTTCAGGACCTGCAAAAGGACCTTTGATGACGTAATCGTGCTCAAGCGCTTATTTTCCTTTATAACCATGTTATAAGGGAAAATAATACAGTGAATAGACTTTACTGGGGTCCCGATCGTCTCCTAGCAACCATGCGTTAAAATCGCACCGCATCCGCACTTGCTTGCGGATGCTTGCGATTTTCATGCAGCCCTATTCATTTCTATGGGGCCTGCGTTGCGTGAAAAACGCTGAATATACAGTAGAACATGCTGCAATTTTCACACAACGCACAAGTGATGCGTGAAAATCACCGCTCATCTGCACAGCCCCATTAAAGTGCATGGGTCCGGAATCAGTGCAGGTGCAATGCGTTCACCTCACGCATTGCACCCGCGTGAAATTCTCGCCCGTGTGAAAGGGGTCTTAGGGTCCTTTGGACAGTCATGTGCTCCATGTGACGGCTGCACTTATCAGACTGCTGCTCCTGTGAGCTGAGCTCACCGCCTCACGATCATACAGGTCAGATCACATGAGCCTCAGTCAGTCCAGGAAATGCACACAGATTGGGGGAGATCTATCAAAACTGGTATAAAGTAGAACTGGCTTAGTTGCCCATAGCAACCAATCAGATTCCACCTTTTGATTTTTCTGAGATCCTCTCAAAAATGAAAGGTGGAATCTGATAGGTTGCTATGGACAACTAAGCCAGTTCTACTTTTTAACAGTTTTGATAAATGTCCCCCATTGTATTCCAGACCACGCACGGCTGTGTGAAAGCAGAGGTATACCTGCCATTTTACTTCCACTCTCCCACCCACGTGTGTTGGCAGCTCTACCACCCTGTGCCACCTGCTTCTCTCCACCGCCAATATAAGGTAAGGTGGAAGAACACAAGTATTATCTGACACTTAAAAAATGCAGATTTGGTCTCAGTGTTTTTTTTTTTTTTTTTTTAGGCCAAAAAAACCCTGCTTGACTTGATCAGTGTTTTTCTATCATTTTTGAGGCATTTTTGCCAATTTAGCATGTTTAGCACCTGGTGTTATTTAATGGCATTTTTTTGAATGTTAAAATTTTTTTTACAGGAAAGTTGGTGCCCATAGAGTTGTATGGGGAAAAATGACAAAACCCAATGGAAGATATTTATCAAAACCGCTGCTAATGAAAGCCAGCTTAGTTGCCCATAGCAACCAGATTTCACCTTTCATTTTTCCATTTCATCCACTATGACGGCCCACAATGAGATTGACCCTTGATCACTGTAGGGGCAGGAACACATAGAGAGTTTAAATTCCCCCCACCCCTCCACCTCCTCAGTGCTTTCCTGCCCCTACAGGGGCCAACACGTGGAGAGAGCCCTCCTTCCAGGAGGGTAGTAACATTATTCTTTTACAGGCAACTCCTGCTGGCCTCCCGCGGCATGGGCTAAGGCTGGCCAGCATGGAGCAACAAGGACCCTCGTCTTGGCTTTTGCCGAGGCCTGCGGTCCTTCCATACCTTCAGACTCCCTTCCCTCTTCCGGGAAGCAGTCTGGGGTGCCGGCTTCACAGGCAGGGGGAGTAGGTGCGGCGCATGGAGCGCATTAGGAGGTGGGCCGGGCAGCGCACGTACCTTTTAGCAGACTGGTGCGGCGCAGGCACACACCGTCACCCGAGGCGGCGCTTGATGACGTCAGACGCCTGGGACCAGAATTTAAAAGGACAGCGGTTTCCAGTCAGCCCTTGCCTGCAGCACTGCGATGTCTGAAGCACCTACTCCCCGCCAGGAAGGCTCTGATCCTTCGGCCATCAGTACCGTGAGTCCCCTCTGGGGGGGGAATATATTTCAATTTTTTTTCTTTGAATTCTAATTGTGGCATATCTGGTTGCTTTCTCACTTCCAGGGCAGCAAAGAGTCTAAATCCAAAGTAAAGCTCTTAAAATGCTGTGCATGCTCTAAACGGCTCCCTGAGAATTACAAAAAGAGGCTGTGCAAACCTTGTACAGCGGAAATATGGAAAGAAGAGCAACCAGATATTCTTTCTGAAATGAAAACCTTTATTGTGGATGAGATCAAGTCTTCTTTGGCCACTATGTCTGCTCCGCTAGTAACCCCAACCCTCCCAAGAAACGCAAGCTATCCGTTATCTCCTCATCTGATGGCGAGGAGGTAGAGGTAGCCTCCATCACATCCAGACAATTTCCTAATGAGGAACCCTTGTCAGACGGGGAGATTTTGGACGAAGATAAAAAATATTTCTTCTCAGCAGACGAGATGGAGGAGTTACTAAGAGCAGTCAGGTCCACAATGGGAATTGAGGATACCCCTAAGCCCCGTACCGTACAAGATGAAATGTTTGGGGGTCTTAGATCTAAAACTTCCATCGTCTTTCCCATAAATGAGAACATACGGGAGATGATAATGGAGGAGTGGTCGGATCCAGAGAAAAGATTAGGGGTCCCCAGGGAGTTTAGGAATAGACTCTGCTTTGACCCAGCAGAATGTAAAATATATAATCAGACCCCTAAAGTCGACTTACAGGTTGCCAAGGTAGTAAAGAAGACCGCTCTACCCTTTGAGGACTCCTCTCAATTGGGTGATCCAATGGATAGAAAAGCAGACGGGCTCCTAATAAGATCCTGGGAATCAGCAATGTTCGGAGTAAAAACAAATATTGCAGCAACATCCGTAGCCAGGACTATGTATATATGGCTAGGAGAACTGGACGAACACCTAATAAACAAAACTCCCAGAGAAGAAATCAGGGATTCTATCCCACTCCTTCGATCCGCCACAGCATTTTTAGCAGATGCCTCTGCGGAATCCATCCGTTTTTCAGCCAAAGACGCTGCTCTTTCTAATGCAGCCCGGCGAGCATTATGGATGAAAGCCTGGTCAGGGGACAAAGCATCCAAGGCCAAACTCTGCACTATCCCTTTTTCTAGGGAATTTGTTTTCGGTCCCACTCTAGCTAAAATCCTAGAAGGAGCAGCAGATAAAAAGAAGGGCTTTCCGGAGGACAAAGAATCAAAAAAGAAGCCTTTTCGTCAGTTTCAGCCACAGCAAAGATCTTACAGGGGGGAAGGAAAAACTGGCAGATGGAGCTATCCAAAAGGGGGAAGAGGAAGAGGCTTCATCCTCAATCCCCAAAACAGACAGAATAAACAGCAATAACGCCAGAGTAGGGGGGAGACTGATGGGTTTTTTATCTTCTTGGGAACAAATCACCTCAAATCCCTGGGTTCTAAACGTAGTCTCTCAAGGCTACAAGATAGAATTCACATCAGTCCCCCCAAGAAGATTCAGCATCTCAGCCCAAAGCAAAACAGAACTTCCAAAAATATGGCAGCGCGTCCAAGACCTCTTAGATCTAGGGGCAATTCAAAAGGTCCCAATACTAGAAGAAATTTGGATTTTATTCCAACCTCTTTCTAGTAAAAAAAAAAAAACAGACCAATCCTTTCGTACCATAATAAACTTAAAACCTTTAAACAGGTCCATTTTATACAGGAAGTTCAGGATGGAAACCATCCCATCCACAATTCCTCTGATCCAGAAAGGGGCGTTTATGTCGTCAATCGACCTCAAAGACGCATACTACCATATCCCTATTCATCATCTCTCCCAGAAGTACTTAAGATTTGCTCTAAAAGGGTCGGACAGCTTGATCCACCATTTTCAATATGTCGCCCTTCCGTTCGGCATCTCCTCGGCACCCAGAATCTTCACAAAGGTCGTGATAGAGATGGTGGCCTATCTTCGTCAGGAGGGCATAACAATTATCCCATATCTCGACTATTTCCTAATTCTGGGCAAAACAGAAGCCGAAAATCTGTCGGCAACTCAGAGATTCTCGGAGATTCTAAAGGATCTTGGTTGGATCATAAATATAAAAAAATCTGCTCTTATTCCATCCAGAAGAATAAGGTTCCAAGGTCCGAATGTTCCAGAGTGCTCGCAATTGCTCCATCAGAAGGGCCATGAGTCTTCTTGGAAGTCTAACCGCCTGCATTCCCTCGGTTGCCTGGTTCCAAGGCCACACAAGGGTAATCCAAAGTTGGATTCTGAGTATATGGGATGGAAAACAAGTAAACTTAGACAGAAGTGTACGGATTCCACAAACCGTAAAGACGGATCTAAATTGGTAGAAGGTAAAAAGAAGACTGCTTGGAGGTCTACAGTGGCGGAACCATCCGGCCGTTCAAGTAATTATGGATGCAAGTCTCGGAGGCTGGGGAGCAAAAATAGGAGACCATCTTCTGCAGGGTACTTGGCCAACAGATATAAGAAGAAGATCCTCCAATTACAGAGAGCTGTACGCTGTCCTCGAGGCAATAACAAAAGGAGAAGACCTTTTAAAAGGACGACACTTAAAGATAATGTCCGACAATACCACAACGGTGGCATATCTGCGACACCAAGGAGGGACAAGGTCACGCCTTCTGGGTGCAGTAGCAAAGAGAATCTTCTCCTGGACCGAAGAGAACACCTTATCACTCTCCGCCATTAACCTAAAGGGTTGCGAAAACACAGTAGCAGACTACCTGAGCAGAGAGAGAATAGATCCAGGAGAATGGTCTCTGAACAGGAATATCTTCCAGAGGATTTCAGAAAGATGGGGCCAACCGGAAATAGACTTATTCGCCTCCACAAAAAAATACTCAGGTAGAGTGTTTTTGCTCTCTAAATCTAGAGGACGGACCGTGGGCAATAGATGCTCTATCAATACAATGGAAATGGAAACTAGCCTACGCTTTTCCCCCCAATACCTCTATTACCTTGAGTTATCCAGAAGCTCCTAGGAGAACCAACTACTCTCATCCTAATAGCCCCCTTATGGCCAAAGAGGAGTTGGTTCTCTACTCTAAAACAGCTATCGCTGGAGGGCCCTTGGGAAATTCCTTTTCAGAGGGACATTCTAGTCCAGGGCCCTTATCTTCATCCGGACCCAGGAATATTCAAACTGGCAGCCTGGATCCTGAGAGCGAGACATTAAAGAGTAAGGGCCTTTCGGAAAAGGTGATTCTCACACTCAGAGCCTGTAGGAAAAAAGTGACTTCTTCCATCTACCTAAAGATATGGAAAAAATACTGTTCTTGGTTAGGGGTTGATCGCCCGGACACCTCCTCTCCTCCCATCAACAAGATTCTGGACTTCCTCCAGTGTGGCCTGGAATTAGGCTTGAGACCTAGTACTCTGAAAGTCCAAATATCAGCTCTCAGCACCTTCTACGACTGCAGCTTAGCCAATCACAGATGGATCAGGAGGTTCATTAGAGCAGTTTCAAGATTAAGACCCACTCTAAGATCTAGAGCTCCAACTTGGGACTTAAACATCGTCCTAGAAGGCCTAACAAAACCTCAGTTTGTACCGCTGCCAGAGATCTCTTTAAAACACCTTTCCCTGAAAACTGCTTTTCTGATAGCAATTACCTCAGCCAGACGTATTGGAGAGATTCAGGCCCTTTCTTGTAGGGAACCATATCTCCAAATCAGTAAAGATCACATCCGACTAACGCTCGACCCTGGTTTCCTCCCTAAAGTAGTTTCATCCTTCCACCGGGACCAGGAAATTTTCCTACCCTCTATCACTGAGTCCGAGGATGCAGGGTCTAGTGATAAGATGCATCTATTAGACGTTAAGAATACCGTAATTTAATACCTTGAGTCTACCAAAGCTTTTAGGATAGATAACAATCTCCTAATTCAATTCTCAGGAAGAAATAAGGGGAAGAAGTTAGCTAAATCCTCCATAGCTAGATGGATCATATCCACCATCGAGTGTTGCTACAGGATTCAGGGCAAGCCCAGTCCTGGTAATGTTAAAGCCCACTCCACTAGGGCCACTGCCTCCTCTTGGGCTGAAAAAGGAGGTGTCTCGCAACCTGGTCAAGCGCAAATACCTTTGTAAGACACTATCGTCTTAATCTTCCGGACTCGAATGAAGCTCTTTTCGGCCGGAGGGTTTTACAGGCGATATCCCCACCCACTTAATCATTTGATACATCTTATTGTGGGCCGTCATGGTGGATGAAATGGAAAAACCGCAATTAGACTTACCGGTAATTCCATTTCCTTGAATCCACCATGACGGCCCGTGCTATTCCCATCCAAAAAAATAAATAAATAAATATATAGAATAAAAATATATATAAAAATAAAATAGGAGTTTAAGGGTATGGATCAATATCCTTTTACTTTCTGTTCCACCTTTCGGGTAATTTGTAAAGCACTGAGGAGGTGGAGGGGTGGGGGGAATTTAAACTCTCTATGTGTTCCTGCCCCTACAGAGGTCAAGGGTCAATCTCATTGTGGGCCGTCATGGTGGATTCAAGGAAACGGAATTACCGGTAAGTCTAATTGCGGTTTTTCAGAGCTCCTTTGGAAAATTAAAGGATCAATCTGGCTTGTTCACACCAATGTGCTGTTTTTTGTGGTCCGCAATTTGCGGAATGGAACTGGAGGCCCATTAGAGAAATGCCTATTCTTGTCCGCAACATGGACAAGAATAAGACAGGACTCATAATTTTAGCGGGGCCACGGAACAGAGCAACGGATGTGCTGTCTGCATCTTTTGTGGACCCATTGAAATGAATGGTTCCGTATACGGACCGCATGCGGAATGCAGAAAACGGCCCGTATACGGAAGAAAAATACGTTTGTGTGAACAAGCCCTAATTGCTATGGGCAACTAAGCCAGTTTTCCTTAGCACCAGTTTTGATAAATCTCCATTGTGTTTTTTGAAGCTGCAAAAAAACTAAGCAAAAAACACTTACTGTATGGGAGAAAAACACCAGGCAATGAGGTAAAAAAAACACCAGACCCAGAGCATGCTGTGATTTGAAAGATACCTCACTGACACAAAAAACATATCTCAAGGGTGAAAAAACACCAGTACAAAAAAAAGCCTGTTTGTCCTACATTAAATATTTTCCATAGATTTTGCCTTAAAAAAAAAAAGCTGCAAAAAATAAACCGCCAAAAACTGCAAACCCCTCAAAACCACCCAATTGTAGTCCCCAATGCACGGAACGGCTGTGTGCATGAAGCCTTAAAAGAGTTAGGCCTAGGATATGACACCAATGTCAGATAGGTGCAGGTCCCACCCCCAGAAAGCATGTGCCACCATTATGGAAGGTAAGAAAATAGCCTAGTGAATGTGCCCGGCTGTTTTTGGAAGATCCATAGCTGTGAATAGAGACCGTACGTCACATGCACGGACACCTCTGCTTTCCCCACTATGGGACTGCCAGAAATAGCCGAGCTGGCGGTCATCTAATTTTGGAACTCCCAGAGAGGTGAACAGAGGGTGGCCGTGCATGCACAGCTGCTCGCTGTTCACCTCGGGGGTCCAGTTCTGGAGATGGGAGTGGCCTTCTCAGAGGTGGGACCCACACCTATCTGACATTGATGGCATGTCCTATTAAGGTCCCAGATGGGCCAACATCTGGATCCACATGTCCACTCTGAAATGCAGGGGGTGAAATCCACCGTAGATCTGCAGCAATCAGCGGTCCGCTGCTCATCACGAGGGTCTGCATTCTGGCGCCTCAGCAGCTTCAACAATGAAGTGACCGCGACTGAACAGCTCCTCCTCATCCACTTGCTTTGGGCCAAGTTTCTATAATCTGCATTGATTAATAATATTATAGATATGCCATTACTGAATGCGATAGGATTCATCTGATGCCAAAATGGTCACCCCACCCCTGCAGTGCTGTTATTACATAATGCAGCTCCTTTACCTGTGCTGAGCTTAGGAAATACAGCGCAGAGGGGGAACAAAGACCGGCGTAAAAAGCTGCTCTTTGTAAATGACTGTGGTTTAGAAAAAATTTAGATATTTTTTTTTTGCTGCAGATTTGAAGCACATTTTTCTCAGACCTCACCCTTCTATTGAAAAGAGTTAAATCCACACAAGAAAAACACAACACTTATTATCACTTACTAAGGGCTCATTCACATAAACGTGTGCTGCCCGTTGCCGTATTGCGGACCACATTACGGATCCGCAATACACGGGCACCGTTCCGTGTGCATTCCATAGAAATACAGTAAAATCCTCATTGCTTTAGAGTCTATGAGAATAGCAATCCAATGATTGCTTGTTATAATGTCCTATGGGAACTATAAAAAGAAGTGTAAAAAAATATGTTTTTATAAATGAAAAAAATTAAATATAAAAATTCTAATAACCCCCCTTTCCCAAAATGAAAAAATATAAAAAAAAATAAAAAAAATACACATCATAGGTATCCCGGTGTGCAAAGATGCCCTTACTATTAAAATATAAAAAATATAATCCCATACAGAAAACAGCAAAACGGGAAAGTCAAAATGGGCAATTTGTTGTTTTTTGGTCACTTCTCCTCCCACAAAAAATTTAATACAAAGAGTCATATACGCCCCAAATTGATATCACTGAAAAGTACAGATTGCTCCGCAAAAAATGTGTCTTCACAAAGATCAACACACATAAACACAAAATAGTTATAGGGGGCAGAATGTAAAGACTAAAAGAAAGAAAATATTTTTTTTACAGTATAAAAACACAATAAAATATATACCTATGTGGTATTGCTGGATTCGTACTGACCCGGAGAATGAAAGTAACTGTCAATTTTATGATATAGGGAATACCGTTAAAAAAAGAACCCCCCCCAAAAAAACTGTTGCGGAATTGCCTTTATTTTTTTTTTCCAATTTCACCCCATTTATAATTTTTCCCACTTCCCACTACATTGTATGCAAACGCCAATAGTGCCATTAGAAAGGACATCTTGTCACGCAAAAAACAAGCCCTCATGCAGCTATGTGAACAGAAAAATAAAAAAGTTATGGCTTTGGGAGGGCTGGGAGTAAAAATGAAAACAAAAAAACCCTGAAAATCGCCCGGTCGACAAAGGGTTAAAGAAGGTGCAATACCAGCCATAACCCTGATTAGGGAGGCACTAGCTGCCTAAAGCTTCTTGCACACGGACGTGTGCTGGCCGTGCCCGTGCTGTGGACCGCAATGCATGGACACTGACCGTGGGCCAGCTGCATGCGGATCACGACCCCATTCACTTGAATGGGTTCCGCGATCCGTCCGTTCCGCAAGAAGATAGAACTTTTCCTATCTTTTTGTGGAACGGAAGCACGGAACAGAACCCCACGAAAGCACTCTGTGGTGCTTCTGTTCCGTGGTTCCGTTCCGCACCGCATCTCCGGATTTGCAGATCCATTCAAGTTATATGGCCACATGCAAGAGGCCTAACACTGTATATAATAATCGTGTGCCTCTTGGTTGAGGAGGAGGTCACCTGACCCATTCTATGACTGCCTTACAAAAATTGCGCATTTGGGAGGGTCAGGAGACTAAAGACACATTTACAGGGGTCTATGTCTGTGACCGTTGCTGTTTATGCTTCTTTCACACGGGTGAGTTCCATCGGGATGCGATGTGTGTTGCAAATGTATAGCATCAGGACTGAAAGCTGACCATTCACTTAGGCCTCCTGCACACGACCGTATGGCTTTTTCAGTGTTTTTCAGTCCATTTTTTACTGATCTGTTCTTTTTTTTTTTTTGTTTCCGTTGTGTTTTTGTTTCCGTTCCGTTTTTCCGTATGTCATATACAGTAATTACATAGAAGAAATTGGTCTGGGCATAACATTTTCAATAGATTGTTCCGCAAAAACAGAACGGATACGGAAGACATATTGCAACGAAGAAACGCGAGGCGGCACTGCCGCAAACCTCTTCAGGTGAGGGGTGGTATACTGTGGAAGCCAGTCCTGATTGAAGCAATATAATGCGGTGCTCTGCTGCTTAGATAGTGTAAAGTCCAAGCAAATATAAGAAGCGACAGCGGCACTCACCAATTGCAGTAATGATGTACTTCTTTATTCACCCACACAAAGTAAGTTACACGGGCTAGGGTGGACAAACAGCGTTGAGTCACTGAGTGATCAGCTGGCGATGGCCGTTTCGCGCACTTGCGCCTCTTCTGGCCTCTGACCTCATCGCGCTTGCTCTACGCTCCTTTAAATGCGTCCATGTTGCCTAGGCGACTCAGGACGCTGAAGATATCCTCATCCCAAGCGGGGACGAGAGAGGTATGAACAAACTATTCCCTGACATTAGCAATGCATCTTATGGCATAGGTCTATAGCTATAGAAAGACACTTAGATCGTTGCGATCATTTACCGTAGTCCTAAAGAACCCATCGCGGCAGTACGAATGATCCACTCCGCCTTCTTCTGAAGGAGGAGGCGGTGTCTATCTCCACCTAGGGCTGGAATTGGGATGTGTTCGCGAGCTGCAAATTTCAGACACTTTGTGTTTTTATCATGCCTACTCTGGACATTTTCTATCAATCTAGGGCAACCTTTTCCTGACTTGAGTGGATGTGCTCCCTAAATCTCTCATACAAAGGGCGAATAGTCTACCCTATGTAAAAGGATCCACAGGTGCATAGAACCAGGTAGACCACATATTTGGTCTTACAGGTCAAAACCTGTTTCACTCTATATTTAATGCCTGCAAAAAATAGATACTTGCCCTGGTAGATACATTGGCAGAAGGAACAGTCCCCACAGTTATGATTTCCAATAGGAAGACGTTGAGTAAGCCAATTGCTGGTTTTATTATCCCTAAGCCTACTTCTGACTAACTTGTCCTTAATTGTATGGCACTTATACGGAAGACATACCGAGTACATTCCGTATATGTTCTGGTTTTTTTTGCGGACCCGTTGACTTGAATGTAGCCACGGAATGTGATTTGCGGGCAATAATAGGACATGTTCTATCTTTCAACGGAACGGAAATATGGAAACGGAATGCAGAAATATGGAAACGGAATGTACATTGCGGAACCAGTGAAATGAATGGTTCCATATACGGCCTGCAAAAAAACTGAAAGGAGGTCTTAGGCTGGGTTCACACTTGAGCGTTGCGCAAACGCGCGTTTTACGCGCGTTTTTGACGCGCATTTTTATGCGCGTTTTTGTAATAGTAAACGCGCGTTTGACGCGCGTTTGTGTGATTCACTACAGTGTCCTATGGCCACAAACGCCCCAAAAGTCGCTCATGTACTTTTTGGAGCGTCGGGCGTTTTACAGCGCGATCGTACGCGCTGTAAAACGCCCAAGTGTGAACCATTCCCATAGGGAATCATTGGTTTCTCCTTGTTGAGCGTTTTACAGCGCGTAGGAACGCGCTGTAAAACGCTCAGGTGTGAACCCAGCCTTAGGGTCTATTCATACGTCCGTTTTTTCTTTCCTGATTTGTTCCGTTTTTTGCTGAACAGATCTGGACCAGATCTGGACCCATTCATTTTCAATGGGTCCTGAAAAAAAACGGACAGCACAATGTCTGATTTTTTTTCAGGACCCATTGAAAATGAATGGGTCCAGATCTGGTCCAGATCTGTTCAGCAAAAAACTGAACAGATCAGGAAAGAAAAAACGGACGTGTGAATAGACCCTTAGGGTCTGTACACAAGAGTATTGCTTATCACCGGTCATCTCTGTGTTCAGAAAAAATCGTAGCATCTTCTATATTATAGGTCTTTCGCTTAACCCTGGCCCCATGGAAATGTATGGGGATACATAAGGCGTTTGGATGCAAAAGGTTTTTCACTGATGGTTGTTAGGAGATTTTGAGTGTTATTCTTCTGTTTTTCTTCATGCATGTAAAAAACGCATTAAAAACCGATTGCGTCCACATGAAAAAGCTAAAACACCGAACATAACCACAGACAAAACTGATTCAGCTTGTGTGCAAAACCATCAGTTTTCCATGAACAGAACTCCACTCATCTCAAATCGCTGGTGTGAAATAAGCCTAAAATATGTCTAATCAACCAACATACTCTTCATCACCAAATGTCACTGTAGCTTTTCAGAAAATTTAATCAGAAACAATTAAAAATGAGACGTCCAGAGTGGTCCCAGGAGCCTGAATATTCCAGATAAATCCATGCGATGGTACGTGAATATGCAGTCTGTACCGCGGCCTGTGCCGTTCGCGTTGGTGTGGGGGATTTTACTTATCCTCGGCTGGCAAATAGCATCACTCTCACTAATCTGTCACAAAGTGGATCCCGAGGCATTGACTACGTATTATTGTATTACCATATGCTGATCCTCTACGCTCAGATTCAATTGAAATTCAGTTCACATAAATCCACTTTCAAAGTGGCAGAGATTTTGCATGCATTCATGTGTTCATAACTTAATGGAACATCACAGCGGAGGAAATTGTACATCACGTTATAACCACAAGTGCAGACGTTTGATACGCTTGTAAGGGTCTCTGCTAAATTTTCTGTGTTGGCAGAAATTGGTCTGACCAGGAGGCCCGTGCACTCGTGAATTTCCCATATTTAGCACACCTTGATAAGCACATTCTCACCCTGTGAGCTCATTTTATTTAATAGGATTTTCATTGGAGTCATAATATGAACTGGAGTATCTTTTACACATAAGCTTATTTCCGAGTCGTAAAACTTCTCAGGTCTAACAATGCATCTGTAAAACAAAAAAACATTCTGTCTTTTTGCATAAAAACAATACAGTACATAGACAACTGACGGGGCTTCGCGCGTTTGTGCACCTATTTTCTTGGAATAATTTCTGTATAGACTGCTACCAATAACTGAGCGTCTGCTCCTTTTATTATAAGCATCATAATGGTGATTATTATTATTAGTAACCATTTGTCTCGTTTGTATGACTGTTCTTCATGTAGAATAATCAGAAGTGCTTTTATTTTTTATTTTTATTACTATGACATTAAAGGGCACATTTATTAAGACTGGCGTTTTAGAGGCCTCTCCATAACTTTGGCGCATCCAGCTCCAGTTCTAAATGTAACACAACATCCTTGATAGGTTACATTTAGGCCTCTTTCACACGGGCGTCATGTTTTTGGCCCGGATAAGAGGTGGGGGCGTTGCGGGAAAATGCACAATTTTTCCGCACGAGTGTAAAGCATTGTAATGCGTTTTGCACGCGCGTGAGAAAAAATCTGCATTTTTGGTACCCAAACCCGAACTTCTTTACAGAAGTTTGGGTTTGGGATCGGGGTTGTGTAGATTGTATTATTTTCCCTTATAACATGCTTATAAGGGAAAATAATAGCATTCTTAATACAGAATGCATAACAATAGCGCTGGAGGGGTTAAAAAATAATTTAACTCACCTTAATCCACTTGCTCGCGCAGCCCGGCATCTCTTCTGTCTTCTTCTTTGCTCATTGCAGGAAAAGGACCTGTGGTGACGTCACTCCGGTCATCACATGGTCCATCACATGATCTTTTACCATGGTGATGGATCATGTGATGACCGGAGTGACGTCACCACAGGTCCTTTTCCTGCACAGCAAAGAAGAAGACAGAAGAGATGCCGGGCTGCGCGAGCAAGTGGATTAAGGTGAGTTAAATTATTATTATTATTTTATTTAACCCCTCCAGCCCTATTGTACTATGCATTCTGTATTCAGAATGCTATTATTTTCCCTTATAACCATGTTATAATGGAAAATAATAAAATGATCGGGTCCCCATCATCTCCTAGCAACCGTGCGTGAAAATCGCACCGGATCCGCACGAAAACTCGCCCGTGTGAAAGGGGCCTTAGACCATTTTTTTATACCTAAAACAGGTGTAGAAAATGGTAAATGATACGGGCCTCCTTGCCCCTTCCCCACTCACACCACGCCCACAATTTTAGAAATGGCATGAGCGGAGTGAAGTTCGCAGATAGTGGCGCAACTAACCGTTGCACCGCCATCTGCACCTGAAATACGCCTAATTTAGACGTATTTCAGCTTAGTAAATTACCTTGTATGTTTTTCTCTTATATTTTCCATCTACAACCTCTTCTCACAGTGGGAAACACATAAGGGGCCCATGTCCTACTCGTTGATTGACCGCTATCTCTGTATTCATAGTTATAGAGAAGGCAGCCAGTCACTAAGTAGGATCGCCCACATGACTACTGAGCATAGAATGAGCCGAGTTATGCTGCATCAGTCTATACAATCTACATCTCTTGACCGCAGCTCCGTACCAGCACTAGGGGTTCCATCCCTGCTGCTTCCGGTTCCACTCACTGGCCTCAACAGTGACTTGTCCCCAAGCGGCACGTGACCGCAGAGGCTTAGTGCAGAGCTGCTGTCTAGAGGTGAGTGGCTTGCCATCAGAATTTATTGTTGGGTTGGGGTTGGACAACCTCTTTAATGGTATATATCAATGAATCAAAAAATCAAAAAATCTGTTGAGGATATAGTAAGATTTGCTGCAGTTTTCTTAAATCTTTGCAGATGGACAGGGTCACATGTGCCGCTACTGTCAATGATTGGCCTCAGCAATGACACACTGCTTGAGGACAGATCACCTAGGAGGACAGTTATTGACTACACACGTGACCCTGGCCATCCAGAGGTTTGCAGATGGGACCAGAAGACCCAAATGTAAAAAGGTAAAAATAAAAATAAAAAAAAGCTGGACAACCCCTTTAATGCCAGTATCATTAGAGTCTGGGGCTCTTTGGACACTACAACTTATAATCCACTCCATTACATCACTTCTGATCTGTGTTACCAGTTTTCCATAAATTTTCTTATTCACTTTAGCTTAAATCTTTTTTTTTACTAATTCAATTAAAAAAATCCCAATTGTACACGGTTACATTGGAGCTAATTACGCAATAAGTGAAACAAAGGAAAAAAAACACCAATGCGACAAAAAAATTTCACTTTTTTTTCAAAATAGTTACCCTAAGGAAACCTGCGAGAAAAAAAAATAATAATTGTAATTTCTTTTAGGTACAAATTCCAGTATGGCTTCTTCAGATACCCTAAGACGACGGAGTTGTGAACTGGTAAACACGCCATTACCATGTGTTAACAAGGCCCTCAGCCACATTGACAAGCTTGAGGGGAAAATTCGAGAGTGGTTTCTGCAGGTTAGTAATAACAACTTGTTTCTGCACTGCATTTCATCTTAAAGAGAATCTGTCAGCAGTTTCGCATGACCAAAGCACTAGGTAGGGACTAGATGGCAGAACAATGTTATCAAGAGTAATCTGAATATAAGGTTTTATTCTAGGTCCTGCTCCTGCAAGTACAAGCACTGTTAGCAGTTTTGCAGTTCTGCTGACAGACTCCCTTTAAGGCAGCAGAGTGTAGAGGGCTTCTTGTTACCTTTACCGTTTTGATAAATGATTACTTTTTCCCTTTAGCCATGTAACCTTTTGAAGTCTCCCATGATTACTGGCAAGTGTCTGTTTAGAAAAAAGCTGATGTGAAAATGTTTTAAAGTGGATGGCCACTTTTTTTTTTTTTTTTTTTTGGCAAGGGGGGTTGCCTATAAAACTTTTTAAGTTCATACAAATTTTTAAGATGGTCAAGAGAAGGGATGCCCAACCTGCGGCCCTCCAGCTTTTGCAAAACTACTGAACCCCCATCTACTAACCCACCTAAACTTGATATTTTAATTTCGGTCTGCAGCTCTATCATAACTCCTGGGCAGCATGCCCGCTGTATGGGGGTCATGTTTGACTCAGATCTTTCCTTTGTTTTCCATACCCAATCACTTACACGCTCTTGTCGGCTGCACCTCAAGAATATCGCCAGAATCCGCCCTTTTCTTATGGTGTAAAGGGCAAAAACTCTTGTTGTTGCCTTGATTCATTCTCGTCTTGACTACTGCAATGCATTACTAATCGGTCTCACTCCCCCCTCCTCAGTCTGTACTAAATGCTGCAGCCAGGCTCATCTATGTATCCACCCGCTATACCGATGCTACTAGCCTGTGACAGTCACTTCACTGGTTGGCCATCCACCACAGAATACAGTTTAAACGTCTTACCCTCACCCACAAAGCTCTGCACAGTGCCGCACCTCCATACTTCTCCTCCCTCACTTCCGTCTACCACCCTACTCATGCTGTTCCTTCTGCTAGTGACCTAAGATTTACATCCTCCATAATTCGTACCTCTCACTCCCGTCTTCAAGACTTTTCTCGAGCTGCACCTACTCTCTGGAATACTCTGCCCTGGAATACTAGGTCATTTAACAACTTCTCCATCTTCAACGTGCCTTAAAAACACATCTTTTCAGGCAGGCTTATCAAGCTACCTAAACGGACTATTCCCCGAGTAAACCTCTCCCCCCCCCCAACTCCTCTGGCCTGACCTCAATCCTCTAACAGTCCAAACCTTAATCAGGTCTCCATTTAGTTCAATAATGTCTTGAATCCTACTTATCACAATCAACTACCTTATGTGTCACCCCAAATTCCTCATAGATTGTAAGCTCTTGCGAGCAGGGCCCTGACTACTAGTGTTTCAGTTGTATATTAACCAGTTACTTTTGTTTTGTACATGAACCCTATAAATTTGTAAAGAGCTGGGGAATATAGTGGTGCTATATAAATAAATATTATTATTATTATTATAACTCCCAGCATGTCTGGAAAGCCTAAATCTATTAGGGCATGTTGGGAGTTGTAGTTTTGCAACAGCTGATTGGCCGCAGGAGGAGCATCCCTGGTCAAGAGCATATTAAAGAAATGATCTGCATCAAACTCACTGAAATTGTGTAGAAATAGGTTTCTGTATTCACTATGCATTAGACTATGGCTGTAATGGTTGGATCTCCCATCACTGGTGGAGTTCCCCTTCCCCTTACCTTCTTAATTTCTCTTAAACAGGGACAAGAGAGCACTGACAAGGAGTACATGAAATTATTGTTACATCACAGGTCATACTAGGTCTGAATAATTGATATCTAACATACATTATTGTTCTTTTATGTGTAGGCATGTCGTAACGTTAGAGATGGTCAGGGTAGAAAACGTACCACTTAGCTCTCTTCTAAAAGAATCTTCAATTACAGATGGAAGCCAGTCAGGAACATGACATCCTCTGGCGACAGCTCTTTTCTGTGAGCGGCCGCGTATTAATGTAAAATAATTTCAGCTTCTGTATCTGACGCTCACAAGATCAGCTCTTCCAGCTGAATATAAAGACAAGACATAGTCCTTTCTGATTTATCCAGGTAGCTCCAAATGATGTTCATCAATAATTACTGCCTCAAAGCTTCGTGAACCATTTCTGAAAACTAGTTCTTGTGGAGTACCAGTTGGATGGTAAAAGTCAAGCAGGAAACTAGATGCTTTAGGAATAATGGTGTTGTAGATATTTAACCAAAATAAGAGACCCAGTATGCTAAACCATTTTTTTACACCATATTTCGATCATGCATGGGGCTTTATTTTAGTATTTTTTTTTTTTACATTTTTATAAAAAAGGAAAAATGTTAGAAAAGAGGAAAAATTATAATTTTTTTTTTTTATTTTTTGTTCTTGTTTTTCTATATCTTAATTTTTTTTTTATTATACTCTTTGTGCCCCCCCCCCCCCCCTAGGTCATTCAAGACCCTTGGAGGACAACCAACTTTACATTATTTTTATAGCTGATTTCGCCTGTATATTATTAGCCCCAATTACAGGGGAAATACAGCCCTCAGAGAAGTTGTACATCGCTGCACAACCTCACTGCAGAGCTGATCAGGGTCTGATAAGACCCAGCAGCTTATGCAGAACCGCAACCCCTGGCTATCACATTAGCGCTGAGACTGGAGTAAGAAGGGGCTTTTCCGCTTCCTGATCTCTACGCGCTGTGTATGGAGCGATGGGGAAGGCTGGGATGGAGAAAACTATTCCTGCAAAGGTTCAGATGGATGTTGCCAGTTGGGGGAGTGACCCTGCAGTCTGACATGGATTAGCATCACTGATTAGATAATATCAGACTGTGCAAGACACCCCCCCCAACTGGTAACACCCACCTGGACCTTCATTGCAAACTGCTAGTAATTCATTCATAACTTCTAGCAGGAATATTAAACGTTTGGCACATCAAAGAGACACAATAATAAATGCTCAAGGAAATTATTAGCAACAAGTAGTTATTAAAACAGACATGTCAGTAAAGGTTGCAGGTCCTCTTTAAGGGTACATGCACACGGTCAGGATTCATGTGCGGAGAATCCGCACTGAAATCCGCAGGTATTCGCAGGCATATCTGAGCGGTCAATCTGCATCAATTGGTGTGGATTTGCATGTGGATTTGGTGTGGCTTTGTGGCGGATTTTCCGCATGCGGATTTTACTAAGTGAATGAAGAAAATCCGGAGGTCAAAATCCACGCGGAAAAAATCCACATCGTGTGCATTGAGAATTTCAAATTCTTATAGAATACAATGTACATGACCTACGGTGCGGATTTTTTCGCGCGGAAAATCTGCACGCAATCCTGATCGCGTGCATTTAGCCTAAAGGCGTACACAATTGACAGCAAATTAGTGTCACTGTTTTTATAATAAAACAACTATGCAATTTTACTACACTGCCTGTCCAAAAATAAAGTTGCCACCAATAAAAAAAGATCACACCCCCTTTAGCTTTGATTACGGCACGCATTCGCTGTGGCATTGTTTCGATAAGCTTCTGCAATGTCACAAGATGTATTTCCATCCAGTGTTGCATTAATTTTTCACCAAAATCTTGCATTGATGATGGTAGAGTCTGACTGTTGCGCAAAGCCTTCTCCAGCACATCCCAAAGATTCTCAATGGGGTTAAGGTCTGGACTCTGTGGTGGCCAATCTATGTGTGAAAATGATGTCTCATGCTCCCTGAACCACTCTTTCACAATTTGAGCCCGATGAATCCTGGCATAGTCATCTTGGAATATGCCCGTGCCATCAGGGAAGAAAAAATCCATTGATGAAATAACCTGGTCATTCAGTATGTTCAGGTAGTCAGCTGACCTCATTCTTGGAGCACATACTGTTGCTGAACCTAGACCTGACCAACTGCAGCAACCCCAGATCATAGCACTGCCCCCACAGGCTTGTACAGTAGGCACTAGGCATGATGGGTGCATCACTTCATCTGCCTCTCTTCTTACCCTGATGCGCCCATCACTTTGGAACAGGGTAAATATTAATTCATCAGACCCCATGACCTTCTTCCATTGCTCCAGAGTCCAATCTTTATGCTCCCTAGCAAATGGAAGCCTTTTTTTCTAGTTTGCCTCACTGATTAGTGGTTTTCTTACGGCTACACAGCTGTTCAGTCCCAATCCCTTGAGTTCCCTTTGCATTGTGCGCGTGAAAATGCTCTTACTTTCACTATTAAACATAGCCCTGAGTTCTACTGTTGTTTTTCTTCGATTTGATTTCACCAAACGTTTAAGTGATCGCCGATCACGATCATTCAGGATTTTTTTCCCGCCGCATCTCTTCCTCGAATACAATGGGTCTCCACTATCCTTCCAGTTTTTAATAAGGCTTTGGACAGTTCTTAATCCAATTTTAGTAGTTTCTGCAATCTCCTTAGATGTTTTCTCTGCTTGATGCATGCCAATGATTTGACCCTTCTCAAACAGACTAACATCTTTTCCACAACCACAAGATGTGTCTTTCGACATGGTTGTTTAAGAAATGAGAAGCAACTTATTGCACCAGTAGGGGTTAAATAACTTTTATTGCCAGCTGAAAGATAATCGCCCATGCTGTAATTATTCAATAGGAGGCTCATAACTATTTGCTTAGTTAAATCCAGGTGGCGACAATTTTTTGGGACAGGCAGTGTATATACTTTCTGAATCCATTCTTTATGGTTTGCTAGATTTCAGTTTACAGATATTTAACTGGAACTTTATTTACTTCTAGTGGATAGAAATCTTTCCTGGTCATGTAATGGAGTCACACAGGACATGGCTCTGATAAAGCTAGTGTCACATCTGTGGCAGGGAACACTTTATTGGAAAAGCCTGCCTCAGTTCTCTTGATCTGCATTGCTGGATACTACCACCTTCCTGCTGGACTCCATTGACTATCATGGGTCCGGCAGAGATCCGGCCACTACCCAGCAAATATGTTGAGAAGCAGTGATTTTTGTCAGGCTAATTTCCGGCATTACTTGCCAGACCTTCCTGCTGGAACACACGGCCACCGGTGGGAAAGAAGCCATACTAAACTATGTTGAGCCATGCACCTGTTTGTCCCTCACATGACCAGGACAGATTTCTATCCGCTGGAAGTAAACATTGAAAGCTTCTATTGAGTGACAGCGAGCACAGATCTTGAAAACCACAAGGTAATGATCTAGAAAATATATTGTACAATCCTGTTGTCACGGATGATGTTGCAGATAGCTGGAAGTTATGAATAAACGTCCGACTGGCTTCATCGCAAACTAAGGAGCATATAGGTGACCCCTATAAAACCCTAAGAGCTCACCCTGACTGCTAAGCACATACAAGGGTCTCAAAGGTAGACAAGTGTATGCCCATGTACCTAAGCCTGTGTGACACCTGAAAACCCTATAATAGTGAGGGGACACGACCACTGGCTCCCTGCACTTCATACGGAGGGAGTCAGGGTCACCTAGAATCCAGCCAGCAAGGAAACACAATACATGAAAGGACTTATCTGAACATGCAGCAGCAGAAGCCTCCAGCAGTGAACACTTCAATCCAGGAAGTAGTATAAACCGCAAAGTGAGGCAGTATGGGAGGGATTATAAAGAAAAGAGGATTAGTCTAAATAGGTGACACCTGGGAGAAGGAAATCAGATGAGAAACTGAAACCAAAACAAAGAACATCATGCAAGAGGTAGAGAAGGACATCTGTCAGACCTTCTCACAGAACTAGCTGTGACACCAGTAGCTTTTCATTCTACAAGGAAAAACATTTATTTGCAGGAACCAGTTGAAAAACCAAGAATTTGTTCTATCACTGTCCTGCAGACCAAAGCTTTATCTTGACATCTAGATTTGGGTATGGGGACTCCTGCTTTATGGGGTTGTCAGGATAAACTGAGGCAAATTAGCCAACTGATCAAAGCGATTCACAGTTTACGGGCATCCGAGTGGGAGAGAGGGAGGACAGATTGGGTCTCTAGGCTGACGACATGGTGCTTTTTATGTCAGAGGTGGAGGACACTCCCTCGAGCCATTTCCTTAATTGATGCTTTTAGCCATTTTTCTGGATTACGGATTAACTGGCCCAAATCGGCCTTATTCCCTTTATATACTTCTGATTGGACCTGTCTTAGTGGAGAATTACCTGTAGTCTCCAGATTTAAATATTTGGGCATAGTCATTACCACGGATGCTGCATCCTTCCACACCCTTAACATTCAACCTCTTCTGGATTATAGCAGAGATAAATTCCGAGTGTGGAGTGGCTTACCACTGTCAGTTTTGGGCAGTATTAACTTGATTAAGTTGATCATACTACCTAAATGCTAATATATCTTAGAGCATGCCCCTTATATAGTCACTAAGGCAATATTTCATCAGCTCAACTTGATAATGTCCCCATTCATTTGGGGATCTAACAGACCTAAATTATCCATAGCCAATCTAAGTCTTCTCAAGGGGGAAGAGGGAGTGTCCTTACCTGATTTCCATTTATATTACTTGGCGGTTCAGCTGCGGCACCTGAGGACATGGCTGTCTCCTTATTTGAATCTCAATTCCTTGTGACCGGTGCTGGAGGGGCCGCGGCTGTTCCCACGAGTGCTTTTACCAATTCTCAAATTGGCCATACAGGTGTGGGAGGCATGTAAAGGGATTCACGGATTTCGGGGAAGCCTGGCTGGGACTCCCCTGTGGGACAACCCAATGTTTCCCTCTTTGATCTCTCTTCCTGGGCGTCAATTCTGGAAGGAGCACGGTGTTTTACTTTAAGTGATGTATATATTGATAATGTGTTTATTTCATTTGATGTCTTGTGCACTCGCTGTGAATTACCTAGCAAGGCATTTTATAGATATCTGCAACTAAGGGACGCTCTGACCTCTCACTTTAGTGGCACTAAAATAGATATATCTACCTATCAACTGATTGGGGTGTTTTCGCTCCCAGGGTCCCTGAGGATTCATCTCCGCATTATATACTCACCTGTTGGGTAGCAAACTGCAGTCTGCCTAGCTCCCAGTCATTGCTAAGTGGAGGGCCGGGATCCCGGACCTCAAGGATGAAGAAATTAGTGATATTTTGGAATCGCCTACACTGGTTTCCCCTGCTATAAACAATACGTTTATACAGCTATGTATTATACACCAAAGTTATCTAACTCCCTCACGATTATATACAATGGGTAGGTTATCACATACCAGATGCCATAGATGCTCAGCAGACGGAGCAAACTTCTGGCATCTCATATGGGCATGTACATATATCCAGACGTTCTGGAAGGAAATTACAGACTTTCTATCTAACCTATTGAACCTCCCCGTTCCTATGGAACCTATGGTGTGCCTATTTGGTATCCTTAACAAGGCCACCTACCCTCATTACACTAGGATTCTATTTTTGGCACGAAAAGCTATAGCGATTAGGTGGATGGGAGATAGAAGTGAATCCGTAAACCAGTAGAGAGTATTAGTAAACACAATAATTCCATATGAATATATAGTCTTCAAAAATAGGGGATGCTCCTCCAAGTTCTTTGGCCCGGGGGATTGTGGTGCTCCTCTACACAAACTCTGTATTCGACTAATGCGTTGACTGATGCTATCATTGCTGCATCCAAATAGACCTTTTCTCTCAGAATGACCTTTGTATGCTGCTCATGTATGATCTGCCCTATGTATTATTATTGTTGTTATGATTATGGTGGAATATGTATGCATATGGTGTATGTATATGTCTTCAGGACTTTGGTCCTGCACTGCCTTTTGTATTGCTTCGTTCATTGTACTTGTTCAATAAAATAAATAAAAATTAGCCATCTGAACTAATGAACTTATTAATCTGATAGAAGTAGAATTAATAAACATTCTTTCATTGTTTTTCAGCATGAAGACATGGCACAGAATAATGGTGTTCAATGGTAAGAATCTGCCTATCTGATCCACTACTTTACACGTCAGTCACGTAGTGAATGACTAATTAAAGGGGCATGAAACCTAAAATCATAACTGAGAAGAATAAGCATAGCAAAGTCTGTTTGTCAGCGGTATAAAGCAGGGTGAGGGATCTGCTTAAAGAGACCAGCTGTGTGTGGAGACTATTTGGCAGTGTCCCATGGTATAGAGACTTATGTGCAATGCTCCATGGGAAAAAATATGCAAAGAGGTATCTCTCAAGAAGGAGAACTATCTCGTTAGTGCCAGGAATTGGCAACCTTTGAGTCCAACTTTTTAACAAGCCTTTGAATGTGACAAGGGAAAAATAGCCAAGCCAAATATCCATCCGTAGACAGCTGTTTTGAGGTGCTTGCCCCTCATCAGTATGGAGTAGGATGTCAGACTTTTACTAATTGGAAGCCACGTCGAGAAGGTGGCGTTAGTAAGATGTTTCTCTTTCCTTACATATTTTTTCCCCCCATGCAGCACTGCCAAAAAGTCTCCATACACAGCTGGTCTCTTTAGGGAAAGCCAATAGCCTGCCTAAGGGTCCATTCACACATTCGTAGCGTGTTTTACAGATCCATGGATACGTGGATCCGCAAAACTCGGACGCCGGCAATGTGCGTTCCGCATTTTGCGGACCGCACATCGCCGGCACTAATAGAATATGCCTATTCTTGTCCGCAATTGCGGACAAGAATAGGGCATGTTCTATTTTTTTGGGGAACGGAAATGCGGACCCGGAAGTGCCATAGAAATGAATGGATCCGCAATTCCGTTCCGCAAAATGCGGAGCGGAATTGCAGATGTGTGAATGGAGCCTAACTGTTTGAGGCATCACACTCAGCCAGCCAGAATCCTACTGTGTACTGATGAAGGGCAAGCAACCCGAAACAGCTGTCTAGGGATGGATATTTGCCTTGACTATTTTCCCTAGTAATGTACCGAGGCTTGTTAAAAAGTTGGACTTTGATTTATAGGGGATTCTTCCAGAATGTGGCTCTAGCGAGATGGTTCTCTTTCCCTTCGAGATACCTCTTTGCATACAGTATAAGCTCTTCAAACAGACAAGTAGAAATCTGACAGAGAAAGAGTAAACAAAATACTGTATATTGCCTCCTAATTCTTTGGAGTATTCACCATGGAGAAAGGTGGAATGAGATATAGGTGAAGGATCTCATTGCATACGGCTGCATCCGACCAGAGATTGGTAGGTGGAGATAAATGCATGACTCCCTAGGACGCACATAGCAGTAACGCAAGCATGAGTGTACTATTGCAGAGTAGTGGGGGGACACAACCATAGGAACCAGTCAGGAGAAAGTCATTTTTTAGAACAAGTTACAAAATAAAGCAATAATCTGATCAGTCTCTGACATGTCCATATGGGATGGAAGATGTAGTAAGGGCTAAAGAGTTCAGTTGTGATATCTAAATTTTCATTATCATCGTCCATTGTTACTGCTCAGACAGTATGGCAGTATTGGGCCTCATGCACACAACCGTTTTTCGGGTCCGCATCCGAGCTGCCGTTTTTGCGGCTCGGGTGCGGACCCATTCACTTCAATGGGGCCGCAAAAGATGCTGTGTGCTGTCTGCATCTGTTGCTCTGTTCTGTGGCCCCGCAAAAATAATAGAACATGTCCTATTCTTGTCCGTTTTGTGGACAAGAATAGGCATTTCTACAATAGGCCGCCCGTTCCGTTCCGCAAATTGCGGGCGGCTTCCGTTTTTTGCGGATCCGCGGTTTGCGTACCGCAAAAAACAGAACGGTCGTGTGCATGAGGCCTTAATAAAACTCCCCAAACTTTATTTCCTTACATGTTGAGTTTTTACAAGTAGGACATTATTCCTATGAATGTGCATTGTTTTAGGTCCTCCTGTGGGAGCAGTGAAGCCGCTGTCAGAGTTGCCCCAGTGGAGACTCCAGCACTGCAGATCAGAGGAATCGGTATCTCTGACAAAGGTACAACGATTTATGCCTCTTCTATTATCAAATTAAATTTTTCTCAAATTAGTTTTATTATTTTTTAATAAACTTGTCATGTGATTCTCAATGGAGCAATTGCAGCTTAAAATCCTAAAATCGATGATTATTACTTTCTAGTCTTTCTTTTTTTGGTCTTATTTTGTAACTTCATGAGACCATGTACTGTAGGTAAATGAAATATGGTACTGGTATTGCGATATGATATATGCACTGTTCATCAAGTAAGATTTTTAATGATTAAAAGGGTTAGGCTACTTTCACACCTGCGCTTTGCCTTCCTTCTATTGAGATCCGTCAAAGGGTCACAATACCGGAGGAAAATAATTCAGTTTTGTCCCCATTCATTGAACTGAAGGGAAGGGAGTGCACCAGAATGCATTCCGTTTTCATTGCGGAGCAAGACGGATCCGTCATGACTCACAATATAAGGGTACTTTCACACTAGCGTTAGAAGAATCCGGCAGCCAGTTCCATTGTCGGAAGTGCCTGCCGGATCCGGAAATCCATATGCAAATGGTTATCTGGATGCGGATCCTTCTAACAAATGCATTGCAATACAGGATCCGTCTCTCCAGTGTCATCCGGAAAAATGGATCCGGTATTTATCTTTTTCACAGATTTAAAGATCCGTTTTTCCAGAACACTTGGTACCGGATCCGGCATTAAAACATTTCAATGGAAATTAATGCCGGATCCGGCAATAAGGCAAGTGTTCCGAAATTTGCGCCGGAGAAAATACCCCAGCATGCTGCAGTATTTTCTCCGCCAAATACCGTAAAAGGGACTGCACTGAAGACATCCTGATGCATACTGAACGGATTGCTTTACATTAAGAATGCATTGGGATAAAACTGAAGTTTTTTTTCTCCAGTATTGAGCCCCTAGGACGGAACTCTGTACCGGAAAACTTTAACGCTACTGTGAAAGTACCCTAAGTCAATGACCCGTTGTCTCTGACACAAACAAAAACGGATCCGCCCCCCATTGACTTACAGTGGTTTTATAGACGAATCCATCTTGGCTATTTTAGAGATAATACAACTGGATCTATTCGTAAAGGATGCAGACGGTTGAATTATCATGACGGAAGTGTTTTTGCTGATCCATGACGGATCCAGCAAAAACGCAGATGTGAAAGTAGCCTGATGTAGCTGTGGAATAAATCGTCCAAGGAGGAAATGTGATGAAACCATAAAAGAAGCATTAATTTGCCTGTTCATTCCCCGGCCATTCCAGTGCGGCTACTCCAGTACCTCTGGAAGGTCTCTGTTTACTTGGCTGCAGCAGTGATGTGCCCATATAACCTTGTGACAGCCACAGCCAGTCACTGACACATTACACCTACAGGAGCTTTTATCACATCCCTTTCTAAATTAATAAGCATTGATATAAAGTTCCTCCACCCTTGCAGATAAAACCGCTTTCACTCTTCTGTGATGGCTTTCTACAAGATTTTGGGATGTGTCTGTGGGAATGTTTGCCCATTCATCCAGAAGAACATTTGTGAGGTTAGACATTGATGGTAGATGAGAGGGCCTGGGTCACAATCTCTATTCTAGTTCATCTTAAAGGTGTTCAATAGGGTTGGGGTCAGAGCTCTGTGCGACTAGTCAAGGTCTTCCACACCAAACTCGCCCAACCATGCCTTTATGAGCCATGCTTTGTGCACTGGGGTAGCCATAGTGCAACAGAGAAGGGTCAAACTTCTCCCACAAAGTTAGAAGCATACAATTGTCTAAAATGTCTTGGTATGCTGAAGCATTAAAGGGGTATTCCATGACTAATGTAAAAAAAAAAAATCAGACATCATACAGTACATGAAAAAATATTTTTAACAAATCTAGAACCAGTCCTGTACCTCACATGGATCCAGAGATCTCCCTATTTATTATTCTGCTAGACTTATATCAAGCTGACAGCTCAAGGGGGCGTGTCCATTCTGCTGCAGCTCTGGAGGCATGTCCATTCTGCCGCAGCTCTGGAGGCGTGTCCATTCTGCCGCAGCTCTGGAGGCGTGTCCATTCTGCCGCAGCTCTGGAGGCGTGTCCATTCTGCCGCAGCTCTGGAGGCGTGTCCATTCTGCTGCAGCTCTGGAGGCGTGTCCATTCTGCTGCAGCTCTGGAGGCGTGTCCATTCTGCCGCAGCTCTGGAGGCGTGTCCATTCTGCCGCAGCTCTCTCCCTATCTGTCACGGTGCGGTTCACCGTGACAGTTTTGGCCATGTAGGCTGCCTGCAGGCTTCCTTACGTACTGACTGCAGGCCATTACCTGTGTATGCTGGTTGCTTGGGACTGTGTGTGTGCTGGCTGCGGTGTAGTGTGTGAACAGGCTGGCTGCATGCGCTTTGTGTACTGGATGTGGGTGTTCCCATGTATGCTGGTTTTGCGATGCATGCTGGCTGCGGCCTTGTGTGTGAACTGTGGCCTGTATCGTTTGTTCTATGGTTCTGGTACTCCTGGTTCTGATGGGGTGAACTTCTTCTGGTCTGTTCCTGGGTGTGTCTTATCAGGTGCCCTCCTTAGGCAGCTATATCTATCTGTGAGCTGTGGGGCTTGTGGTCAGTTAGTCTATATCTTGTGTCTTGCTGGGTATAGCACCTTGCTACTGTCCCAGGGGGTTTTGCTATCTTCCCTTGTTTGTGGTGTCGCCTGGTAATGCATTGATGTTATATCTATTTGCCTGTTCTTCTGTACCTGTCCTGTATGATGTTTATGTTATCCTTGTCCATGCCTTGCCTGTTCTTCTGTACCTGTCCTGTATGATGTTTATGTTATCCTTGTCCATGCCTTACCTGTTCTTCTGTACCTGTTCTCTGTCTGGATCCACTCTGTTCCTTGTGTAGCCTAGCAGTGCTCTACGGCATCTGATAGCCTGGCAGTGCTAAACTGCTTCTGATGTAGTCCGTTCCTTGTCTGTCCTGCAGTGCCTTACTGCTTCTGTTCCTGTGTTTGTCCTGCCTTCATGAGAGGGCTCCTGGGTTCTCTGGAGGGAGGATCTCTAGTCTGTGTGCAGCTATGCCTGAGACCACCATGCTTCCTTTCCGCTTGGGGACCAGGCATCTGCTTCTGTGCTGGTTACCATTAGGTAGGGGCCAAGTGTAGGGGGACCTTCCTGGAGGTGCGAGCAGTGAGCCCTCAGCCCAGTTCATCCCCACCGCCAGGGGCTTTGTGAAGAACTCCGCTCTCTGGGTTTTGAATCTGGTCTGCTGGTGCACTTGGTTCTGTGGTAGTTCTACCACTATTGCCTAACCTGCATATCTTACAGTCATGTTCCTTTATTACATGTGTAATAAAGTATTCTGTTGGTCCCTGGTCTGAATCTTGCCTGTGTCCTGTTTGCAAGAGATCCCGGAGATCTGCCTTGGGCCTCCGACACGTGACACTATCACAACACAGGAGGCAGTTGAAGGATGAAACTAAGCGTGTGCGGCCATCTCAGTGAGCAGGACAAATAAATAAGAGAAACATAGTGTGCCATGATTAATGTAAAAAATGAAAATCAGATATTTAATAAAAATAACGGTACATAAATCATTTTCTAATGAAGCTAGAACCAGCCCTCTATCTCACATGGGTCCAGAGATCAAGCTCTTCATTGCTTCAATTGCTTTGTTGGATTTATATATATATTATTTTAGGAGACATGTGCTTTTTACTGCATTTCATGGGGCATGGCCTTTCTGCTGCAGCTTTCTTTTTTCAGAACAAATAGCAGGTGGCGCTATACAGATACATTTTATTGAGAAACTCAGTGGCTATACAAAAAAAGTACATACAATTACTAAAGTATTCAGTAGTTCATTGGAACTAAGGGACCTAGGCTAACCCCTGAAAAGCAACCCAATAACATTATCCCTCTTCGAACAAACTTTACAGTGGGCACACGGCAGCCGGGCAGGTAATGTTTTTTTTTTTTAATTCTTTTTATTGAATTGAGAATCTTTCATATAGTCGATACATTATAAGCATATAACGACATACAAAGTTAGCGTTTTTCCAGTAAATATCGGCTTATAACAATATAACAGAGTATCCTTTATGTTTCTCAATTCACAATTTTTCAATTTATTGCTCCCCGTCCCCCCTAAACCCCTCCCCACAACTTTGCCCAACATCGTGAACACTAGTCTGAGTCTACGGTAACCTCTTCTCCATTCTGTCATATAATACGTCCTGTCTTCAGCTTAGACCAATCCTGTATTACTTTATACTGCCAACTTCCCCAATCTATTTGTCAATTGTGCCTCTAAGTACCATTTAGTCAACTTGAAAGGGGCCATAAGTTCCTTGATTTCACAAGTGGACAATTGCTTCTCAATGAATTCCCTCCACTTCTTGATGTATTTCCCAATCAATCTTTCCTTATCCTGCCCTATCTCCAGTCTTTCTACTGTAGATATAACACATTCTTCATAGTACCAACCACCTCTTCCCATGACAGTATTTCTGTTTGCAACCAGTGTCCTAAAAGGGATTTTTTCACTGAAATCAGTAGGATATGTATCCCCCCTGTCACCACTACTGTCCTTATTTCTTCTTCCTGATTCTTAGGTATGTAATGAAAAATACACTGTTGTGGTGTTAGTCCCACTGTCTCTCCCCAAATCTCTTTCACCGCTCCCACCGACCGTTGCCATAGCGGTTGTACCCTCGGGCACTCCCACAGAGCATGTAAAAGACCAGCCTTTGAGAGGTCGCATTTAGGGCACTGCCGCAGGTAATTGGCCGGGGCATCACGATATGACAAATTAAAGGCATACGTCGCCCTGTGGATAATCCTTAGTTGTGTCTCCCTCCATTGCTCATTGTACACCGCTCGCCTTACTAGGTCAAGACCTTCCCTCATTTTTTGGGCTATGTTTCAATCATTTAATTCCCTTTCCCATGTTTTGAAAGCTCCTTTCACCAAGCCTATCGTTTGTATGTTATGTAGTTTTCGGTACAGCTCTGAGAGGGACATAAATGTGCCATCTCTGCCCAGTATAGCCACGAACCACGTAAGTTTTTCCGAGTCACCCAATGAACCTGACTGAGCTTTACAGTAGCTCTTGATTTGTTGGAAAGGGAGATAGTGTGCATCAGCCAAGCCATATTTTTCTTTCAGCTGTTCCCATATCAGCAATTCCTGGCCACAGGTTCCCAGCAAGTCCCTAAGTTTAGTAATCCCTTTATTCCTCCACTCCCGAAACAACATGTTTTCTCTACCTTGCGGGAAAGAAGGCAGCATCCATAATGGCATCATGGGCGATGAATAGAATGGGAGCCCATATATCTTCCTAACCGACTTGAACGCCATTATGGTGTCTTTTAACAGAATAGATTGCCTGGCTGATGCAGGAATATCTCTCAATTTTGTATGTAACAAGGCCTCCAGGTTCCACAAGCCGGCTAATTCCTGCTCTATCTGAATTGCCGAGTGATGCCCCGTCCCCCACACCCAATCCCTCACGTGACGAAACAGAGCCACTAGGTTATAATGGCGAATATTTGGCAGTTGTAACCCTCCCTCCCATTTCAGCATCGTCAGTTTTGCATATGCAATGCAGGGCCTTTTGGTTTCCACAGGAAGCGGTTAAATGCCTTCTGCATACGCAAAGAGTCTGTGTGCTTCAATAACAATGGGATCGTTTGTAGCGGGTAGAGCAATTTTGGAAAGCTGACCATTTTTATTAGGTGTGCCCTTCCGCACAGAGACAAGGGTAAATCCTGCCATTTTTCCAATTTCCTCTCTATCTTTGAGAAAATAGGGGGGTAGTTCAACGTATATACCAATTTCGGGGTGCGCCCTATTTTGATCCCCAGATAAGTTAAATAATATTTTTGGATTTCAACCCTAAATTGGTTTTGATTATCTTGATATGTCCCCTGGCCCAGGAGCAAAAGCTGGCTCTTGGCCACATTGATTTTGTAGCCCGTAACTTTCCCATATGAGATCAACGTCTCTAGCACCTGGTCCAAATGAAGTTCCGGAGAATCTAGGTATATCAGGACGTCGTCTGCAAAACAAGTCACTTTCAACTCCTTTTTACCCACTTTTATTCCCTTAAAGGTATCAGAGTTTACCAATAATCGAGCTAGGGGTTCGACTGCCAAGTTAAAGAGTAAGGGGGACAAAGGGCACCCTTCTCGCGTGCCCTTGCTGAGTACAATTTTTTTCGATAAAAAGCCCGGTACATGCACTCTCGCCTGAGGAGCTTCATATAACGCTCCTAAATAGTTTCTAAAGTTGCCTTTAATATGGACCTTGTCTAGCACCATGTCCAGCCACTGCCAGCTTACATTATCGAAGGCCTTCTCGGCATCGATTGCTAACAGCGCTGATTTATACTTCTGACAACGGCTCCCGCTGCTATTTAAGACCGCAAGAATATTGGTCACCGCCGATCTACCCCGCATAAATCCCACTTGGTTGGGGCCTATTAACTCTGACACACAGAGAGCCAGAATCTTAATATTCAGGTTGATCAAAGATATCAGCCTATATGAGCCCCGCTGAGTCAAATCTCTTCCTGGTTTTGGGAGTATCTTTATATAGGCTACTTTGCCAGTCTCCGGTAAGCTCCCTCCTTTCATAATGGTGTTAAATAGACTAGTTAACATCGGTGACAGCTCCTGTATTAATGCCTTATAAAACTCTGGGGGAAACCCGTCGGGGGCCCGGCGCCTTGTTGTTTGAAAGGGTTTATTATAGTTGTTACTAATTCCTCCTCACCTATGTCCCTATTAAGCGTTTCTAACACTTCCGCCGAAAGCTGGGGCAATCTAACCTTTCTCAGGAGATCATTCGCTCTCTGAGTATCAAAGGGGTCCCTTGTATACAACGTCTGGAAAAATTCTCCCAATGTCTCCATTATGTCTTTCGGCTGAGTACACAATCGTCCTGTTTATCCCTTATAGGATGAAACGGTGCCTATTTAATAAACGGGCAAGTTAAGTTGGCTAGCAACCGGCCTGCCTTTTTACCATGACGAAAAAAATTTGCCCTTTGGTAGTCTCCGAACCATCTTTCCTGCCTTTCCGGCAGGTAATGTTCTCCTGGCATTCTTCAAACCCAGACACGTCCATCTGACTCTCAGAGCTTGATTTGTCGCTCCATAGTCCAGTGACATCTGATGCTTTGCGTTGTACTTATTGATGTAAGGCTTGTATGCATCTGCTCAGCCATTAAACCCCCAGTATACTATTTTTGTGGTAATGTTAAAGGTATTGTCTCATCATCGACAATGGGGGCATATCGCTAGGATATGCCCCCATTGTCTTACCTATATCGAGAATGGAGCCCCGCAAGTGAAAGAGGGCTCACTGCACATGCGCAGCCGCCCTCCATTCATTTTCTATGGGGCCGGCAAAATTTCCGTCGTCCCCATAGAAATAATTGGGAGCGGGGGCTGCGGATCCACTGTACACTCCCATTCACTTCTATGGGGAGCTGGCTTGGTGGTGGCCGGACCGGAGTCCTCCAGCCACCACCTTGCGGGGCTCTGTTCTCGATATAGGTGCGAGTCCCAGCGGTGGGACTCGCACCTATAAGACAATGGATGCATATCCTACAGATATGCCCCCATTGTCTGTGATGAGACAACCCCTTTAGTGCCAGAGGAGGTTTGGAACTCTGCATTTAGTCAGCAGAGCATTGGCAACTTTTATGGTTCAATTTGTGTTTATTGAAACCAGAAGCATGAAGAAAATACATAATAAATCATAAGAGGTTTGTGTTTCTCATTTACATTATTTTCCACAAAGGTAAAGATCAATAAACATAGCATTGGCAACTTTTAAACGCTATGCACCTCAGCACTTGATGACTTCACTCTGTAACTTTACGTGGTCTCCACGTGGCTGAGTTTCGGTGGTTCCTAAACGCTTCCACTTTGCAACTATGCCACTTATGGTGGAATATCTAGGAAGGAAGACATTTCACAGACTGACTTGTTCCAGTGGTGGCACAGTACAGGACCATTCAGTGAGCTCTTTAGAATGACCCATTCTTACCCAAAGGTTTGTAAAGGCTGACCTCATGATTAAGAGGTATGCTCGCAATACTTTGGTTCATAAAGTATGTGAAACTAATTCACTTAAATATGATAATCCTGTAGACGTACTGTTCAGAAATGTGTTTAACTGCCTATCTAAAGTACGTTAAAAACACTTTATTCAATAATGTTAAAATTAAATCTCCACACAAATAGGCTTGATAGGGTGAATAGGAATGTGTCAGACTATTTATGTGCTGATTCCTAATAACACCCTACCACAAGAACTCCTTTATATTTAGGAGTAAGTAATTTGGTATAAATCCTCTAATGATCCTAAAAGGATATTGCTCACACTGCACATTACGGGGCTGTGGACCCTTTAGTCAGTGCTGTATAGGATCCTTCGGCATGTAATGGCCAATACAATACATGCCGGAGGCTCGTTGCTACACGCACGACATCAGAAGCGTGCAGCGTCTCTCTAGTCAATAGACCCTTAAGTGCGTGGCATAATTGTTGTATACCCACCATCAGGGTTACAATATATGGCGTCGGCCAAGCACTTTGTCTAATGCTCCTGATGAACATACTGACAACAGTTGGATAGGGAAACGCGTTGAGCATTGGACTGCAGTGTAGAATACACATGCAGACTGACTCTCGTCTCTATATTTGAGCCTGATAGTGATAAATCCTTTAAGGGTTTGATCCTATACAGCACTTACTAAAGGGTCTACAGCCCTGTATATATAGTGCTATTGGTATCCTTTTAGGATCATCGCAGGATTTGTTCCACCATTTCATATATTCCTAAACATAAAGGAGTCTCTATGATATTCAACTTATTAGGGATCTACCATCCAAGTGTGGGATCCTATACAGCACTGACTAAAGGGTCCACAGCCCCGTAATGTCCAGTGGGAGCAATATCCTTTTAGGATCATTAGAGGATTTATACCAAATTACTTACTCCTAAATATAAAGGAGTTCTTGTGGTAGGGTGTTAATAGGAATCAGCACATAAATAGTCTGACACATTCCTATTCACCCTATCAAGCCTATTTGCGTGGAGATTTAATTTTAACATCATAAAGTATGTGCCCTATTTGGAAACTTATATACAGTTGCAAGAAAAAGTGTGTGAACCCTTTGGAATGATATGGATTTCTGCACAAATTGGTCATAAAATGTGATCTGATCTTCATCGAAGTCACAACAATAGACAATCACAGTCTGCTTAAACTAATAACACACAAAGAATTAAATGTTACCATGTTTTTATTGAACACACCATGTAAACATTCACAGTGCAGGTGGAAAAAGTATGTGAATCCCTAGACTATTGACATCTCCAAGAGCTAATTGGAGTGAGGTGTCAGCCAACTGGAGTCCAATCAAAGAGATGAGATTGGAGGTGTTGGTTACAGCTGCCCTGCCCTATAAAAAAACACACACCAGTTCTGGGTTTGCTTTTCACAAGAAGCATTGCCTGATGTGAATGATGCCTTGCACAAAAGAGCTCTCAGAAGACCTACGATTAAGAATTGTTGACTCGCATAAAGCTGGAAAGGGTTATAAAAGTATCTCCAAAAGCCTTGCTGTTCATCAGTCCACGGTAAGACAAATTGTCTATAAATGCAGAAAGTTCAGCACTGCTGTTACTCTCCCTAGGAGTGGCCGTCCTGTAAAGATGACTGCAAGAGCACAGCGCAGACTGCTCAATGAGGTGAAGAAGAATCCTGGAGTGTCAGCTAAAGACTTACCAAAGTCTCTGGCATATGCTAACATCCCTGTTAGCAAATCTACGATACGTAAAACACTAAACAAGAATGGATTTCATGGGAGGATACCACAGAGGAAGCCACTGCTGTCCAAAAAAAACATTGCTGCACGTTTACAATTTGCACAAGAGCACCTGGATGTTTCACAGCAGTACTGGCAAATTTTCTGTGGACAGATGAAACCAAAGTTGAGTTGTTTAGAAGAAACACACAACACTATGTGTGGAGAAAAAGAGGCACAGCACACCAACATCAAAACCTCATCCCAACTGTGAAGTATGGTGGTGGGGGCATCATGGTTTGGGGCTGCTTTGCTGTGTCAGGGCCTGGACGGATTGCTATTATCGAAGGAAAAATGAATTCCCAAGTTTATCAAGACATTTTGCAGGAGAACTTAAGGCCATCTGTCCACCAGCTGAAGCTCAACAGAAGATGGGTGTTGCAACAGGACAACGACCCAAAGCATAGAAGTAAATCAACAACAGAATGGCTTAAACAGAAGAAAATACGCCTTCTGGAGTGACCCAGTCAGAGTCCTGACCTCAACCCGATTGAGATGCTGTGGCATGACCTCAAGAAAGCGATTCACACCAGACATCCCAAGAATATTCCTGAACTGAAACAGTTCTGTAAAAAGGAATGGTCAAGAATTACTCCTGACCATTGTGCTTGTCTGATTTGCAACTACAGGAAACGTTTGGTTGAAGTTATTGCTGCCAAAGGAGGTTCAACCAGTTATTAAATCCAATGGATCACATACTTTTTCCATCTGCACTGTGAATGTTTACATGGTGTGTTCAATAAAAACATGGTAACATTAAATTCTTTGTGTGTTATTAGTTAAGGCAGACTGTGATTGTCTATTGTTGTGACTTCGATGAAGATCAGATCACATTTTATGACCAATTTGTGCAGAAATCCAAATCATTCCAAAGGGTTCACATTCTTTTTCTTGCAACTGTAAGTGTTTTGTGCATGGCTTTGTATATTGGAGAATGATATTTTGTGCTGTATTATAACACTTTTTGAATATATAATTCTTCAAAATGATGAGTATAAAGGCATATTTTCCACGTGTCAAATCTTTTTTTTATTCAAAGATATATTGCAGTACAAACAATACATAGTACGATCACTTAGAGGTTAGAATATTATCCTTGACAGATTGTTCTAAAGTAAACAGGCTAGTTTGCAATTGACTACATTTGTATGTCAACCTCTATAGTGCTGGTGAGATATGCAACAATACATTTGAGAAACATATCAACAATTAGAGATTTAAGAAAGTGAGAGAAAAGGGAGGAGTTTGGGAAGGTAAGGCAAGGGGGGGGATTAAGGGTATGCGTTGCACTAGTTCTTCGTAAGGTACATTCACTGGTCTTATGGAAAATAAAAATAAAATTTAGGATTGTGCAGAAGTTAAGTGGGATGCGTCCATGTATTTGGATTGCCTCCAGATTTTGAGGAAGAATGTTCTGGTCATAGCTTCCCAATGGGCTAGCTCCTCTAGTTCGGAGTATTTGGTTGACCTTATTGGCACAATCTTGTAGGGATGGGGGCCTTGGGTTCCGCCAAAATGTTGGGTTTAATAATTTAGCTGCAGATAGTAATAATGTGGGTAGATTGTGTTTACGAGGTGTAAAGGAAGAGGTTGGGCACCACAGGAGTAAATGTGATCTTGCTGGAACACACTTCATTTATGCTGTTTTCAATCACTTCCCAATAGTTTTTTATAAAGGGGCAATGCCACCAAAGATGGGATAAGGTGCCTCTATCAGATCCAGGGTTTTGTACCAACGCGTTAGTAATTTAAAGGAGTTCATTTGAAGCTTTAGACAGTGTGAAAAGCCATGTGATCTGGAGAGTATGAAATGTAATTCTGGATCAGAAAGGGTCATACTCAATTCTTTTTCCTATTTTTAGACACATAATGGGGCTTAAATTGAGAATCTTTAGTTAAGAAAGCTCTTTAGAGTGAGGCGAATGTTTCAATAAGTGCAATTCTAGCCATGTATCCTGACGTGTTGATGGCAGTTCCTTGTATGCAATTTTACAGATAGAGTCAAAGTTATATCGCTGCATAAAGTTGGGGGGGGGGGGAGGGTGAAGTTTGGTCTTTTGTAGTAAGATGTCTGATGTGGGAGCAGTATCTGTGTAGAATATATCCCCTACTGTAATATTAGAAATTAGTTTCCAGAAATCTAAGGGGGTACTTGTATCTGGATTAACATATTTAAGTAGGAGGCTCAGAGGCATTACAGGCGATGGGGAGGAGATCAGAGCTGTTTGTTTATTGGGCTTTTGCCACACATCTGCAACGCCCCTGAGGAGAATATGAGGGTGGTAGTTAGCGGGTTTAGATACGCCCCACCAGCAACAACGGTCTGCCATGGTGAAAAGATGGTTTTCAATGTTGGCATATAGATTAGATGGTGGGTTTAACGTGATTGTGATCCATTTGCTAAGCTAGTTCGCTTTATAATAGTTGAAGAGGTCTGGGAGCCCAAAGCCACCAAACTTTTGTTTGCGTTTCAAAAGTCTAAAAAGAAGTCTAGGGCGCGCTTTGTTCCATAGGAATGAATTAAATATGGACTGTATTTTGGAGAAAAAGGAGACAGGGAGCCAAATAGGAAGTGTTTGTAGCAGGTAAAGCAATTTGGGTACAATATGAGCTTTAGGAACATTTTTCCTGCCTATCCATGAAATGAAAGGTAGGTGCAGTTTTTTAAGCTGTTCAGTTATGTCTTGCAGTGCTGGCAGATAGTTGGCTTTATACAAGGCAGCTGGGTCTCGCGTTTGGTTAAGGCCCAGATATTTAATGGAATTTGCTGGCCACGTGTACTTAGATTGAAGCTCAAGTTGGCGAGTTTGATGTGATGGTAGCATTATATTCAGATTTGCTGAAGTTGACTTAAAAATTTGACAGGTTTCCATATTGTCCCAGCAATGCTGAGATACTTGGAATAGACTGTAGAGGGTTTGTTGTCAATATCAGCAAATCATCCGCGAAGCTGCAGTGGTGTGTGTGAAAGATCCCACCCGATATCCCTGTATCAGAGGGTTCTGTCCGAGTGTCCGAATTACTAGTACATACAGTGAAGGGGACAGTGGACATCCCTGTCTGGAACCATTTTTTATATGGAAGTTCGGAGAATAGATTCCGTTCACTTTTATTTTCGCCTTAGGTTTGTCATATAATGTAAGTATAGCATTTATGAATATATTAGGGAATTGGAGTCGTCGGAGTTTTGCAATCATATATGGCCAACTAATCCTATCAAACGCTTTCTCAGCGTCAGTGTTTAAAAGAAGAATGTTTTTTTGTGTGGACCTGGCATGTGATATTACACATATACCCTAGCAGTATTGTCTTTCCCCTGTCTATTTTTAACGAACCCGGTTTGTTCGGCACCAATGATCCTGGGCAGTATGGGACTCAGTCTATATGCTAAAGCTTTGGTCCACCATTTCAGGTCTGTGTTGAGAAGAGATATCGGCCTATAACTGCTGCAGAGAGTTGGATCTTTGCCTTCCTTAGGTAATATAGTTATATGAGCTTCTAGAGATTGTGTAGAGCCAGGTATCCCCTCCCAACAGGGCATTACATACTTTGGTGAACCGCGGTAATAAAAAGGATTTAAACTTTTTATAACAGTTGATGAAAAAGCCATGTGGACCCGGTGATTTACCCCGATGGGATAGACTGCAGTATCTTACCCAGTTCTAAAGGTGTGAAGGGTTGCGTCATGGTTGCGTTATTGGCAGAAAATGACAATATTGTACATGAGTTGACATGTCTCATCATTACATTTCCATTTTCACAAATTGTTCGATAGAAAAGACATTAGCAATAATAGACAATCATTTTCTCCATTTTTATTATTTTTATGCGCTGAACACGCCCCTCCCCCCCAAAATCAAAATAAAACTATATCCCCAACTAACAAAATTAGCTCCTTATGGCACATCGTGTGAGTCCCCTGTTGCCTAAACCTGAATTCCATAACTCACTACCTAGCTCCTCCTTCTTGCCACTCACTGTCTAGCCTTCCAAGCGTACCCTTTGTTTTTTCTAAGAGATACCACTGAGTGCCCAGGAACGGGGCTACCAGCTCCTTTATCTCGTCTTGGGGGAGTATCTTAACGATGAAGCTTCTCCATTTGTTGAAGAAATTCTTTGTGGCTCTAACTTTACATTGTTCTGTGTCTAACCTTTCCATGTACATAATTTGTTTTGCTATACCCAACACTTCCTCCAACATGGGCACCGAAGGATACAGCCAATGCCTCAAAATACTTTTCTTTACGGACAATAACATTACATGTATCCCCTTGATTCCAATCACCTGCGAGGAATTCCCATCCGGATCCATCGGGATATAATGAAAGATACATTGTTGAGGAGAGAGATCCAATCCAACATTCCAAATCTCTTTGATCTGATTTACTACTTCATTCCATAGTTGGGATAAGGACGGACACTCCCAGAGGCCATGGAGAAGATTAGCCTTAGGTAGCTGACATTTTGGACATGCTCTGAGATAATGTGCCGGAGCATCCTTATAAGATAGATCAAAAGCATAGGTTGCCTTATGAAGGATCTTGAACTGCATCTCTCTCCAATCTTCACAGGTCACAGCCTGTCTCACTCTCTCTAGCCCCGCCCTCAACTTTGCTGTCAATGAATCATCCTTAAGTTCCCTCTCCCAGTGACAAACTACCTTATTGCCCAGCCCTATAGAATGGGTACTTTGGAGTCTACCATACAAATCAGACAATGTACCAGCTGATTTGTCCCGGCCTATCAAGCCCTCAAACCAAGCAAGCCTATCCGAGTCTCCCAAAACGTTTGCCTGATCCATGCAATAGGACTTAACCTGGGCATATGCTAGGAAATGTGATGATGGTAGCTGATGCTGATTCTGAAGTTGTGTCCATGGAATCAACTTATGTCCCGTGGAGGTTAGGATGTGTTTCAGAGTGTGGATTCCCTTCTCCCTCCATTTGTGAAATAGCGAGGATTGTCTCCCAGCCTGAAAAGCAGGGAGCGTCCACAAGGGCATATATGGGGTGATGTACATAGGCAATTTATACAATTTCCTGACTGCTCTCCAAGCAGCTGTTGTGTCTCTTATCAGGGTATATCGTTTTATCATTTGGGGCATGTCTCTAATCCTAGAGTGTAAAAGTGCCACTAAGTCTTCCGGGGCTACCAACTCTGCCTCTAGAACCCTATTAGAGAAGTAGGAAGTGTGCCATATCCAATCTTTAATATGTCTTGTCAGGGCTGCCAAATTATATCTTCTAACATCTGGTAAATGGATCCCACCCTCCCATTTAGTCAGACAAAGTTTTTCATAGCTTATTCTGGGGCGTTTCTTTTTTTCCCACAGAAATTTTATAAAGGCACTTCTGATTTTGTCTATATCTTGATGTCTTATAAGTAGGGGTATGGTTTGTATCGGATACAAAAGTCTGGCAAAACTAATCATCTTCAAAAGATGCGCCCTTCCAAATAGGGATAGTGGAAGATTAGACCATTTTTCCAGCTCCTCTCCTATCTTTCTAATCAAAGGGTCATAATTCAGAGAATATAGAGAAGTTGGATGCCTCCCTATTTTAATCCCTAAATATGTTAGATAGTTTGAAACAATCTCCACCCTAGGATTGAGGTCTGATCGCGGAGTATGTCCTTGTAAATATAGGAGCTGGCTTTTGCTCACATTTATTTTATAGCCAGTGGCCTCCTCATAATAGAGGAAGGTGTCCAACACCTTGTTTAAATGATCTCCTGGGGAGTCAAGAAAAATCAATATATCATCGGCAAAGCAAATTAACTTTACCTCTTGCTTTCCTACTTTAATACCTTTAAAAATATCAGTCTGTATTAAATAACGGACCAATGGCTCTAGAGCTAGATTAAAGAGGAGTGGGGAGAGAGGGCAGCCTTGCCTGGTACCTCTCATAAGTTGGAAAGTCTCAGATAGAAAACCCGGGAAGCTGACTCTTGCCTGTGGTCTTCGGTACAGACCTTCCAGTGCTGATCGAATCTGGCCTTTAAAACCAAATGCATCCAGAGACCAGCGCAGCCACTGCCAATTGACATTGTCGAAAGCCTTTTCTGCATCCAATGACAGAAGGGCCGGTTGGTCTCTGGAGGCACCACTCTGGCCAAGATAGTCTTGGACAGCGAGAACCGTTCGAATGTTTATAACTGCTGCTCTACCCTTGGTAAATCCCACCTGATGACGTCCTATCAGATCTGGTATATAATCAGCTAATCTATTAGCTAAAATCTTCGAAAAGATTTTTAGATCTTGATTAATCAACGAAATCGGCCTATAAGAGCCTACCAGACTGGGGTCTTTGCCCGGTTTTAAAATGACCTTAATATGGGCCGTATTTCCCGTAGGCATGATTTCCCCTCCCTGCATTATCGAGTTGAAAATTGATTTCAGGGGTAAGGTTATCTCCGAGGTCAGCATCTTATAAAATTCGCCCGGAAAGCCATCCGGTCCTGGCGCTTTCCCGTTTGACAATGTTTTAATTGTTCTTTTTATTTCATCTTCCGTGATCTGAGCATTAATATTAGCTAGGGCTTCCTCTGAGATCTGTGGGAGTCTAAATTTAGATAATAACTCTTTAGCTCTATTACTATCCCATGGGCTTTGTGAGTATAATTTGGCATAAAATCGTGCAAAGCGATCAGTTATACTTTTCATATCTTGCAATTTCCCTCCTGACTCATCTAAGATATTGGTCAGACACATTGTGCCTCTATGCGTCTTAGCCAAGGTTGCCAACAACTTACCAGCCTTATTGCCAAATTTATAAAAAGTGGCAGCTTTTTGGTTTAGAAATAATCTGGATTGCGCCTCTACATAATGATCATATGTGTGTTTGGCTGTCACCCAAGCTGTTCTGTTTTGGTCTGAGGGGTCCTCCGTAAAAAGCGTGTAGGCTCTTCTAACACATTCTGATGCTCGCTTATAATGCTCCCTTATCTTCTTCCTTTTGGCAGAAACGTGTGAAATGATGCGGCCTCTCAGCACTGATTTAGCCGTTTCCCAGAAAAGGACATGCTCCTCTACATGAGCTTTATTATCTTCCGAAAACTCCCACCACCATCCTTTCAGTCTATCTAGGAAGTCTTCATCAGTGAATAAGTGGCTAGGAAGTCGCCATGTGATATCCTGACCTCTGGGGGTGATATTTGCTATATCAATCATCACTGGGGAATGATCAGATATGACCATGTCTAAAATCTCAGCTTTTTCCACCCTGCACATTAATTGCTGTGAGGCTAGTATGTAATCGATTCTAGACCAGGAATTCTGTGCATAAGAGAAATGCGTGAATTCTCTCTCAATAGGATTGAAGAATCTCCATACATCTACTAGGTCCGTAGCCTGTAGAAATGGGTCAATCGAGAAGCCGCCTCTTGTAATAGACGATTGTGAGTTCTGTATTTGCCTACGATCTTCTCTAGCATCCCTAACTGCATTTAAATCTCCAGCAATTAGCAATTGACCATCTCCTTCCTGTAGTACCTTTGATGTTAGTTCTTTAAAGTATGTTGCGTGAGCTGTGTTAGGACCGTATACATTAATAATCTTTAGCTCCCCTACATCTAGTTCTAATGTGACAGACACTAGACGTCCAGACTCATCACTGTGACTCTCAATAATATTGTGACGTACCCTTTTGTGTATAAGGGTTAGAACCCCCGCTTTTCTTCCTACAGAAGATGACCCTAAGACCTGACCTACCCACATAGGTCTCATACGCCAGAAATCTGATTCCTCCAGGTGGGTCTCCTGCAGGAGGGCGATATCCACATCCAATCGCTTAAGATGCCTCAGTATGGAAATTCGTTTTTGAGGGGCTCTCAACCCCTTGACATTCCATGTCACTATTTTCAGCATTTTACAAAATCATACGGACTCAACAAGGACCAGACAGTGGACCCACCTGGAGGAGGTGAACTATGGTTTATCAGGTTTCCTACTGATTGGACACCATGCCTGCGGAGCAAAACATAACAATATAAAAACAACAATCTTTCCTCCCAATCCCCCCCCCAACGTACTCCTAGTAGGAGTAAAACAACACCAGCCAACATTCTTTCTGGACTTCACTTTTTTCGCCCAACTTCTCTGGGATGTTCTGCGTTCCGCTCCGCTGTCTTCCAACGCTTCCCTGGCGTCCGACGGTGTGAGGTAGGTGTCGATGGTTCCATCTTGTCTGAAGATTCTTAAAATCGCTGGATATATCAGAGCAAATTTGATCTTCTCTTGGGCTAAATGGGAGCAAATCTCAGAGAATGCCCTTAGTTTTTTCGCTATGTCAGCAGAATAGTCACTGAACAGAAGGATTTTATGTCCCCGGATTTTTGCAGCATGTCCCACTTTTCTGTATTTAGCTATGAGAGATTCCTTCTCTGCATAATTTAAGAATCGAGCAATCGTCGCTCTCGGCCTCTGTTTGGGATCTGACCCTGTTGACCCTCTTGGTGGACCAAATCGGTGGGCTCTTTCCACCGTCATGGGGCCCGGCAGACCAAGGGCTTGTGGGAGATCTACCGCACATATCTGTGCAAGTTGGCTCGTGGGGTTCTCATCAGTGAGGCCCACTATCCCGAGGTTGTTCCGTCTGGAACGATTTTCCAAGTCGTCTAACTTGTTCCTCAGGGATTGATTTGATTGAAGGGATTCTTTCAGTAAAGACTGTGCACGTTCCAACTCATCTTCTATTAATCCCACTCTTTGTTCGACCTCTTGTATTTGGAGGGTATGCTGGGCCACCTCACTTTGGATCTGCTTCAGACACGATGCGACCGTGGCTTCTAGGGAGGCCTTTATATCTGGCGCCAAAAGTGTCGCTACCTCTATGGCTAATGCCTTGCAGGAGATTTCTGCGTTCTGCGAGTGAGGAAGGGTCTGAGGGAGGGGGATTGTAGATACCTCATTTACTGGTAGAGCAGGAGGCTGTGATGAGGAGCGAGTGGGTCTCCTCTTCGCGTCCGCCATATTTGGCTCCAGCCGTACTGAATCCTTGTCACGCTGTCGGAGCGACGTGTTAAGTGCTGGGGAGCCGTTTCTCAACAGATATTTCTCCATCCGTGACCTCCCGATCACGGGCTATAATTCTAGCTTTGTTGCTCCGATTTAGACGGCGAAGTCCCCTCGGTTTTACATCAAGGGCGCGGAGCTTCAGCTGCCTCCGTCTTCACATCGGCGCGCCGGAACCGGAAGTCAAGGTGCTTTTATCTGTCTCTGAGATGGTAGAAAGATTAGGTGAGTCCAGGAATTCGTCAATAGCTCTCGGCGAGGGTATTGACCCTAGGGAAGTTGGGTCAGAATGTAGGTCATACAGTTTAGAATAGAAATCTTGAAATGCCTGGGCAATTGATTTAGAATCAGTAGATAGGGTTTCTTGTGGCGTGCGAATTTTAGTGATATATGATTTTTATTTTTGTTTTACCAGGGCAGACATAATCTTATTACATTTATCTCCGTGGGCATAGTATTTGAACTTGGACACGTGGAATAACTTAGCCGTACGGATATTAGGAATGTTTTTAATCTTAGTTCCTTTTTTGGAGAGTTCCTGTTTAACGGCTTGGGCTCTAAACTTTTTATGGGAGTTTTCTAGGTTAGAATCCTGGGACATTAGTGAATCAAGAAGGGGAGATCTTTGTTTTTTTTAGCCGACTTCCAATGGATATCAATTCTCCCCGTAGGATGGCCTTATGTACCTCCCAAATAATAGGTTGTGGTGTCTGTGGGATATCATTAGTCTCAAAATAGTTAGTGAGGCAATCCAGTATTGACTGGGATATTGCTGGTTCCTCTATTAGGGGCTCATTCAGTCTCCAACACCAAGCCCCTTTTCGTAGGTCAGGAGAAGTGAAGGTAATTGATACGGAGGCATGATCAGAGAGCAGAATGTCCCCGATATCTGCTTTGCGAAGATGGGGCATGTAGGTTTGTGAAAGGAAGCTCCAGTCTCTTATAGGTGTTATGGGCGTCGGAATAGAAGTTATAGTCGTTTGTGGTGAAGAATAGCAATCTCCAGACATCTACCAGGTGTATGTCTTGTAGGGTTCCGGTAAGGCGTCTCAGAGACCGGTAGTAGATATGAGAGGCACCAGTGGAGTCCAGGATAGGGTTTACTGAGAGATTAAGGTCACCACCCACTATCTTCATGCCGTCTGCAAATTGCTAGAATTTTTGCAAGGTCTGCGTGAGCCATTTTACTTAGTGTGTATTTGGAGCATAGAGGTTTGCAATAGAGTTTACAGAGTTACCTATTTTCCCCTTGATGAACAGGTTGCCCTGGCTGCCATAGTCAGCTCCCTGCTGCTGTGTGCACAAAGCACAGGGCAGCAGGGAGAGTGTGAAGTCCTACTCACCCTAATAGAGCTCTATTAGGGTGAATAGGACAAGGGATCAAAAGATCCCAGGTTCTAATCCTAAGGGTAAAATAGTTATTAAATAATAAGTAAAAAAAAAAAGTAAAAAAAACAACAAAATATTAAGTATAAATCACCCCCTTTCCTAATTTTACATATAAAATATATACACAATAAATAAACACATTGCATATCACCACGTCCAAAAAATCCAAACTATTAAAATATTTAAAAAAATCTCCTATGCAGTGAACGTCGTAACAGAAAAAAAAATTAAGACTGCGCGATTCGCCATTTTTTAGTCACCTAGTTCCCCCCAAAAAATAGGATAGGACTGTTTGATTATGGGACGGACGTTCCTTAAAATGCGGAATGCACGCTGCTTTTTTGGTGTTTTTATTATTTTCGCGTGGTATCGAATGGAATCGAGTATCACAATACTTTTTTATGGTATCGAAATCGAATCAAAATTTTGGTATCTTGACAGCCCTAATTCCTATATCACACTGAATCTAGTAAATTGCTCAAATGTATCCATTTTTTGCCTCTATAGCTCTACCAGGCAATAATATTGCATAATATCTCCATATTATACTGTTATAAATGTACATACTTATAAGGAACTTAGCTACAAAAAAAGGGATAAACGCTTACAACAGTTATGCATGTCAGTCCAGGCATGACCACTAGAGGGCACTGGTAAACTTTCCCGGGATCAGCTGTTCAGCACACCACATTGTCACCTTATAGGCAGCAGGTTAGATACAGTAAATATCAGAGAAAAATGTAGCTTCATTTGGAGACATTTTTGTGTAGTTTTATGGAACAAAATTTTTATTGTATCTAATGTGATTTATGTTGATTTTCATCGACAATAAAAAAAAAAGATCTTTTTATTATTTGTATTGCTGCAACATAGTGTGCCATGATTAATGTAAAAAAATGAAAATCGGATATTTAATAAAAATAACGGTACATAAAAATCATTTTCAGCCCTGTATCTCACATGGATCCAGAGATCAACCTTTTCATTGCTTCAATTGCTTTGTTGGATTTATATATATTATTTTAGGAGACATTTGCTTTCTACTGCATTTCATGGGGCATGGCCTTTCTGCTGCAGCTTTCTCCCTATCACAGCTGGGGCGGTTGAGGGATGGAACTGAGCATGTGCGGCCACCTCAGCGAGGTGGACTGATAAAAAGGAAAAAGAACTAACAGCAGATGGTGCTATACAGATACATATTTTTTTTTAACTCAGTGGCTATACTAAATGTTTAATTTACATGTGCAATTACAATATTAAGAGATATTAAAGTACCCCTTTATCAAATCATAAAGGATGTACATTAGCACACAATAAGGCAAGTTAGAATGGAACCTGCCAATAAGAGCTTTTACCCAGAAAGGGATGAATTGTAAGCGAAGATCAGTGGCCTACCGCCCATAGAGGCAGACCACGCCATTGCTATGGGGCCTGTGGCACTGGGGGGCCCGGAGCGCAGAGAAGGCCCCGCCCACACTTTTTGGCCCCGCCCACTCATGACATGCGGGCCGGCTATGCGGCTGCTTTTCTTCAGGCCCCCAACTCTTCTTCCGCAATCGCCGCCAAGCCCCCCCCCCCCCCCCGTCTGACCTGATCCTGACCTCCTGACCTGATCCTGACAGTCTGCTGACGCGGAATCGGGATCAAACCAGCCTGCATGTAGAGCTAGAGTCACTGGCCAATCAGCACAAGGCAACTCTGTTGAGGCAGCTGCTGATTGGCCAGTGAGGCAAGGGAGGCGGGAGAATCGGTTCGAACTTCGCCGTCGCCTGAGCTGATGGGACGTAGAAGGAAGAACAGAAGCACCTGTGTGTCCCTGGCCTGAAGTAAGTCAGAACCGTTCGTCCTGCTGTGTCACTGCCGGCAGACTGCAGTGCCTGGCCCTGACTGCCTGAGACGAGTAGAGGGAATAGATTGGTTCAGGAGCAGCAACACAAACGGCTTATGAAGAGCAGAAATGGTGAATACGCAGCAGCTGGGCAGGGGAATGCAGATCCAAAGCGGTCCAATGGCATGTAAAAAAGAATGGAGGGCCACAGCAGCGTCTCACCAGAAAACTTCTTTTATTCAGGAACACTCCTCACAACAAGGCATATAAAAAGTAGTTTGCAGCAACGTTTCGGCTAGGAGTAGCCTTTGTCAAGCATGTTACCAAGTTAAAATCACAGCCTATAAGTAGCACATGACAGGCCCACCCACACCGCTAAGCAGCCAATAAAATTCAAATTTATGTATACCACACCTGTGTATGAAATCAATGGGGACCAACATGCTGAAATAAATTAGCCAGCTGTAACAAAACGTACCTATGTGAGGCCACCGCTACTTATAGGCTGTGATTTTAACTTGGTAACATGCTTGACAAAGGCTACTCCTAGCCGAAACGTTGCTGCAAACTACTTTTTATATGCCTTGTTGTGAGGAGTGTTCCTGAATAAAAGAAGTTTTCTGGTGAGACGCTGCTGTGGCCCTCCATTCTTTTTTACATGCCATTGGACCGCTTTGGATCTGCGTTCCCCTGCCCAGCTGCTGCGTATTCACCATTTCTGCTCTTCATAAGCCGTTTGTGTTGCTGCTCCTGAACCAATCTATTCCCTCTACAATTTGATCCGGGGAGCGTGCACCAGGGGAGTATTCCTGCTGTCTACACTTCTATGTGAATATGGATGTACCCCCAGGCTTGGGTAAGAGCATGGACACCCCCAACACCTCGACATATATGTATACAGAGGAGGAAATATTGAAATTGATTGGATCCGAATCCAGTGATGTTTCCTTCTTAAGCACTCCCTCCATTGACCTGCTCAAACGCAAATGTGAACAGGAGTCTAAAAGACTGACCACGATGGAGCTACATCTGAGCACTCTGAGAGAGTACTATAGGAACCGCCGGATCCCGAGAGGTTTACGCTCTCACCTACGACCTAACCTCTTTCCCAACGATACAGATTTCTGTATGAAATTCGAGGCGGTGAGTAATAAGTACTCCTTTGAATTGATATTGCTCAATATTGACTTTTTGTGTAAGGAGGTGGAGAAAATTAAAGGTGTGATTGTCGAGCTGAATGCGCAAATCCAGGCTTTGACCAGTGTTGAGGAATACACGGTACACACTGATAAAATAGCACAGCAAGCCCTACGCCACAGAAGTGAAACTGAGCGCGTTAAAAGGGAAAAATGGCACCGTGATCTGGAGGATTACCAGTCCGGAAAAGTGTACAACTGGCGCAATCAACAGCCACAAGGGAAGCCTAGGAGGAGGCGCAATAAGAGGTTTGACCACAATCATTTTGGTTTCTCCACCGTCTCCGATTCTACTGATGAACCCTCCACGTCAGCCCCTTTTTTAGGTCAACTAGGCGACGGGGATGTCACCGGGGTGGAAGAAAGCACCATCGGCCACGTAAAAGGGAAGCCACCTCAGAATCAAGTGATGTCTGCGAGATCAACCAGACGCAATCCACGGAGATAACACAATTAGTCATTAATATCTCCTCAGTACCACTCACTCCCGTACAGACACGGGTATTGAGTCGGGGACTCAGTTTTTCTCCTACTGTCGATAGAGACTGGTTTTCTCTAGAGTTAGATCTACAACGTTTCTTTAGAAACTTACGCCTAAAATGTTTTTTTGCATCTAAAAATGTTGAAGCTAATAAAACATCTGTGATTAGTAATAACAATACAGCGTTATTAACATGTAAAGAATTTCAACTCAGGAAACCCAGTGTCTTTTCACCACCTCATACCAACCACGTGGTTGAATCGTACATTCACATTGTGCATAAACAGATCGAATCTTTAAGCCCCACTGGTGGTAGGAATAACCTCTCGATTCCTGAACGACAGGCTATCATGTCATTGGAACGGGACACCCGCATTACCATTAAGCCTGCAGATAAGGGTGGGGCGGTGGTCGTTATGGACACTGCGATGTACATTGGAGAGATAGACAGACAATTGAGTGATCTTGAGGTTTATAAGAAACTACCCGGTGATCCCAAATGGGATATTATGCGTGACATCGGGGTGATATTGGAAGAGGCACTACAAAGTTCCATTATAGATGATGGTTTGTACCAATACCTCATGGTGCCCCATCCTATCACCCCGATGTTATACATACTCCCCAAGTTTCACAAGAGATTGATTGACCCACCGGGCCCACCGATTGTTTCTGGTAGGGGCTCGGTCTTCAATCCATTGTCTGTCTTTCTGGACAAGTTATTGCAGGTCCGTGCGACCTCCGCCCCATCCTATATCAAGGATACTGGGCATTTTCTTTCTAAATTACAGGATTTACAACTGCCCGCCCAATTTTTGTTGGTCAGTTTTGATGTAGTGTCTTTGTACACTTCGATTGACCATGCATATGGGTTAGATGTCGTCGATGTGGCCCTGACCGACATGGGGCTCTCCCCGGGTGTGTGCCGATTTGTCCTCCGCCTCTTGGAGGTGGTCCTGAAGAGGAGTTACTTCCTATTCGGGGACACCTTCTATCAGCAGCAGCGGGGTGTGGCCATGGGGTCCAATGTGGCCCCCACCTACGCTAACATCTTTATGGCTGAGGTGGAGGACAAACTCGTGTATCACTCCCCTTTTTCTGGGAGAGTCCTATGTTGGTGGCGCTACATCGACGACATCTTTATGATCTGGACAGGCACTTTGAATGAACTTGACAATTTTCATCTTCATTTGAATGCGGGTGTCCCGGGTCTGCAATTCACTATAACTGTTTCTCCTAGTGAGTTGCAGTTCCTTGATGTGCGAGTCTATGTGATGGAGGGTCTTTTGGTTACGGACCTCTATCGGAAGCCTACGGACCGCAACACTTTACTTATGCATGATAGCTACCTTCCACATAGAATGCTTGACTCCCTTCCATGGAGCCAACTCTTAAGGGTGAAGAGAATTGTCTCTGATGAAGAAACGTGTGCACAAAGGATTGACACGATGTGCACACGTTTCTTGGAACGAGGTTACCCAAAATCCCTACTTACTCGAACCAAACAGAGGGTGAGGCTGGTTGACAGGTGCACCGCACTACGGAAATCAACAAAGGCGGTCCCTGAGACTAGGGTTCCGTTTGTGTCCATCTTCGGCCGGGATAGCGGCAATATTGCCAATATCCTCAGAAAGGAATGGCATATACTCCAATGGGGTTTGCCAGATATAGAAGAGTTCAAATCCCCGCCGCTGATGGCATACAGACGGAACCCTAGTCTCCGTGATAGACTGGTTAAATCCGATGTAGGTGGCCAGTCACCGACACAAAAACTTCTTGCACCGCGTAAAAACGGGACTTATCCATGTTTATCGTGCTGTAATTGTGGTAACGTTCTCAAAGGTGAATATTTCTCCCACCCTTACAGTGGGAAAAAATATAAAATCAAGGGCTATTACACCTGCAGGTCACGGGATGTGATTTATGCCATCCAGTGTCCCTGCAGCCTTATTTATGTGGGAGAGACCACCATGGAGATTAGAGAACGTATTAACAAACACAAGAGCACCATACGCAAGATGAACATGGATAAGCCCGTTGCGAAACACTTCGTGGAGGCGGGGCACTCTGTTAACCAGCTTCGCTTTAGAGTTATTGATAGTGTGGGTCCCTTACGGAGAGGGGGTGACAGGGATGCGATATTAAGGAAGAAGGAACTCAAATGGATCTACACACTGAAATCCTTACAGCCATTTGGTTTAAATCTCGAATTTAATGTGGCTGGTATCAGCTAAAATCTGGATTTAATCAAGAAATATTCTTTATATGGCTGACTTCATACTTCTCCTCTGTTACAGTATTTTTTGCTTTGTTCTTTTAATTATGTGCCTTTATCACACCGCTTTATAGCATTATGATGATCATTGTAGTTTTTTCTACACACACCTGTGTATGATATATTATTTATCAATGGTAACCTGTGCACAGTGAAAATACTATTTGTCACCAATATCTAGTGATTTTTGTTCTTTTTATTATGCCTGCTGTACCTATGTGATGCCTATATGTCTTTGCATATCTCCCTGTTCCTTCCTTGCGCTAGTATTAATGGCGATGCGCTTTCTATGCCTTATTGTTGTTATCCTTGCCGAGCGTTTTTTGCACACTGTTCATGTGTTACAGTGGTGCGATCGCCCTCCATGTACAGCCCCATTTGAGTCCTCATGCATATTCCTATCCGTGACGCCAGGTGGGAGTGGCCTTGTGACGTCAGTCGGCCGCCGCCTGATGATGTAAGTTGTCCAGTGTGGACTATGCATTCGGATTCACTTGGGCACGTCATACGTGCGCCGCCGTGTGGTGGCGCATGTGATGACGTAAGCAGACATGCGCACTGCCGATCATGGGACGCTGGAGGGACGGAGGAGCTCTGTATATGGTGGCCTCACATAGGTAAGTTTTGTTACAGCTGGCTAATTTATTTCAGCATGTTGGTCCCCATTGATTTCATACACAGGTGTGGTATACATAAATTTGAATTTTATTGGCTGCTTAGCGGTGTGGGTGGGCCTGTCATGTGCTACTTATAGGCTGTGATTTTAACTTGGTAACATGCTTGACAAAGGCTACTCCTAGCCGAAACGTTGCTGCAAACTACTTTTTATATGCCTTGTTGTGAGGAGTGTTCCTGAATAAAAGAAGTTTTCTGGTGAGACGCTGCTGTGGCCCTCCATTCTTTTTTACATGCCTGAGACGAGTGAGACTGAGAGAGAACAGACTCAGTCAGCACTCAGTCAGCAGAGACTAGATACCGTATGTTATGTCACTAATATATGTCAGATCCAGTGGTAGTTAACTTTAATAGCTCTTCAGGGGGGAGCTGAGCCTATATTATTATTTATTGTATGTAATCCCCTAATATTACATATATAATCTGCATTGTGGGGCAGTCAATAGCAGGCCACGATGGGAACGAGCCTCCCTAGCATTGCGGGTGACACTAGGGAGGCTCATTTCCGACGCAGCCTGCTATTGACTGCACCCCCTGTTGAGCATAAGTATTATCAGTATGCGGTGCCTGGGCATTTTGGGGGCATAATAGGGGTTAAATAACCCCTTTAACCCTTAGGATGCCGGCATTGGCAAATGGGGGTGTGACAGGGGAGGGGCCAGGGCAGTAGGTGGGATGGGCCAGGGGTGGGTATTGGGCGGGGTTAGGGGCCCAATTCAGATTCTTGCTATGGGGCCCAATGATTTTTATGTACGCCCCTGGCTAAGATATATAGTGAACAGGGGGGAAAACCAACATGGTTTACAGATTCTATACAGCACTAACTTTTGGCTTTTTAGGGATTAAAGGGGTTGTCTCATCATAGACAATGGGGGCATATCGCTAGGATATGCCCCCATTGTCTTATAGGTGCGGGTCCCACTGGGACCTGCACCTATATCGAGAACAGAGCCCTGCAAGGTGGTGGCTGGAGGACTCCGGTCTGGCCACCACCAAGCCGGCTCCCCATAGAAGTGAATGGGAGCGTACCGCCCATGTGCGCCCCCCGCTCCCATTCATTTCTATGGGGGCGATGGAAATAGCCGAGCCATCGCGCGGCTATTTTCGCTGGCCCAAAGAAAATGAATGGAGGGCAGCTGCACACGCGGCTCCGTTCTCTATATAGATGTGGGTCCCAGCGGTGGGACCATCACCTATAAGACAATGGGGACATATCTTAGCGATATGCCCCCATTGTCCATGATGAGCCAACTCCTTTAAGGCTCATTATCTTATTAAATGGCTTCTGTCTTTACATGTTGGGGGAGATATATCAAGACTGGCAGATTCATCTCCCTGCGCTGGTGTGAGGTGCGCCTGATTTGTTAAGAGGCAGAAGCCTCTTAACAAATCAGGCGCACCTCTGCCCTGCCGTGCGCCAGAAAGTGAAGTCTACGCCAGCTACAGCCAGCTACAGATATAACTTCCGCCACTTTCTGGCAAAAGTTATAGTAAATGCAGCGGGGCAAAGCCACCCCCCCTCTCATTAAGCCACTCCCCCTTTTATCGGCGCTTCAGATAAGTGCCAAGAAGCTCCAAAAGTCACAAATTAAGGTGCGACTTTTTTATGCCACAATTGTGGCGTATAGGGCTTAATAAATGCCCCCCAATGTGTCTTCCCATAGGCCGGAATTGCATTAATGTGCAACTTTCTAAATTCACCCCGTCGCAATTCTAGCTCAGCAGCATTTATGTGGCTTGCGGGAGGGTGGTATAAAACCGCTTCTTGTAAGTCTATATCATAGGCATATTTGAAGACTACTTGGACAAGAAGTCCAGCTCTTTTTGTCTTCCACACAAGTCCTCTTCCTGTTTCACATGTGCTACGGCTACTTTCACATATGTAGTACAGCCTTCTCGCAGGCTGTTCCAGTATAGTATGCTGGGAATCGGCCGGACAAAAACCAATATGTGCAATATTCATACAGAAGTTATAACTTACAGGCTTCTCAAGGGCTTTCAACATGGCCAAATGCCACTACTCCTATTCTGCTGTAGTTTTCATCTGGACTTTGTTCACTTTATTTATTAGGTAGATCAAGTAGTTCACATTGAAATAGCTCCCAGAGACCGCCAAAGCCCCTCCTTCATAGAGATTCTCCCCCAAACATCACATGGCAGCAGTGGAAATCAAGAATATCACAAAGGAAAGTATTTTCCTTGACCCTTGAAGACCAGGGCCAAATAATTGGAGAATTTTAGGGAGACTTCATGTACTCTTGTGATATGCTGTATCCATGTGCATTTTTGTGTGAATTGACATTAGCATATTTTATGCCCTTGGTTAAAAGAAAGTGTGATTTAAATGGCGGAGAAAAAAAGCATAGCTCAAAATCTGTGGAAGATAAGGAAAGGGAGGTACTGTAGTTACACAAGTTACTCATATTTTATGCAGATTACATTTGTGAAGTTTCCAAAGTACCGTAGATGTTTCTTTTATTGATCTTATATTTTGCTTGTCACTGCAGCCCATTACTAGCAACTGCCAAAGGCTAGGACACCACAAGCAATTCTCGAGGCCTGAAAATTAGTGGCATTGCTACATGTAAATTTATAGGGGTTCTACAGTTTTCAAACCAGCACCTGGATCTGAATACTTTTGTAATGGCATGTAATTAAAAATGTATTATAGTTACAGAGTTATTCAATGAAATCCATCTGTACAGCGCCACCTGCTGTTTGCTCTTTTTCTACGTTCTCTGTCCTGCTCCCGTGCTCAGTTCCATCCTTCAAATGCCACTAGCTGCAGCAGAAAAGACATGCCCGCTTATAAACTCCCTAAGCTGACATCTTGAAATAAATCTAGCAGAACATTTGGAGCAATGAACAGGGAGATCTCTGGATCCATGTGAGGTACACGGCTGGTTTTAGCTTTGTTAGAAAGAGGTTGTCATGTACTAGATTATGTGCATTTTTCATTTTTTCAATTAATTCTGGGATAACCCCTTTAAGTGAGGTCCTATAATGCTACAGAATTGTGTTTGCTTCCTTCTGTATTCAGTATTGTAAAAACAAATCAGTTCGTTATTAGGGATTTTTTTAGTTTACAGAACACAATGGTCTTAGAAGAAAATAGCAGGCAAAAAGACAAATTCTATATGAATTTAAGGCTTTCAGTAAAGCTTCATGAAAATGAAATGTGAAGACGAGATAAAGATTGCAGACACAGGTTTTATGTTCAAGTATGCACTTGAAGAAAAAACACTAATGCTTCAGCTATGGAGGACCCGGCACAATTAACACATTAAAGATGTTATCGAGATGTCTGCTCCATTTGGTTTGTTTTATTAGGCTTCGTCTCCAGCACTTTTCTCTGTTTCTTAGCATCTACAGTTATAATAGTTTTTAAGTTTAAATAGTATAGGAACTCTACACACAGGACCATTACATGCTGGGATATTGGAAACTGCAGTTGTTACCTGTATATATCATAAGATTATAAAATCTATTCAATATACATAAAGGAGCAAACAGCACTTCCTGGTAGCAGAATGGTGTTGCTGGACTTTCTTTGATCCTGGGTCTCAGTGGTATCTACAAGTACTGAAGTTTCACATCAGTGGTTAATTAATCCACATCAATGTGACAATTCATTCCTTTCACAAGAGCTTCAAAAAGTTTCTGTGATAGGACTGAAACATCACATTGATATGGATGAATAAACCACTGATGTGTATCTTCAAAGTAAGAGTGGTTCCAAAAATAGAAGTGTTAATAGTTTATTTTTATCATCTAACAAAATGGAAAGTAAATGAATAAAAGAGAAATGTAAATGAAATCAGTATTTGATGTGACCACCCTTTGTCTTCACAACAGCCTTAGGGTACTTTCACACTAGCGTTTTTTGTTTTCTAGTATTGAGTTCCGTCACAGGAGCTCAATACCCGAAAAAAATGGATCAGTTTTATCCTAATGCTCCCCAATGACTAGCAAATTCAGTTAAAAATACTACCAAATATATAAGGCCGTCCACAATCTGTCCCCTGCTTACATCTCTGACCTGATTTCTCGTCCATCCCCACACGTAATCTCCGATCCTCACAGGACCTACTCCTCAGTTCTCCTGTCATCTGTTCATCACACAATAGACTACAAGATTTCTCACGTGCCTTTCCCCTACTCTGGAACTCACTTCCCCAGCACATTAGACGATCCCCCAAGATCCAAACATTCAAAAGTAAAAAAACACCTCTTCAGGAAAGCCTACCACCTGCTGCCACCACACAGCCAGATGAGCAGTACTTACTGTATTCTTCCCCGCTCCCTTGTAGATTGTAAGCTCTTACGGGCAGGGTCCTCTCCCCCTCTGTAATAGTCTGTTAATGGTTCCTTGTTTATTGTATTTTATATTATGTATTTGTAACCCCCTCTTGATGAATGGCACTTTCAAATAAAAAATGATAATAATTTATGTTGCTGCTTAGGGATGGCACATACTGGGAACTCTTATGGTGCCATTGAGGGTAAGGGCACAATTTATTCATTTGGAAAAAAATATATAAGACAACAGGGGCAGTGATAGGGGAGTGTCTATATAACTAGCTTGGTGGGAGGTGCCCTACGCTAGCTGGGTGTTAGAGGTGGTACTGCAGCTGTGGAAGAGAAAGGAGAAGTGCATCACGGGTTTGGATGTATACAGTAAAAGGAAGTGCTGCGTACAGGATGGGAACATGGTGAAAACAGGTCAGAAGGGTCCAACTTGAAAAAAGTAGGGGAAGATGTACAGGTGAAACTCCAAAAATTAGAACATCGTGCAAAAGTCCATTTATTTCCGTAATACAACTTAAAATTAGAATTTTCTGAAAAGGTTCAATATTCTGGGCTCAAAGTGTCACACTCCAGTCAGCTAATTAATCCATACCCCCTGAGCAAAGGGTACAAATTGCAAATTGTGCAATTGAGCAAATTGTGGTTTAATAAGCTCTAAGCCATAATCATCCAAATTATAACAAATAAAGGCTGGAAATATCTTGCTTTCCATGTAATGAGTCTATCTCATAAGTTTTACCTTTTAAGTGGCATTACTGAAATAAATTAACTTTACACGATATTCTAATTTTACGAGTTTAACCTGTACATGTGGTAAGCACAATTGGTGGTTTCATACCAGGAGAGCTCATGCTGAAAATTCACTCCACGTATGAAGTTCCTGCAGACTTTATAAGAGTGACCATTCTACAAATCAGAGCACCTGCAGATGTTGAACTTGCCGCGTAAGGTTGCATATGAAGTGATTTTATGGTACTGTAAAAGGTCACCTATTTGGAAATCATGAATCTAGGCTTTGAATGTTTCCAAACAAATGAGGAGATATAAAAGAAAGTAAGAAGGGGAATTGGAACGAATTGGTTGAGGTACAGAGACTTCTTGTCCCTCCTCTGCTCCCACTCCTACATTTTACAGTCAGCCTGAGATCATTTTATGGCCTTTGGTATGGATATGGACAGCCACAGGGACATCAGTGTTATTAGCTTGAGCTAATAGAAGATTGAAGCTGAGAAGTGAATGAAGGCTCTCACACATGCTAATACTCTATTCAACTCTATGAGACTTCAGACAAGAAACAGAGTACAATGTTTGGCTACTTCTTGCCATCCCATGGAGACGAATGGAGCATCAGCTTGTATGTGTGACCATCACTCCACTTAGTCTGAGGACTCAGGGACCCTGTTGTTGTGATGAGTGGGAGTTCTTGTGGTCAGACTTCACCAACCAGATGTCTATCACCTATCGCAGGGGTCAGCAATCTCTGACACTTCCAGCATGCTCCATTCACTTCTGTGGACAAAAGAATGGCCAAGCAAGTGGGCATCCTGGGAGTTGTAGTTTCACTGCTGCTAGAGTGCAAAAAGTTGATGACCTATGACCTATCTTATGGATAACTGATACATACTAAGGGTTAATTCACACGTCCGCACTTTGGGTCTGGATCTGTTCCGCATTTATGCGGAACTATTCATTTTCAATGGGGACAGAAAAGATGCGGTCAGCACACAGTTTACTGTCCGCATCCACATTTCCGGTCCGCGGCCCCAAGCTTCCGATCCACGGCTCTGCAAAAAAATAGAACATGTCCTATTCTTGTCCACAGCTGCGGACAAGAATAGGCATTTCTATTGGGGTACCGGCCCGGTGTTTTGCGAATTTGCAAAACACTGCGGATGTGTGAATGGACACTTATGGTGAGACAACCCCTTTGAGGTATTTCACCGAGGTATTTCACCAAGGTATTAATATTTTTTTTTTACCCTGGATGAAATGGTCCTAGATTAAATAGTTTCAGGTATAATTAAAGAAAACTGGGGTTTATAATTACTCAAATTCCTTTTACTTAAAGGGGGTGGTTTGGAAAGTTTAACAAATGTGAAGAACCTAAACATGAACTGATTGAGAGTTGATGCTGCTGTTCTTACCAGCCCAGTGAATCCTAATTTTTCAGGGAAAACTTATGAACCTTTACATGGAGCCCATTCAAGTGGACAGTATTTCTGCATTTGATCATTAGAATAGAATTAGAGCCTGTAGATACAGTTAAAACCAGAAGTTTACATACACCATATAAAAAGACACATATGCATGTTTTTCTTAATATCTGACATGAAATCAGAATAAACCTTTCCTGTTTTTGGTCAATTAGGATTACCATAATTATTTTTATTTGCCAAATGCCAGAATAATGAGAGAGAGAATGTTTTAAGTCATTTTTATTACTATCTGCAATTTCAAAAGTTTACATACATTAAGATTACTATGGTTTTAAGCAATTCTGGACTGCCCATATGATGATGTCATGTGTTTGGAAGCTTCTGTTAGGTTTGTTGGCAACATCTGAGTTAATTAGAGACACACCTGTGGATGTATTTAAATGCACACCTGAAACACACTGCTTCTTTGTGTTGCATCATGGGAAAGTCTAAAGAAATCAGCCAAGATATCAGGAAGAGAACTGTGGACTTGCACAAGTCTGGCTCAACCTTGGGTGCAATTTCAAGATACCTGAAGGTGCCTCGTTCACCTGTACAAACAATTATACGCAAGTACAAACAAGATGGGAATGTCCAGCCATCATACTGCTCAGGAAGGAGACGGGTTCTGTGTCCCAGAGATGAACGTGCTTTGGTCTGACATGTGCATATCAACCCAAGAACCAAAGAAAAAGACCTTGTGAAGATGATGACGGAAGCTGGTAAGATTGTGTCAATATCCACAGTTAAACGAGTACTGTATCAACATGGTCTGAAAGGCCACTCTGCAAGGAAGTAGCCATTACTCCAAAAGAAACCTAAAAAAGACAGATTCATGTTTGCAAATGCACACAGGAACAAAGACCTACATTTTTGGAGACATGTCCTGTGGTCTGACAAAACTAAAATTGAACTTTTTGGCCATAATGGCCATCGTTAGGTTTTGCTGTGGGGTTGTTTTGCTGCAGGAGGGACGGCATCAAGAGGAAAAGAAGATTATGTGGAAATACTGAAGCAACATCTCAAGACATCAGCCAGGAAGTTAAAGCTTGGGCGGAAATGGGTCTTCCAAATGGACAATGACACGAAGCATACTGCAAAACTGGTTAAAAAATAGCTTAAGGATGACAAAGTCAATGTTTTGGGGTGGCCATCACAATGCACTGATCTCAATCCTAATGAAAATGTATGGGCAAAGCTGAAAAGGCAGGTGCGAGCAAGGCGACCAACAAACATGCCTTAGTTACACCAATTTTGTCAGGAGGAATGGGCCCAAATTCCGACCAACTATTGTGAGAAGCTTGTGGAAGGATATCCAAGTTGTTTGACCCAAGTCATACAGTTTAAGGGCAATGGTACCAAATATTAATGAAATGTGTGTAAACTTTTGACTTTGCAGAAAGTAATAAAAATGTCTTAAAACATTCTCTCTCTCTCATTATTCTGGCATCTGGCAAATAATAATAATTACGGTAATCCTAATTGACCAAAAACAGGAAAGGTTCATTCTGATTTCATGTGAGATATTGAGAAAAACATGCATATGTGTCTTTTATATAGTGTATGTAAACATTTGGTTTCAACTGTATAGTGTAGAAACATGGAGTAAAACAAATGTTCAGATAACATGTTTGTCTTCTTCAGATTTCCCAGAGCAAAATGAAGATCTATCTATGAAGGAAGACACCAAAGCTGTCCTTTCAGAAGTTGTCCAGTTGATATGGAGGTTGGAAGCAGACCATCAAGAAGCAGAAGAGGCTTTGAAGCTAGAGAGGCAGAGGAAAGGACGTCTGATCACACAAATTGATGTTCTTTCCCAATGGAAACTACATAACTTTCCTGAGGCTGTTCAGAAAGGTACAGTAACATCTAATGTCCTTGAGATGGTTGGAAATTAACTATATACTGACCAAGCGCCGTAGATGTACATTGCTTGATGTTGGGCTTTAATCCAGAGCACCATACATATGATGGTGCAATAAAGCTGCAATCTAGCAGGAGCAGGTTTGGTGCCCAGCTGTCAGTGACAGCTAGGTTCCCTGAGAAGACAAGCAGTCACCACTTACGCCTTTCCTTGGTGCATTGTGCTCAGTAAGCACCATGCACTGAGTAGAAGTGGCTATGCCGCTTCCTGTATTGGATCTAGCGATCACATCTCATCAGGCAAATTGATGTTCTTTCCTAATGGAAACTGCATAACCTTTGTGAGGCTGTTCAGAAAGGTACGGTAACATTTTATGTCCTTGAGATGGTTAGTGATTAACTACATAGAAACTAAGCGCTGTACTTGTCCAGTACTTGTTGCCGGTCTTTAAACCGGAGTGCCATACATGTATGATGCTGGATTAAAGCTCCTGCAATCTAGCAGGAATAGATTGGGTCCCTGGCTGTCAGTGAGAGCTGGGTAGCTTGATGAGAAGACAGAAACAATTTATTACCAATTCTGCATTTCTCTCTTGGACCCAGTAATCACGTCTTTACCGGCTGTCTCAAAGGCAGAGCAGAGCTCCTGGGTCTTAGCAGACCCTGATCAGCTCGGCCTGTGTACAGTGCCTCCACCATGGGTCATTTTCCCCTGTAACTATGGCTTCTTTGAATGCCCCAGTTGCAGTGAAAAAAGTGCAAATACGAGTGTCACCAAATGTCTTTAACCACTTAAGGACCACAGGTTTATACCCCCCTAGTGAGCAGGACCTTTTTTACAAATCGGCACTTCACAACTTTAACGGTTTATTGCTCGGTCATGCAACTTGGCACCCAAATTAATTTTACCTCCTTTTCTTCTCACAAATACAGCTTTCTTTTGGTGGTATTTAATTGCTGCTGAGATTTTTTGTTCTTCTGATGGTAATCAAAATAGACCGCAATTTTCTCAAAAAAGTGTATTTTTAACTTTCTCTGGTTAAATTGTTCAAATATAATTACATTTCTATACAAGTTTGTGTCAGAATTTATTGTGCTACATGTCTTTGATAAAAAAAAATCCAATAAGTGTATATTTATTGGTTTGCGCAAAAGTTATAGCGTTTACAAACTGGTACAAAAATGTGAATTTCCGCATTTTGAAGCAGCTCTGACTTTCTGAGCACCTGTCATGTTTCTTGAGGTGCTAGAATGCCAGGATAGTATAATTCCCCCCCAAATGACCCCATTTTAGAAAGAAGACACCCCAAAGTATTCGCAGAGGGGCATGGTGAGTTTATGCATGATTTAAGTTTTTTTTCACAAGTTAGCGGAAAATGACACTTTCTGAGAAAAAAATAAAAATAAATAAAGTTTCCATTTCTGCTAACTTCTGGCAAAAAATGTAAATCTCCCACAGACTCGCTATGCCCCTCAGTGAATACCTTGGGGTGTCTACTTTCCGAAATGGGATCATTTGTGGGGTGTGTTTACTGTTCTGGCATTTTGGGCGGAGCTAAATTGTGAGCAACCCTGTAAAGCCTAAAGGTACTCGTTAGACTTTCGGCCCCTTTACGCACCTAGGCTGCAAAAAAGTGTCACACATGTGGTATCGCCGTACTCAGAAGAAGTATGGCAATGTGTTTTGGGGGGTATTTTTACATATACCCATGCTGGGTGAGAGAAATATCTCTGTAAATTGACAACTTTGTATACATTTTCTTTTTTAAGTTGTCATTTACAGAGATATTTCTCACACACGCTATGGGTATATGTAAAAATACACCCCAAAACACATTGCCCTACTTCTTCTGAGTACGGCGATACCACATGTGTGATACTTTTTTGCAGCCTAAGTGCACAAAGGGGCCCAAATTCCAATGAGTACCTTTAGGATTTCACAGGGCATTTTTACGCATTTGGATTCCAAACTACTTCTCACGCTTTAGGGCCTCTAAAATGCCAGGGCAGTATAAATACCCCACAAGTGACCCCATTTTGGAAAGAAGACACCCCAAGGTATTCCGTGAGGGGCATGGCGAGTTCATAGAACATTTTCTTTTTTGGAACAAGTTAGCGGAAATGTATTATTATTTTTTTTCTTACAAAGTCTCATATTCCACTAACTTGTGCCCAAAAAAATAAATCTTCTATGGAATCACCATGCATGAAATTTTTTTATTTTTTTATTTTTCTCACAAAGTCTCCCTTTCCACTAACTTGGGACAAAAAGTTCAATCTTTCATGGACTCAATATGCCCCTGAGCGAATACCTTGGGGTATCTTCTTTCCAAAATGGTGTCATTTGTGGGGTGTTTGTACTGCCCTGGCATTTGAGGGTCTCCACAATCATTACATGTATGGCCAGCATTATGAGTTTCTGCTATTCTCCTTATATTGAGCATACGGGTAATGAGATTTTTTTTTCTGTTTAGCCTCTGGGCTGAAAGAAAAAATGAACGGCACCGATTTCTTCATTCGCATCGATCAATGTGGATGAAAAAATCTCTGCCAAAAAATGTGCAAAAAAAAAAGAGGGGAAAGGCGTCTGCCAGGACATAGGAGCTCCGCCCAACATGCAAACCCACTTCAGCTCGTATGCCCTGGCAAACCCGATTTTCTCCATTCACATCAATCGATGTGGATGATTAAATCATTGCCAGAATTTTTATTTTTTTTAATAAAAAATGTTTGCCAAAGCATATGAACACCGCCCCTCAGTTCATAAGCCTCGGCAAACGTATCTTTTTTACTAGGCAGCAATGCAATAAACAGGCAGAAATGCAATACATTTATTAACATCAACTTTTATAAACTTTATATAACAACAGAACATTAACTTTTTTGCTTACCTGTGATTTTTATATTTTTTTACCTTTCAGAGGACAAACCTCTCCTTCCCCATGGGACAATGTGCAAAGCGCAACTCGCCCAGAGATGTGGCGAATTACATTATGCACTTTGTCCGAGGTGAAAGGAGAGGTTTGTAGCAGCTCCGTTTGAAAGGGCCCTAAGACCCCTGTGTGCCTGTCCTGTGTCACGCGATGCCTACACTAATAGTGTACCTGTGTGTGGTACTTGCGGAAACACTCCCCTATGCATAGGGCAGGCTGGTCAGGACAGTCAGGACAAAAAACGGTGGTATCGCGCCTCATTCCAGCCCTGCTACAGACACAACATCTTTTTCTTGGGGAACGGTGAGTTGGGGTACCAGGATAGACACTCGGGAAGTGTCTGTCATGTAGCCGGCTAACTACATCAGGGACTTGGGGCACGGACCCTCCTGGATACAGGAGTTGCAAAATGATCTCTTCCTGGAATTTTAGGAAGTATCCCGTTCTCCCAGGCTTACTGTAGAGAACAAAACTATTATAGACAGCCAATTGAATTAAATAAACAGACACCTTCTTATACCAGCGTCTGGTGCGGCGGGACACTAAATAGGGAGCCAACATCTGGTCATTGAAGTCCACCCCTCCCATGTGAAGGTTATAGTCGTGGACACAGAGGGGTTTCTCAATGACTCCAATTGCCCTTTCAATTTGTACTGTCATGTCTGCGTGACTGGTGGACAGAAGGTAAACGTCCCTCTTGTCCCTCCACTTCACCGCGAGCAGTTCTTGGTCACACAAGGCAGCCCTCTCCCCCCGTGCAAGTCTGGTATTAACGAGCCGTTGGGGGAAGCCCCGGCGACTAGGTCGCGCAGTGCCACAGCATTGAATTCCGACTAGATGTAAGTGCCGAAAGAGGGCCACGCTTGTGTAAAAATTGTCCACGTATAAGTGGTACCCCTTGTGGAGTAAGGATGACACCAAGTCCCAGACAATCTTGCCACTGCTCCCCAGGTAGTCAGGACATCCGACCGGCTCCAGTTTTGAGTCTTTTCCCTCATAGACCCTAAAACGATATGTATAGCCTGTGGCCCTTTTACAGAGCTTATACAGTTTGACCCCATACCGGGCGCGCTTGCTGGGGATGTACTGTTTGATGCCAAGGCGCCCGGTAAAATGTACAAGGGACTCGTCTATGCAGATGTTCTGATCGGGGGTATACACATCTGCAAACCTGGATGACAAACGGTCTATGAGGGGCCGAATTTTGTGGAGCCGGTCATAAGCAGGGTGGGCTCTTGGATGACAGGTTTTATTGTCAGGAAAATGCGTAAAGCGCATGATGCCCTCAAAACGGGCCCTGGACATTGCAGCAGAGAACATGGGCATGTAATGTATTGGGTCTTTAGACCAATAGGACCGCAATACATTTTTTTTAGTTAGACCCATGCTGAGGATAAGGCCCAAAAATATTTTAAATTCGGAAACTGTGACTGGTTTCCACCGGAAAGGCTGGGCATAGAAGCTTTCCGGATTGGCGATTATATACTGTGTGGCGTAGCGGTTAGTTTCTGCCACAACTAAGTCATAGAGATCCGCGGTAAAGAACAGCTCAAAGAACTCAAGGGCCGATCCTAAATGAGCTGTCTCCACGCGAACTCCAGACTGAGCGGTGAAAGGGGGCAATACGGGTGCAGCGGAAGCAGGGGATTGCCAATTTGGGTTTGCCAGCACCTCTGGGAGACTAAGGGTTCTATGGGCCTGTGAACGTGTGGCTGCGACGGGGGAGTTACTGCACGTGCCACCGTACCAGCTGGAACTGCCCTTCTGGTGCTCGCCACTTCACCAGGGAATACGGCAGTGCTGGTAGAAGGTCCAGGATGTGCTGCGCTGCTGGTGTATGCCGCACCATAAACAAGATCAGCGCTAGCACCACTCTGCTGCAAATGAGGCTCATCACGCGGGGTATGCAGAACACTGACATGGGGTCGGGTACGCCTGACCATAGCAGAGACCTCAACCTCGTCATCTTCACTAGCGGTTAGAGTGCCACTGCTGTCTACAGGTTCATATTCTGAACCACTGGATTCAGCGGGTGAGGTGTCCCCATCGCTTTCATCCATCAGGGCCAGAATCCTGTAGGCCTCTTCAGCGGAATACCCCTTTGACATTTTGGGCTAACTAAATTTAGGGGGTAGTCCTCTGAGACTACCCAGGAAAAGGAGCAAACCTACCTAGTAAAAAGGAGTGCTTGCGAAGTAAAGCTGCGATCGCTAATAAAGATCCAGAAAGCTCAAAAGTGATCTTTATAGCGCCGCAGCGATTTTACAGTATTTTTGCAGCGATCAGAAAACAAAAATTTCTGTCACTGCGGTGGGGCGGACTGAACGCAAGTGTGCGCACAAGATCAGGCCTGATCAGGCGAACACTGCGTTTTTTTGTAGAGCCTAAGGTGACCCTACTGTACTGATATAGATCTGATTGCGATCAGTCTTGATCACTTACAGATACTATATAGTACTAGTGATAATTAGCGACAGCGATGATGCTAATCAGTGACTGCGGTGCGGTGGGCTGGGCGTTAACTACCTAACAAGTAGCTAAGTAACTGGCGGTGATAAGGGACCCTTACAGGGGGTTGATCAATGACAGGGGGGTGATCAGGGAGTCTATATGGGGTGATCAGGGGTTCATAAGGGGTTAATAAGTGACAGGGGGGGTGTAATGTGTGTGTGTGTGTGTGTGGTGTTTGGTGCTACTTACAGAGCTGCCTGTGTCCTCTGGTGGTCGATCCAAGCAAAACGGACCACCAGAGGAGCAGGTAGCAGGTATATCAGACGCTATTTACAAAATAGCGTCTAATATACCTATTGGTTATTTTAAAAATCTACAGCCTGCCAGCCAATGATCAGCGCTGGCAGGCTGTAGTTCAACTTGTTTACTGCGCGATCCTGTGAATGCGCGCTCCTGTGAGCGCGCGCTCACAGGAAATCTCAGGTCTCACGCAGGGGCGTAACTAGAAGTGACTGGGCCCCACAGCAAATTTTTGTATGGGCCCCCCCCTTCCCCCAGAAAACTACTGATCGTTAAACAAAAACAAGCCCTCACATAGACCGAAATATAGAAAAGTAATTTTTTAAAGTAATTAAACCAAATAAAAACCATACAAGTTTAGCATCGTATTGAGCCGCAGAATAAAGACGGCATTTTTAGTGAACGCTGTGATGTGAAAACCTCAAAAATCTTGGCGGAATTGTGTGTGTGTTTTTTTTGTTTTTTTTAACCCACAAATATATTTTTTTCCTGCTTTCTGATACAAGACATGGTAAACTAATTGGCGGCATTTAAAAAATGCATCTTGTCCCACACAAAATAAGCCCTCATATAACTGTGAATGGAAAAATAAAAAGATTATGGCTAATGTACAAATGAAAATGGGGCCGGTCTTTAAGGGGTAAAAGGTATCAAACTACAATGTTTTATATTGCTTGCTCTTTTTGAGAGCATCAGGGTTTTTGCACATTTTACATACACAGCTCTGCTACATGCGCACACACACACACACACACACACACACACACACACACACACACAGCTCTGGGTGCCACATTATATATCACTGTTGCACATTTTACATACACAGCTCCGCTGTGCACATTATACATTCCTCTGTCTCATACAGCTCTGCTACATACACCACACACACTACTGTGCTGGATTCACACTATACACCTATCTTTGCTGCATTATACACATGAAGCACCCTCAGCTCTGCTACATGCACCCCACACACAGCTGCTCTGGGTAGGCAGTAGGGCGGCAACGATTAATCGATGTAATCGATTATATTCGATAACTGGATTCGTTGTCGACGAATCCAGTTATCGAATAATCGCCGATTCGTTGCTATGCGGGCGGGCGGTCGCTGCATCTTTATTTTACCTTTTTACAATGACGCTCCTGTAACAGCCAGGCAGAGCGGACGGCGGCGTAACGTCACTCACTCACGTGACACGCCTGCTCCGCCTCCTTCATTCATGAAGTGGGCGGAGCAGGTGCGTCACGTGAGTGAGTGACGTTACGCCGCCGTCCGCTCTGCCTGGCTGTTACAGGAGCGTCATTGTAAAAAGGTAAACTAAAGATGCAGTGATTAGTCAGACTTATAAGCATTGGGGCCGGGGCTGTTATGGGGAGGGGGGAGGATCTGTCTATGGCACTGCTATGGGGAGGGGGGTCTGTGTATAGCACTGCTATGGGGAGGGGGGTCTGTGTATAGCACAGCTATGGGGAGGAGGGGGGGGTCTGTGTATGGCACTGCTATGGGAAGGGGGATCTGTGCACTGTTATGAGGAAAGGGATCTGTGCACTGTTATACCCATAACAGTGCACATATCCCCCTCTCCATAACTGCGCCGCCCACAGATCCCCCTCTCCATAACTGCGCCGCCCACAGATCTCCCTCTCCATAACTGCGCCACCCACAGATCCCCCTCTCCATAACTGCGCCGCCCACAGATCTCCCTCTCCATAACTGCGCCACCCACAGATCCCCCTCTCCATAACTGCGCCGCCCACAGATCTCCCTCTCCATAACTGCGCCGCCCACAGATCCCCCTCTCCATAACTGCGCCGCCCACAGATCCCCCTCTCCATAACTGCGCCGCCCACAGATCCCCCTCTCCATAACTGCGCCACCCACAGATCCCCCTCTCCATAACTGCGCCACCCACAGATCCCCCTCTCCATAACTGCGCCACCCACAGATCTCCCTCTCCATAACTGCGCCACCCACAGATCCCCCTCTCCATAACTGCGCCACCCACAGATCCCCCTCTCCATAACTGCGCCACCCACAGATCCCCCTCTCCATAACTGCGCCACCCACAGATCCCCTTCTCCATAACTACGCCGTCCACAAATCCCCCTCTCCATAACTACGCCGTCCACAAATCCCCCTCTCCATAACTGCGCCGTCCACAGATCCCCCATAATAGTGTCGTCCACAGATCCCCCATAATAGTGTCGTCCACAGATCCCCCATAATAGTGTCGTCCACAGATCCCCCATAATAGTGTCGTCCACAGATCCCCCATAATAGTGTCGTCCACAATTTGTTTTAATATGGCCTTTGAACATCATTTTTCAAGTAAGATCATATAAACCTCTCTGTTTTGTAATTTTGTCGTTTTTCCCGATTAATCGATTAATCGTAGAAATTAATCGGCAACTAATCGATTATTCAAATAATCGTTAGCTGCAGCCCTAGTAGGCAGACACACACAGCTATGCTACAAGCTCGCTGTACATCTTGTTTGCAGATTTGACTAAATCTGCAATGTGTGAATGAGGCCATACACATCATCCCTGCATTAACCCCTAAGTACCCGGAATTGTAAGTGCTAGGGTGCTAACCTCATATGTTCAACAGTTCAAGCCAAAGTCAGAAGCAGATGAGGATCATAAAGGCGCTACCAGTCCACAGCCCACCCACATGACCGGTCACATGGTCATGACATCATCAAAGGTCCTGTAGCTTAGAAGGATCTGGCATCTACACTGAGCTGCAGGGCGCAGAGCCCATATGTCTGGTATACTGGGAAATGGGGGTGCAGAGCTGAGGGATCCCCATATGTTTAGCTCTGCAGGGATAGACAGGGCACGCTGCCGGGGGCCGGGCCCCTTGTCAGCCCGGGCCCCGAAGCAGCCGCTTCCCCTGCTTCCCTGGTAGTTACGCCACTGGTCTCGCGAGATGACACCAATAGGCGTCGCTGAGACCTGAGAGCGCTGCCGCCTGGACGCCTTTCGGTGTTACAGTGGCAGCAAGCGGTTAAACAACCTCATGGGAGACATATTATGTGCCAAAATAAATAAATAATAAAATACTAATAAAAGAAGAAACATATTTGCCCCATTCATGCAAAACTTTACATAATATAAATCAGAATGACTGACACAAAATAGGAAACCCAATTTAATAATTTATTTTGGTGTCAGTTTGCATATTTAAAAAATTTTAAGGTATAGTTTTCTCAAAATAAAATGAAAAATTCTCTAAAAAAAACATATTAAGAAAAATCCCTAGTAAGTCCAGCAAATAAAAAGTTAGGACCGTTTATCCACCACATGTGCTAAATTACAAAAAGTGTTTGGTCATTAAGTTCTTTTCAGGCCTGGCCATTAAAGGGAATCTGTCACCAGCATCCTCCCTATCAAATCGTTTGCATAGACATATAGCTGTTTAAAGGGAACCTGTCACCGGGATTTTGGGTATAGAGCTGAGGACATGGGATGCTAGATGGCCACTAGCACATCCGCAATACCCAGTCCCCATAGCTCTGTGTGCTTTTATTGTGTCAAAAAACTGATTTGATTCATATGCAAATTAACCTGAGATGAGTCCTGTCCCTGACTCATCTCACGTACAGGACTCATCTCAGGTTAATTTGCATATGTATCAAATCGTTTTTTTGACACAATAAAAGCACACAGAGCTATGGGGACTGGGTATTGCCGAAGTGCTAGCGGCCATCTAGCAACCCATGTCCTCAGCTCTATACCCAAAATCCCGGTGACGGGTTCCCTTTAAGTGTGGCTTTCTTTTGTTGATTTAAGGTTTCATTCTTGAGTTATGATACTTTTTTCTTAATATGCAAATTAGGTCTTTGCCACTGCCTGGCCCTTTCAATCAAAGCAGCCGGGGAGGGGTTTGCCACCAATATAAAGGAAGCTTGGGTGCCACAAAAGCAATGGGGGAAGCTCTCATTGCACAAAGGCCTAATTTGCATGTTAAGAAAAAGTATCATAACTCCGGGACAGACCCTTGGATTCACAACAGATAAATCAGGTGAAACACAGCTATGTGTGTATGCAAACAGCCGCATAGGGAGATCCCTTTGGCAGCCTCGAGCCTTCTCAGACCTCCGAGGCTTGACAAAGCAAAGTTCCTATGGCAGGAAGGTAACAATTCTCCCTTTAGACTGCATAATAAAATCTCCTAGGGGGACTAAAAATATGTGCGGAAAAAAGTTAAATTTAGGTCTACGGACGTTAATTCTGTGTAAGGGCTAATTTGCTGCAGGGTGATCTATAGTTTTTATTTGCTGCCATTTTAGGGTATGTATAGATGTTAACTTTTATAAGTAACTTTTTATGATTTTTTTTTGGAAGGCGAAGTGATCACCAACCCAAAAAATGGTGATTCAGCCATTTTAATTAGTTTTTCTGTAATGCCTTTCATTATACGGGATAAATATTAGCGATACAAGTGTATAGGTTACAAGTTTTACTAATTCTTTTCTCAATCTGTTCAGCTGCTCCTGCTCTGTAACATGCTGCCTGCAGACTACACTGCGTTTTGTGGTGACAGGTCCTCTTTACCGCCCTTAGTACAGGCCACCAATGCGTGATTAATACGGTTTTAAGATCTAGAACCTCCACAGATCTGTAGTGTGATGGGGCCGTCACGCGCCAGAGAGGGTGCAGCCTCTTTGTTTTTCTGATCAGGGTTGCTGTCTGTAAATTCCTAAACTGTCATAGTGCACTTTTTACCACTGTGTGTAAAAAAAAAAAAAAAATATTTGATGCGTCCATAATTTTTTTATGAAATTGTAGATACTTCTGTTTGTCATTGTGATTGTAATTATCACTTTGCATCTACAGTCTCCGTTATAGCTATGGTTTTCCAGTATATGTATAAAAAGGTTTTCTGCCTGGAAGTTTTAGCGAAGTTGTCGATAATATAGTCAGGCTGGCAGCCTTGCCGCTGATTGGTGGGGGTCCCGTGAGCCAAACCTTCATTGTTCATATATAGTAAGATTGGCCTCATCCAAAGTAATTTTTTGTTTGGACAGCAATGACCTTTTAAGCACATGCAAGTAATATGTCTAGCTTTTGTGGTTTAGTCTTCTGAGCTTTGTTATGGTTTTTTTGTGTCAAGTATTTGCTCTTTTTTTATAATTCCATCGGGATGCTCATTAGGAAGCAGGTTACGTCTCCATGTATCTGCTCCAGTGAGCTCATTTTTAAATGACACTTATTAATGCTGATTTGCATGCACCATTTTACTATGATGTACGTATACAGCTATAGGGGGGTAATGTAAGAAATGTTGCTTGAACAAATTAGAACATTTTGATAAATTGATTACATTGAGTTAAATGCCTTTTTAAACAGTTTCATCATTTGCACTTTGGCGGCTGTTGTTATTTAATTATTAACTTGGGATGAGATACTGTTGTTTGCTGTATTTAGCTTTGGTTTAGTGAAGTGAAGCAAACATGCGTTATTTTATAATAGGACAGTTAATGGCAGTCTGATTAATGCTTGATAATGAAGTAGAATATGATTATTGCAAAGGCTTCAGTACAATTCTTATTTTAGCTACAGTGTATTCCTTAATTTTAATTAGATCCAGATAGGACTTGTGTCACCATGTTTAGGACTTAAATTTTTTTGTCCTAACTTATAGATTTTTTTTGTTTTGTTAAACTCTATTCATAAACATTTATGGGGTTTTCCGGTACTTGGATATTGAAGATCCATCCTTAGTATAAGCCATTAGTATCAGATCGGTGGGGGATCGGACACATGGCACCACCAAACAGCTATTCCAGGCAGCCGCAGGTGCCAGACACTATACAGGGAGTGCAGAATTATTAGGCAAATGAGTATTTTGACCACATCATCCTCTTTATGCATGTTGTCTTACTCCAAGCTGTATAGGCTCGAAAGCCTACTACCAATTAAGCATATTAGGTGATGTGCATCTCTGTAATGAGAAGGGGTGTGGTCTAATGACATCAACATCAAAATAACTGCCCATGAACTGAGAAAAGTCAAGCGTGCAGCTGCCAAGATGCCACTTGCCACCAGTTTGGCCATATTTCAGAGCTGCAACATCGCTGGAGTGCCCAAAAGCACAAGGTGTGCAATACTCAGAGACATGGCCAAGGTAAGAAAGGCTGAAAGACGACCACCACTGAACAAGACACACAAGCTGAAACGTCAAGACTGGGCCAAGAAATATCTCAAGACTGATTTTCCATGGTTTTATGGACTGATGAAATGAGAGTGAGTCTTGATGGGCCAGATGGATGGGCCCGTGGCTGGATTGGTAAAGGGCAGAGAGCTCCAGTCCGACTCAGATGCCAGCAAGGTGGAGGTGGAGTACTGGTTTGGGCTGGTATCATCAAAGATGAGCTTGTGGGGCCTTTTCGGGTTGAGGATGGAGTCAAGCTCAACTCCCAGTCCTACTGCCAGTTTCTGGAAGACACCTTCTTCAAGCAGTGGTACAGGAAGAAGTCTGCATCCTTCAAGAAAAACATGATTTTCATGCAGGACAATGCTCCATCAGACGCGTCCAAGTACTCCACAGCGTGGCTGGCAAGAAAGGGTATAAAAGAAGAAAATCTAATGACATGGCCTCCTTGTTCACCTGATCTGAACCCCATTGAGAACCTGTGGTCCATCATCAAATGTGAGATTTACAAGGAGGGAAAACAGTACACCTCTCTGAACAGTGTCTGGGAGGCTGTGGTTGCTGCTGCACGCAATGTTGATGGTGAACAGATCAAAACACTGACAGAATCCATGGATGGCAGGCTTTTGAGTGTCCTTGCAAAGAAAGGTGGCTATATTGGTCACTGATTTGTTTTTGTTTTGTTTTTGAATGTCAGAAATGTATATTTGTGAATGTTGAGATGTTATATTGGTTTCACTGGTAAAAATAAATAATTGAAATGGGTATATTTTTGTTTTTTGTTAAGTTGCCTAATAATTATGCACAGTAGTAGTCACCTGCACACACAGATATCCCCCTAAAATAGCTAAAACTAAAAACAAACTAAAAACTACTTCCAAAAATATTCAGCTTTGATATTAATGAGTTTTTTGGGTTCATTGAGAACATGGTTGTTGTTCAATAATAAAATTAATCCTCAAAAATACAACTTGCCTAATAATTCTGCACTCCATTTCAATTATTTATTTTTACCAGTGAAACCAATATAACATCTCAACATTCACAAATATACATTTCTGACATTCAAAAACAAAACAAAAACAAATCAGTGACCAATATAGCCACCTTTCTTTGGACAGAAGGCTCAGTTCAGTGCGTAGTTTCCAGCATGCTGCAGCTTGAGCTGCAGTACCATAGTGCTGCCACCTTTGCGCCTCAGTCTGCGTCAGAAATACGTCAAATTTAGGTGTATTTCTGGTTAGTAAATTACCCCGCTGTTTTTACTTTCTAGTCTGAAGACTTTCCAAATGCACTGTAGCTGAAAGGTGGAGCGTCTGACCTCTGAGACCTCCTTGATCACAAGAACGAGGGGTCCCAGAGTCACTTTTCTAAGTGGAGTGATAGTACACATATCTGTAGATATATATAAAAGAAATTCATGGCATAATCCATTTAGTAGAAATGTACTACCTAAACAGGTTCCTTGTATCATCTCAGAGAATGGGGACATATTGTTAGGATATGTCCCCATTGTCTGATAGGTGCTGATCCCACCTCTGGGACCCGCTACTATCTTGCAAATGGAGCCTTTAAAGTCACGGAGGGCACACTACACATGCGTGGCCACCGCTACCATTTTGGCGGCCCCATAGAAATTAATATAGATGGCGTAAACTTAGACTGGCTGTCTAGATCTGCACCAGACTGGTCAGACTGGATGATGAATCTGGTGAAGGGATAGACACTCTATACCAACTATTGGTTGACTTATTTTGAGACAGAATTTTACGCCAATTGTAAGTTGTGGCACAATTTTGATGCAAAACAGTTTACATTACTCCGCACACCCTTTTCACAAAGCTGCCCCCCTTCCCTTTCCTGTGAAGCCACATCCTTTTGAATTCTGACATAAAAATGGCTGTACACAGGTGAAGATAACTTCTTTAAACCTAGATGCACAATTTACATCAAAATGTAGGTGCACAACCCTTACCTTGGTGGTTATCACTAGGGCCCTGGGTTCGAATCTGACTAAGGGCAAGATCTGCATGGAGTTTGTATGGTCTCCTCTGGGTACTCCTACACACTATAGACATACTCATAGGAAGTCTATTTAGGGAATGATAGTGAATCTCTCTGGGGACAATGAGTAATAATGATGTCTGTAAAGTACTGTGGAATATTTTATACGTATAAGCAAGAGAAATAAGTAATAAAATAGTCAATGTGGACCACTGTCTCCACCAATAGATGATTAATTTGGATTGGTGCTATGTAGCGGTATATTTCTAACACATATTTCTGGCTTATGGCGACTGCTCTAGTGGCCAGTGTTTAAACTGGCCACTAGTGGAAATATTTCAAGGTTTTTATGGGGATAGTTTAAAACATAATAACAATTATATATATTTTTTTTAACTATGCATATAAAAAAAAAGGTAATTAAATTAATGCCATTTTCTGATAATACATCCCCTTTAGGACATAATGAGAAAACATCTGCAGCGTAAAAAGTCTCTTATAAGTTGCAATACTTTAAAAAGTTGTTATACGGTAATTAGATCAAATTTTAAATGTTTAATAGCACATATTTCTAAAGCTCGGTTGCATTATTAATGAATAACACAAAGTAAATGTTTGCAGTGCTGTATGTAATAACAATTTAATTTTCCTGCGAACAGAGTATGACGCGTGTGCTCAGGATCTTTCTGAACTTCAATGGCATATCTGGGTTAAAAAGCAAGAACTGGACAAAGCGCTGGAAATGATGGCAAAGACTGAAGCAGTGAAATCAAGGCTAGACGAGAAAATCACCTTTATTAAGAAACACCGCCCTCTGCTGGACGATAAGCTTCATCTTGAGGGTGATGCCATGAGCAAGATAAAACAGGCACAGGCTGAAGTAGGTTCTTATAAATTGCAATACAAGCTCGTATCTCTGTACATTCTCTGTGTAGCAAGTACAGATTGATCTAATGGCATATATAAGACTCGCTGTCATTTATATTAATGAGAGATTTATTGTTCTGCGGTGTAAAGAAATCATAGGGTCCAAAATGTATCTATACAGGTATATCTCTGTCTGTCTGTCTGCCTGTAAGCAACACTGTGTAAAGACTAGAGAGGATGGAAATCCTTAAACGACCACCCGCCTATAGTTTTCTAGATAACAGTATTGCAACCCACTCCAAGTGAAGTGAAAAAGTAGTGGACTTCTTTATTCATTTATTCTGTATATAAAGATGCAATACTCAGGGTTATGCCTCATGCACACGACCGTGCCGTTTTTTGCGGTCCGAAAAAACAGCGGATCCGCAAAAAACGGAAGCTGCCAGTGTGCCTTCCGCAATTTACGGAACGTGCGGCCCATTGTAGAAATGCCTATTTTTGTCCACAAAACGGACAAGAATAGGACAGGTTATATATTTTTTGCAGTGCCACGGAACGGAGCAACTGATGTGGACAGCACATGGAGAGCTGTCCGCATCTTTTGCGGCTCCATTGAAGTGAATGAGTCCCCATCTGAGCCGCAATAACTGCAGCTCTGATGCGGACCAGAACTACGGTCATGTGCATGAGGCCTTATCAAGATAGAGAGATAGATAGACAAAGAGACAGAGGCAGCCCTCCAAATGAAGTTAAAAAGTAATGGACTTATTTATTCACCCATTCTGTCCATCCATCAGCCACGTTGACGATAAAATAAAAAGGTTTTGGGTCTTAGATATAGCGATTTAAAATACAGATTTTTAATATAAAGTTATTTTATGATGCAAAAGTAGTAAAACATGAAAAAACTATATAAATTTGGTATCGGCATAAACATATCGATCTGCAGAATAAAGTTACCCTATCATTTATATGCCATTGGAGAACCCCATAATACAATAAAAATAAAAAAACACTGACAGAATTGCAATTTTCGCCCACCTCACTTGCCAAAAATGGTATAAAAAGCGATAAAAAAATTGTACCAATAAAATCTACAGCTTGTCCCGCCTAAAATGAGCCCTCACCCAGCTCAGTAAACAAAAAAAAAAAGTTGTGGCCCTTAAAGGGGTTGTCCGTGTTCAGAGCTGACCCCGGACATACCTCCATTTTCACTTTGGCAGCCCCCCTGACTTGAGCATTGGAGCAGTTCATGCTCCGAGGCTCTCCTTTGCCCTGTGCTAAATCGCGCAGGGCAAAGGCATTTTCAGGAGTTCCGGTGACGAACCGGGCTCTCCATGGGGCTGCCAGGAAGCCCTGTGACGTCACCGGCACTGATGGGTGGGCTTTAGCTCTGCCCTAGCCAGTAAAACAGCTAGGGCAGCGCTAAAGCACGCCCATCTGAGCCGGTGACGTCACCGAACACACTGCTGAGCGGAAGCCTCCGCCCGGCAGTGTGTTATTGTGAAAAAAAGAGCCCTTGCCCTGCGCGATCCAGCGCAGAGCAAAGGAGCGCATCTGAGCATAAAATCAGGGGGGCTGCCTGGGTGAAATTATGGGTATGTCCAGGTTCAGCTCTGAACCAGGACAACCCCTTTAATAACTATTTCAGCAAATTCCATGTTAGGAAATTCTGTTGCAGCTCCTTCCTGTCTGAGCGTTGCCGTTTGCCCGTACAGCAGTCTAGATATATATGGGATGTTTTTGTATTCAGGAGAAAAATGTATAAAAAATTTGGGGGTGCTTTTTATCCTGGTAATGTTTGTAAAAATATAAAAAAAAATGGGGGTTAAGCAACATTTTATTGGAAAGAATGTCATTTTTGATTTTCAAAGCCAAACATTTCTAAATTCTATGAAACACGTGTTGGGTCAAAGCACCCACTACCCCCCCCCCTTCATAAATTCCTTGAGGGTTGTAATTTCCAAAATGGGGTCACTTTTTGGTGGTTGCCATTGAGTCTCTTCAAATGCATTATGGCACCCGAAAACCATTACACAAAATCTGCCCTCCAAAAGCCATATGGCAATCCTTGCCTTCTGAGCCCTGCAGTTTACAACCACATATGGGGTGTTTCTGTAAACTGCAAAATCGGGGAAATCAATATTGAGGTCTGTTTTGCTGTTAACCCTTGCTGTGTTACAGGAAGAAATGGATCAAAATGGAAAAACTGCACAAAAAATTAGAATTTTTAAATTTACCATTTTGCTTTAATTCTTGTGGAAGAGGTTGCCTCACTTCAGCAAATGGCATTTATCTTGTAGATAAAGTTAATACAAGGCACTTACTAATGTATTGTGATTGTCCATATGTATCTTCCTTTGATGGCTAGATTCATTTTTCCATCACATTATACATTGCTCGTTTCCATGGTTACCACCACCCTGCAAGTCAGCAGCAGTGGACGTGCGTGTACATTATAAAAAATGTGCTGGACTATGCGCAGTCCCAGCTATCAGGGAGGCCTGCGCGTTTTCCTTTATTGTACAAGCACGGCCACTGCTGCTGAAATACAGGGTGGTTGTAACCATGGAAATGAACAGTGTATAAAGTGATGGAAAAATAAATCTAGCCATCAGAGGAGGCAATATGGTCAATCACAATACATTAGTAGGTGCCTTGTATTGACTACATGATAAATGTCATTTGCTTAGGTGAAACAACCCCTTTAAGGCTTAACAAAGTTTCTAAAATAAGTTTTGAATAACTTGAGGGGTTTAGATACTTTGGGTCATTTATTTCTGGTGTCTACTCTGTAAAACCCTCAAAGCCACTTCAGAATTGGTCCTTTAAAAAAATCTGTTATGCGAATCGTCTTGAAAATTAGAAAAATTGCTTTTAAAAATTCTAAGGCTTCTAACATTCCACAAATTAAAATGACATTCACAAAATGATGCATAAAGCATAAAGTAGACATATGGTGAACGTTAAGAACTATTTTGTGAGATATCACTATCTGTCTTAAAAGCAGAGAAATTAAGATTTAGAAAATTGCTAATTTATCAAAATTTTCAGTAAATTTTTGATTTTTTTAAATAAATGAATATATAATATATTGATCCACATTTACTACAAACATGAAGTACGATGTGTCACAACAAAAGTAAAAAGCTTTCCAAAGTTATTACCATATAAATTGACACATGTCAGATTTCAAGATGGGGCTTCGGCCTTTGGTCCAAACTGGCTTATGCTGAAAGGGGTTACAGGGCTAATGTGCATGCACCCTCATCATCGCCAGACTATGGATAGCAACCCTGGGGCACTCAAGGCAACTTCCCCTGTGAAAATAGGTTCCTTAGCTTGTTAGTTCCTGCAAGGATGTACTTTATTTGTTTTTCTGCTTGTGTACCAACCTCTGCCTGTTTCCTGGATTCTGACCCTCCGCTGCCTAACCTGACCTCCAAATTGACCCTTCGCTCCTACCCTGACCTCAGACCATTTACTGTTTAGCATGTTCTCCTCCTGCCCTAACCTCGGCTTACCCATGACTAAGATTTTGCCTGACCCCTCGGTGCCGTGCTCGGGTGTCTTTGACCGCTGTGGGACAGCTGTTAACCACGTGGAGACTACTCTAGGAAGTAGCGGCCTGGTGGCTTCCCTGCAGCAAAGTCTAGATCTCTGTATAGATTTTAAAAGGTGAATACCAGGGTATTTAGGATAACACCCTTTGGTTTAGCCCAAAGGCATATCTCTTGGTTAAGACTCACTGCCATAGTATTGTGGTCCAACTCCTCTCAAATGGTCTAAAGTCTGGTGATTGGGGAGGCCATGTCTTCTGACGCATCATTCCATCACTCTCCTTCTTGGTTAAATTGCCCTTACATAGCTTGGAGGTGTGTTTGTGGTCATTGTCCTGTTGAAAATGAAATAAGCGCAAACCAGATGGGTTGGCATGTCACTACAGAATGCTGTGGTAGCCATGCTGCTTAAGTGTGCCTCGAATTTTGTATAAATCAACCACAGTGTTACATGCAAAGTACCCCACAGCATCACACCTTCCCCTCCATGCTCATGGTGGTGTAGAAACCATCTGCTAAACACTCTATAGAACTGTGTACATATCCTCTGCACAACAAAACACAGCTGATGGTCTCTCTCATTATGAAGGCAAGAAATTCCACAAATGAACTCTCGACAAGGCATGCCTGCTAATTGAAAACCATTTCAGGTGACTACCTCATGAAACTGATTGAGACAATGCCCAGATGGTGCAAAAGTGGGCTACTGTGATGAATCTAAAATATTAAACATATTCTGGATTTTTTAAGGGCACCTAAACCTTCATGCAAAGCATAGACGGTGCAGTGGTGCTTCTGAGAGTGATCTGCACCTCATGCTTGCATCGGCTCTGCTCATTTTCTGCGGCATGGATGCAGATGAAGTGAAGTTGCAGATCGCTCTGAGACACTTTTTTGTTTACTAGTTTAATTCAATTAAATTAATATGTTCTTTCATCGTTCTCTATATGAATCTACAATGTAGAGGAAAAAAAAAGGAAAACCATGGAATGAAAAGGTGTGTCCAAATTAGGGTTGTTGCGGGTATCGAAATTTCGATACCCAATCGATACTTTCCTCCCTCCCCCTGTGCTGCTGCTGCTGCCACCAATGAGAAGAGAGGGGGGAGGAGGGGTGGGCGCACTGCGCCACCAATGAGGATAGAGGGGCAGAGGAGGGGCGGGCGCTCTGCGCTACCAAATAGGACTATTCCCATTTCCCACAGAGTGGCGCCCAGCGATGCCCCAGTACTCACCATTAGTCCTGGGCGCCGCTCCGTTCGCCCGCAGTGCCCCATTACTGTCTCCTCTCCTGCTCCACATGCTGCTCATTACTATCGGAGCGATGGGAGGAGACATCAGCTTCACTAGTGGGCGTTCCTTCTCCCTGTGCTGCGATTGGACAGCGCTACAGCCAGGAAGAAGGAACGCCCACTAGTGAAGCTGATGTCTCCTCCCATCGCTCCGATAGTAATCAGCAGCATGTGGAGCAGGAGAGGAGACAGTAATGGGGCACTGCAGGCGAACGGAGCGGCGCCCAGGACTAATGGTGAGTGCTGGGACATCGCTGGGCGCCGCTCTGTGTGGCCTGATAGTGAAAGTCAGTCTAACACAATACAGGAGGCGGGTGCCGGCAGCAGAATCGCATTGCCGGCACCCTGCCTCTGACAGGGAGCTGCGATCAGAGGCAGTTAACCCCTCAGGTGCGGCACCTAAGGGGTTAACTGCTGATCTGCCAGTACCCGCCTCCTGTATAAAGGGGTAATTTATCATTGGTGGTTCAGTGTGCCCCTCAACCCCCCATCCCATTAAAATCATTGGTGGCACAGTGCGCCGGCCCCTCTCAACCCCCCAGTATTAAAATCATTGGTGGCAATGGCCACAGGGACCTCTCCCCTCCCCCTCATTGGTGGTGCAGTGGCAGCTTCTGATCGGAGCCCCAGCTGTGTAAGCCTGGGGCTCCGATCAGTTACCATGGCAGCCAGGACGCTACAGAAGCCCTGGTTGCCATGGTAACATACCTGATGCTGTGTGCACAAGGCACAGAGCAGCAGGGACAGTGTGAAGTCCTATTCACCCTGATAGAGCTGAATAGGACAAGGGATGAAAGATCCCAGGTTCTAGCCCCTAAGGCTACTTTCACACTTGCGTTCAGAACGGATCCGTCTGAGACGGATCCGCTCATATAATGCAGACGGTGGATCTGCATTATATGCATTATATGCATTATAATGCAGATGTGTGGATCCGTCTGCATTATATTGTAAAAAAAATTCTAACTGTGAAAGTAGCCTGAACGGATCCGTCCAGACTTTTACATTGAAAGTCAATGGGGACGGATCTGTTTGAAGATTGAGCCATATTGTGTCATCTTCAAACGGATCCGTCCCCATTGACTTCCATTGTAAACATTGTAAGTCTGGACGGATCCGCTTGCCTCCGCACGGCCAGGCGGACACCCTAACGCTGCAAGCAGTGTTCAGGTGTCCGCCTGCTGAGCGGAGCGGAGGCTGAACGCTGCCAGACTGATGCATTCTGAGCGGATCTGCGTCCACTCAGAATGCATTAGGGCTGGACGGATGCGTTCGGGGCCGCTTGTGAGCCCCTTCAAACGGAGCTCACAAGCGGACACCCGAACGCTAGTGTGAAAGTAGCCTAAGGGGGGAAATAGTTATTAAATAAAAAGTGTAAAAAAAAAGTAAAAAAAACCCCCACCAAAATATGAAGTATAAATGGCCCCCTTTTCCCAATTTCACATGTATAAAATATATAAATAATAAACATATTACATATCGCCACGTCAGAAAAGTCCAAACTATTAAAATAAAATAAAAACTAGGTGGTGAACGCCGGAACAGAAAATAATTAATACAAACTGCGCGATTCGCCATTTTTAAACATGCGGAATGCACGTGGCTTTTTTGGTTTATTTCTTTTCGCGTGGTATCGAATGGTATCGAGTATCGCAATACTTTTTCATGGTATCGAAACCGAATCAAAAATTTGGTATCGCAACAACTCTAGTCCAAATATTTGTCTATTACTGTAGTGTGTTGCATAAAATGACAACCACAAGCTGGTCTTTTTCACGTCTTGTTATAAGGCCCCATCGTGGCTTGCGTTTTAGAATATTATCTCCGGTTAAGCCATCTTTTTACTTTTATTTAATCTCCTATTGTCGATTTCTCATTAAGGCAACAGCATTACTAAATGAAGCAGAAACAAAGCGGAGGTCTGCCCAGATGACTTTTGAGAAAGTTGCCGCAGAAGCTAACCAAGAGAGAGACAGCATGGCTGCAAAACTGGCTGATATAAAGAAGAATCTGCAGTACTGCAGGTAAGAACTGTTCTCTTCATTCCTTAGAGTGGATTTTAATCTCATGCAAAAGCCTTGGTTCTCCTAGCACCTTGTATACGTGATGTTACATGAGCCTGCCTGGATTACACAGCTTAAAGGGGTTGTGCAATGTGATGATATTGATGACCTATCCTCAAGATCCGATCCGTGGCAGTCGACTTCCCAGCACCCCTGCTGATCAACTGTTTGGAGGGGTTGCAGCTCTCGTGTGAACGCTGTGCCCGCTTCACTGTTTTACTGCACACTGTCTAGATTGGTATGGTGGTGCCGTGTAACTACAACCGCTCGTCCCTTTTCTACAAGCTAGATTGTGTGCAGGTAAACAGTGAAGAGGACGCACAAACTTTGTGACACATTTAAACATCTGATCGGCGAGGGTGCCAGGAGTCAGATCTTGGGGCACTTTATGGGTTCTGGTTTTCCAGGGTGGGGCTGCTTAAGCAAGGGATTAGTGAAGAGAGTCCCACAAAATGTATCCCTATGGACATCTGCACCACTTTAGCTCCTCCTCAAAATAATTTGTCCCATTATAAGCATGTCTATGACTCCTGTAAATATCCAATAGAAATTGTGTTCATGCTTCTTTTAATAATATTATATGTATTTCTGAGTTAAAATACAGCTCCACTGTTTGTAAGAGGGAACAACACCATTACCAGTTTTCTTTACATGCATGGTAAGTTTAAAAGAGTTTTCCGACTGAAAAAAAAAATCTAAACTTGATTTAATTTTATTAAAAGGGGCTTTCTGGGGGGGCGTGGTTTGCCGGCCGAGAGAAATGGCTGCCTGAGCTCTGAGCTCCCGAGCCCTAACCATCGACTACATAGCTACAACGGACTGGCACTTGTTTTTGATCGCTGACCCTACAGCAATAGCCTCCCTCCTGGCTCCCATGATGACGAGAGGCAAGAAATCGATAAAGAATCAAGGGAAGCTGGACTTCTTTGTTGAAAAACTAAGGGACCAAGATGGCGCGGGCTCGCCGGCCTCAACGCGATCGTCAGGCTCTGCGGACCCTGCTTCACCGGCGGTCACTCCACCACAGCAAAGGAGTCCGACTGCCTCTAAACCCTCTCCGAGGCACCTACCTCCTATGACCGAGTCCTCCCTGACTCCACCGGAGATGGGCTCCTCTGCCCGGCACAGCGTCTCCAGTCCCAGAGAGAGGGACGGCTCACCTTGCCAGAGCCCACCGAAGCAGAAGCCGCGGCTCCATGGGGAATCGATACCGACAGCGGGGGTGAGTGAACGGGATGCCCCGTCCCTATTAGACTACCCTACGACTGATGATGTAGCCACCGGCAGCATGATAAAAGACATGTTAGTTGTCTTTAGCCGCTCCATGCATTGCGAACTTGCGGCCCTGCTGACGCCCCTGCAGGCCTCCATAGCAGAAGCTGATAAGCGTCTAACGCATGTGGAATCCAAGATGGGGGACTTCGCGGCATCACATAATCACCTAGTAGATGCACATGAGGAACTCTCCGCTGAAGTGGAGAGACTTAAAAATAAGGTGGTGGACCTGGAGGATAGGTCCCGCCGCAATAATATCAAATTGAGAGGTATCCCAGAAGACATACCGCCAAAGGAGCTGGAGACCTACATATTAGGCCTAATGAAATTCCTGCTGCCGAACCTGGGAGACAAAGACCTTACATTAGACAGAGCTCACAGAGTGGCCCGACCGAAACACCTGCCAGACTCTGTTCCTAGAGATACCCTGGCTCGGGTCCACTTCTTCCAGGTTAAAGAGCTCCTCATGAACGCCGCGAGGAAGAAAGGATCTCTACCAGCCCCTTATGAAGGGGTTAAAATCTTTGCAGATTTATCTGCACCTACTCTTCAGCAAAGGAGAGCCCTGGCCCCCTTCACTGCCGCTCTACGGGACCATAACATACCTTACCGTTGGGGCTTTCCTACCAAGGTTTTGATTCAGCATCAAGGAACTCTGCATGCGGTACATTCTCTGGACCTGGGACGGAAAATCCTAGCGGACTGGAACATTACCATACCGGACCCTCCCGATCTCCAATCAAGAGGTCTTAAAACAATTCCAACGGACTGGCAGACCGCATCATCCAGGCGCAGGCCACATCGCTGAATGGTGCCCTTCCAACTCCAGATAAAGCTGTTTTTCAGTGTTTGGGCTCGGTGCGGCTGATCCGGTTGAAAAACCGCCCTCAAGCCCTCACCATAGTGCCTGATGAGTTTCAGGTGTTTGTTCAGAACTTTTGTTTTATCCTTTTTCATGTTTTCTTTCCCCATCCCATGTCCTTGTTATTTTAACTGTTTCTCTTTGCATCCTCCTCGAGTGCCAGTGATCGAAATACCGTCGGGTCCAGAGCTGAGATCTTGTATATTGAGACCAGTCTTACTTGTCCTACCTACATGTGAGTTCAAATGTGATAGTCTCTCGTTCCCTCCCTCACCATGGTTCTCAATATTGCTGCTCTGAATGTTAAAGGGTTAAATAGCCCTTTCAAGAGGTCTATGTTATGGAGGGAAATAAAAGAATTGAAATGTGACATTTTCTGTGCCACCGAAACCCACCTGCTAAAATCAGATGGCCACAGGATTCATCATCCTAAATTCTCGCATATTTTTCAGTCTCACTATGTTAGGAAACAGAGGGGCGTTATGGTGGCCATAAGTAATTCTGTGGCCTTCTCCTTGAAATCCTCGGTTCTGGACCCTAACGGTAGATTTATTGTCTTGGTATGCTCCATCAATAACGTGGAGTACACGTTAGTTTTTGTATATGCACCTAATAGACATCAAGTTTCCTTCCTCCGCCGCCTTGCTTCAAAGGTCCGGCGGTTGCGGTCTTGCCATGTGATCTGGGGAGGAGATTTTAACTCCATTTTAGACCCAGAGGTTGATTCCACGACCATCTCCAGAGACACCCCTAAAGGTATAAAGTCCCTTTTTCTACAAGAGGATCTGTATGATGTCTGGAGACTCCAGCATGGATCTGAAAGGGACTACTCCTTTTTCTCAGCAGCTGGCCAATCATACTCTAGAATAGACATGTTTTTGACGGGAAGATCAGTGATCGCTAATGTGATCTCATCATCCATCCGCTCGATCACATGGTCAGACCACGCCCCGGTTACTATAACGCTTAAAGAATCCCACTTATCCAAACCCTACTCCCCCTGGCGGAATAATACCTATGTAATTAACCACCCTGTTTTCTCCAAAGAACTTGACTCTGCATTGACTGAGTTCTTCAACTTGAACGATGGCTCTGTTTCTAACCCTTCCACCTTGTGGTGCGCCCATAAGGCGTACATCAGAGGCGTTTTTATTAAGATTGGTAGTAGACTGCAGAGAGAACGTAGGGAGAAGATAGATAAGATATTGAAGGAGATTAAATCTGCAGAAGCACTAAACAAATCCTCTATCTCTCCTACTCACTCAGAAACTTTAAAATCACTCAGAACTCAGCTATCTGCCTGTCTCCTTTACAGGCACGAGTTACGCTTGAAAAGGACCCAGGCTACCTTCTATTCCCAGGATAATAAAGCTGGACGCCTATTGGCTAACCGGTTGAAACAG